>NC_139045.1:19558546-20253546 GCF_965140915.1 Aythya marila | reverse complement strand
GTCCTCTCTACAAACCGGACTATGGTCTGTTATTCCCTATCACTGGCCAGCAGTCTGTACTTCTCTTGCGTCCTCTGCCAAGTTGTGTCCTCTGCTGAGATAACACTGGCACCAAGTCTGCTTGAGGAAACTGAGGCATGAGGGGAAACGCACAGCCAACGAGATAACCAGCCACTCCTTCCTCCTCACCTGCAGTCTCCAGGGGAGAGTTAGCAGGGAACAGAAGGGGACCAGCTCACCCAATATGGTGACATGACTTGCAAATGGAGATGGCAGAATGTCAGAACCACCTGAGGGCAGAACAGCAGCCTGTATTAAGGGTAGAATGAGAGGTGCTTAAGGTAGAGAAAAAGCCAGAAAGGGAAAAGAAACAGAGAGGAAAGATTTGGATAGGAGTGGAAAGGTGGCATGGATTTCAGAGAGGGAGCAGAGGCAGTCTTCAGGGGAGATCTCAAAGAGGCATAGCATCCTTGAGAGAAAGGTTGTGAGAGACATCATGATACGAGCTAACATCCCATAAAGGAGACAGAAGAGGGGAGCAGGTAAAGGTGAAGCATCTACCATCTGCTAGAAGACAGTTCACAGGCAGGCAAATGAGAAAGAGTGGAAAAAGAGCACTTACACATTGGAAAGAGCATAGGCATATAAAAGGAGGGAATAATAAAGTGAGGCAATAATAAGAAGCAGAAAAGAGAACAAAGGAAAGGGAAAGATAAACTTCAGATCAATGCGATGAGCCAGAGGGGAAAAAAAAAAAAAAACAACAAACAAGCCAACACAACAACTAACCAACCAAGCAAACAAAAATACAAAATAAAGAAAAGATACCAGGATGTGACACTGAATCTGTTTCTTTATGGTTTCCTGTCCTGTGGTACTTCACTGACAGAGCATCTCAGATCCCTACTCTTACTCTTCACCCAACAGGTCACTAATACAGTTACTTAACCAAAGAGCAGCAAGACTGCAAGATCTGATATTCACAAGGATGTGCACAGCTTTTTGCAGCATGTAGTAAATTGGCCATCAGACTCTGTGTGGTATACTTAAAGCCCATCCCTCAGGGTTAAATCTCCATCTCCTGACAATTACAGCCTAGATGAGCACAGGCTGTCTGGCTGCACTTCTCACACTGATGGAAAGCCTTGTGCAGCTTAGGGATGGACCTGGATGTGGCATGTGTGAGCTAACTGAGCGAGCTGCCGTTCAGACTGAGAGCAAAGCATACCAGCTTCATTCTCAAATGTCTCAGCTTTCAGGCTCTAATAGGAACTCTTCCTGGACTGTAACACAGTGTTGCTCTGACCCATTTCATTCACCCAGTCTTTCTGCCTACCTCTCTGTTCTCCACATCAGCAAGCATTTTCCTCTTTTTCTCCCTCTAGCTCTGTTTCCTTTGAGAGCCTCCTTGCTGTCTGGCTTTCTGCCAGACTTTTTCTGCCCTATCAAAATTTTGCAGCATTTAAATCATATCTGAAAAGAAGTATTTCATTCTTTCTTCCTTTTTCAACTTAACACTTTGATTACGCTATTTATTTTTCCAAGCCTGTTGGCAGGCAATGAGGGGAAAAAAGGAGCCTAAAGCTAGAAAACCAAGAAAGAAAATGAAGCTGTATTGTAGCTGTCTGACCTACGGGCCCAGACAAAAGTGCAGAAGGAAAAAGCAACCCACTGGTATGGCAATGTCGTGTTAAGGGGTGTAGCTGATTAACCGTTACAGGCCCGGTCGGATTCAGGGTATTGAACCAGTTGGACATTCACCAAAAACACATTAACCATCTGGGGGTCCGTTCAGACATTCACCAAAAACGCGTTAACCATCTGGGGGTCCGTTCAGACATTCACCAAAAACGCATTAACCGTCTGGGGGTCTGGTTGGATTCAGAACACTGAACTATCACGGATAACCACCCTCACCCTCGTTGCACTCAATGAGAGTTATCACAATGCAATCAAGTATGGTTTATTACAGCAACAGATAATCAGGTTCTTTTGGATTGCCGGTGATAGGGACTGTCTGCAAAAGCAAGCTAGTATGCATGAAATACACAGGTGTTATAGGTGTTACAGATGTTACAGGTGTTATAGGTGTTGTAGGTGTTACAGATGTTACAGGTGTTATAGATGTTATAGATGTTACAGGTGTTACAGGTGTCACAGGTGCGCAGCCTAGAAATAAACGCGTTAAAAGGATTAAAGACTCTATAGAGATTTATAAGCAAGTATTCAGATCTCACCCAAAGGCATCCCAATGGGGGGGGAAGAGAGGCTCAGCCCGTCGACTGACCCCAGGAGTCAGGAGGTCCTAAGGATGTTGTATTTCCTTGGGATGGTATCTCCCCTGACGGTGGTATCTTCCCTAACATCCCCTCTCTCTTGGGCCAATTTATATTATTTTCTATCTTTTAGGTGGAGCTTGAGTGGCTCTAGTCAAGCATATCTTAGTTATGATTGGTGTAAAGTTTTCCCGTCTCCGTTTAAAGTAATAGGCTCCGAGAAATTCAGGGCGCATGCTCAGTGAGGGGTGGTCACACCTTGGAGGCAGGTAGCTTTTGGGATGGAGGTGTGTTTTGGTATTATAATGATATTATAATGAGCAAAAAGTACACTAGGGTACAGCATTTGTCAAAACATGACAGGTCTTTGGCTCAGGATGGCAAAAAGTGCAGCTTTGTGCACAAGAA
The DNA here is from genome assembly GCF_965140915.1 of Aythya marila. Lineage (NCBI taxonomy): Eukaryota > Metazoa > Chordata > Aves > Anseriformes > Anatidae > Aythya > Aythya marila. The sequence goes on along the minus strand of NC_139045.1, from coordinate 20,250,862 downwards.
CAATCGAGGCCCCACCTGATTACAGAGCCTAGCCGTGGTGTCTCCACTCCACTCTACGCTCCGTGCTGTTCCTTAGAGCTAGCACACCAAGTTTCCCCAGCGCGATAGCATCTAAGGTTGGGAGCCTAGGAAACACTCAGGTAATGCAGTTATGCCCTACCCTGAAAGCCTCTTCAATGCTGTACCTTTTCCTTAAAAATGTGAATGTTAGTTTTATTTTCCTAGTTACTTCAGGCATTAACACCACAGGCAGCAGGGGGTTGTGCCTGACAGCGGGGCAGGAAAGAGAAATCTAGGTGTGATGATTGGCAGTCTGAAGACCAGTACACTCACCTCCTACATTTAATTTGGATTTGGGGAGACAATGGAGAAAAGAGGGTTATTTTTAGAGGGTAAGAGATTCAAGAACACATGAGGTTTTGGAAGGATGGGAGTGTTTTAACTTGTAGCTAACCTCTCGCTTAGCTTCTCCTCAGGTAGGACATTGAAGGCTGACATTCATCCTTCATCATTCCTGCCTGTTGTCACAAACAGTTTCTGAAATCTAGCACAGGCTGTAGCTACCAATGGAACTTGCCAAATGATACATCAAACTACCAGGGCTTAGCTAACATGCCTATGCTCTGGAGTACAGATTAGAATTCCCTTGTATGTTTGAACCATGCCTAAATCACTGGGGTCTATGGGTGATGCTATAACTTCTCAATCAGCATCAGCAAAACAACATCATACAATCTTTAAAAAGCTCATCTGTGAGGCAAAAAAATCCTATTCTGCAGAGCTATCTGGCTCCTGCTTTTCACCAGAGTGACTTGATGTCAGAGTGACTAATGAAGCAATCACCTGGGTATAGCTCACATGGTATTTTAGCACTCTGATTTTCTCTTTTTATAGTATGTGAATAATAATAATAACAACACCAACAAAAAAGCTAAGGCAAATTACTTCAGATTTTCAAAAGAATTTCTTATTTAGCTGCTTGATTTGAAAAACTAACAGCTAGAAGGGGTTTAACCACAGTTTTTACTGTCATCAGCGTCAATGCTGAGCACTTCTCAAACCCTATCCTACATAATTGGTGTACGTAATTTATCACTGCACATACTATACGAGCAATGAACAAATCTTCCTTCAAATACTGAATCAGTTCCAGCTGTGCCACTCACAAGGCAACAGTAGCAAGAAAGCACCACTGTAAGAGGCAAGGAATCCAAAGTGTCATTTTTAAATGTAAATCAAGAAACCTGAACCACAGGCTATACCCCTATTAATATACTGTGCAGGGAAAGAAGTCAGAGGCAGGAACATTGCAACCAGTGCCTTGATTCTGCCATAATATCTTCCTTCCATCTTGTGCATGCAAGCAGCACGCTATCACTGCAGTCAACAACTTGCAGATTGGGCAGTAGGAGCCAAGAATCATAGAATGGCCGAGGTTGGAAGGGACCTCTGGAGATCATCCAGTCCAACCCCCCTGCCAAGAAGCAGGTCACCTAGAGCATGTTGCAGAGGATCACATCCGGGGGGGGGGGGGTTGAATATCTTCAGAGAAGGAGACTCCACAGCCTTTCTGGGCAACCTGTTCCTGTGCTCTGTCACCCTCATAGTAAGCTAGCTACTGATATATTTGCTTTCCAGGGTATCTTCCTCCTCTTGGAGTCTATGAGCAGTAAACACTGTTATAGCATAGCTAATAAAGTCTACAGTGTGCACGATTAGTATCAGATGCACATGTATTGCAGCATTAGGGTAACAGTGGCATGGTTTATGGATATCTTGGATTAGGTCAACCAATGCAGTTGGAGAAAACAAAACCAACTTTGAGCACAAGTTAATTCTTTTCTAATGTTCCAATATATAAATTGCACATATATATTAATGTATAAACTATTACCTTTCCTTATAAATTTTGTCTCACTTATTCACTTATATATGTATAGCAGATTCTTAATTACTTGTGTCTTTATTAATCCACTTACCATTCCTGTTGGTATAAAATGCCATTATAACAAAGGAAGATATATTTTACCATTCTTCACCAAACCTCCGTACAGTCCATCCACGATTAAGGACAAAGGCTTCCACATAATCCTTATTGATTATATTCCTTCAGACTCATAAACTATCTTTTGCTTACACTCAGTGCAAATTTTCTTCTCTCGTTAATATCTGTGAGATGGGATAGTTCAGTTGCTGAGTCTCCTGGGGCTCACTCTGTATCTTTATGGCTTGTACCAGACCTACCTGACTGGATAACGAGGGAGGGATGAAGGAAATGGATGGCTGTATGAAAGGGGAAGCCATCACCCACCAATGCACAGCCATTCTTCAGCCAAACTTGGATCTTTTAGAATGTTCTTTTCCAAGCAAAGTGACACCTTATTCGAAGATAAGTAATACATCTAAATTTTAGAAAACTGAATGCCCAACTAAAATGTTATTTCAGTAAATGAAATGTCTTCATTGCAATATTAATGATCTTAGATTTTCCTAAATGCTTCTTTTAACTTCCTGTTTCACAGAAGTTATTTAAAGATGAACAGGTATGACCTGGTGCTTAGGGACATGGTTTAGTGGGTGACATCGGCAGTAGGGCAATGCCTGAACCAGATGATCTTGGAGGTCTTTTCCAACCGCAGTGATTCTGTGATTCTATGAAAAGAATGAAGCAGCAAGCTTTTTCCTGCCCTAAGAGAAAACAAGCAAGAAAGTTCCAAAATGAGCAAGCAGCTGGTGGGAGTTTGGCTGCTGGCTGGGGCCAACCCATGATATACAGGAGAGAATCTGGGACAAAACTTGAAAGCAACATCTGGTTTTATAGGTGAAAAGACATTGTGGGGGGTGGGTGATGAAAGTGAAACCAGTCCCCCGTTCTCACCATGAAGGAAATACAGACCTATTACCTAAGTTATGCTGTGGGGCCTATGAACTCTCTCCCACTCAACTTGAGCAACAATATTGCCAATAAGCATATATAATTACTTGCTTGGATCATTTTCAAATACGGAATTGTGCCATGGAAGGTATAATGATTTCTGTATAAATAGTAATTATTTCTAAGCAACAAGTGTAGACATGATAATCATCTTTGAAATTGCTATATTTAGGGCATGCTGAAGGATGACTTGGAAAAGAGACTGATAAGTTCAAAAACTGTCTGCAGAGAAAGTACTTCATCACTGCACAATCATGTTTTATTCTCTCTAGTTGTCTCCTCACACCAATCTTATTCTGGGTTTCTAATCTAACAGTTCTTTTACCTGCAACAAGACAGACCACTCCTCCTTATAATATTCATCCTCTTTTTCATATATATCATCTACCTTTCAGCCTGACAATGTTGGTATGTTGGGATCTTCTGGTAAAGAAGCTTCAATGTTACTGGTGGCCACAAGTCTAATCTAATTCTATTTTTGGTAGCATCTGATTGTACAGGAGTTATACAAGACTTGATCCATACAAAACTCAACTTGTGAAGTCAACCATTCAGATCTGTGGAGGTTGTGGAAAGTGGAGATCTCTTTGTAAGAGATCTGGCAAGAGGTGGCAACAGATGGCAGCTCAACTTCTCAGGTCCCATCATTTTTTTGTGGGAAGATATGAGGCTGTGCATGTCTGTAGGTCCCTGGCTGACCTGTGGAAAAAGAGCCTTCATAATCCCATGAGCTTTTTTTTGCACTTTCCATGGCAAATGTATGCTACCCATCCAGGGTTTCCACCCAGTGCACTCCTATTTATAACAAGTGTCTTTAACCTGCCGATTAGTGTAGATTCCTTCCTTCACTGTTTAATGTACCTGGGCCAAGTGTTTTAACTGACTTTTGAAACTCAACAGCAAAGCCCTGTATGTTGTTTTTGGTCCTGTTGTTCTCTGGTAGATGTCACACAGTGCGTGCTCCCAACTCACCCAGCATTGCAAAGCGCCTGAAGTTGGCAGAGCTAGGTTAGTAAAAATTAGGCTTCCCACATGTCTCTGCAAATCATGGTATTCTGTTTTGCCCCCTGGCCAAAAGAATGCCAGACACAAGCCTGCATGCTAACTACCAGAGAAAATTCCTGAGGTCTTCCTGGCAGTTTGAAGAGTATTACATAGCACAGCTTCTTACTATTGAAATACGGGTTCAGTGATAGGTCTCCTAAAGGGGTATGTGTATCTGTGCGTATTCTTACAGATATACTTCAAGAAGAGTGACAGACAGTAAGTACATCCTGTGCTAAATGCAGCTCATTTGGGCGGAAAATATGTTGCTTTAACTGTAAGGAAACCCAAGAAAATAGCTATTAGAAACTGAAATAAATGTGGTCTCCAGGTACATCTTAACCTACAAATTGATGCATAAAGGTAAGACACTCCTGCTAAGATGTATCTTTTAGGGACATCAGCTTCTCTTCATTTCAGAATGTACTTTGACATGGGACCTGACGTAATGTGTGTGTGAGAAAGACAAGAAGCATAGAGGAGAGTTATTGCAGCAGAATGCACAGTGAGAGGAAGAAGGAGGTGCAGTGTTGTTCCTCTCTGTATCTTTTATTTCTGAAGCTTTTGGCTTCTCAAAGGTTGGTCAGGTTTGCTAGATCATCTTTATGTCCCCTATTTACATCCTTACCACAGAAGAACTGGGCATATTCCTGGAGCTGACACCACAGAAATTCAAGCACAACTAAATCCAAGATAGCTGCAACCCAATCAGAGGACTATAAAAGAAAGAACTGGGGAGGAGGCCTTGGCAGTAAAAGTATGCGAGAAACAGGAGCCCACCCAAAGACATTCAAAGGTCATTTGTGACACTCTTGGAGATTGCCTATGGGATACCATTCCAGAAGGGCATATTCACCTCATGAGTCCTGTGTCATATCTGACAGCCCTATGTTTAAACACGTGGACAACTGAATTTAACCCCAAAGCTTCCTGAAGCAAGAAGACAAGGACAGAGGAGGAGATTGAAAGTAGAAAAGCAATTAATGGGACAGGAAGATAGAAGCAGTTGTATTACCTTTGCAATGTTTAATTGGATTGTTACCTGAAGTGCAGGAACCCTTCAAGTGTGTATGCAAACTAGATATACCCTTGCCTGCTAAGCAACGTTCACAGTCCCTTCAAGCAACCTAAAATGTATGTGTCCATGCAAGTGTTGGAATTTATTTCCCCATAACTTATGGGTGGAATGGATTTCTCCGGTCCCAGATTCTACAAGAGACTTGCATTCACCTCAGCAACGTCACTGGCTTCTACTCTGCTATTGGCATGCCAGTCTGGGGAAAAGAGTCCTCATTTCCAGAAAGTGATAAACTACCTCTATCTAGCCCAATGCTCCTTTATTTTAATTAAACTCAAATGCGTATCTGGGCCTTGGAGGCTGAGTAGAGCTTCTATTAACCAATATTACCATTTCAAAAGTATTTCAGATTACATATTCTGTAAATGCTTCAAGTTATTAGAGCAGTATTAAGTAAATTTAATATTTTTTTATTACTTTTTTTAATAATTAGCTTTTATTTAGAAGTCTTTTATATTTCCCAGCCTACAGAAAGCCATGGAGGTATGCTACATACCCTTGAAGTCTTCTAAAACATGCAAAACATTTAAAAAGAAACTAAGTTATAAACAATATATACCCATAACATCAGCTAATTTTAAATGTAGTCAGCATACTGCATGCAAGAAATATGTCATAAAGGAGCATATTTAAGAAATGAGAATCAGTTTGGAAATGTAATGTGAGCTTCTTAGATTAAAAATAATTCTACTCCTAAATGAGGAATAAAATGCATATGCTGCATACCAGGAATCAAACCTGGCCATGAACCGGGGGTTTGTGACATTTCCATCTTCATCAAGGGGGATTCTGTCAAGTAGCAGCTCAAACTCTTCATCAGTAATCTCCACACCAAACCTGAAACAAACAGCAGTTAGCAGCACTGGCTGGCGGAGTTCACATTTGGGTCAACAGTACCCACAATACCCCGAGCATATGGCTGCCATTAACTCTTTGTTACTGCTTCGGTCCTCCAGATCAAGAGCACCACGTGAATATCAGAGGTTAATCAGGGTTTTGATCGCCTCAGCATTCTCAAAGAAAGAAATTCTACCCTAGAGTCCTGGCATTGGTGAGGCACAGAAATAGAAATACTAGCATATTGAACTGTGTGCAATTGTCCTCTATAAAAAGTTATTCATTACACTAAAACACTGGTATTGCTTAAACTAGTTAACTCTGAAAGGCTTTTCATTTGGACTGTTTAGCATGAAAGAAAATGTAGAGAAAAACTGTCTTTTCGGGGAAACAGCTTCTTAGTGCTTTTGGAAAGCATTTCATAAAGGCTTTAAAGACATTTTGCATACAAATATTTAAAAGTGGCGGTGTTTATTCATCAGCAAGAAAGTGTTTTCACCTCTTCAGAACAATCAAAACATAATCCTTGAGATACTGGCATAAACAGGAATGACTTAAGCAATAATAAAGAACAAGGCATTCATTCATCATTTTGCAAAGCTGATAAAACTCAGCTCACTTTTGGTGGGATATATTTTCTTCTCAGCAAGGCGGTGAAAGGGTTCACAAAAGGTAGTATTTATTTGTTGCTTTGGTTTCATCATCATGCATTCCCATTTCATGTAACTCAAGAAAAAGTTCTGTTAGAGTGCCATGCGTCTGTAACTGCATAGCAGTTCCCTCGAGATTTCTGACTCCCAGGTTTGGAGCTTGGCAAATGACTCATTTACCCTGCTTTATGTCTTAGGAAGTGTGCTGAGGAGGGCAGATACAGCTGCTTTTTCGTTTGCCCTCAGCTGACAGTACTTATTTTACTGCCTTTCAACTTTGCTTATCTACATTCACTTCTCATTTAGACACGTGCATTTACAGAAGCTTAACGCATAAACAAAGTAAACATGCAGCATTTTTTCCCCACGAAGAATAGAAAACCTAACTTGGCCGGGGAGTTCCAGTAAGAACAAATTCTCAGGAATCTGTAACTGTTAAACAACAGCGGGGGTTAAACAACATTGCACAGATCATTTGAAGATTACCTATTTGCATATGTGATCAATGGACAAAATCTGTTCACTTACATGATCAATGAAATTAAATCTCATTTTTTTTTGTTGCTATTTCCAAATCCTTGTCTCCATCGTTAGCATCAGGGGACGCCATTCCAGAAAGGAATAAAGGCTGTATGTAAGGCACAAGCAGCTTGGTACTCTGCTGAGAACCAAAGCTGGGTAAACTGGCCAACTTGTAGATCTGCAACTAAAACAGATAGATTTATTACTGTTTATTATTATATCATATCTTTGTGCATAGTCACACATAGATTCTACGTAAAATAACACATGAGATCTGAGGAAGAAAAAGAACACCACTTAATACAACATGTATGTGTTTTCATAGCAAATACATGTATCTGGGGGAAAGAAAATGTTTGTTGTTTTTTTTTTTTTGTATTCTATATGACTATCTTCAGATAGGCAGGAGAGCAGCAAAACAACTATCTGATCAAAAAGCAAAATTAAGCTCTTTGAACATTGTAACATTGTTCTGCCGTTAAAGAATTGCAGTGATCTAAAGAATAATAAAATAATCTAAGAAATTGATCTTATCCATTTGGTCCTCTCATAGAGTAAAACTACTGAAGGGAGGCCCCACTTCTAGTCATATCATTTGCTGTTTTTGTAAATCTCAGAGGCAGATAGAAATTCACACACAGATCACTCCAGTACCTTTAGCTGCAAATAAATAACCTTCTAGTCACTGATTAGGAAGACTTCTCTCTGGGCTCTGGCTTATATTATTTTTCTGTCTCCATAGCAAAAGATGGGTGCTCTGATTGTTCCATGTATGTGTTTGTATGGAAAAAAATATATATATGTTTTTGTTTGTTTGTTTGACCAAGAAGATGTAAAAGAAGGAATGACCAAGAAATGTAAAAGGAGGGAGAAAAATCTTCACTACTTCTGGTAACCAAATGAAAACAAAAATCGATAGGAAAATATGTAAGGATTTTCTTGGTACTGAACCCAACCTTATCACACCTTGTTACTGAGGATATTTCCCAACTCTATAGGTTCAGTATAGCTCTGAATAACTGCTTACTTCATTTAACATGGAGAGGCTGACAACTTGTTGTTGGCTGGCAGCCTGAGGCAGATAGGCAGTTCACTAACACGGAATGAACCATGCCACTGTGGCATTGGGCATTTCATGTCATTGCTTTCATAGGAATGTCTCAACCTGCTCTCCATATCAAGACACGTGTAGAGGCTGCTGGAAAAAAAAAAAAAAAAAAAAAAAAAAAAAAGGTTTGGCTAAGTTCATTGCTCAAGAAAGCTATTCAACAGTCTACTGCCAAGAGGGACTTCATACACATGGAAGCACTGCATAAACATCAGCCATATACCCGACCGTCTACAAGTGTATTTTATGAGAAAAATACCAGTACCATTTAATGAGCTAAATAATGTCATTTCAATCAGGAGGGTGGGTCAGAATCACGCTTTCTTGAATGCTTCACTTTTCGTCTCTGGTAGTACTAAACGCCCTTCAGACTGTTTTGACTGTAGTGTTGTTGATTGCACACAACTCCTTCCTGAACCTGGCTGGGGAAAAGCAGCTGTCTGGAAAGAACCCAATGATCTCTGGGTGCCACAGTCCCTCCTAGGAGATGTCAAAGTCATTGCAATGTTGAAGCATCCCAAGCTCCCAAGGCATATCCAGGGAGCTGGGAGCTGATCCTGAAGGTCTGCTCTAAAGTATGCCTGTGTACATTTATTTTGTGGGGTGGTGAATCCTGTTGGAACAGAGGGAATCAATGCAGGGTTCTGAAGGGTGCCTCATCTCCACCTTATGTCGTATCTGCAAAGTCAGAAAATACAGAGTGATCTAAGGGAGTAAAATGGGGGAAGGGAGGAACAACGCTGCACCAACTTTGCATACTGACATTTCTTCCATTATTAAAATTCCAAAGACCTATTTTACATTACTGATCTCAGGATTTCTGGAAACATGCTGTGACTACATTACATCCTTCGTGCTCACTGATGTGGAAACAGAAAAAGCATTGAATGAAGAGTGTGTATGGCCTATACCATTTGTTATCCCAAACGCTGATATTATACTTTTCATTCTGAACTTCCCCCTCAAGCTTTACAAACATATCCAAGATATACAAAGGCAGTAAACAGGAGGATCAAGTGCTCCAGCACGCAAATGCAGCCACCTGAAACTAAGCAATGATTTAATCAAACAGCAACAGCACACAACAGATGAATCACTGAGTTCTCCAGGGCACATTTTCAAAGGCAGGTGCAATGGGCAGGACTTGAGAAAAAGATATCTATTAACTGGAGGGCTAAGCCTATTTAGACAGAAGCTGATGCAAAACGCAAGGGACTGGTTAACAGTGAGGTTGAGAGAAAATGCTTTGGCAAGAAGCCCAGAACCCTGGCAAAGGGAGCACCTGCAAAAAGCCACATGTGGTTTGTTGTACCAGTACCTACATTTGCACATGCAGATTGGGAAATTGTTATTTCCATTTTATCATATGTTTAACATCTCCAAGATCCTCAGATAAAAGCATCTCCCATCTTAAATCAAAGGGACAGAGAGGAAGACTAGGCACATTGGGAAATCCAGCAACTTCTTCAGAGAGTTATTGAAGAGTCTTTTAATCACCTATAAAGACACCACTCCTGGCTGCCAAGGTAACAGCAAGTTTTTAAGAAGTCGTTAGCAGAAGAGAGAAAAGATGCAAACAGCACAGTCTCTGCACAAAGGCAATTGGGAAGAAGCACAGAGAGCAAGCAGAGAGGAAGGGCATGCTGCAGAAGCAGAAATGGCAAGACAAATAAGATAGTAGACCAGGTCAGAGGGATAAGCAAGCCTAAAACTGTGCTGGGCACTTGAAGCAAGAGATGTATATACTGATCTGATTGTACAGAGAAGTAAGTGGGAGGAATTTTCAAACAGGGCACAATATAGCCAGAAGGATAAACTAAGGGGATTATTCCAGCAGTGTGACCTCAGATCTGTCCAGGGAACAAGGCCAGGCAGAGGTATATGCAATTGCTGAGAAATAGCAGGCAGCTGTGAGGTACACGGCTGCACAGCTCCTATGTGCAAAAATTTGTGTGAAAAATGTGGAGCTAATTCTGGAAATTGGTTTCCAGAATTAGTGCTCTGGCATGCAGAGCACTAATTCTCTACATGCTGCATTTGCTTATAAAACATGGTTCCTCCTCAGCAAATTTTGTGCATTTTACAAGCAATCACCAGGTATCTTACCTGTGATAGCAACATTACTGAATCAAAGAGCAAAGGAATCAGAAGGATTCTCTTTAGCATTTTTAAAGTAAGCAACAACAACAAAATCTGGGTGAGTACTTAAATAAATATGAAAAGGGAATTTAACAACAAACTTCAAGAAGAGTCTAAAATAGTTTTATTGGCATAAATCACAGTTTCCAGTCCTCTCCAGAAAACCTACCCTTTTTCCACCACTCATGGCACAAACACTACAGGTGCCTGTGTGACCACATCTGCAGTGTCGGTGCCTACTTGGCCCTTCGATCCCTTTGTCACTCCCAAGGGATTCAGCAGACGTACATCACCAGTCTACACCTGGCAGGCAGTTTTTTTGAAGAAGCAACCTAACAGGTAAAAACTAAGTTTAGAATGCTGAACAAGTAAAGTGTCAATGAGAAAGATGCACAGGCAGCAAGACAGGGCTTAACCCAATACCTGGACAACCCTACCAAGCTCTCCTGGCTCTTTCTGTCCCCTGCCATTCAGACCCTGCTGGTAGGCAACAAACTGCCATGGACACTGGCTCACACTAGAGGCTATTGAGAGCCTGGCCTCCACCCAATGGCTGGAAGGCAGCTAATCACCTTCTAAAATTTGGCCCCAAAGTCTCTTGTAAATTTTACTATTTAAACATAATCAAAGCAAGAAAAATTCACTCTGTAACAGCAGCACAAAAAGGAAAGGTAGTACCACGTGTGCCTGGCTCCTTTTTGTTTCCCTATAGAAAAGAGGTCTAACATTCAGCTAAGTACCCATCAGAATCTGGGGAGGGGGCTTGCACACACCACAGTGTTTTGGGGTAAATTGAAGACTACCAGATCTGTGTCATATATACTGAGTCTTTACTGTGTCAAAAATGTGTGTTATCAAAGAGCTAACAACACGTGTTTTTTGTCCACTACTTTTTGGAACTGTGTATCCTTCCTTTCTGTATCTTAGATGATGTTGATCCAGCCCTTAGATATGGAAATCAGAATGTTCAGTATGTCCAGATGGTTACATGACCTTTTGTTATCCCCTAGTACCTATGTCCTTCACAAACTCATGGGTTTTACAGTCATTGACTTCTGCCTGCTGCAGACAGAACAGATTGTCCAGTCACACAACACTAGGAAATGAAACCAGATCTCATAAACTCTCATGCCATGAGTCTTTAACTACCCCTTTAGCCCAATATCTTTCTGCCCTTGCTAAAGCGATCTCTCAGATCTCAAGTCTGTGCATCAGGCAAAGCTATTTCAATGCTAGCATATGTTTCCTGTAGTACTCTAACAGTCCCACTCAGAGGATGTCTAAACAAAGCAGTGGTTAAAATGCTGCAGGCTGTCACCACCTGTCTGTATTCCACAGCAGCAGTCTCCCTTGCTGCTGAACAGGTAGTGGAAAGGCCAGGAACTGGGAGCAAATGAAAATGGAAAAAAATAAAATATGTGTGACTATTAGATGTCCTTTCATGTTAAAACAGATATCTGCAATAACATTGTAAGGATCTGCTGCTGCAAGCATTTCTCAGCTCCTGGGCTTCCATAGCACCTGCCCCAATAAGTCAGTCAGTTGACCAAATGCCAATAGATGACTCACCCTGGAAATTGTACAGTTTTTATGGGAAACACAAGGCCTCAGCTCCATCTCCTCACTACTGCTCTGACAGCAGCCAGCCATCACCTCTATAAGACCTGTGAAGGAGGATAATGCAAAGCCCAGCCCTTTTCCTCAGGACTGTCAACATTACCTGCAATGGAGGGTGTGAACTGCTTTGACTGATCCTAGGAACACTGCCACACCTATAAACCATGGGCGAAAAATCCAGGCTGGGCAAGAAGCTACCAGAGACAATAAAAGATTATTCCTTGCTGAAAAGGACATATTTCAGAAGCAGTTTCCCAATGCAAGAACTGCAGTGTTTGGTACCTGGAGGGTATGGGAGCTACTGTTTCCCAACCCTGAACAACAGCTGGAGATGTTAGGACACATTTCTGAAGTTAGAACCAAACACAGCAAAAGGAAGCCATTCTGATGGTACGTGTAGAAAAAGAGAACCTTTATTACAAAATAAATAAATAAATAAATAAAAGTAATGATGTAGAAAGAATAGCTTTCCATTCGCACAGGATGTTTTCCCTTGGGAAAATGATAAAAAAAAAAATAATAAAAATAATAATAAAAAATGCCATAACTAACTTGGAAATAGTTTTGCTAGCACAAACCAGAAGTTTTACATTACATGGTCCAAAGCTGCAGCTCCTCAATTCATTTTCATTGGGCAGTTTTACCAAGCTCTCTCAGCAAGAAGCAGTGAACCAGCTGCAGTTTTGCCAGCCCTGCCCAGGGCTGCTTGCTCTCCTCACAGCTGGGATCTGTACGCTGCAGCTGCTCCCTCATGCCCACAAGGATGCTAAAAATACAGGACCTTCTGCTGAAGCACAAGATACCTCATGTCTGATACCCTGGAAAAATACATGTTAAAGCCCAGTTCAAATCTGACCACTCTACTCTAAAATCTGCCTTTACATGCAGGCGAGTAAGGCAGATAAGAGAACTAAGTATAAACCAAGAAGCATATGAGGCACGGAACGTGCAATGCAGGCAGCTATATCCTAGCATAACAGACTAGGCAAGCAGATGCCCTCTCCAGCTGAAAACAAACTTAAATCATTCCCAAACTTAGTGTTGGCAATGCTGGGCACAATTTTCTTGTATTTCATTATTAAAGTCTGATCTGTGTCATGATCCAACTGAATTAAACAGTGTTATTTGCTACAAAGCTTAGCCAGTGGTAAATACTGCAAGTAAGTTGCTTCTCAAAATGTGATAACAAAATGCATAATGTGTCCCATCACACCCCATTCCAAAAAGTCTTTTATATAAGGTAATTTATTGAACAATGCCCCTCTTAGAAGCTCACAAAGTATTTGTTCCATCAAACTTACACCACTTCCAATAATTTCAACCACATTCCTTTTACAGACAAACAAATTTTGAAAAAAATTAATGGATTTTTACTCTTTTTTTTTTTTTTGTGTGTGTGTAATTAAGTATAAAAACTATTCCAGAAAAAATAAAAAAAATAAAATAAAAAAGAGCAAATAAGTTCAATCTTAACTCCTTATCATACACGCTGGAGGAAAGGGAAGCCATCCAGAGGGACCTGGAAAGGCTTGAGAGGTGGGCTTGTGCAAACCTCATTGGGTTCAACAAGGCCAAGTGCAAAGTCCTGCATTTGGGTCAGGGGAATCCCAAGCACAAACACAGGCTGGGTAGAGAACGGATTGAGAGCAGCCCTGAGGAGAGGGCCCTGGGGGTGTTGGCTGCCAGCTCAAGGAACAAGAGCCAGCAATGTGTGCTTGCAGCCCAGAAAGCCAACTGCATCCTGGGCTGCATCAAAAGAAGTGTGAGCTGCAGGGCAAGGGAGGGGATTTTCTCCCTCAGCTCTGCTCTCATGAGGCACCACCTGGAGCCCTGCATTCTGCTCTGGGCGCCCGACATAAGGTCATAGATCTGCTGGAGTGGGTCCAACGGAGGGGTACAAGGGTGCTCAGAGGGCTGGAGCACCTCTCCTGTGAGGACAGGCTGATGAGGGAGATGTTTTTGTTCAGCCTGGAGAAGAGAAGGCTCTGGGGACACCTTATAGTGGCCTTCCAGTACCTAAAGGGAGCCATCAGGAAAGCTGGAGAGGGACTCTTGGTCAGGGGGTGTAGCAATAGGACAAAGGGGAATGGCTTTAAATTGAAAGAGGGGAGATTTAAATTAGATATAAGGAAGAAATTCTTTACTAGAGAGTGGTGAGGCACTGGCACAGGCTGCCCAGAGAAGCTGTGGATGCCCCTGGAGGTTTTCAAGGCCAGGCTGGATGGGGCTTTGGGCAGCCTGGTGTGGTGGGAGGTGTCCCTGCCCATGGCAGGGGGTGGGACTGGGTGGGCTTTAAGTTCCCTTCCAACCCAAACCATTCTATGATTCTATGATTTTTAAATGATGCGTCCAGTTTGGTACATCTTTTACCTTAGACTCTCATTAGCTCACAGGCTCAGTGATACAGACCTGATCTTAGTGCAGTCATTTCCACTTGCCAATGTGTAATGTTCCATGTGAGAATAGAGGGGCATTACACCCATTTTGTCCAGATGGACCTATGTATTTTGGATCAGTAAACAGACATAACTTTGTCATCGCAGTACGCAGAAGACTATAACAACTGTAGCTGAACCAAGCATCCTGCTTCTCAGCATCATTACAAAAATTTCATTCAGTTGAAATTAGTAGGGTTACAATAAGACAAAACTGATGTGAAAGGGTGATAATCAGATGCTTAAACTCTTTTAGATGCTACCTGGATCTGCCACCTGCAGCAAACTGCCAGTCCAAACTATTTTATGCCAGATTCCAAGGACATCACTTGAGCCAGTATCCTCTGCAATTAACTTCAAGGACAGCCTGACTACTTCAGAACTTGGCACAGCAAGTGTGGCACGTGTACAAGAGGCAGAGATTTCATTAACAAATTCACCAACACTGACTTGCAGTTTAATTGCAGTTAAAGCACAGCTTGTCTTTATTATCTTATTATGGCAAGCTCTGTGGAATTCAATTAAGGTATATATTGTACTGGTGAAAATTTAAAACTGCACGCCACTGCTGTCAAAGGGTCATAACATAATTACAGTTCTATCCACTACTCCACCCTCTATTCACTCCAGCCAAACTTTCGATAATCTTAATGACAGATTTGCCAGACTGAGAGTAAATTAGTGCTGAATACAGCTTGTTTGATGTTCCTTTATCTAAAGTGCACCCTGCCATCTAGTGGCAACGATATTCCAAAAATACCATTTCATTTTTTCGGAAGGCAAACCTCCAATGGAAACCTTTCCACTTCCTCATTTACACGCATCAGAAATAATTACAAAGAAGCTGCAAAATATTGTACACTACAAATCACATTCTCAAGACCTATATAGATAGGGAGTAAGGAAAAATGCAAAGTGAAAAACTAATCTCCCCAATCCATATTACATTGAAATACAGGATCAGCTTTTACATGCAGTTCTGTAGCATACATTAAATATGAAGTCCTTTTTCTAGTTAAGTGTCAATGAGAGATTCATGAATCATATCTTCAGAGAACCAAACCACTGCATACTTTTCTTCCATATACAGTTTTCTCAACTTAGTTGCTCTAAAGCTAAAGTAGGAGTTACAGACCACATGCTGATAGCAGTCATTCAGAAGGAAGTGAGTGGAGGTGGAAGAGATTAATGAGGGGTATATAAGAATGCTGAAGTACAAGCACAGTACAACTATGTCACACCCAGCTATGTCACAAACTGACACCTCTATTCCAGAAAGGTCACTTCTGTCATTTTCCTTGGCCCCAGCCAGACATTCTCATGCTCATGCCTACGTAACAGCTTCAACTCCCTGTTGAGGACGTGCTGAAAACTCGTGTTTTGCAGCGCTGCATGACTGCTAGTGCTGACTTGAGAGGAGGTGGGGAACATGTGACTGGAAGGAGAAGGAACTGAGAGCTGCCATTGAGACACCAAGATCTTTATGCCAACTATGAAACTGTACCCTCAGTTTCAGATCCACTACACATTAATGTCAAGCAGCTTTGTTGTACTGGGTCTGATTGAAACTGAGACAACCGTCTTCAGAGCAGCCCATATGCTACTGTGTTTTGGATCTGTGACTGAAACACTGATAAGACACCAACTTTTTGGTTATTGCTGAACAGTGCTTGTACAGCATCAAGGCTTTTTATTTTTCTTTACTCTATCATCTCCCCCCCTCCAGCAAATAGACTTGGAGGGGCAAGAATTTAGGAGGGAAGAAAGGCACAGCCAGGACAGCTGACCCAAACTGGCCAAAGGGATATTCCATACCATAAAATGTCACGCTCAGCAATAAAACCTGGGGGTGGGGTGCAGTGTTTCCCTAGGTAGTCACTGGAGCTGTTGCTTGGAGACTGGCTGAGCATCAGTCTGCTTGTGGGAGGTGGTGAGTGATTGCCTTTGCACCACTTTGTATTTTTTCTCTGTCCTTCACTTATAAAACTGTCTTTATCTCAACCCACAAATTTTCTTGCTTTTTCTCTTTGTATTATCTCCTGCCTCACCTAGGGGGGCGTGAGTGGCTGTGTGGGTGCTCAGCTGCTGGCTGGGATCAACCCTCAACTCCACCTGTCCAATTAGATTTTAATAGCAGATATTCACCAGCAGTTCAGAGCTGACAGTTCAGTCTTTTGCTCTGTTGATAATGAAACAAGGTGCTGAAATTGCACCTACAAGACAAGGTGAAGCTGTAGCTCAGAGTGTTGTTACCGTGTTGCTTTGTTTTACGCTGCTGTTCCTGACTGGGCAGTTAAGAGAATAGTTTTGCTGTGCCCACTGGGACTCAAACACATAGACTTAGCTTTCCACCAAATCTTTTCATTTCCGGAAAGGAGCATTGTGTTCAGTGTTGGTGGCTTCAAAGATGGTAGAAACTTCTTTTCTCCCTCAGAATATTTCTCTAGATCACAAAGATGAGATAAGAATTAGTGAGCACTCACCTGTCTTTAAACTGAATGAGCTGACGGCTGAGAAAGCAATCCAGAACCCAGAGGTGTTTTTGGGTGGTAACGCATCGAGTCATCTGCTTCTGCACGGAGATCATGTATCTTACAGCCATTTATACAAATACTTTGATCTGCTGTTATAAGAGAATGGGTCCCTTTAAGAATGCCCAAAAGAAAAGTGAGGTAGAAAGAAGCAGGGATCATAGAATCATAGAATCATTTAGGCTGGAGAAGACCTTTAAGATCATCAAGTCCAACCATCCCCCTAACACTACATAAATTATAGCTATTGGTGAGAACCAAGATGTTGCTTATTTAGTAGCAGAGTTGAACTGCTCTACTGCTCTTTGTCACTGCTCTGACTGAAATGGGAATAAATCCAAGCAGTTGTGCAATATTCCCCATAAAGATACAGGACACTTGGTCGCCTATACAATTTGAAGCTACAGATACCACATAAGTACCATCTCACCTAACTGTTCTGGGTGGAGGCTAAGAATCTCTAACATGACTGACCAGGATACACAAGAACAGGCACTCTAAGAATAATGAAAAACTTGTCAGGTTTGCAGTCTTCAGAACAATAAGTATGTTGGAGATACTGGGG
The DNA here is from genome assembly GCF_965140915.1 of Aythya marila. Classification (NCBI taxonomy): domain Eukaryota; kingdom Metazoa; phylum Chordata; class Aves; order Anseriformes; family Anatidae; genus Aythya; species Aythya marila. The sequence continues at coordinate 20,233,401 of NC_139045.1, read as the reverse complement.
ATGGGGAGGTGGCAGAGCATTATCCAGCTGCAGTTTGTAAAGGAAAAATGAACTAGAAAATTCATTATTTCCCTGCCCCTTAAATCATCTTGTTACTTCACATAGTTTCCCTTATACAGAAACACAACATGTATGCCTTGAATGAATTCAGCTGCAGGCACTGTGAAAAAGGGTGCTTGAGGAAACATTGCTAGGAAGCTAAAATTCTATGTCCCCACTGGTAGATAGTTCTGAATAAAGAAAATCATTCTCACCTGCACGCTGTTGCTGCCTGAAGCTCTTGCTGACTAATCACCTCTCTTCAACTTGTCATTTTTTCTGAGAAAAATTAAAAGACAAAATAACACTAAAAAGTCACAATTTCATACACCTTGAAAGCAAATGAGCCCTAGGTTAGTAAAAGGATTGACCTATTTTAACCAGAGATACCATCACTTGGAGAAAGTGTCTAACTCCATTTCAAATATGTTGCCTACCCTACATGGTAAGTGGAAAATTATCTCCCTTCTCCCTCCCATTACACAGCTCCAGCCCACAGAATACTCCGCACTGAGCAAGAATGGCAGAAGACTTAATGGTGCTTACAAAAATACCACTTTAAATAAACAACATATCAGAGATCTCATACAACCCAGTACTGCAGTGAATCACTTAGGATGCTTCACTGACATGTTTCAAACTAAACATTTACTTCTGAACCAGTCCCCTGTGACTAGAACTCCTCCAGAATAAAGACTATTGCACTGAGAAAGCCCCCAGTCTCCAGATCAGAAGATCAGCAATAAATATATCATGTGATATCCACACAAATGTTTTCTAGCCGTGCTAAACCCCAACTGTAGGGCAGTGGCAGCATTCTGCAAACAGAGCAGGCAGCTTTCTGGGGCCCAATGGCTGGTGTTTCTTGTGACTTGGGCAGAATTCGGCAGAATACCCACCCATCTGCGTAGCCAGATGCCAAGGTTTCTAAGTTGTCAAGGATTCTCTTCCACAAGAAATATTTCCACCTGGCTCTTTAAGCCAGTTATCTGTCAGCTTCATGTTGCAGGAGGAATGTAAAGGTAATAGATAGGGACTGAGGATTTCTCTATCGACCACTCTGCCTGTGGTTTGTCTGTTCCTGTAAAGGATTGAAGATAGATGAGGGTCTGTAGAGCAACTCATAGTAAGAAAAAAACAAAACAAAACAAAACAAAACAAAAAAAGGGGGGAAGGGGAAAGGGAAAAAGAAAGGGAAGACCTGGCCTATGTGGCAATCATGACCATTGTTCTAGTCAACCTGGTCCTCCTGCCATCCTGGCTGAGGTGCAAATATAGTTTGTGCAGATCAGCATCCCAGCCAGCCAACAGTATAGTCTCTTTCCTCTCTCTTCTGCTTTGGGAACCTGGGAAATGAAGGTAATGAAATGAAAAGGAAAGTTAAATGGGAACTTTTACTGGTTCAGTATCTTTTCCCAGACTGGCCCAGACTTCTGGCCTGATTATTGTCTGTAATACAGACAATAACAAAACGCCTCATCTGGAAAAGACATTTGAAGCTGCAGTTCTGAATGTTAAAAAGATTCACCAGAAGGCAGGGGGAGCCAGTGAAGAACCTCACAGCTACACTGTTAAAGACACTTCCTAAAGTGAAATCACACTTCAAGAAATCATTAATTAGCTCACACATACATGTATTTTGATAGAAAATTTGACTTATTTTAACATTCATGACCTGGTTGCATAAACAGGTTACCACAAACATCTGTACTCTGTACAGCAAGTTCTTAAATTGCAGACAGGATTAATGATTAGAGTTACTTTTTTTTTTTTTTTTTTTTTTTTTTTTTTAAAGTAGGGTCACAGGGTTATTGATCTGTTCTGCCTTTATTTACAGTTATTACTACCAGGGGCTGAATGCAGAATACAACAATTTTATATTTTTTACAATTTTTAGGTACTGGTCAGAAATTGAGAATTTTCTTTGAAAGGGAGCCACCAGTTGTGCTCCTTAAGCCATACTGAGAATCGAGCTTCTTTAGCTAAATCAGAAACCCCCAGAGTATGGACAGTGTGACTGAGGCAAACACTAAGATGAGAATCAAGGTTTAATATTATAAAATATTTTGGGAAGTGAAGCAGTGATCTCCCTGAATCACATACCACAAGCCCATTTGTTTCAACAGGGTCCTGAAATCAGCCTAGATGCAGCTGTTATGTGCCAGAGCCTCAAGCACAGCTCTTAAAAGCTGCCAGGGATATCTGCAGTTGTGCAAGGGTTCAGGGCTACCCATGCTCCAAGTCTGGCAAGGTTGCATGGCATTAGGACTAGGAAATGCCCCTTGATGGCATTTCCCTCCAGTTCTGATGGAAATATCACATTACTTCCGTTTTGCTTCCACAACGATTCACAGATTAGCTATGGGAAAAAAGTCCCAGGCACCTCTGTGCACCCATTACTCAAACAAGAGTCATCCTGGAAGACTGTAGCTTTCTACACAACTTTATCTCAAGTGCTAGTAAGTAAGGGATTCAACAATTCTATGTAATAATAAGAAAAATATCAGTTACAAAAGTCTGATTTACTGATAGAAATTTCTTCCTCTGCATCTGTTGTGCACACTAAAATACAAACATCATGCCAGACAGTATGATTTCTGGGGCACAAGTTGCTTTGCAAAGCTGTGAAAACTCTGCCTGCTAAAAAAAGAATAAAATTATTAGCTGTATTCTGTTGCTACAAATTTAAGTGCTAGCGAAGAGATGTGGGTGAGTTCCAACTGGCTGAAGCACTCTGTGAAATGAGAAGATGAAATAATTCACGTATTCACATGCTGAGGCTTTCCTAATCACATTTTTGTGAATATTTTGTGGAATTTTAACGTCGCCTTTTTCAATTTTTCTGGAATTCCAACAGCAGAGGGCAGTACTATCACCTGGTTCGGGTTAAAAGACCCTTCCATAGGGCTGGCTTTGCTGTTTATCAGGAAGGTTATTCCAGGATACTCCTCTGACACTGGGCACAGGCCCAGCACTTAGAGGCCCTGTCTACTTAGTAGGTATCTCTGGCTTCCAGAGTCACCCCAGCTATGGAAGGCCATGGATCCTGGGTGCTGTCCCAGCCCGACCTATTCAAGGGAAAAATAATCCCACTTCAGAAGGCCAATGCTAAAATAAACCCACGCTTGCTGGAGAGCGGAGAGGCGGCAGGGAAGAGAAGCCTATGTAAATTCCTGCTTGTCACCCTCTGATGTAGGAGACCTCCTTCCACCCCCTTTACTACTGGTCAGAGCTGAGAACAACCTCCCCTGCTGAGCAGTGCCCAGTAGGAGAAAGTGCACAGCTTTAGGTTAGTTTTCCCCTAAGCTGTGTCAGTGAGATCCCTGCTACTCCCTGGAAATGAGGGTGTTTTAGACGTGGAGGAGAAAGGGAGGAAGTGAAGAGTGTTCTCCTTAAGACCCTTTTACAGCAATATATTCATTGATACTTCCTTATAATACAACTGTACCCGATAGATACATTAATTTCAAGCAATATGCCAACATTTATGAATGTATATTAATAGAGTACCCTCCTTTCTTTCTTATGACTTATAAAAAAAAGTACTAAAAGGTCTCTTTTCCCTTTGAATTTGGGACAGGTATTGCTTCTCCTGTGCTCCTACACTAGATGTATCCCTAAAAACAGTGCTGCCCTAAGAGTGACTGAAATACAGATTATGTTTTTGTCACACTGAGGTAAGATAGCACATAATCTAATTATTTCCTGACTTCTGCTTCCATCCCCATCATTTCTTCCCTCTCATATCTGGTACACCGGCTCAGCTGGGCAAATTCAAAGCCGAAGGAATTTCTGGAACTGCATCTTTTCCAGAGTGAGTTCTGAAGCAGTAAGATACCCCATAAACACCATTTGCTGTTTTAAATCAGTCTTGGGTATCTTCTTCAAAGGTATCTTTTGCCTAGTTTAAACAGTTTGTGAAGAAAACTGCCTGATATAGCCAAGGATTCCAGCCGGTGAAAAAAAAAAAAAAAGTTCTCTATCAGTAGTCGTATGTTTCCAATCACTTCAACAGACAGTGCTCTAGGTAAATTCTAATTTATTTCCAGTCTTCTACTGAAATGACTTCTTGGAAGCTAACTATGCCTATAGACACTTCAAATGTTCTAGTTTTGATCAGTTAAATCAGAACACCATATTTTCTGGAACAACATCCATACTCCTTTCTTTCTAACACAACCTGAAATTAGGTTGCAGACATACACATCTATTCTTAACAACTACTATCTCTTGCTTCAATGTGGGGGTATTCCATTCACAGGGACAGCACAAGTGTGGGAGCAAATACAGTAAACTGTTACATGATCAGGCTTATCTGATAAGGCTAAACTCTCTATTAACCAAGTCCCTTAACATAATTTTTACTAGCATAATCAAAGTACCTCCTCAAATGAAATAGCCTGTATCAGAAAAAGAACTCCTTTGTCAGTACAAATTGCATCTCCATACTATAGACAGAGAGATGCATGTGTAGCTCTGTAAATCAGGGGTGTGCTTTTTCCATATCCTTGCACATAGCTACATTTTTAACAACGTGTGGTGCAGAGCTGACCTTAATTTGTCGTATTCTTGCAAAGTACAGAGAGATTAATACTACATTTTATTATAAAAATGTGTCTGGCATATATAATTAATGCTATTTGTGTTATAATAATAATGTATTTGTGAACGATTATCCAGTACATAGAGTGAGAAGAAGTCACTGAGCAATATTATTTGTTCATTCATTGCTTAATTGAAAATAAACTCAAATTCCTATTAAAATTGCTGTGGTAATAGCTGTTGTAAATATGTGTAACAGTAACATCTACACTTAATGCTTGTAATTGGTCTTGTAATACAAAAATATGATTATCTTATTTTGCTATTGTAATGCAGGTTATCTGACAGCACAAAGCTGTGATTCAGTTAAAAATATATTGCTGTCAGAAACTGTTTCAGTGTGCCTTACCAATATCTGAAAATAAAATTAGTGTCAGCAAGAAAATTGTAAACTATGTACTTTATTATTTAACTCTGAACAACAATGAGGTAGTGTGTGTAACGCTGCACAGTTTTAGTAATACTTGTGTAGGATGTTAGCAGGTAACTGAATTGTGCAAATTTATGCCAGCTAACCTCTTCTGTTTGACTGAGAGCATCGCAAACCTTTACACAGCAAACCAGACAGAAGGCAGAGTTTATAAAGCAAAAGTAAATAAATTGGAAACTACAGTTCAAAGTTACCCTTGTTACAGTGGTTATTTAAATACAAAACCAGATTTCAGGATGTGCATTACCCCATCTACCTACTTACACACATTTGAGCAGACTCCTACTTCATCCACTTCAGCTCTAAGCTGCATTACAGACTGTGACAGCAAGCTGATCCTGCTGCTGACAAAACTCCCTCTGCTTCAGGCTCAATTCCAACTTCAGCAGGTTATCCTGAGCCTTTACAATGAAATGAAATGAAATGAAATGAAATGAAATAAAATAAAATAAAATAAAATAAAATAAAATAAAATAAAATAAAATAAAATAAAACAAAACAAAACAAAACAAAACAAAATAAAATAAAATAAAATAAAATAAAATAAAATAAAATAAAATAAAATAAAATAAAATAAAGATGGTGGGGAAAAAAAAAAAAAAAAAAAAAAGACAAAACAACACACAAACAGCATTTACAGGAGAGATCTGGCAACATGAGGAAACCTGCATTCATGCCTCACTCTGCCCCTTGCTGACAGAGTGACCTTGAGCAAGTCACTTTGGCTTTCCTAGCCTTTTTTTCCCAAATGTAGTCTGAGGATAGGAAGTAATTATTCATATGAAAATATATATTTACCAAACAAAAAGAGTTAATAAACAGTAAATCAACAAGTATGAAGTCTAACAGATTATTAACTTGCTTATATCCATATGACATAGAAACTGTCCACAATGCCTCTCATTAATGAGTTTACCATAATCCAGAATGTGTTCTGTTTTCTTTGTAACATGAATGCATTACAGATCAAACAAGGAATAGATTTTCTAAAGCATTGTAAATGTTCATGACAGCATCCATTAATTATTGACTGTAATGCATACCTTTAGCATGAAATACAATTTTTGTTTTCCAGGTATGTGGAGACCTCTAAGGAAGAATTACCTACATTCTAAATCTAAGCAATATGGTTATGCTCCTTGTCTAAAACATATCACATATTTTATTATACAGTCATACAGTGAAATTCATTTCAGAGTAAAGACTGACTTCTATCTCCCTTTTCTTCCTTCAGCTGCTCCTTCTTGTTTCTTAAATAACCTTCCTGAGGCCCAGACCTGAACCTTCCCTCTTACTCTGCCTTTTTACCCTTAGTGACATTTGCTGCATGTCCATCTCTCCATCCCCACTCTCTCCAGCCCTTAGCATTGCTCCACCCTACTTGCCTTCTTGCTCTGTCCTGCCCATTGCACCTCCCTTCCTTCTCTTTCCTTGCTGCTGCTGGAAGATACACTTTAAGTATTTCTTATAGGCCCATTACATTTCATTGTCCACACATCCTGGATACCACCCCAGCTCTTCCTCTGCAGCTCCAGTCTCCTAGAAGGACTTCCATTTCCCAATCCATCCCTCACTCTCACGCTTGGGGTGCTCCCAGTCCAACTTCCTCACCATCCTCATCGCTCCTTTGTCTTTTGAGCAATATCTCCGCTCGTCTCTCGTCCGAAGAACTGTCAGCTTGCCACTCTGAGACTCTTTATAAGCTTTCCTCTGCAATTTCAGCTGACTCTCTTGCCTTCCTCACAACTTTTCACACATCCTCATGAAGCTTCAGGTTCCATGCTGATGTCCTTGCTGACACCATATAGCAGACATCCCCATTTTTCCTTGCCCTGGCCTGATCATTTACTCTGCACCCATCACTCAGTGTCCCGCTCCCTTGATGTGGTTAGTAGCAACCGTTGCTGTTTCAAATCTCTGTTGTCCCATCCTTCCCTGACCTCATTCCTTGCCTGCTATGTCTTTTCTCATGTCCTCTCATTTGTTTTTTTCTATGATTTTCATTTCATCAGCTTGATATGATGTCATATAATCTCAGTCCTCTTCCTTCTGCCCCATCTTTCTTCTCCAGCACAGATTTGACTGTGGATTCTCTCTGCTTTTTGCTCTTCATTCCTGTCTCTTGAAGTATGAATTCAGGTTATCACACATATACCTCAGTCTGCCTTCTGCTTCGTTTTCCTGGCCAACCTGTGATCAGGTTTGCTCCCTCCAAGAACGTTTAATTGCCTCCCCTTCCAGTTGTGCCATCCTCCTCTCTTTTTCTTCTACTTTTTCAGTGTAACTGGAAACCTGGCTGCTTTTCACCACTTTTAATGCTCTGTTGCTTTTCCTCAGCTCTCATTCCCATTTGGCCTCTTTGGGCTGTCTTAATCTCTTGTAAATTTTCTATTTTAAGACAACTTGCTGCATCTGCTGCTTTCACTGTCTCTGAGGACATCTGATATCATTTCATGCCTCTTCCCTGTACATTTTTAATTTTAATCTCCTTCAGGAGCATGAACTGAGCTATTATTCCTACTGTGATAATTCAGATTAAACTTTTCTGTTTCAATGCAATCTTCTCTAACCTCTGCCTAAAAACCTGAGGAGTCTATGAAGCACCTCGTCAGTGTGAATAAAAACAAGAGATTTCAATCTTTTCCCATCCTCCATCCTTCCTGCTGCCTTCATTTATTATCACCATGGATCACCCTCTAAGCCTATCATTGAGTATCCGTCTCTGACCAGGATATCTTCCTAGAGCTTCATATATCAGACCGGACCAGTCAGACCACAAAATTAGTCTTCATTATGCATTTCCAAACTGTCACTCTTGTGCTATTTCCCATGCTTTTCCTCTTAATTAGGGTGAACTGACCACAAACATAAACCACTCTTTTACATGGAGAGTTTATGGGAACACCACAAATCCTTCCTGAAAACAAAACAAAACAAAACAAAACAGAGCCATCTTCTTGGCACCTTGCAATACACTGTCCACACACCGCTGTCTACGCTGGGGGTCAGCGTGGTTTTACAGCTTCCTTGTGCTCCCTCTTGTGTCTGCTGTCAGACCGCGGCTGCTGACTTCTGAGAAAACACTTCTAAATTTTGCATCTCTAGCCTCAGAGCTAAGGTTCCTAGAGTTTCAGCTAAAGAAGGACACACAATATTTGGTGAAAGTTGATCTCCTGTAGTGTTTCAAGCTGGCTGTTCACACATCAAAGCACAATGCAGTCACTAATCTCTTTTGAAAATGTATATCTAGGGATCTAGGTTATTATTTTTAGCCCAAAAGGGAAAAAAGTATCAGAGCACTAAACACCAAATAATTCCATGAAAAAATAAGCTCTTTTTTTTTTTTTTTTTTTTTTTTTTTTTTGGCATTTGACATTTCCAGATACTAGAAATCCTTATCCTTGCTTGGTGGTGCTGCTGTTGTTAGTGAAAAGTCCTTTACAGAGCCCATTTGATTTCCTACCAGAGGTAGTATTAAAAAGATTGATTGTCATACATGGGGAAGATCCAAAATAGGAATTTTGGAACAAAAAAACGAAAGCAAGCAAGCAAGCAAGCAGAGCAGCAGGCACGTGCCCTGGTCTAGCCCTGCTTTTAACACCGATAACACAGTTTAAGAGCTGAGTGTTCCTTGAAACTAGGCATCGGGGTTCTGGGAAGGGAGATCACAAGCAGAAAAAGTGACAATTCGCTTTCATTGCATTGCTGTGCAGCTGTGGGTAAAGAGTATCACTGCCACAGAAATATATATCAAACTGGAGAGCTTCTGTGGAACGGGGTGATGATGTATAACAATAACATCAAAAGCTAACCGGAATTATGGTAATGTTGAGGAGAAGCAGGTAAAACACCTTCCCTCCCATGCAGATCCTCCCTCCCTGTCCTCCCCAGTACCACGCTGCTGTCACCCACTGTCACCCTGCTGTCAGCAGGGCACTGGCACACACCGAGGAGACCTCAGCAAGTAGGGACAGCCAGGCAGCAGCTGTGAGCACTGCCATCCCGTGGGGCTGCATGAGACCAGCAGCAGGAGCCCTGAGGTGTTAAATTTACTGTCCTGTGAAAAGAGGAGACACTAGATTTGGTGAGTGAAGTACGAGGAAGAAAAAGGGAAGGTCAAAAGCAGCAGGTAGCTACGTATGTTTAACAATAAACTCCTCAACTCACAGCCTAATTTTAGGCTTTCTGCTTGTACCCGCTTTTAGTCCTTGCTTGAGAAAAAGGTCTCTTGAGGCGACCTCTTTCCATTTCTTAGAAGCAGGGAAAAGACTCCATCTGCTCTTGATAGCTAAGGTGCAAAGGGTACTTTGGGATGTTACAGCTGTTGTCGGTTTCCCAGAGCTGAGGTTCATGAGAAAAGACCTCTACCTCAATAGACCCAAGAGCAGCAGAGGGCAAGAGAGCCTGCGGATCAAATTTACAGCCTTATTGACTCGTGCTAACATACACGTCAGCGAGAAGAGATTTGCTGTCCTGAAGGGAATGTCTCTTCGTGGAATGACCAATCTTTTAGCACCTACGTTAAGGTGAATCCTATTTCCATTATTGATACTATATTACCAGATTAAAGCTGACCTTATTGCCCTCAGCATTCCTCAGCAAAACATTGTCCTACAAGACATTTGAATGCCTTTTTAGGGTAAACTCATCGGTACAATTTGCATGTAAGTGTTTTGTGTATGTAAGGCTCTTATGTGAGTGTTTCATGTAATGAAGTCACCCAACAGGGAACTACAAGCTCTTAGGGGTGCCAGCTAGAAAGAACACAGGAGAAGCACGGAAAGCAAGGAGGAAGGCGTGTGATCTTCATTTGGGACTGGTGCACTTCACTGTGTGCTGGGTGCTGAGTGAAGGCAGGGTTTCACTGCAGCCTTCACTGATCTTTCCCAACTGGCACGAGCCAAGCAACTCGAGCATTGCCGGGCACGTGCCTCTCGGGGTCCCTTCCCTCCGTGCGCTGGAGGTGACCGGCTGCAGCTCCTGCGGAGGCTCTGACCTTGCCAGGCTGACAGGAGGGCACGATGCAGGAGGACACACTGTGCCCTCGGTGGGGAAGCCGGGCCATGGGGCACGCGGGGATACTGCGAGACCTCCATGCCGGCAGGGTTTGAGGTCATGCTGAAGGGTGTCGGACACAGAGGAGCTGTCCCCGTCCTCACTTTGGGGAGGACACTCCTGGTGTGTCTGAGCACCCACACAGCACCCTGCCGCCCCCTGAGGGGACCATGCAGCCCCTCAGTGTGAGGACACGACACGGTGGCGGTGCGAGCCCCCGCACGAAGCCATCGTCCCCAAACCCTCCTGCTTCTTCACATCGCCCTCATCCCCCCGGCTTCTGCCAAACGCTGAACTGCCGTGTCCCTGCCAGGCCCCCCGTCCCCCGCGGAGCCTCCCGGAGCTATTAATACGGCGGGCACATGCTCTGGCGCCGCGTCCCGGGCGGCCACCAGATAACTTTAATTTGCCCTTTAAACGTCCCGAGCCCGCCGGCCCTCACCGCCCCCAAGAGGGAGGGGGGGGGAGAAGATGGCGGCACTGCCTCGCGCCCCCCGCCGGGGGCGGGCCGCCGGGGGGTCGCGGCCAATGGGCGCGCCCCGGGGGGCCGCCTCCTCCTATCGCGAGAGGCCGCAGGCTATAAGGGGGGCGACGCGGGGCCGGGGGCCATTTGGCCGGGCGGGCGGGGAGGTGGGCGACTCGCGGGGGGTGACGGAGCCGCTGCCGAGATGGGTGACCAAGCGCTCAGCTTCCTCAAGGACTTTCTGGCCGGGGGGATCGCTGCCGCCATCTCCAAGACGGCCGTCGCCCCCATCGAGCGGGTGAAGCTGCTGCTGCAGGTGAGCGGGCTCGGGGGGCGCCGGCTGCCCTTGGGGGTGCTGGAGGAAAGGGGGGGGGTCGCGGCGGGGCGGGCATGCGGGTGGTGCCGGCACAGCACAGCACAGCACGGCTCGGCACGGCTCGGCTCGGCTCGTCCCGGCTCGTCCCGGCTCTCCCCGGCTCGTCCCGGCGTGCCTAAATAAGGGCAGGTGCTGGGCCGGCTCCGGTTACGCTCCCGGGGCAGCGGGAGCGGGGCCAGGCGGCGGAGGCGCTGCCCTTGGGCCGGCCGTGGCGCGGGGTGACCGGCGCTGTGTCCTTCTCTCTGCCCTCCCTCCCCTCCTCCTCCTCCTCCTCCTCCTCCTCTTCCTCCACCCAGGTCCAGCACGCCAGCAAACAGATCACGGCGGAGAAGCAGTACAAGGGCATCATCGACTGCATCGTCCGCATCCCCAAGGAGCAAGGCATCATCTCCTTCTGGAGGGGCAACCTGGCCAACGTCATCCGCTACTTCCCCACCCAGGCCCTCAACTTCGCCTTCAAGGACAAGTACAAGCAGATCTTCCTGGGGGGAGTGGACAGGCACAAGCAGTTCTGGCGCTACTTCGCCGGGAACCTGGCGTCCGGGGGCGCCGCGGGTGCCACCTCCCTCTGCTTCGTCTACCCGCTGGATTTCGCCCGGACCCGGCTGGCGGCTGATGTGGGCAAAGGAGCGAGCGAGAGGGAGTTCACGGGGCTGGGCGACTGCATCGTCAAGATCTTCAAGTCCGACGGCTTGAAGGGCCTGTACCAAGGATTCAGTGTGTCTGTGCAGGGCATCATCATCTACAGAGCAGCCTATTTCGGGGTTTATGACACGGCCAAGGGTAAGAAGTGGATGGAGCGGTGAACACGAGGGAAGATCCGACAAATAAAGGCCCACGAGGGCACGCTGCCCTGTGAGGACAAGCAGGGCTTGGCTTAGTACCAGTTCAGGGTGCTATTGCTGGAATAAGCACAGGTGTTTCTGAAATGCATTCCGGCTTTCCTCAGTTTGCTGCTCTGAGCAGAAGCCATGGGTTTGCAGTGTGTTTCCAGACACCTTATAGTTTCTCTTCTTATTTCTGTTTTCTTAAGGCTTGTACAGATGGCTTGTTGCTCCCTGTACTTCATGACATGAGGAGAGGTTCTCCAAGAGAGGTCAGGAGCACGAAGTAGGCTCTATATCACAAAATCCAACAATCCTATAAACTCATTTCAGTCATTGCACCTGTTCATGGTCAAATATGGACAGAGGGAAAAGTTGTAGGCATGTTCCTGTTGTTTAGGTTGAGCAGCTCCTGGGGTTGGTGGGTGCTGGTTCCTTCCAGTCATCTTTCCCACCACCCTTTCCCTCTGTACTGACTCTCGTCATTTGTTCTTGATGACAGGTATGTTGCCTGACCCAAAGAACGTGCATATCGTAGTGAGCTGGATGATTGCCCAGACTGTCACGGCAGTAGCAGGGCTGGTTTCATACCCTTTTGATACCGTGCGACGTAGGATGATGATGCAGTCTGGCCGAAAGGGAGGTAAGAATAAGTTTACTCTTGTGGTGTTCTAGCATTGGAAAGTGTCCCTTCGTTGGGAGGTCTGGGTTATTTTGTTATGGAAAACCAATGGCCCTTTTATAGAAATCCTAATTAAGAAAAGGAAGGGCATTGTGCGTTATTTCTGTGGTATTCATTTAAGAGGTTGAGAGTTGATTTGATTTTCCTATGGCAAATTAAAATGATGATTCCTAAACTAAGCACTTAATTTCAAATTCTTGGTTATGCTTTACTTATTGCTTTATTTTTAAAATACAGGGAATTTGAAATTGACTCTGCCTTCTGACATTTGTTTGTTTCCACAGCTGATATTATGTACAAGGGCACAATTGATTGTTGGAAGAAGATAGCTAAAGATGAAGGTTCGAAAGCGTTCTTCAAAGGTGCCTGGTCGAATGTGTTGAGAGGCATGGGCGGAGCTTTTGTATTAGTACTTTATGATGAAATCAAGAAGTATGTCTAAAACATAACATCATAATTAGTTCAATTGTTCTCAATCAACTTTTTTAAAACTTGTTGTGATGTAATGGACAACAAAATATTTCCTAGGGAAACTGAGAATGAAAGTTATGAATAGGATATCTGTTTGAGATGAGGAGGCGTTTATTTAAAATTTGTCCACTACAGCACAGTGCATTTTGTATGAAAATTTCTCTAACATTTGTATTGGAACCTGTATATATATTTAATACCCCTCCAAATTCTGGGTAATGCATTTTGTCTATGCACAAGACCTAGGTGGTCTACACCTAGATTAAAATCTAATAATGTGAACTCTTAATGAGATCTTCAGAAATACCTAGTTTACTTAGCAATGTCTCTAGCTACCCAACAGCACTACGACATGGATTAAAATGACTTCTTCTAAAGATGTATTTTTGATCTGATATATATATTTAATATAAAGCATTTCTGGAAATACAAGCTATATTAAAACACTAGGCTGTGAGTTTATAACTGCAGCTTCTTCACTGACAAGTTATGGTGGTCAAGACCATAATGATGTTTTTAAAATATACTTTGTAGAAGGTGGAAATACTGTGTCAAAACTGCCCTATATCTTCACAAAGCAAAAAGTTGTTTGCTCTGATGTTCAATTGAACTAAAACTGAAATCATGAAATAAATTAATATATTCATGAACTTTTCCTGTTGTTTTCAGTACACTGAACACACTGCAACCATGATCTTTAAGGTGATGTGCTAATCAGCACACTACTAATGACTGCTTGGTACTGGCCAACTTTCTTGGAAGTTTTCCAGTGGAGCTTTAAATAGAAAGAATAGTTATTGGTACTTCTAATAGCAAACCCAAGCAAGTTGAGCTTGAGGATGCTGCAGCCAGTTGTCATGTAGACTGAACTACCAGCTGGCCTTAGCTGCTTTCATACTTTAAGACAGGGCAATGTAGATGAATTGTTCTTGGCTCACAGTGAAGTCTTTTTTTTTTTTTTTTTTTTTACTTGAAAAAGTGTTCTATAATGGAGGGCTTCCAAATTATTTCAGTAATAGTGTAGTTGGGAATATAGTTAACGACTTATTAATTACCAGGGAGATCAGAACATGCCCATACAGAGTTTTTAAACTTCAGATGCTGGATTGTTGTGAACCCAATGCAGAACAGGCTCTCTAATTGGGCAAAGGAAGGCAAGTGAGTTGTTGCTAGTTCAGTGATTCAGTTAACATGTTTATATGTAGTCTATGTATCCACCTGAGAAAAGCAGGAAGACTTAACACTTGCATAGTCTTCAGTTAAATAGTTTATTTCAGCTACACTTTTTATTTCATATGCAGAAGTGAGGTATCCTGAGGTGTTTTTTTGACAAGGTTCTGGAGCATCTCTCATAGTATCCTAGGGGAGGGAAAAAAAGGTGGAAACAATGTTGGAATCACACTAGAGGTAGTGGAAGGTAAAAGGCTATGCAGTTACTAGTAGAATTGGTGACTGAGCAGTACTTTTCTAGTGAAAGGGTTATCACAGCATGAAGCAGGAGGTTCCTCCAGGTACCATAACTGCTGTAAGCTGCCTTTCCTTCACATCTTATCTCCCAGCATTGCTTGTGTGTGTCAAAGCTGGAGCAATACACTATGCAAAAGCAACATGATGCAAAGAATGTTATCCCTTACTATGGTGGTTGTAGCTTCAGACCAGCACCTCCCCTCCACCTGAAAGCAGGAATGAGATACTAAATATTATATGGAGGTAACATCTATGCACCTGAAGAATATAAGCAATGTGTCCAACAATTATAGATTAGTTTTGATTTTTGAATTACCTGAATAGGTAGCAATCACTTTTGACTGCTCAGACGAAGGAAGTGTACATGTTAGATGAGGTCTGATGTATTTCAACTTCTTTGTTTAAATCACAGTTCTTGACAAAGGGAGACAGCTTCTACCTTGAACTTTTAGGCTTATTCTGTTCCTTTTTTTTCCTTTCTTCTCTTCCTATGAGGAGCAGTGCTTCTTTAGATCTGGTTTAGTCCTTTCTTCTCCCTTCCCTAACGGTCAATATCTAAACACGTTGTTAGATCCGTGGTGTGTTTTCTTCCTAGTAGCAAATGACCAGGTTGCAACCTATTGAACCACATGACTGTGAATAAAATCCAGGTGCTTACTGCAGTAGTCTCAGAAACCTTTACCTGCTTGCTTCTGCCCTTTTTCTTCATTTTCTCCTTCCTCCACACATTCCTACTGGTTCTTTATGAGAAATCCTTCAAACACACTGTAACCATTCATTTCTCATTTACCTCACTGACAAGGTTGCTTATGGCCTTTGGATGTTTTAGAGAAGATCCTAGTTGGCTACAACAATACCAAAGACAATGTCAAACTGTAATATAAAAAAGGTACCAAATTTGGGGGGCAATTTTATGTGTGAATGAATAATGAAAGAAGAGTAAGCAAAAAGAAATTTCAGATGGGTCTAAACAAAATAATTAAAAAATATTCTGGAATTCCAGGGTAGAAACATTCTGGAATATTTCAGAAAAAAATAAAATGACATAAAGGGAAAGTGAAAGCTATTGAAAAGTGAGGAACACTGAGACAGGAAAATTGCACTGGGGAAGAGACGGTAGGTAAAATAATACATTATGAAAACACAGGCAAGAAGCTCCTTATCTCTGCTTACATGCTTATACATATATACAGCCTGTGGCAAATTCCAGGCATTACTTTCCACTAGGATATTTGGTGTATAAGTTCAAAACTGTCAATTAAATAGCCATTCCCCCAAAAGCAGCACTGATATATGTGCATAACACTTGCTCAAAGTGTAAACTAAATCCAGCTCTGTACAGCTGGCAAATTGATGATTTTGCAGTCTTTTTGACAATGTCAAAAATTCAATCAAATGAGCTTGGGCCACAGACACTACCCCTGCCTTGATCCATGTGCACCTCACAGACAGGTACACCGTAAAGTCAATGTCAAAATCACTATTCCCTTGTATTTCACACTTGAACAGAGGGAAGCCTGTCCTGGATAGCCTGCTAATATATTCTAGTAACACCGGAAGACAAAGCCCATCTAGTATATATGGTACTCCTCGGTCCAGAAAGCATGCTACCTGGGGATGGAACTGAGACACACATCTTTTGGATGAGAACAAGGTAGGACCTTCAGGCTGGCTCTGAAGGATACACATCTCTAAAGAGCACTGAGAGCAGGACTGCAGAGAGTGAAGGGAAGAATTTATGACCACAGATAAACTCTTCCCTATGTTTTTGAAGGTGAAGACCTCTACTCTCTGCCCTATACTTGTTAGGGAAGGAGCAGCCCTCGGTTCTTAAAAACAAACAAAAAGAAGAGCTTAAGACATACCACGGGGCATAGAAGGAAAAAAAAAAAACAAAAAAAAAACACACATACAACTTGCAAAGTAATTCAAAAACCAGAAAATCACGTGCTGGGATGCCAGTTACTTTTACTATGATAATCTCAGAGAGCTCCATTAACCAACCTAGGGTACAAGGGAAAGAAACATCAAAGCACACTTTCCTGCTCATGCCCCAGGTGGCAAATCTCAGCCCTGTGTTCCCTTTCTGACCCTTTAAACAAGAAAACTCTCAATAACACATTCTAATTTTAAGAGACACTGTGGGGAGAACTGAGACTTCTTTTGTCTCAAGCTCTTACCACATAACACAGTGGAGAGAACAACAATTTTCCATATATCAGAGCTTTCAACAATAATAATGAAGAACAGCATTTTGGGTGAATAACACAAGTGATTCTGGAACCAGAAGTGACACAGCTGCAAGGATCACTGCTGGCAAATGCTGCCTCATTTTGGCCAGGTGGAAAGTTACCAGAAGATATTAGAGAAGCTTACCTGACCAAGGCATTAGAACCAGGTATCCAGAAGACAAACCAGAGCCGCATCACAAACATCAGCAATCCTTGTTGGTATGAAACATGAAGCTGACCTCAAACAGTCTCAGTCCTGGAAGACAGCTCTGGACTTCTTCACCAGGTGGAAGTGACATGCTACATCCCCAGTGTTTTGCTCAAGACTTTGAGCAGGCAGACACCACAGACTGAGCATCAGATGCAGCATACCAGATCCATAAAATAATCCATTTCCCAACATAAGAACGATAAGAAAATAAAGTATTTCCCTTTTTACCCCTCACCATCTGGCTTGCTGATATACCGCAGTTGAAATATCAGTCATCACCTACATATGATGCAGCTGCTAGAAGGGCTGATAAGTGACCTCACTGCCTTGAGGCTGCCTTGATCTCTACCACACTGATGTGCAGACTAGGCTCCAGAGAAAAGCAGCAGCTCTCATCTGCCAGATGACTGAATGAGCTGCCCAGATTGTGCAGGCAGAATGCTATTTTTATCTACTAACCAGTGAGAACAAGGAGAAACAATCAGATGAAAGTGTTATCAGTGATCTGTTAGAAGAAGTCTCAAGGCTTTTTACAGGGGTTTATCCTGAAACTTGTTAGTTGACAATCAGGAAAACTCAGTCCAGTGCTAAGTCTGCATATGCCATAGAAGATGACATAAAAAGGTAGCTAGCCATTTGATTTGGGACAGTGAGACGAATGCTCATCTGAGTGAGGGGATAACAGCAGAGATGCCTCAGGTTCTTCAGCAAAGCCTGCAAAGTCTACTAGAAGACAGGCTGTGGCACAGAGGAAAGCCTGTAAACTCTGTATGAGGAATGGCCTTGTGTGATTCTACCAGTTTAGCTCAAATCTCTTGGATTCACTTGAATTAAAATAGAATTCTGAAGGGTTCACCAGTCTGCTTGGTAAAACACCCTTCCTATTTCAGCTATCCAAGCACAAACACATCATCGCTCCCCGTCCTTATAGTCATTGATCTCAGCTAGGACCTTCATTAAAACTTCCATTGCTGCAGAAGGGCTACAAAGCAGGACCCAATTCCTGGAAGAAAGGCAGCCCACAATGAAGCATGGATGCTTCCAGAACAGAAACATGAGAGGCATCACAGTCCATTTCTCACTGCAGTGAAATCAATGCTCCAGTGTTGTCACTCAAACTGGCAATCTTGTCACTTTAGCAAGGAAATTGGTTCCCATCTGAAACTATGTCAGCTCAGTGTGGTGACTTGCTTTAAGTAGGAAGAGCTTGCAGTTTTTGGTTGAAGAGATCTTCTGGAGGGGAAAGAGGCAGAAGAGAACATAAAAGTGACAGCCTACAGGAAAAAAACAAACACAGAAATACGTCTACCTGAAGTAGAATTTGTTGTCATAAAAATCTTGATGAAGTTATCTAATTTAATGAAGACTGTCAATATGGCTTATTTAAAGAAAAAAAAAGAACAAAACAAAACAACAACAACAAAAAAACACTGCACCAGTCACTACCAAGTAAAACATATCTAAGTGATTCTTTGCATTTTCCCTGACTACAGGTAGTATGAAGCATTTCTCCAATGACATCCTTTGCAATTTAGTATCACATGTCAAATTCTTTAGGAAGTCACTGCATTGACAAACACTTCATGTTAAATATTTTATTTCTTATAGTTTACAAAAATGACATACAAAATTGACAGTATTTCATACCAAAGTTAAATAAAATAAGAAGCAGCGATTAGAAGTAATCTGTTTTGTGAATTCTTTTACAGAAGAGAATTATTATATGAACATTCAGAAGTATTTAAACTGTTATTCACATTCAAGGACAAAAATCTTTAAATAGTGAATAATTTTAATTAGCACAAGAGTACAAATAAATACAGCAGCACTATGCAAAAAAATGCCTTACAGTCCCTATCAATGAATAATAATTGTAATAAAATCTGTTTGCCACAATGCTGCTTAAAATTAAAGCTTCATATATTGTCAAACAGCTAAATTTGATCTGCAGATCACCAGGTGCAGAAGTTCTGCCAAACTGTCATACAGGACCAAGCGAAAAGCCTATTACAATGCAGAATACCTGAAAGCTGAAGCCCTCATGCAAGCATGAGCAAAGAATGATACATTTTCTTTTTTCTTTGTAAGGCCAAGACCTGGCATTATTGAATACAGCTTTTTTCCTTATACATAACACAAAGAGATTTCCTGCATCTCTCCTGGGAAGAAGCTGGGTAAGCAAGCAGGGTTCCAATAATACCCATGGACACTGGCATCATAATTTATGCTCTTTATAAGACTACAGTCCTACAAAATAAGCTCACTAAGTTTGCCTTCATGTATAGAAACAAAGCCTATTATGTACTATTTGCCAACAGCATTAAACTTTGTTCCCCTTATAAATGGATGTTTGATAAGGAAGCCTGACACTACTACAAATATTTGATATGAACATAACATTAAAAATAGGTTAAGAAGCATGAGATTTTATTTCTGTTTTCAACACTTTTTTTTTTCAAATAGCGATTAATAGTTGCTTTCAAAAGCAGATGTTGAAGCTTCCTGCAGCTCAAGCTTTTATCTCCCCACTGAGATGGGTCTGCAAAAGAAGGGCCATGAAATACTTCTTTTGCTTACTGTTCTCTAGCTTGAGAAGTATCTAAAACTTACTCTTAGATTCAATCTGAAACTGTTTTTCACTTCAAACATCAGTCTCTGTTACCCAGTGTTGTTCAAATACCATCAAATGCTTCTTTCCTATGCAAAGGTCCCAATACAACTTCTAAAATTCTCTGGAAGAGACACGTTTTGGAGTACAAAACAAACGCTCATCACCTGGGGTGATCTGCAACCATGGCAAAATAACACCTTCTGCAGCCTCGGTATTCTAATTAACCATGCAGGAATATACAATCCACTTTTCATCCTGCAATGCTGCTGTAAAATGAAGATTCTTTCAGTCGTATGAACATGACCTAAAAGTTCAGAAGACTTACCTGAAACCAGGATGAAAAGCGACAATTTAGGAATTAAGTCCTATCGTGCAGCAATTTTGTCCTTCCACATCATGGATACAAATTCCACTTATAATCGGACAATAAAATAATAATTAATGATTTCTATTCTGTTTAAATACCTCTTCCTCTTTCATAAATACTTCCTCTCACAGGAAACACTGACTGAAGTGAAAGTGTTTGCATAAAAACAATTTTATATGCAATTATACCATATACAATGCATTTTTAATCACTAAACAATGCATAGAATATTTTTGCACATAGAATTTACAAAAGCACTAAAAATAGAAATCCGAGGAACATCTCAGAATGTGAGGCGTAGCACACTTATAACCAAGCAGCACGAACATTAGTGGGCTTAGGTCTCTGTAATGCCCCACCAGATGGATCAGAAGTGTTTTTTTCAGTCTTCTGGCTCATTGTACTTGGTAAAGTGGATGCTCTTGAAGTGCCTCCTGTTAACCCACAAGGGGAAAAAAAACAGTAAGAATGCTTACACTGGGTATATCAGAAAACTTCATCGTATATTACTGTAAATATCATTACCACAGTTTCCAGAAAAAACAAAACAATTTCTAAATTCAATCCAAAACCAACATTATGAGTTGTTTGCAAATAGTCAGAACAAAAAAATCAAGCACATGCCATAGTGCAGTGGTTCTTTAACCTGACATAGGGATGGATCCATGAGGATACATGACCTACTTCCAAATGCATGCAATTTCTAAGAGAAACAAAGCTATTATCAGTAGATTTACATTTTCTAAATAACAATATGAACCTTTTTTTTTTTTTGCTTTGTCCTTTCAATAAAAAGCACTAGCAACCTGAAATTTATTTATTATTGTTACTATTTTTTACAACAGTGATTTTTTTACCTTTTTGGCAAAGATTATTAGCAAAATGATTTATTAGAAATTTAGAATGCTAAGTTAACAACTCAGTCACCATATTTTTGGTATAATTAACAATAACAATTTAATCATCTCTGTATCAGAAAAACTTTTTTTGCTTTTCTTAATAATAAATGCCTTGTAATTCTGAATTACGAATGAGAGAAACACCTGTAAAGAAATGCTAGAATCTGCAACTTCAGAGTACTTACTGGAAGGGCTAAGCTGGCTGAAAGGAGACTTTCCTCTTTTTACAGATGGTGAAGAACTTAGATAGCTCATCTGGCGCTGATAGTCCATCAATTGTTCAGAACGTCTCATACCAGCTGTTGGTTTCACTGCTTCCAATCTCTTCAGAAAAGCCTTAATATCAAAGAACAGCATCATCAAGAAAAAGAACAAACAAGAAGCTACAAAAACATTCAGAGACTGCTATTTCTATTTTAACTGAAAAAAATAAACCCAACAGTTTTTAGCATTTCCCAACACAATTAACTCCACTGGTGACACACTATTCTGCTCACATTCAATACTTTTCTCATTGCAATAAAAGACAGAGTTGAGTACATCTTTGGTACCCCATAGTACACTGCACATCATGATAACTTGAAATGACATCTGTTTGGTGAAGGTGGCAGACGACAAGATGAGCTCTTCTATTCCTACTGTGTTTAACTCTAGAAGAAGAGATGGGTAAGTTTGGGGGAGGATGAGAGGTTTGTTTTATTTTGATTTTTTGCTTTGCAAACATATTTAGAACAGTTCCCCAGAGAGAACTACTGACCTCAGTTCTGTGAAAGTAATTGTAAGAAGAAAAGCACAATTACATATTTCTTTTGGATTTTATGTACATCTTTTATCCATAATGTACTTTTACAAGGTTATAGTTGAAATTGTCACAGACGTCATTTCCGCTTGTTGAGATTAACCATGGCACTCATGCAGCAAACATCATATCAAAACAGTTACTTACATAGTATTTATAAGATACAGTTTCTCATACCTCCTAACTACTTACTCTTGAAACAGGATGCATTCATTTAAGATTTTTCCATAATTTTTCTAAAGAAAACAACTTTGTGATGGCAAAAAATCAGAAGAACTTTGCTACATACAGCCTCCAATCAACCACCTGACATCTGTAATACATCTAGCCTTCAGTGCTTGTTTTTCACAGATCTATACACTCCCTCCGCTAGCTTAATTTGAAGTGATAGCCTACACACATTTGGCAGGGACACAACCATCATCAGGGTTACAACATGCATCTTATTAATGAGAGACAATACAAACTGCAATTACACAAATCTCCAAAGTACTAAAAATACCTCTACTAATTAAGAACGTATTATTTTGATGCATACTTAAGTGGTAGACATCAAGAACCTGCCTAACCATTAAACTGCACTTTGCATGAAATGATTTTTTCCCCCTCTTCATCTGCCCACAGGTCCTGTTCAGGTTTCTTTTCTGATGATAGGTTCTTTTTTTGTCTGCTTTTGTTTGTTTGCTTTAGAAGAACAAAAAGAGACACAGAAAATCATTTGGTAAATGGAATAGCATTCACAAGATGTCAGTTGTCTTCGTCTAACTGTAATAGGAATCTGCAAGCTCTTGGTAGTTTATGCATGGGGACTGGAAACCTGCAGTGTGCGCAAGAGAAAGGACAAGCCATTTTGGCTCGGACGTAATATGTCACAAGTGCTTGCATCGAGTGCCAGCCAGTTCACAGTCAAGTGGAAATACCTAAGTAAGCAAAAGTCAAAGGAAGAACTTCAGCTAGAAATAGCTCTTCACTGAAGCCAGTTACAGAAGACAAAATGGTAGACTTGTTACATCCCACATTTTGCACACAAGTTATCACCATCTAACATACCAACATGTATATAGACTTGCAAAGATTACTTGTTTATTTTGTATTAAAAATTGAAGCTCTCAAAGTGTTCAGCTCATTCACAAATGGGTAAACTGAATTGTAGAAGCAACATCCTTTTTCCTGTGAAGGTCAAGCATGTTTCAAGTCCGTACTGCAACTGTAACAGCCTCACAGAATTTGCATACCTCGATATTGCAGTAATTTCAAGCTCAATTCTCAACACATATTTGCTTATGCCTGTTTAAGCCCAGTTTAAATACAATTTCCTGCTTTTACTTTTATGCCTGTATTTCGACAAGCATTCAGTCCTGATTACTAAAGCAAGAAGCAGACCACTCTCAGCACTAATACATTACCTTCTGAACAGGTTGGAACTGGACTTCACACAATCCTTAGATATGAGAAGAGCAGATATAGATTACGTGGTGCTTCAGTGGTTCCCTCCCTGTTCTAAGAAAAAGTTTTGTAGAGAACTAGAGAACAGCTCCTGTGGTACCCCTACCCTCTGCTGAGTACTGTACCGAGGGCATGTTAATTTAAACACTATTTGTGGTTATAATTTTTGTAGCTTGGAGAAGGGCCTGCTGCATAGAGCAATGAACTCATCGACACACTGACATGGCAGCCCTGACCTACAAGATCCATAAACCAGAACTAATCCAATCCCTGTATTTTTTTTTACTAGCAAGCCTTGTGGTCTTTAACCAAGGAATTGCTTTGTACGAGTACCTTGAACAAATAAGATTCATTTTCAATTACCCATTTAAATCTGCTAATTCCTTCATTATGTTCTCGTTAAAACAGCATTTTGAGAAATGGATTGCAGAACACTGCCACTTGCCTCGTTCTGAAGCGCTAAATCTCTGTAGCCTTAATCCTGCACCACGAAAGTAATAGAAATTTTGTCACTGACCTTAATAAGCAAAGAATCAAATCACATGACATAATCCAGGTGTTTCAAAACAAAGACATGTTCCTGATCAGATTTAAGGAGAAAACTGATTAACAGGCACATACATTGCAGGGATGCCATTAGCTGATCTTAACGACATTGCAGCTGCTCAGAGCTCCTAATTCAAGCTCAACAAGATTAGGCTAGCATTCAGCAAGTCAATGATTTTCACTACTATACTCCCCATTCCCATGCAAAATGATATATCATTAATTTCTAGCTTGGCCAAAAGCCTCCCAAAGCTTCTATTTCCCTCCATCATCTTCTCTTACTATGATACTGAGTTTACAATAAAAGTAGAATAATGATTTAAAAAAAGTGCAATCCCATAAAGCATTCCTGCATGATTATCTTCCAGGAACAGGATAATTCTTTGTAAATCGAGGCATCTGGAGACAGACTAGTATCCGTAAAGACACTAAAATACATATTGTCAGTGACAGAAGGAAATGTCACATTGCCAACAATTGGGGAACAAAGGAACCTGACACTATGCTAAAAGATAGCTGCTATATGGTAGGCTAAGATAAATGCTCTTAGTTCAGCTCTGGGCAGCAGAACACTAGATCTAATTCCAATGCTGTCAGGAAAAGAAAAAAGAAACTCAGCATATACTTTTCTACAGATATCTTGAAGAGATAAAATACTGAAAACACAGCACTCCCAAACTGAGTCCAGAGAAAAGGTTAAATATGCCACTTTTTCTTGTTTTACTTTGCTTTTTAAATGCGTGAAGGCTTCGGTTTCACCTCCTTTGAATTCTGACCAGCTGACCAGTGTGCCTTGACAGCTGTTCAAATTTATTTATATTATGCCTCCTCTAATGTCACTCATACTAGTGACCACACTGTCCCTTTGCAGAGTCCAGGTGGGGGAGGGTGAAGGAGATAACAGTGCATTCAGGGACAGCTTTTTGTTCTTAGCACAAGGATTTGCAATTTTCTTCAACTCTTCAGTTGCATTAATTAGCTCACTTCACAAACTCTAGACATCATCATCCATCGAGTACTTTTAAGAGAGAAACCTCTTAAAGTTCTTCAATCGAGAGAAAAGTCTTTAACTGAACAACTGGCACACTTGCCTGCAGTTGGCATCCACACAAAGATAGCCTCGAGTACAAAAAAGGAAAAACCACAAAATTGAGTAGCATGCTAAATAACCAAAAACCTTCCTTCAACCTGGCAATTAGTCAGTCTTTATTATAATTATCACAGCAGTGGTCAGGAATCAGCAGACCGTAACAGTTTTGCTCACAAAAAGCCTACAGCTTTAGTGCTAGGATTGCAGAATTACACTACACATTCACCGTCTTTTCCACTAAACTTCAGGTGTAAGCTTCAAAGGTCACTTGTCCCCTAGGAACTTGGGCTGAATGCAGTAGCTTAGCTCACTTTGGTCATCTAACACATCTACATCCTAGTCGGATGATTAATAAAGCAAACAAAATCAAAAAAAGCCAACCCTTAGACCTTAATTACTTCTAAGTGTAGATGAATTGATGGAGAAATGGTGCAGTGGCTGCATATCTGTATTTAAAGGCCTCCAAACACCCACCTTTATATAGCAGTACAGATTTTGCATCACACGATAAACAATTAAAGTTCAAATTATGCATAGTTCCCAGCCCGTGAAGCTCTGCAGAAATCACGATTAACTGGCAGAAATCGTGATTAACGTGTGTCTAATATGGACACGTGTGTCGTGTGTAGTAGGTTCCTCCCCAGCGGAGAGGAGACGGGGCTGGGAGTACCTTCAGGCACGGCAGTAGGATGTTTTCTCAGTCAGCAGCGTCCTCTACTGGCAAGAGCCGCACTCTGGTCTTGCCAGCTCAAATAAGCGACCAAAACGGGCACAAGCAGCAAGTACAAAACCGTGATATTCATTTTAACAGATGTCTTTTGCTAACTGTGTTTTCCCATAAATAGCTAAATCGTTGACTTAGAATTCCTGTTTTTCAGAGCAACGCGTCTTTTTCTCCTTTGTAGCTCTTCCCAGCAGTCTGCGGGAGCAACTTACGTTCCCTGTATCTCCTTGACCCCTCTCACAAAGCTGGAGAGTAAAGTGCTTTGATTTCTCTGTGACTTTCTAATATTTGAATTGCTTTCCCTGCATCAGCCTCGATGCCAAATGCCTGCACCAGAGATCAAGCTGCCTTTCTGCTAACAGTAAATAAAGGCATCACTCCACATGCATACTAGTGGAACAAGGGAGTTTTGCCTAGACAAGGTATTAATGTCAGGAAAAGAAGTTATAAAAGTTATTATCCAACAAAGGGGATAAAATAAACAGTATGTTACAACTGCGCTGCTCCAGGTGCACATGTAATTTAATCTTTTTGTGTGTGTGTGTTTAAACAGAATTGCTCAAATGTGAAAGCAGTGTCAAGTGAAATGTTAAGATGCACTAGTGAATCATTCTTCAAAGAAGAAAATGCATCATCCTGAGGTTGGTGGAACGAATAGACCAAGTGTTTTTACTGCTTAAAAATAGCGTGACATTTTAACCTAAATTCTAAGGAATTATTTTGAAGTTAAACATTTGCACTCATGTCCCTGCAGTAAATGATTCACAACAAAAGCATAAATGATTAAGTAACCAAAGGATATTATTTTTTGGACTACAAGCAACCACCACTGATCTTGCTAGTTTGGTAGGTTATAGATGTGAAATGACTAGCAGTATTTACCTGTGCTGAATTTTTGATCCAGAACTTGTAAAAGCAAGACATTCTTGGATAAAATGTTGCAATATTTCAAAACAAAATAAGTGTGTGGCTTTGAGTAAAGAGAAGTGTATTATAAAATATTATGTACTTTAATATCAAAGCAACCATCAAATCAATATTGCATATTACTTCCAGGTGGTATGTGGCTGATGCAGCACTTCTCTACAGCCTAAGAATCCACTCTGATGATCAGGGTGCATATGGAAGAGCAAGTCTTGCTTCCAGCACTTTCAACAAAAAACAACCATCTACAACGTATGAGGAAAGCCCTTCTACCACCTCAAAACCACTGAAGCTGAAAAACATATGATATTTCTCGTTGTGGGGAGGGGAGTATATATCTATAATACACATTTGTGCCAAATTCCTTCAGTGTGTGAAGTTCTTTTGGTCACTTGTAATCTATGGTTTCCCACTTTGAAAGTTTGAACTACTGAGATGTCTATGATGGAAAAACTAAAATGTAATGGATTTTTCTGAAGAGGACAATTAGGCTTCCTCCATGTTGAAATCTTTACCTATTCATATAAAAGGAAATTGCAACCTAGTAAAAGAGCAAGGACCACTTGCTCTTTTATAGTGCTTCCACTATAAATTTTCTTTAACTTTTTTTAGTGAAAAGTTTTTTTTTTTTTAATTGTTTTCTTTAGCTACATTTCATCTCCTTTTAGAAGACATTAATTAACAACTAGATGATATGAAAATGTCATTACCTGTAATACAATGCAATCACTTAAAATCTTATTAAAACTAGCATTGTCAGCTCTGCTAATATCCTTATAAATTAGTTTGAATTTCTGGTTTTCAGTAAAATAAGTTATTGTGATTGCCACGTACATTCAAATAATGTGAAAAGCAGAGAGCTAAAAATATTAAAAATGGATAGCTATAAAGTTATTAGAAACCAAAATTGACATTCACATGGTATCCTCCCTGTTCCAAATATAATGGGTTTGATGCTATCATATTGATTGCTTTATTTTTTGCAAGCCTCTTCTTGACTAGTAATCATAACGCATGGAGTAGGATGAATAGAATTAGACTGCTATCCAAAATTATGAGTGCGTAAACAAAAATTCCCCTTAAATTGAATTACATTCAAGTAGAGCAAGCTCAAATAAAGAAAAACCTATTTTTCATCTGGAAAAAGAGCATCTGAACAATTACGCAAACAGCATGGTAATGAGAATACACTGCAGACTGACTGCAGCAAAGCTAGGAGTGCTGCCTGATCAGTTTTGTAAGTATTTAGCAATGATATATCTGACAATAAACAGTCCTCGATTTATCAATCCAAAGCAGTTCTTAGAACTCACCAAGTTTTCTCTTTCAATCCTTTGCTGCTCCTTTTGCCTGTTGAGGGCGCTGTGGTACAATTTAGGAGGTGGCAGAGCCGACTTTTTCAGGGTGGTACTTCTGCTCCTTGGTTTTGCAGACTGTCTGGACAGTTCTTTTAACAGCCTTTGGTTTTCCCGATCGATTTGTCTAACTTCTTCATTTGTGAAAGAATAGTTTTTCCTTGTTCCTCTAGGTGGCTGATCAAAGGTTATTTTTTGTTTTTCCTTCTTCTCCAACTGTAGAAAAGCTTTAAAATGGCAAAAAGTAGAATAGGTTTAAGAAGCAAAAACTTGTGTTCTATTATTAGGATTTATTTACAGGCCTGAAAAGCCCTGGTACATTTTCCCTCCTTCCATTTGAATTCCACATTTATGCATTTCAGGATTTTTCAGGGATGCTCTGTTGTCCTCAATACATTAATTTTACACAAGTTTCACCACAAAAAAAATCAAGTCTAATTTTGCCTTTAAAATTCAACTACTTTCTTTTGACTAGCAACCCCCTTCTCCCCATGTAGAGCAAGTAATTCAGAGGAATTGAATGGATACAAAGAGCAACTGAACTTGCTGCAAGAACACCAGAAGTATACACACATTCTGTATTTGTGATAAATATATTTGTTATTTAGGAATAAGAATGTAAATCAGCTTAAATGGGCATTGTCCTTTTTTCTATATGGTCAGTGCTCCTGATACCCTTTCACTGTGATCACCCCAACCTCTACCATCACCAGTATGCTTGCACCATTTCTGCATTGACACAATACACTCAAGCTTCCATCCTCAAGTATTTATTGTAGTTACTATGGCACCAGCAATCAGAATAGGCAATTATATATACACACAGATATATATGCTAATGGTGCTACTGTTACACAGCACCACACTAACATTGCACGTAATCATCCTGACAGTAGAATCAGCTGTGGTACCAACACAAACATAAGTTTTCCAGTCAATAGGAAACACAGCTTCAGAAAGCCAGGACTAGAAATAACTCACAGATCCAAGAATTATACTATAAATGAATATTTAGATGTTTGCACATGGAAAGCAATTTACGCTTTGTTCCAAAGATATTTTAAATATCTGTCTCAGATGAGGAGCAGAACAGAAACGGTAGTTAAGATAGAAAACTGACATTGGGGAAGCAAGACTCAGAGGCACAAAATGCATTTCCTGAAGTGATTTTGTTGATCCTTTGCTCCTGAAGTGATGCTACATCATGCTGGTGCGGGAATTGCAAAGAGAAAGATGAAAATTAAGTTTAATGGATGGAGAGAAATAAATGTAGCAGAAGAAGAAATAATTAGGATATGGCAATTTAAAAACAGGCATTAACCTAGTACATGGGGTTTCAAGACAAAAAGCAAAGAATGCATACCTAGAAATACGCAGCCAAACAGACTTGCGCATTCACAAGATGAGGTAACAACTGGCAAGATTCATTCTCAGCCAGAGGTAGTTATATTTAATCATGGTTTCACCAGAGCTCAGCTATTGACCTATTCCTAAACCTTCCTCAAACCACACCCCACACTACTCCAGTGCCTCCAGATTTCCCTCACTCTTACCCCTAAAAGCCCAGCACATGCAAAGCAGAAGCTCTGAGCAAAGCAGAAAGAAGAAATCAGACACATGACAATATTTCCTCAGGAAACACTTCCATGTCAGCAATTTTGGGGTGAGGGACTTGGAGGCAGCCATTAATAGCTTAAAGCCTCAGAAAATGATGAGCATGTTCTTACTTTGGAAGAAAACTGAAAAAAATGTTATTGCAGTATCTCAACTGATTTCATTGCAGACCTGATGCAGCAAATATTTGTTATTATTTATTGCATTTTATTTAAAAGAGTTAGAAGCAGTGTCTAGAAATCAAAATCCAAGTAGGTTTGTTTTAGAATCCCTCTGGACATTAGTAACTTTGCCCCGTCAGTATGCTAGCTGGTATGCAGAAACTACCCGCAGGGCACCGTAACTGTAAGGCCGTTTACATAAGCAAATACCTTCTTATTAGTCAAGAGAAGGTGCAAGTCACCTCAAATCCGAGACACAATGCAAAATACCACAGATCAAGCGTGCCACCCAACAGATTAAGGAAAAATAAGTGTCTTGATAAAAGTCTTTAAAATTTAGTAAGTTATTCAAAGGAAAATTAGTTCAGCTATCAAATCCGTTTGGGGAGACAAACCTGGGGTAAGACTCATATCCAGATAAACCTACAAGAGACAAGAAGAAATACACAGAAAATACTAGCACCACACAATTCACAGAGTAACATCAAGCAGTGGTACACTTCTCAGTGTAAAAAAAATAAATATCCTTATGGGAACACGCAAAACTAGCACTGCAGTACACAGTTGGTAGAAAGTGACTTGTACAACCACCTGAAGAAGGCATTTATTACATATCACATGTAGCCAAGTTACATAATTGATAATTTTATTACAAAGCTATAAAAGACACGTCATCTTTTGCCTTACATCCATTGCATTTCATAGATTGAACAGTTGTTCAACTGTTGTCCTGACCCCGTTTTTTACCCCAATGTTATTGTTAATGCAGTCTCTTACACAAGACATTTAAGTTTCTAAATAGTTCTCTGTGCAAATTCCAAATTCTGTGAAAGGTGTGAACTAGTCAAACTCCATTTAAAGTAATGGCATTTTGAATTGGGACACTTAGAAATACTGGTTTCATGTGTTCACCAGCAAATGATTGCTTAAATTCTCCATAAGGCAACTAGCTATACTTTGGTGGAGAGTGTACACTCCTAATAAACAGGTATGAATTACACACATTATTAACTTCACTGCTGCCAACAGCTTTCTGACTAGACCTGAGGTTAAATGCTTGCTAACAATGACAGAATTAAATAAACCACAAATTGAAAAAAAAAAAAAAAAACACAACACATTAAAGTATTAAGACCACAAGAACTCTGCTGCAAAGTTACTTAGCGAAGCCTGAGCAGAGGACTGCCCAAACCCAATCTCTGTAATACAACAACTTAGCAAGAGTTTAGATGACTCACAAATTTTGCACCGAATTTCAGACCGGATACAGTAAGTGCAGCAGCAAGTTTTCCTCAAGAGGCTAGGGAGAAAGGATTAATCTGAAAGTCTCTAGTTCCTCACTACTTGTTTCAGTTCCTCAACAGATCTTTTTATAGCTAACCTTCTGCATGGCCTAAGGAAGAACTGCCTTTGAAATTTCACAGGCAGCTCTCTGCAGCAAAGGTGCTGCAATTCACCAGGTCATTGGATCAGTCAACACACTAAGAGTTGTTGTTCTGTTGTTCTTTGAGCTGCAGAATTAACAAACCAGAATTGTGTTTTACTTAGTTAAGCTCTGTTAACAAAGAATTTAAGCCTCAAATACCACTTCAAAACAACCGCTAATTGATGGAAGCTCATCTGTATCCTTTCCTAAATCACAGCAACTGCAACACTGTTCTCCTCAGGAACCCTGTGACAGTAGAGTTTAAGTTTATTAAAAAAATAACAATAGTAAAAAAGAAGATTAGCAACAGAATGCTTACTGCATAACTTCCTGAAAGACAATCACAAATATATAGCAAGTGCTTCTGCCTAACAAAACAAGGAGAATGCAAAGGACATTCATAAAATCCCTGATTCTTAAACTATGGTCAAATCAGCCACAGGAGCAATCGAATAAAGCAGCAAGCTAAAGTTTCTGCAAGTTTTCCTGAAGCAGTGGTGACGTTATTTCTGTGGTCAGAGTCACAAACTATCACTTTTGGCAGAAGTGTTCAACTGTGCCTGCAGTGAGGTTTCTGACCCTGTAACTCATGATCATTACCAGCAGCAATAGTTTCCTCTCAAGCCACCTGGCTGAAAACCTGACCAACCCGCACTATTATAAGACACTACTTACACTGTCAAATGTTCCTATTCCCTGCTCACCTACTGTGACACAAAATTATATGATTTATATCAGGAATTGATGTCCAATATGCATTGAATGTGCTTCAATTTTCATGGCAATGAAAGCCATGCTTTCACAGGAACAGAAGCAGAAGCCTATGTGAAGCCAACAAAAGCCTACAAAAACAGGGAGAATTCACCATCAACAAACAACAACACGAGTCAAGATCCCACGTAAGAGGTAAATGCATTTATTTTAAATGCTATTAAGTATTTCAGGTACAGTTAGTGTTAACCCAAGTATCTGAGCTTTAAAAGTTATTCGAGCAATGTAGAATCATTGAACAGCTTGGGTTGGAAGGGGCCTCAAAAGATCACCAGGTGCAACCTTTTTGTTGATTTATTCAACAACATATCTATGCTGCTGTTTAATCACAACACAGAAGTGTTTGAATGGTTTACCTGACTGTTTCTGCAGTGGCCAGTGATAACGTGAGGCAAAACTAAAGCTTTGGGTTATGATTTAAGGTTCTGAAGCATTTGCAATTTGTCCTTCTCCTCAAGTCTCAAAACAATTAAATATGATTTATCTGTATCTTCATACTCTACCAATGAGTAATAAGTAATTTATCTAAATCCCTACTGACCACTTAATTGTTATCTGGACCGTAAACCAGTAACTTGGGAGAGAGGAGTAAACAAGTAGTAGCATTTGCGTAAAGACTTGCACAGCGCACAGTGCTACTTCTCATCTGCTGAAAAGCCGTAAAAGAAATTTCTCTGGTATTCATGGGATTTCTATGAAAGCTGGTTTCCATGGAGAGACACCTGACTTTCTTTGAAGCAATAAACAAGCTGTTTATTGCTTTCAATTTGTGAGCATTGAAACGACCTTGCAGATTAAAAAAGACCAAACCTTACACGAAATACAAATGATAATTAGCAAGTCAAATGCATTAGGACAGGTTGATACAGCTCTCCTAATGGCATTAAGGCTAAAATTAAAATCGTGCATCTTTCACTCTCTTGCAATCCCAGCAGGAAAATGCATTAAATTGCTTCAGTGCTTACACTTTTGAGTTTGCCTGGTGTTTTGTTTTATACTGCTCCACTACCGTATCTGTGACAAATCTGAAAGATATGAAAGGATTAAATCACAGTTCCTCAGAAACGTCTAATAGGTTCAGTCGGAATCTATTCCCCTGTAGTACTTCTGTGCAAATATTTCCTTGTCTATCCATTATTTCATGCTGCACATTTAAAAAAAAAAAAAAAAAAAAAAAAGATTTTGGAGAATTCCTGGTTTGATGTTTTCTGAAAAAAAAGAAAATATGATTTTTCAAGTAAAAACATTCTTATTTACAAATGTATGCTTAAATAGGGCTGCTATTTATTCTTGATGTCATAAGAAAAAGAACAAATATACAGGTACAGACAAATTCCACAAATTATAGCCAAGAAGTTAAAGCAATTGCTACATGTTCAGTTGAAGCTGCTATTTAATTTTCTACAATAGCTTTATTCGGAAACACGGGGCTTTTACTTTCACAGTAATGATATTTACATCACAGTGCTTTTCAGCGAGTGATCTATAATTTTTTTCACAATAGAAAATCTAAGGCACAGAAGAGGCAAAATGATTCATCAGAGAGCATACAGGTCAGTGAGAGCTTCAAGGATAGAATTCAGTCTTCAGTCTGTGGCCCAATGTCCTACTTACCCTGTCACACCACCTCCTCAGGTTAATAATAGCTAATACCATGGATTTACAAACTAATTCTTACAGACACTTCTGTAAAATAAGCAGGCATCAACCCCATTTTACAAAGAAGAAAACACAAAGTACTAAATCTTCAGTACTCTAAATACCTTCTGCAATCCCATTACTACTGTATTCATACCCAGTGTAAATTCAGATAAAGATACATACAGCATTTTTGCCCAACCACTCTGAATTCTAAACTCCAGAAACTAAAAGACTTGTCTAAAGCCTGAGAGTAAGTCTGCGGCATAATGAAATGAAAATGGAGGATTGCTTAATTCACAATCCATGCCTAACACATCTCTTCGTCTGCGTAACAGCCTTTTGATACTTAAAGGGGTCTTATAAAAAGGATGGAGAAGGACTCTTCACTGGGGCAGACGATGATGAAACAAGGGGGAATGGTCTTAAACTAAAAAAGATTTATACTAGACATGAGGAAAAAATTTTTCACTCTGAGGGTGGTAAGGCACTGGCACAGGCTGCCCAGAGAAGCTGTGGATGCCCCATCCCTGGAGGCGCTCAAGGCCAGGCTGGATGGGGCTTTGGGCAGCCTGGGCTGGTGGGAGGTGTCCCTGCCCATGGCAAGGGACCTGGAACTGGTCCCTTCCAACCCAAACCCAAACCATTTAACGACTCTATGAAAATCTGAATTCCTTAAAATAAGGCAGGATACTGGTTCAAGACATAGAATCAAGCAAAAGAGCACCAGAAAAATCTCAAGATTTCTATTCCCATCTTTCTAACAAGCAGCTTTAAGTAAATACTTCCAAAAACAAATTTTGGATACTATTTCTTCACATTGGCATATTTCATTCCCTCCTTGTGTTCAGACTGCACACAAGTACAAAAAAGAGGATGACAAATAACATTTCTTATTATGGGTGTTGAATAATGCCAAGTCAGTTCTTACTCTAATTTTCTAAAATATCTAACGTTTATTATAAACGTGGAAACAGTATTTACTCAAAAGAATGGTGCATATATAAAAAAAAGTCTATGTAAAACCAGGAAACAACCAAAGAACTACATTCCTACTTCAAAAATCAGAATCACACCTACATGTTTTCCACACAGATGGGGAGAAGAGTGAGAAGTCTGTAAAAGACAAACCTTATCAACGCTGAATAACTGAAATAGTGCGTGGCCACGTTGATAAGATATTTTAATTCCAGCACAGTGTGGCCCCGCAGCTCCAATGCTACAGTCATTCAATCAACAAGCAATTAAACCCTTCAGGGATTCAGAGCTACCAAAGCAGTATCATGGATACACCTAACAATCTTTATGCACAATGCAGAGATAATTAATAAGCAATCAAACTCCAGTCACCTGAACAATATGGCCCAGTTAGGCCTAGGTTACACCAGGACTCAGGCTGCTTTGAAGACTCCCACCTCTGCAGTCACAGGGTTCAGTATGCGTGGGGCAGGGAGGGGGCTGTGGAGGGGCTCTCCCTCCCACCTCACCTCCAAGCTGCTCTGAGCTGAGTGGCACAAAGCTGCAGGACTGATTTGGGAACAAACCACAGCAATCGATGCAATACGCTCCAGGTTTGTCTGTCTGCTCTGCACAGCCTCTGTTTTCACCATGCATGCAGTTTCTACCAAGACTCCTCCTGCTGCAGACTGCGGGCTCCATACAACAGAAATGGCATGGGGAAAGTTGCTGTGCACACCATATCTTGGCATGGCAGCTTACAGATACCTGGGCTCTACGACTTCTTATCTCTTTCCTCATGTTGCATCTGCTCTCAAGAATACTCTGTTCCCATGCTCTGCCTTCATCAGCCTGCTGCAAAGCCACAGCAATGCAGCCACACAACCAGGAGGCTCCAAAAACTGCACGTTTCATCTCGCTGCTTCCTTTCCTGTGGAACAGAGCTTGATTCCAGCACAATAAACGTAGGGACTACGTTCATTGCTTTATTTGTCTCTGGCAATGTGCAGAACCTGCTCCTCTCCAGCTATCAAGCATAATCTTCAGTTCACTCTCAGCTACAGTTACCAAGTAAGTTTCTGCCATTTTGACTAAAACTAGTTCAGTTATTTTCCATGGGGTGAATCGAGGCCTCGCTGCAAGCTGCAGTACTACTGCTCACCTCAGTAACAGCACACACACAAAGACAACTTTTAAATGTAGCGACCAAGTATTGTCACTCACCGTTATCAGTTTCTCATTCACACTTCTTGTCACTAAAAATATTTCTAAAATATCAGTGGTAGAGCCGCAGGTAGAGCTTTTTCCCAAGTAAAAGCATTCAAATAGCAATATACGGCATGGAGAACATGTGATTTCAAACAAATTATATTATCTGTGAGATCTCAAATTATTCACAATAGCATAAGTTAAAATTTAACATCTATCAAGATAGAAACTTAGCTTTAGGTGACAGAAGGGCATGGGTTTTTTTTTTTTAGTCTAAATGTGGATTTTTTTCAAACACTTATTACAAACTATTCCATTTTTATGAGCACAAATATGTATCAAGGGTGTATAAGAAAAGCTATAGTAGCTCATTTCTAATTCAGCTGCAAATTTTCATCTAAATACTTAATGAATGATATTTGAAGATACACGAACCACCTCTCTGCTTAATAACCAGACTGCTGCTCTAGATCAGAACTCATTGTATGAACATCATTAGCCTTGAATAGATTTCTACCCTTTCTTTGTTCTTATGTTTATTTTCTAATACAAGAGATTCAGGTCTTCCCATGTGTTCACACCACCAATGTACAGATTTGTATAAAAATTAATTGCTGCATCACTGCATATCTCCTAGAAACATCACAGTAACAGATGACACTGAAATCCTGCAAATTTCTGGGGACCTTGAGAAATCAGACACACAACTGCCATAAATCCTTAGACCCAGCTACACTTGACAAACAATTTTAAACTGTTCCATCAGTATCGATTACTGAAAAAAAAAAATAATTATACTTTAAAGCCAAATCTGAGCCATCCTGATGATCATTTAAACACTGATTCATGCGCTCAGAACTGTGCTTCAAGTGAGAACAGTCTAAGTCATGTTCATCAGAACTGGATAGGCACAGACATTTCATGCAGGTTGTCAGGAGGAAGGAGTGGGGGAAAGTGATTCACACACACAAAAAAAGGACAGAAAAACCTGGAAGCACTAATTCAGAGCTCCTATTTTCCCAGATGAGTTACTTTCCACCATTAATAATCCTGCCCCATTTAAACTTCAAAATACCCAAAGTAATTAAGCTATGTTGTGCTTGCCAACTTGGAGAGGCACTTGGGAGTAATATGCATGTTAATCAGGAACATTAACTGCCAGACTGTATGAATTCTGCTTCTCATTACTCAATCTTTATTATTGTTATTTAGAACCGGTTTTCAGTCTGGGGAAAAAACCTCCCTCCTTCAAACAAGTTCATCTCTGAGAATATTTATTCTGAGCTATAAGACCCATTTGTTTTAGGGATGTGATGAATCCTTCCATAGTCGCCAGTCATTAAATAGCTTCTTGCTATCAAGAAACAAATAAAGATGCAGGACATCATCATTTCAATTGCCTAGCAACACCTCTTCTAACATCACATTTTGACAAGTGGTTGAAGCCTTTTCTAGCAGGAAGGAGTTGCTCCAGCACAAGGACTACCAGAGTCAAGAATCAGCTCTACCTTTCTTGATGGCCAGCTTTGTTCTTACAATCTGAATTTCCATGTAAGTGAAATCCTTATCTCTATTCATAGGAAAGTCAGATGATGCATGCAACATATTTTGAAACCTTCCTCACTATAGGCTCAGTCTAGCAAGGTATAAGGTAAAGAAAAATGACAAGCAGCTTTCATCATGCCAGATCTACCATAATATAGCAACTAGGGTTGAAATGCACCAGACTATAAAATTCTTACCTCATTTGATATCAGCAGATTTCTTGAGCTGAGTCTTTTACTCTACAGAGCTTACTACTGAGAACTTTGGGCAATGAAAATAAAAGCAAAACCATCGTGTAGATCTTAAAATACACATATGAAGTTACCCAACGCTTTTTCAACCCATACAACAAAGGTTTGGAATGAATGTAGCAAAAGAGATACAAAGCTCTCTCTCAGAGTCTATTTTTAATGTGAAGTAACTCTTTTAGCAAGAAGTAACCACTCAAATTTTTAGTAAAGATCTTATTTCTTTCAAGTATCTTTACCCAACTTTATCATTTTTCAAAAGGCTGTCAGTTTATAAGAAAATTCAAATAATTCTGTTTTGCTATCAAAAAGATACTAGAAGTTTAAATACTTGATTAAACGTGAATTCTCTTTATTATATAATGTGGTTTTGGACTACCTTTCAACTTTGAAGGTTGAGAATCCAGCATTTTATCAGGAAGGTGTTTTAATTTAGATAATAAGTTGTGGCATTGTCTAGTAAGCCATGATTTGTTAAAATGCACATACAGTTCTAGTATTCAATTTGTTAATAAATCAAATCTTACCTGGGAATTCACTGTACATCTTACTTCTATGTATACACATACCCACATGGGCTCTTACATATGCTTCTTCTTTCCACTGTACAAGCAATACTGTTTTCATACATGAGAATTCAAAGAGTTCAACATAGCTTAACTTTAAACATTTTTACAATACATCTGGCAAAACCCAACCCTTCCCTTCTATTAGAACTCAGTTCTGTATTACTCCCAACAACATACAAATGTCATACTTTATTTAAAAGAAAAAAAGTAAGAGTCACCTTTCAAAAGCTGATTCAGGTCCATGGCATCATGCAAGACTTTTCGACTATATCTGCGGTCAAACTCCGAATCTGAATGGGGAAAAAAAATAAATCATGTAAGATTGGACTTCCCAGCCTCAGAGTTTTTAGAAATTATATTGTACTTAAATTCTTCAAAATTACCATATAGTTCTTGGCTCACGTTTTCTTGTCTTTTTATTTTTAATTTCTTGTCGTTTGAAGCTGCAAGTTCAAAAGACTGGATAGGACTGATGTCTGGAGTTGACAGAGGTGTTACATCGGTCACCGTGTCTTCAGACTCTTCCAGGTAATCGCCAAGCTTTGGTTTTCCTTCTGTTACTTTTATTGATGACTTGAATTTTTGTTTTGGAGACAGAAGAGCCACACTACAAGCATTCCTCTTTGAGGAAGAATGTGATGAATCCGATAAACAGCTATCAGAATCTGTATCAGAGCAATCCGTATCTGAGCTCGAAGATGAAGATGAGGAGGAAGAGGAGGAAGAAGAGGAGGAGGAGGAACTGATATTAGTGTATTTTTTACTAGCCTTTTTTGCGTTGTTTGACTGCTTAGCAGACTTTGGTCT
Source organism: Aythya marila (assembly GCF_965140915.1). Taxonomy (NCBI): domain Eukaryota; kingdom Metazoa; phylum Chordata; class Aves; order Anseriformes; family Anatidae; genus Aythya; species Aythya marila. The sequence goes on along the minus strand of NC_139045.1, from coordinate 20,194,844 downwards.
AACCTTCTGTTTTTTGCCATCGTCACTACTGTCTTCTTCATCTGTATAATAGTCTTCTTCACCTTCTTTAACTATTTTGGGGATTCCAGCCAGAACACTTTCTGGCGTTCCCTTACTTGCTGCAGATCCTGTTCCAGATGTACCTGCGTTCTCTGAAGCTGGAGAAAGTGAGGAAGATGAAGCATCCACTGGGTGGTCTGTGTTGCTTTCTAGGGACTGATCCCTCTGCAAATCTTCCTGCTTCTCTTTGCTTTCCTCCTCACAACAGTTTGCATCCTTTGTATTAGCAATCAAATCAGGGTCTGAAAGAATCACTTCCTTTGTACTTTCTTTCTCTATACATTCACCATTTTCTTCACTCTTCTTTTTCTCTTCCTCAAAATCACTGTCAAAGAAAGCATGATCCACTTCACCATCTGATACATCTTCAAAGCGATCCATACTGAAACACCAAGTGTCTCCTGCAACCACCAGAAAAGGTTTCCAAAGGTTAGCATAAGAAAAGATACAAGCACACTTTCAGTATAATAGTTTTGTTCTTTATTCTCTTAGCTCTTGTCATTTATAATTCTGCATTTAATTATGTTACATAGCTAGGGACAGCTCCATAGTTTAGTTTTATAACGAAATTTGGTTCTGCTTTATTGTACATGGCTTATGTACTTCTACTAGGCCAGTAAGCATTACTTCACACGAACAAAAACAATCGTGATTTCAAGACTTTCATCCCCAAGGAATTTGTCAAACACTTTTGATGGTACAGTGCCTTAACTACAGCAAGCATGTAGTTGAAGCGTCTGGGTTTTGTCCCTTTAAGCTAGAACCTCTCTGTATCATTGCTTTGGGTTTTGTTTTAGAAACCTTGGGTCTGTGCAGTGGTCCTCACCTTGCCTGAGGCAGTGGTCCAAACTGTGGACTTTCAGAATGAAAAGGAGGTGCAATTTCAATTTACATCAAAGATCCATGGCTCCCTAGGTTAAACTGTAATAGATGCAGGGTGTGTCAGCCTTAATCTTTTAGTTTGGATCAGGAGCCTGCTTTTCTTGGCAGTCCGTCCTCTACAATGCGCTGTGTAGCACAATAAGCAAACCTGATTCGTTTCAGATGAAACTAACCTCTAACATGTGCTCCAGGCACTAACCTAGCACACCCACACCAGTAGTTACCAGTCACTCCACAGGACCGGATAACAGCTCATCCTAACAAAAGGATAATTCATGCATCAGGTCCTCAGTGCTGGTATGCTCTACAGATCTGCTCCTGTCGTGTCATACTTCTTATGGAAACACACGGCGTTAGATCCTATGAAAATTGTGTATGTCGTAGGGGGGATATGACAGTTTCCACTCCTTATTAGGATATATACAGAACTAAAAAGAAAAAAATACAATGAAAACAGAAATAGTAACACAGACCGCTGTTCCCAGCTAGCTAGAAGCACTTTTCTCCCACTGTCACAGGTTATATATATATTTGATGTATTTATTGATTGCATTTTAAATTCTTCAGACTCAAGGAAACCAAGAACAAAGACAGTAGAAGCAACTAGGCAAGGCAGTAGAACAAGAATATTTCAAGAGGTGCTCTCCCTTAAACCCATACAATTTGTTGCCATGGCAAACAAGGGTGAAAAAGGAATTCCTAAGCTTGCTTTGAAAGTGCAAGACTATTCCCAAGAAAGCCTCTACTTAAAATTATTTCAAAACACAAGATTTTTCAAAGGTCACCGTCATTCAGTTATCTTGCCACTTCTCAAATACTGCTCTGCTTCAGGGATTTGAAATACGCACCCTAAGTACAAAAAGGCCAGTACAAAAGTAGAAGGTACGGAATCTCCTGTGGTTTTAAAATCCATGAAGACAAAGAACTGAAGAGATTTAATAAGTTAGATGTTGTATAAACCTGAAAACGCTAGGGAAAAAAACAAGCAAATGTCAGTTTTGGTGGCTTAAGAGAAACTCTTTAAGTACCTACAGCCTTGCAGAACATCAGAACAAAGGAATAAAACGCTTGGGAACCCTTAACTTGAAATGCTACAAGGAATTTGGAAACTTTTCCAATGCACGTCACTCACTGGGATCCCTGGCTTCAGGCAAGTTTGCACAGCCTGCAATGCCCAACTGCCATACCAATTCCTGCAAGGTTTCCTGGAGCAGCTTCCTAAAAGGATGATGCATTTGAATATATGAAAATGTACGTCACAGAAGAAGAATCAGAAGACAGTAACGTGACATTGCTTAGTTATGGCTGATAGGTAAGAGTGGGCACGTGGCATATTTCACTTGTCTCAAGCACATGGATGTGACCCACTGTTAGCACTGCTGTACGTACAGAAGCGTAAGGGGATAAGGCAACACCAGGTTTGCGGGTGGATGCAGACTCACTAGTACAGGTTGAAATATCAAACTCCGTTGTGTAACCCACTGTCAGGAAGTGTAAGTAAACTAGGATTATATTACAGGTGATGAGATACTCAGTGGTTGCACCGAGACTTCTCAGATGTTTCTTTGCAGAACACAACCTCTTGAGTGAAGAAGGGATTTAACTCCAGGTAGTGGCAAGAGGACAGAGAATAGATGACAAAATGTGACAGGAAGCAGCAAGGGGCCCATAAACTCCTGCCCACCTCCAGCACCAGCCAAGGAGCACATCTTCCCACTTCACGTGACTTACAAATCGCTGAACCATGAGTTCTCCACGAAGCCTGAGCCAGAACTGATTAATGGAGAAGGACTGCCATTACCAGAAGAAACGCAGTTATCAGCCTTGCTGTGCCTGAGGAGCAGCAGTCAGTTCAGCACCAAGCGCTCCTTCCACGTTCTGGCACAGCCCCGCAACTACTTCAGCCTTCTTCTTAATGGGAAACAGATGCGCTACATCGGTCCCTTTCTCTCACTGACACTCCTGATCATTCACAAGCTAAACTTTAATTAATTTTGTAGTTTCTGTTAAAAACAAATGGGAGGAAACAGATGAAGAGATGGTATTTTTTTGTTCCTATTCCCCTCACGCAGCCAGAAGGTCTTTAAGGGAGCTGGAATCTGCCAAGCAGCAGCAATACAGAATAAGCAATTTTGCTGATGAACCACGTCTAATTTAATAAACAAACTGTGCACACACAGCCCTTTCTATACAGGGCAGAATGTCATTTTATGTCTGTGAGAAGTACAGAGTTCTGCTAAGGGAACACTCATTAAAATACAGAACCAACAAGTGAAATCCTGAAAGCCCAGTAACCTGGAAACAGGACCAAACACTTCTCATTAACTGCTAATTCTAATAACCATTGCAATTATTTTCAGAAGATGTATGCTCTCTGTGGCTTCCTGTCATGAAACCTTCTATCAGAAGCAATAAGAAGACACCTTCTGGATGAAGGTTATCAACTTTCCTTCGTAAATATTATTGGTACTCGATCTGGACAGAACTAACAAAGCCAGAGAGCTACTCCCCCCCTGCACAGTCGCTGCTTCCCCTTTCAGCTGGAAGTTTCCAGCTTTCCAGAGCAGAGACCCACCCTCCCAATCTCAGACAGCAGAACCAAGTGTTTGAGAGCTAAGGGGCTGGAAGGTTAAAGTGTCTTAATTAAAGTTTTATACTGCCAGTGGCAGATGTTGGTTAGGATGTTCCCAAATCCTCTGGCTCTAGTTGCTGCCCCGCTGGCAGGGATCCTAATCCCTCATTAATGCTGACTGCCGAATTCTATGGTGTACCTGGAGAGGGTGAAAACGCTAACCACGTCATCTAACTTCCACGTGCAGAATGATAATCAGTGAACAAGTTACCATGTAAAAGCAAGCTAATTCAAAGCTAGCCCTTCCCCTCTTTCTCCTGCCCCTCCCTCCTTTGTTTTTGGCTGACACAAACAAGAAGTGAGCAAATTTGAAAGCGTCTAGGAAGGTGCAACAAAATTTCTAAGAAGATTGGAAAAGTACAACTTATGAGGGCTTGTTTTGCTTATAAGAGAGAAAACAGAGAAAGTATGAATCTTAAAATATGTAAAACAGACTGAACTAAAACTTAGTTTGTTCTCAGATACAATCACCATGTGTTCGAGATCAAGCAGTGCAGCTGCCCCCAGCCACATGCCTCGCTGTGCACACCCAGCCCTACTTACCTCCTCTTGAATGCGAGGTTTCGTTTTTGCTACCAAGAGCAACACAGCATGCAAAGGAGGAAGAATCTCTCACAGGAAACTATTTCCCACGAGGGAATTCCCCACTGAAAATTTTGCCATTGCTGCCCCTTTTCCTTCCCCCCCCCTCCTTGCCCTGGTTTTCTCCACTGCATACTCAAAGGGAAAAGCATTTTCTCTGCAGGCTGTAAAATACAGTCTATTAACTCTCAAACCTGTGTCAGGTCAGCCCTCACAAGAGCATTCTGTCTGTCTACAAACAGAGGCAGACCCACTGGAGATGCTCCACAGTACTCTGAATCCTTTAAAAGGATCCCAGCAGAAAGTCCTGGGTGTCCTGCCGATCCCAAGCAAGGATTCAGTTCAGCAAGTGGGCACTAGGAGCTCCTGGACCAGAGTCAATTGCCATCATCTGTTTGAGTAAACGAGAGCACATGACCACCACAGAGCCCTGGATGACCACAGGGCAAAGGCCTTGAAGTTAATGTACAAGAAGGAGAAGAAAAAAAATAGTTATACTTGATCAAAAAAACAAAACAAAACAAACAAAAAAAAAAAAAAAAAGAAAAAACAACATTCCCCTACTATGAAAAGCCAAAATATACTGAGGGATGTGGACCTGTAGCTTCAGGACTTCACTCTCACACACGCTCCCTGCTGCTACATGTCCTTCATTCTGTAATTCTGTTCTCCAGCAAAGGTTGCTTGGTTATGTTCCCACCAAACAAAAGGAGTGCAGATGACTGAGGAGGCCACAGTTCCTGCTGGGAAGATCTCTCCTGAGCTCTCCTAGAGGCCAAAGAGGACTCAGGATTGCGAAGGAAAGACACCAGCTCCAGCCACACGGACATGCTTGCTGAAGAAACAAGCAAAGAGATTTTTTTTTTTCCTTAGTGCATCCTAGCAAATGTTGTGGGAAGTGGTTAGTTTAGTTTTGCTCCTTAATAAACCTCATTCTCGTGAGAGGAAAGCCTGGGTTGGAGGCTACTGAGCTTAAACGATGACTGCGATGATGCCTGTGCAACAAGGCCATTGCTACTGCTTACTGTTGAGAAACCCAGGAAAATCGTCAGCAAACCCTCCAAACCCAGAGGGAACAGAAGCAGCTTAGAATAAAAATAAACAACAAGGAATCATATGCTGTCTGATAAAAACACCAGCAGCTTCTGGCCCTGCTTGTGAACATGGAGAAGTGATGCCACCCACACCCGTGGGCTGACTGCCACACACTGCTCCCCCTACCTGCAAGGGTCCACTGCTTGCAAGGTAATAAAAAAACAACTCCTCCTTTAGTGCAAAACTTGAGCAAATCCACCTCAAAAAGGCTGGGGTTACACGAGATATCACCCTGGTGCACCAGCCTAGGGATTCTGTCTTTCTTCCTTTAGGTGCAAGTACACCACTCAAACACAAGAAAAAAAATCACCAATATTTGTGCAATAACTGCCCCATTATCCCCACCTTGTAACAAACCACCTGTGCCTGCTCTGTGCTCCTGCCTCATTCACTGCAAACAGTAGAGATGTGTGCCAAAAATGCTGAGAATATACAGGCGTTCACCTGCCACAGTCGGGAAGCGAGGGCTCAAAAATAAAGCCCAAATAGAGGTCAAGACATTTTCATCCACGTGCTGACCATCCACATCATACACACGCTGTCCTTCCACACGGATCAATTAAATGCAAGTTTTGTGCCCACAATGCACCAAACACCTGTTAAAAACACCTGTGACAGCTGTTATCACCACTGGGGAAATACACACACACTTAAAGAGATGCGGACCACATTCTCCACAGCTGCTGAAGATGAGATGTAATTCACGTATTCTCAGTGAGGATGTTTCTATCCAAGAGGAAGAGGCACTGACTGGTACAGGTGAGCAGAGGGAAGTACATTAGTACAGTCTCTAAATCAATAGACAAAGAACAGCTTAAACAACTACCGCTCAGTCCCAGTACATGCACTTTGCCTCAGAGTGTGTGCAGGGCAAATGAGGTAGAGACCTCTCAAGATCCTCTTGCATTATATTTTTATGACTTCTTCATTTCTTCAGATGAGAAGCCTTACTATGGAAAAACAGGTAAAATACTGGAATGTAGGGCTGTCTTTTAAATGCATCATGATCTGGGTGGGCTTCCTGGGATTCTCTTTAGTATGTTATTAAAATAAAATGCTTCAAGATTGCCAAATGCCCACCACCAAATCACCACCACTGCAAAATACCCACCACCACCATCAGTTCAGACTGCTAGATGGGAAATACCTCTGTCAAGAAAGATAGGGCTTGTTTTAGACCTTTACTATCACCAGTCTTGGCTGAGCATGAGACCAGGAAAGCAAAGAACAAAAATGCTTTAAAGAGCAGCTCTGGTGGAAGCACTGAGGGTACACCTGTTATCATAACGGCCTGCCATTTCCCATAAATCTGAGGAGATATTACTGCAGCTTTTGAAAGCCTCCTTGAAGAAGTACTTCTATGTACTGCTGGGTCAAGTCTCTAGATTTATGTCCCCAAATTCCTTGTTGTCTCCTTTTCTGCGCTCTCCATTTCACACCATTCCAAGCAATATCTAGGCTGAGAAAACACAAAGGAACAACACAAGCACAACAAAACAACTAAGAAAAATCACTGAAAGAGCTCAAAGCATTCCAAAAAAATGAGTCCTACGATTTGAAGACTATTTTATGAATCCATTCTTCAACTAACATCCGGTGATTAATTTTCTAGTAACTATGACTTCATTATAGTCTTCAAACAGTTTCTCTGAAGAATTTCACTTTCTGTGCAACTTTTTTCTCCCTCCACTGTTGACTCCAGTGATCAGTCGCTACCAAGAAGCTTCGTATACTGGAGAAAGAGATTAACTTTTTCCACAGAAGCAATAATGCACAAAACACATTTGATGCTCTATATTGAGCACCTTGTAACAGAAAAACGCAGAGCTCCAACAGAAACTTAGCACTCCTATTTCTGTTATAACCATTCCAACCTGCAGCTTTCTTGCCTGCTACGTTTCCATGAACATTGCAAACTTTTAACCACAAGGTTTATAAATATATAAATGTCCAACTGCAAACACTAAATACTTCTTGTACGTTTTGTAGTATGAAGGGACAAATAAGAGCATTTGCATACTACAACAAAAACCAGCTTCTAAAAAATTGGATTCAAGAGAACAACACTGGAAACACTTCAGCAAGGCATTAAAGATAGTTTCAGTTGTAGTTTAGTATGTCTTAAGGCATAACATATTTTAAAGTGCTGACTTTCTTAATATGTTGTGGAAACCTGAGAACAAACGGGGCTTCACAAGCACGACACAGGTTGCTGTTTGTATCACCTCGCTGAGAGACTTGGGAAGGGATTCAGTTATTCTGCTCAACTGCAGGGGCCACACAAATGACAGGCAGGGAAGGCCCAGGATTTACAGTTACTTCTTCTGTGGCTTCCACACAAATCCGTACGGGTGCCTGGTTATTTGGTGGCTGGTTATTCTTCCAAACTACTTGGTTCCCATCCTGGGACCCAGCAGTGAAGAACACAGCCCTGGGCTACAATACCATCGCCCTGAGGAAATGACAAAGACGCAACTCGCGATGATTTTTACCACACTCTGAGACGAGCTATTTACAGGAATCGCTTCGGCTGACTTCGTGCCTACCCCGGCGGCTCCAGGCCAGCAGGAGCCCCCCCATACAGCACGCACCCGAGGGACACCCACATACGCGTCGCTCAGGCGGCGACCCAAGTAGCGAGACAGCGAACTCCCTCATAAAATAACACACAAATAAACAGCAGCAGTACAGAAACGCGCTCCCCACCTTGCTCGAGATGGCATTTGAGGGCAAAACTGGCCAGAGGCGGGGGAAGGGAAACGCCACACACCCGCTCTCCGGGCTCCTTCCTCAGCCCCCGGCAGGGACCCCGGCGGGCCGGCAGCCCCGGGCGAGCAACCGCCGCCTTCTCCTCCCCCCCCCCCCGGCTTCGTTGTGGTAACGGCGCGGGGGCCGGGGCGGTACTCACACGGCCGGGCCGAGAGAGAGCAGGGCAATGGGGGAACGGCGCCGCTCCGCCGCCGTCTCGCTGAGAGCCTCCTGCGCCGCCCGGGCCGGCCCCCTCGCGTCGCCGGGCGGGGAGAGGCGGTGCTTGAGGGGGAGGGAAGGGAGCCGAGGGCCGGGAGGGGGCTCTCGGGTTCCTCCCCTCCTTCCTCAGCCCTCCGGGGATGGGGGAGGCGGTTGGGGTGCTCGATGAGGGGATGGTGCCAGCGCTGAGGGGATGGCGCCAACGCTGAGGGGATGGTGCCAACGCTGAGGGGATGGCGCCAACGCTGAGGTGGTGGTGTCTCAGGTTGAGGTGGTGGTGCTCCTGGTTGAGGTGATGAGGTCTCACATGAAGGTGATGGAGACAAATTTGAGGAGCAGATGGAAGTACCCGTTTCTACCAGCAAACGTCCCTCCCTCAAGATTCACCCTCATCTCCACATCCTTGAATCTCACGGTAATTACTGAAGATAAACCGATGAAGCCTTCAGGCAGAGCTTCATTGCTTCTGGCGCTGATGAGCTGGGTGGCAACTACCACTAATGGTCTGCCACTGTAAGTGGTAGTGTCCTGTGTGAGGGTGGGAAAGATTCCAGCTCTTTTGAGGGGGCAGCTGAAATAGCAGACCTTGGTGTGCCTTTAACAGCAGCAATGTGACTTTTTAAGAAAGTAGGAAAGAACCGTGAAAAGAAAGATTCAAAACTAAAACAAACAAACAAAAATGGTCCTGTTATTCATTATGAAAGAGATTTAATGACATGATCATGTTTTTTGTTTTTTTTTTTCTGAGCATATTGAATTTTGAGTTGAATCAGGCTGTGCAGCCAAGACAACTGTTGTGTATACGGCCCTATTTAATTTGGCACATGAATATAGACACACACAGAGTATGTGTATGTATGTGCGCATATATACAAACACACATTTTAAAATACATACAGTGAACATGGCAGAGTACTACAAGTACAGAAAGAAAATCTGATAACGTAACTGAATTCCCCTGTGTTAACCAGATTGTATTACTACTGCTACAGTGTTTAATGGAGGTTCTTCAACTCACTTCAATTAACTTTTCATATTTCATGATGTATTTCATTCTCATTTTTCAGGAACCTTGCACTGTTGAAATGTTGAATAATCACAACTGCAGTTGAAGTCAGTGGGAGCTGTATTTGGAAAACACCAAGTACTACAAAACACTGAGCATTCCAAAAATTCTCTCTGTTATCTCACATTACACATTAAGTAGGTACTTTTGCCTTTGTTTTTCCTGTGCATCAGGTTCCTATTTGCAAACAGGCAAAATACACCAATTGTAAAAACGTATAATGAGAATAAATCAGTTAATATTTGTAAAGTACTTGGCCTAACTTACAAATTCTGCAGAAATTCAGTCAACAAAATAAAAAGTGCTCTTCATATGAGAGCAATTCAACTAATTTTCAGTAAGCGAGGAACGGAGCTTATAAGAAAGATAGTATGTGATAGCAGTAAATTGCCAACCTCTACAGCAACATGCTCTGAGGAACCTGTTTTGGCAGGGGGTTGGACCCGATGATCTTTTGAGGTCCCTTCCAACCCCTACAGTTCTGTGATTCTATGTGATTCTGTGATTTGAACCAGAAAGTCCCACAAAAGACTAAGCAAATGAAAGAAAGCCTTTGCTATAGCATTAAGCTTGTCTAAACATTTTGAAGGTGCAAATTTATAAAAGTTAAAAGTTTGCAGTACTGTGAAGTTAAAAGTTGCAAGACTGTCACTCTAAGGAGAGATACAAAATTGAGTGTATCTCAGTTTTGGGGCTTGGTATAGGATATGTTATAAACAAGTTAATTATACTCTTTGCTCAAAGGAGAAAAGTGAAGATGCTGACTCTTCACCTAAATTAGACATAATTTCTGTTTTAAAATTAGATAAACTCTTCTCTTTGTAGGAAATATATTTGCTGTAATGCTTGAAAAAGGTAGAGTTTGAATAGCTTATCTCACAAACTAATTCCATGAAGGATTGAAATAGTTATAGAAAGATAATAACATAATCCCCAGTCCAAAAAAACCACTTCTGAAGTCCTTTTTATATTCTACAGAAACGTATTTTATAAAGTACAAAACGGGGAATTCAAATAACACTGAATTGAACTTGAAAATTGCCACTGACTTGCATGGAGCTAGGACATCATCTAAAATATTAGGAACTGTATGTCAGGTTGGAAAGTCATAGAATCTTATTAAAAACTAAAAGAAAAACAATCAAAGCTCCCTCTAGCTCTATGGATATACACTTGAACTGATTTAGATATATCTAATTCAGGGTATGATGTGTAAATCCTGACTAAAATTGGTGGGATTACTCATTCAGACAAGAACTGTTTTTGTGCGTAAGCACTGCAGGACTAAACCTTCATTGTAGTTAGGTTTATTTTTTATCTTCCTCTCCACTTCTGAGAATTAATACTCTAATGAGAAAATAATCTCTGTTTACACAGAACTAACAGTATTACAAGCTCTGCTTCAGGTTAATTTAAAAATTTAATTCCCTTAAGTAGTTTTGACAGAGGCCCAGGCAGTTTCCTGAATGCATTTGCTGTAGAAGGCCTCTCCACACTCTGTCTTGTTTCTTGTGTGGCTCTTGAGATCCCAGAATAGATGTTGAATGCAGTCCAGAGCCTCATATTTTCTGAACTCTGAGGAATTAAGTGTGTGCTGGGAGTTGGATCTCTGCTTTTTGTTTTCTACCTGATGAGAGTAAAATAACATTACAGGAAACCTTCTGGCATGTTGGGCCTTCTCCAAAAGCTCTTGGCCTCTGCAAGAATCTCGCTGTTGGCCATAATGACCAGAGATATTGAAAGAACCTTGTACCTCAAGCCCTTTGGTGCAGCATCGGGATGCTTTGGCACTGTCATTGCAGTAGTGTTTTCACTTTCTGCATATGCTGATTTTCACCTTTAATCACATTAGACACATTACTCAAGTAATCACTTTTGGACACCCTGGATGGTTTGAGCTAGTGCTTAAATGAGCTTTGTGCAATTTAATATCCACTAAATAGAATAAACCATACAATAAAACTATATCTAAGCTACCATAAAAGATCAGCTTAAGGAGCAGAGTCTCTTTTGGTCAGTGACTGAAATGGGGGCTGAAATCGCCACAAAACTACTTCACTATTTTGAGAGGAAATAGATTTCAGTGCAAAACTTTAAAAGGAAAAGACACGTATGTATGGAGACAATCTGATACACAAGTCAGGCTGTTCTGTGGGTTAGGTTAGAACTAGCTTAAAAAATACTGTGCGTTGTCCTTGCTTCCATTACAGTTCTGCGCCACCAACTGAGCCCTAAACGATCTCTGGAGAGCAATGTTAGGGCTGTAGCTGAATATGCCAGCTCCTGGCCTTGACTTGTGCAATATCTCAGAAGCGCTGGAAAATTCAGAGCTTAGTTTTAAAGTGGTTGCTTGCGCTCTTGAGATTACAGAGAGATCCAAGCATTCACGAGATCAGGGCTTTGGCGTTCACCCTTTTTTTTTTTTTCATAGGAATTGTAGCATTAATCTTACAGCAGCGAATGCTGAATGGGAATAACTCGGGGTGTCTCCAACCTCAGCAGGGTAACCGTGTGGAACATGGCAAAGCTTTTGCCCCCCTCAGGACTTGTTAGGACCAGGTGCCGCGCTACGGATCACCGGCGGCAGGGCAGCGGTGGGCATCCCTTGGGGCCGGTTAGTGAGGTCGCTGTCGTCCCCTTTCCCCGCTCCACCACCTCTTTACCCCCAAAACCCCGCTGTTTAGGCTGAGGGGCCGAGCGCAGGCTGGCTGCGGAGGGGCTGCGGGTGCCGCCCGTCTCCTCCCGGCCTGCGCGGGGCCTCCTGGCCGGCCCCGGCCCCAGCCGCGGCCCCGCCTCCGCCTCCTCCCCGCGCCGGGGGCTGCCTCCAGGAAGCGGCCGAGCCGCCCCGCGCCGAGCCCAGCCGAGCCGAGCCGCGCCGCGCCGCCGCCGGGCATGAGCTCCGGCTCCCCCGGCGGCCGCAGCGGTGCCAGTGGCGGCGGGCGGCGGAGACCGAAGGGGAGGCGGCGGCGGAGGAGGCGGAGGAGGAGGAGGAGAGGGGCCCCGGCAGCGGCCGCCTCGGCGGGGGGCTGCGGCGGCTAGCGGGAGATGCGCTGCGAGCCCGCGGCGCCCCGAGCAGCATGTTCCCCGCCGCCGACAGCGCTAGCGGCACGGCCGGCCAGCCCGAGGCAACGGGGGGCGCCGCCAACGCCGCCGCCGCCGCTCCCCCTCCGTGCTCGCACGGCAGCCGCAGCGGCGACGACGAGGAGGAGGAGGAGGAGGCGGCCGAAGACGAAGAGGACGGGGAGCGCGGCGCGCCCCGCGTGGTGCTGGCGGCGGGGCTGGCGCTGCTGGCCGCCTCCGTCGCCTACCTGGGCCGGCAGGAGGAGGCGGGGGGCCGCGGGCCGCTCTGCCTGGCCCTGCCGCTGCTCCGCCTCGCCCTCTACGCGGGCTGCGCCGCCGCCGCCGCCGCGCTGGGCGCCCTGCTCGGCCTGCTCGGCCGCCGCCGCCGCCGCCTGCCCCCGGCCGCCCGCCCCGCTGCTCCCCGGCCGCGGCTGCCGGCGGTAAGTGGCGCCCCGGGACCCCCCCCCCCCGCCTCGGGGCTGTGCGAGGGGACGCCCCGCAGCCTGTCAGGGTGCGGGTGGCACAAGGGTTGGGGAGTCCTGGTAGAGGAGCGAGCCGAAATAACTTGGTTGCCATCCGCTCCGGTCGCTCCAGAGCTGTTCCTAAGCCAGGCTTGGAAAGCTGCTGCTGCTGGGAACGGGGATCTCCAGCTCTGCACACCGGTGGCAGGGATGTGGTGTTGGACACCGTGGATCGGTGCCCCTGTCTGCTCCCCGGTGAGCTCAGACCTCGGTGGGGTGTTAGCAGGTGAGGTGCTCGGCAGCAGAGAGCAGCACCCAAGCTCTGTGTCGCTTTGACAGCATCACACGGGGTATCTGAGAGCGCTTTGGGAGGAAAAACAGGCATGGTTTGTGCCACCTCGCCGTACAGCCTATCTGCGTCTCATTACACCTGGTCCGTGCCTTGTTCTTGTCAGCAGCAGGTAAATAACTTGTGCTGTCGCTTGTCTTCGTCTGCAGCCGAAGTTGCAGAAAGCACGGGGTGCTGACAGGGCAGAGGACCTGTCAGGCATCATTCACCAATGTAGTGGGCTGTCTTGCCAATCAGCTCAGCTAACGAGCTGCAGCCCTGCTTTATTTTTCCCTCCTTTAACCCGTGGAGGGAAGGGGACTGTGCTTGTGAGTACGTTTTTCCAGGCCCATGTTTAAGGGAAGCTGGCAGAACGCTGTTGTCTGTAGACAGGTTGGTTTGGCTGGGGGTTGGTGGCTTCAGCGAGTAATACAACATGCAGAGGGGTGTCTACAATCCAGTTGTGGCAGTGGGCACGTGTTATACTGATTTTGGCCTCAGGGTAGGAGATTAGGAGGCAAATGAACGGGAGAAGAAGAAAAATTAGAAGATGTTATGCAGAAAGTCAGCAAATGATAGGCAGAAGGTACCTGTCCTGTATGTAGTGTTAAGCAAGCACAGCAAAGGATGGTTCTGCTGGTTTTTGTTGTAGCAATGCGTATGAAGTTCCTAAGGAGTCCTGGTTAGTAAGGGATGGTTTGGTTTTGCATTTTACCGTTCAGCTGCCTTATAAGGGAAAAATGCATCGCTAATAAATCTCTTCAGATCTGTAGATTTGCATACTTAAGCAGTAGTGCTATAGTTCCAGTGACACTTATGTGCTGGCATCCTTTTCTGAACATCTGTGTGTGTATTAAGTCACTTCTAAGAGAACAAATGCTATATGTACTGCAAAGAAACTTTCCATAAACTCAATAACTGAAATCTCCCCACTGCTGCAGTGAGGAGCAACCTGGCAGATTTGTGAAAACAAACAGTGAAAAATCAGTTTAATTTGGGAAGCCCAGCATTGAAGGAAAAAAAATAAAAAATAAAAAATAATTGAATATAGCTCTTCTCTTTGTGAAAAACACAGTGGCTGAGCCCACTGAACACGAGGGAAAGTAGAAACGTCCAGAGACAAATGCAGTCATTTCGATGAGTGTGTCCTCTGTGAATGTTGTTTTTGTGGTCTGTTTCTGCCTGTTTCTCATTGTTTTCCTCTGCCTGTGCCCATCCATTGGATTCGCCTGTATAGGTAGTGCACGCCTGCTCTTGTTTTGCATGGTCTAGTATGCGGTGTTTGGATCTGTTGGAGCTCTGTGGGGTGTGTTGGTTATTTCAGAAAAGAATTGCAATCTTGTGTTTGAAAGTCCCTGCCAAAGCAGCAGTACCAACTCCAGGCCTCCTTCTGGGATTGTTTATTTACTCTCCCTCTGATCCAGTTAAAAACTTTTCTTTCTTCCTTCCTTGCACTGTTATCAAAATTTAATCTGGTTGTATGAAAGGAAGGGATTGTCTAAAAAGGAGTGAGGTATTTTACCCTTTCTTTTCAAAAGCTATAGTTCCAGGCGTCTTGCTTGGGTTTCTCATGGCTTCAGTTTACAGTTTTGTTTTTATATATATTTACATGTACGTTTTTTTTTTTTTTTTTTTTTTTTTGACACAAAATGGCTTAAAGTCTCCTAAGCTCCTTGAAGTACTTCTTCTGAACATCATTTTGTGTATGTTCAGCAATTTTCCTGATTGGTGCTTCAGCAACATGTAGGTGGAGAAAATAACAATGTCTGGATAAGCAGCATATAGAAATGTAGGCCATCCACTAAGGTTTTTATTTGCAAGTATCTGTTGTACATTTAATTAAAAAAAAAAAAGTAGGTTAATCTTTTTATTATACATCCCATTCTTCTTCTGCCTTCTTATTACCATTCAGTTGTTACTTTCCCATTGTCATGGGGCCTTATGATGCTGTATTGTCTCTTCTGGGAGCTGGTAGCAGGAAGACAGTGAAGCTAGAATTCCTTCAACCTTATCACATCTTTCGTCCTTCAAGAGTAGGAAAGAACCCTACGTTGGTGTAACACTTTTTGTGTGTGTGTTTTACAGATACAATCTTCTTTTGCATTTGTTATATGTATGTGAGCTCGAGGCAGATATGCTCATTTATCATTCTTTGAACGATTTTCATACTGGGGTTAACATATGAGGGGAAAAAAAGCATACGGTAATAAATATTTACTCTAGTGGGAGTCAGGCTCAGCTCTTGGAAAGTGAGTGGGAGTACTCAATCAACTTCAAAGGGACTCGGATCGAGCTCTTCACGCTGTGCTGAAAAATCAGAGTTTTTTTTTTTGTTAAGTTCTCTATTCTACAGGTACTTACAGTGCGAGTTTAGCGCTGTTGAATTTCATGAATCTGTTCATGCCAGTGAATAATGCAGGTGAGGAAGGGCAACACTGCAAGTCTGGACTTAGCAATGTGAAGTGTATTCCTTTTTTCATCGTGTTTGAATTTGCTTCTAGTGAAACCCATCCTTCCAAATACGAAGCTTTGCCTTGTCCTAAATATTGTTTTTCCCCTTTGAGACTTGAAAGATTAAGACTTCTGTTAAAATTGGGTATCTCAGTAAGGGCATTTGAAACCTGCTGAGAACTGCAAAGAAAGGGATGCATTTATATCCTCACAATGAAGTGCGTTTTCAACGTAGTCTATCTCTGTGTGAGAGCTCTGATCTCAAGGTATAGCTGGGCAGTGCTCTAGGTTCCCCAAAAAGCTTGTTTTTCCCCTGTATTCTTTTAATATTTTTACATGAAAGAGAATGGAAGAGAGATGTACAGTCAAATTATAATTTTAATTATTCATTCACATACCTACAGGAGTTAATAATATTGGCAAGTAGTTCCTATTCATACTTAAACAATAACAATCAAATGACACTGTGAAATTGTACATTACGTTATCGGATATTTTTCGGCACTGTTCAGGAGCCATTCTAGGACCAGATGATTTGTGGCAGAGGAGGACAGTGAGATGCAAGACAGCAAAAAGGCATGGCAAACCAATAGCACTTCAGTTAAAATGTGTAAGTCCCAAAGGAGATTTTCACCTCTCAAGTGCAAGCAGATGTGCTAACACCAAAGATTGCTCTGGAGGGGATTTGTTACATGCCACCTTTTTTAATTCAAGCTCATTCCCTGCACTGCTGTCAGTTTGTGTAGTTCTAGAGGGGAGATGGCTTTGACTTCCCTGAAGAGTCACGTTAACTGTGGCAGTGGGAAGGAGAACACGTTTTCCCACATTTCCAGTGTGAGTTGTGATTTCACCAAAAAAACTGGCAGGACAGAGTTTTCTTTGCAGCATTTTGACTCTGATTCAAAGCAAAGTCTCTAAGTAACGTGGTTGGTTTATCAACTGCATTTAAGTAATGCAAACAACAAGGAGTTCTTTATTAGATTCAGGTGCTGCATTATAAATGCAGATTAAATGAATGATACTCTCTATAGAGAATGAGCCACCTGGTTTGCCTCACAGCAATAACAGAAAATAAACAAATGCTGCTGGCTTTTGTTTTGTTTTCAGCAAAAAGCTCAGTGACTCTAATGTCCTGCTTTTAGTTCCTGTGAGTGCTGATGGTTCTGAGTGTTTCTCTAAAATTCAGCTCCTAACGTATTTGATTACTCTTCTTTGATGCTGTTTAGTAGCTCTGCATTTTTTGAAATGTTTTGCTCTTGAGTTTTGGCCACTTAGGGGGATTTCTGTAACAATGTTTTATGTTTCTAAAGGCTTGTTCCATCACTGAATGTGGATTTTTCTTGAATCTGGCATTAAAATGAAGATGCAGGTAAACCATTCCTCTTTAGGTCGGGTAATCACTGAAACCTCTGTGTTCTGGAAGATAGGACTGTTTTCATTTATACAGATAGGACTGTTTTCATTTATACCACAGAAGAATGAATAGTGAGATGATGGGACATGGTCTGTTTATGGTCTGCTCTTTTCTAGGAACATAAGGGAGGCAGAGTGTTGCATCATGACTGGAGTAGTATTCACTACCGTAAGGAAACATCTGTCAGGCTCACTTGAAGCTGAACTGATGGAGAATTAAGTAAAGTATTATCTGAAGCTGTAATTCTCTATCATAGAAGTCCAGTCTGATGTTGATGTATGTTATACAAAGAGAAGAAGGTTAATGGGGTAGTGGGCGATGGAGCAAGCAGTGATGAGTAATTGGAGAGTTCTTGTCTGCTGCACTAGATGTAGTCCTTGCCTCGTAGAGCACAGATTAAACATGTGCAGCATGTTGTGTGGTCTGTCCTGAGTGCTGTTTTAGTTTTGTTGTAATTGATTTAATGTAATAGAAATAATTGCTAATTTTTCTCTGCTTCTGGCTTTAATTCCACAGCAGAGTAAGGAAGTGTGTGGCTTGCCTGTGCCGTGTGTCTGTCTGTCGTGGTTTAAGGATTGCGTTTCATGCCTGACTGTTGGAGGTTGATATAGTGCAAGGTGTTTCTGTCTTCCCTCTGAATAACCATTTATGTAGGGTACTTGTTGAAATACCTTCTTAATTATTATTTTTCCTTTTGAAGGCAGTGTTAAATTACTTAAATTGTTTTAAACCTATAAATGACATTATTTTTGCTTCTCTAGGAGGCGAAGCCCAAAAACTTGTCTTAAGTTCAATGCCAGTCTTGTTTTTCTTTTTTTTCTTTTTTTTTTTTTTAAATTTTCCTGGGCCTTTCAAACTTTTGTCTGCATCTTAAATCATTCTCAAAAGTATCAAACAATGAGCATTATTCAGAAGTCTCCAGGAAATACACACATCCTATTTTTTTTTTTTTTCTCTCCAGGCCATAAACAAAGGCAAGTTCAGGGAAAACTTAAACTGCACCAGGAAGCAGCCGTCCCTACTTGTTAGCAACTTCATTCTTTGTGTGTTCTTTCCAAATGTGTTCCCCCCAGCTTGTAAGTCATTTTGTCAAATCTGAAGTAAATTTCAGGCTGGTTTCTCTCATTCCTCTTTGTCAGTAACCTCAGTAACCAAAACTGGGCTCTACTCCTACAAGTCAGAAGCAGTGGGAACATACTGGGTTTTAAGGAACAGCTAAGCTAGAGTTTTGGACTAAGTTAAATCCATTTATGAACATGTTTGGTTCAGTAAGGGTTATGCCAACTGCTTCATGAAATGTAGCACTGTTTTCTTGTAGATGAGTGGCATGAAGAAAAATGTGAAAGCATCCAAGTCGAGGCTTTCTAGCTGAACCTGTTCTCTGCAAGATGAGACATCTGCATGCGTTCTCCCATCTGACTTGAGACGGGTGGGAAGAAAACCTTCCAGTGAAATCTGCTGGATTTTTCATTCTCTCAGTTGATAAAGCTGAGTTTGGAATGTGAATTTTCTGAAAGCCTTCTGTTATCATAGGTGCTGTAAACCCGTGTTAGCAAGCTGTCACTGTGGTTTTTAAGGTGGCTGTTGCCATATGTTGTCCAACTCAGGTGTGACTGTTTATTTAGCTGATTCATCTTTATTCTCACAGACACAGAATTTTTGAAAAACAGTGCTAAGCTATTAAGTTTTAATAGATTTTGCTAAATGCAAGTTGCTAAGACTGAAAGAAAAAACAGGTTTGATCGGCTGTTTTAGAGAAGGCAATTCAAGATCTGGTCCGTTCTCAGGTGTGAAATTAAGTTCACAGATCTGACGGATCATCCTGAATCACAGAATAATTCAGGTTGGAAGGAACCTCAGGAAGTCACCTAATCCAATCTCCTCGAAGTAGGTCCAACTAGGAGAGGTTGCTCAGTGCCTTGTCCTTTTCAGTCTTGAATATCTCCAGGGATGGGAGGTTCCACGGCCTTCCAGGCCTTCTGTTCTGGTATTTACCAGCCTTGTGATTGAAGTAATTTTACCTTATATTTGATTGGAATTTCCCATGTCACAGCCTCTGTCCTTTGCCCCTTGTCCTATACAGCTGTAAAAAAAAGTGTGGCTCCTTCTCTTTAACCTCATCTGGTCGTTGGTGACAGCAGTAGGTCTCCCTTTAACTTGTTCTTCTTAAGCCTGAACAAACCCAACCAGCCTCACTTCAGTGTGTTTAAATGCTTGAGTTTATTGACACATTTGATTCTTACCTGTCTTGGAAAATTTACTTTTAAACAAAGTCGAAGATAGGTTTCTTTCTTGCTCGGTAATTTTCTCTGACTGTTCATGCGAGTGTTTTCAGTATCTGTAATGGTATGGGAAATTTCTCAGAAAAGCCAATATACCATGCATCTTTTTTTTTTATTCAGTAGTTACATTTGTGTAACTGCAAAATCACCACTGCTAATGGTCATTTGCTTCTTACCTTTAAATTTATTTTTAATCATTTGTCTTGAACTTTCTCATTTTAAACAATGCTGTTAGCAGCTTCTCCTTTAAAATAAATAGTACCTTTTAGAAATCAGATGTATCAGCTGTAAAGAGCACTGCCGATGAAATACTCTAGCAAACTGAAACTTGAGTTTGTATCTTAGTGAAGTTCTGCCTGCTAAATACTGAAGCAATGGTTGCCTTTTGTTCTCAATCTGAGTGTTCAAGACTGAAATGTTAAAAAATCAAGTGATGTAGGAAGCCTGCATTGGGGAATTGTGTATGTTGCTCCATGCTGTTGCGTTGTGGAATGAGCTAGTTACAATTGTGGATCCACTCTTAAAACATTTGAAAACCTTTGCTGTGTTTTCTTTCTCTGCTGTAGAGAAGTCCTGAATTGAGAGGCTGGTGAGGAGACAAAAGTAGAGCTCAGCATTTATAATTTTCTTATCTCAGCTGGTGTTCTGAAACTAGTTTTGAAGTGAGTAATCTGGCTAGTGCCTCACAAGTGTTCTTACTGATGCTGCAGACTGGAAAAAACACTGCAAGCTGTGCACAAAGGGGGAGCGTTGATGTCTAAGTTGGGGGTTTGGGGGTGCTGACCTCTGTGCAGTTAGGGCTCAGGTTAGCAGAAAGGTTAATCCTGCAGCGTACCCAAGCTAGTGTAAGTATTAGAGAAGATTGAGTATGCTCAGCATTTAGCTTCAGTCTGGGTTGTGGCCTCATGCTTAGGAGCTAGATTTACGGAAAGACCTGAACACCTTTGCTTAGCAGAGCTCTCTGAATCCCTTTTTCTTTTTCCTTTTTCTTTCCTTTGCCCCCCAGAATGTATTAGGGATGTTTAAAGTATCTGCGAGTCTCTCCCTTCTCTTTTAAATTTGTGTGGTTATGAATCATCTTACATCCTGCTGCAAATAAAGGAGAGAAATCTTGAAGCGCTTGTATGACTAGCAGTAAATCAGCTTGGTGTGGAGGAAGAATGATAAAATAAGTCAGATGTGATGTGTTGGAGCCTTACAAACACTGCTCCTGGTTGTTCTTTCCAGACATCAAAATATCTATGGGGACCATTTAGGTGGGTACAGCTTCAGCTCTTACTACCAGCATCGTGTTCAGGTAAAAGGGGGCCGTGGAGATCTGGTGGTTCATTAATTGGATAGTCCTCTCCATGTTAAACAGTTATTTGCATTGAAACAGTAGTTAAGGAGGCGTGAGAAGGGCTGCGTGTGGAGGCATGCTGAAGTCTTGCTGCTCTTGCCATTGGTACTCTTGTCAAGAGGGGAGAAAAATGGCTATGAGATGGCAGCAGTGACTGGAAGAAGCCTAGAGGGTGTTTTTTGGCTCACCCAGATGCTGGAAGAAATTAACTGTGGGTGGAAGGAGGACTCTGGCAGCCTGGAAAGTGTCTGTGGGAATGGTGTGTGTTAGGTGCGAGAGTCTCTGAACAGCTTCATTTTGTTGTTGTGCTGAGACCCCTTCACCTGTGGCTCTTTAGATGTGTTTTATACCAGACTGTGTGCATCCAGCTGCTGTAGAAGAATATTACACCAAAATACACTGAGTAGTAAACTGCAAACCAGCTGAAATAATGGCACCATGCCTTTAAAAACAAGTAAGGGTGTTTTTACTTAACCCCTCCATGAAGTTTTTACTGCTTTCCTATTCTCTGCTTGGTGGATGTTGGAGTCATTGGTCACTTTGGAAGTGCCATCTCCTCGCAGTGGAGCTGTGCTCTTCTTTTTTCTGTGTAAGAAATGAATTGGTATAGCCGGACAGCTGCCTCTTAACGCTCCTTCCCAAATTGTCTGCCACCACTAATTTTAGTTAGTTACATCTCTGAGTCTGACTTCCCATCAAGAGGAGTGAAATAAGCTGAGTGGCAGCAGGGACAGATTTCTATTTCTGATGTTAATTATACCCCTTTCTATACAGGGACAGCATGGATCACAGAATTCTGTCTACACCCTGAAAAATGTTTCCTCGTCCACCCACCTGTTTAGATACTAATGCTTCAAAATAGACAAATGTTTGTATTGTACATCAGCTTAAAATGCAGTGGCCAGACATGTTTTTGAAGGAAGAAGCCCAAAAGAATGCAATTTAAAATTACTGTAAGAGACCTAATGGCTTCAATTTTATTTTAAAAGTGGTTTCTGGGGCTAAATGAAAGCCCATCATGGCAGTAGGCTGTAAACATTTTTATCTGCTATTGACGTCTCTCTCTGACATCTTCCAAAGGTGTGAAAGTACCGAGTGTAGGATTTTCAGCTGTTCTATTAAATTCATGTCCTGTGCTCACTTGCATTGAGTTTCAAATGGATGCAGTTCCCTTCCACAAACAAAGCAACCTGAAGATAATCCGGCAAGTCGTAGAACGTGCAATACCCAACAGTGGGCATCCGTGTATGCTTAGTGTACAATGTATGGTGTATGTATAGAAAACTGACACTCGAGTGTTTTAATCATTTGGAGTGCCAATATCTATATTAAAAATACAAATAACACACTCTTACCACCTTGCATTCCAGTTCTATTTTTGTCATTCTTGATTTATTCCTTCTTCTTATGAATGTTCTCTTTGAATTTCAGAGTAATTGGCCTGGGAGCTGCCACGATTCTGTTCCGTCAAGGAGAGTAGTCATTTCTCACAACATGGATAAAGCACTGAAAGAAGGTGAGTCTTACATTGCACAAAGGAGCATAAGATCCTGTGTATCTCTTGTGTTCTTACCAAACTATGGCTGCAGAATATGCCAGGATTTTAGAATGTGACCCTGGATTCTTATTCCTTGATTAAAGCATAAATAAATAAAATCAAGGCTTGGTCTTGCCAAGAGATCTAATGCAGTAAGTAACACTATGTCAATTAAACTGCAAAAACATCTTGTTATTTTAGCTTCGGGTTTTCACAGAAATATGTGGGAATTATGTGAAAATTGAGTCCTTTGTACACAAAACAAGAAAACAACGTTTCAAAGATTCGACCAGGTGTCTCTGAACTGATAAAATTTAGACACTTGTAATCGGTCTTCCCATTTAGTCAAATTCTTGTCATGAAAACTGAATCTGAAATGATCATCTGTACTTTTGGCTGCTATTGTATATGAAATCTGTGGCTCACCAGTGCAATCATTGGCTTTAGCTTGTGAAATGTGAATTATGGATTGTATGAATTCAAAGTAGTTTGTTTATAATTTTTTTTAATAAGGAACTGCAACTTCCACATGTGTTTCTCAACATGTTTATCAGCACAGAATCAGAGGTAGAGGGGCTATTTAGAGAGAGACCAGAGGCACTGTGGGTTGCTGGGGGGGAAGGCATTTTGTTACACTTTCCTCCTGCTGCTTGCATAGAAGAGAAACAGCTTCTGCATTTTTGACAACATGGCAGCTGCTGTCATCTGAGGTTATTTATTCATTAGGTTGTTCAATTGGGTTCATAAGTCCATCCTTACTCCGTAAAGCTGCAAGTAAATTAACAATATACTTGTGATTCAGTTTTCAGTGTTGAGGCGCTGCTATTGTGACAACTCACTTAACTGCTATTTCTTTTCAGAACATCTCTTACCTTCCTCTCATGCTCTGAATTTTGGAGAGCAAACTTGTCAGATTGGTTGTACTTCTTCCAGGCCTCGTTAAATGACTAATAAAACCAGCTTGTTCTGTTATGCAGTTTAACAAGGATGAGACTTTTCAGTCTACCACAAGTAGATTAAAGCAAGCTCTTTTTCCCCCCAAAGTGTTCAAGTCAGCTTAAGTTTGAGATGCTAAATGAATTCAAAAAGGAAACATTCTACTTTTTTATTAGACTAAAACAGTCAGTCTCTCTGAAAATGGACAGTATACATTCCTTGCCCTGTGACAGTTCTGAAATACATAATTATTTTAATACTATTAACACCCTTATTTTACAAGTTTGTAGTTTTTTTTAAAAAAAAAAACAAAACATGGCTAGTGATAGAAAAATAAAAAAATAAAAAAACATATCCTGCGTGTATTTCTGTTTCATTAGTGCCATATGCTAATGCCAATCACTCTTACAGTGAAGAGTATTAAAGTATTTGTGAACCCTAGGAATTTTTGCCAACTTCGTGCTCTCCAGGTCTAATGTTCAATTCAATAAAACGTTTTAAAAAGTCTGATCCATCGAGTAGACTTTTCAGTTCTGTATTTTCAATCTTGGAACAGTTCAGATTCCTACTGCCACATGAGGTTTTCAGATGTTGTCAGAGTGAAAGGGGTTTTGCAATGTATTTTTAAATCGGATTTTAGTTTTATTTGCATTACCTCAGAGATGCAAGGATAACGTTTTCAGAGGAGCCAGTATCACTTAATTTCAGACTTGCTGTTGCCATTTCCGAAGAGACAGCCTTTTGATTAATTCTGACTTCTTCAGCTATTTTAAACAGTCAGTTTGCTATTACTTGTTAACTGTCTTGCATCCCTCCAGAGTTACCTGTTGACTTCTGCTCTCCTGTCACATTTTTGCTGATGTTACAGCCAATCTGCATGCACTTTTCTCTCTGGTTAGAGTCACACCACATTATTGCACAGTTCTCCAAGGTTCTGTGATGCCTCTCTCTTGACAAGCTGTCTTGTGCTTATTGCATTTTTTGTTCTCATGGGCTGTTAAGTTAGTTGGAAGGAGAGACATCGTTGGTTATCCTTAGTTTTAATTGAAGGAGTTGTTATTGTTTCCATTTCAGTCACTGGTGTTATTTTAATAAACTTTATGTAGTGCTTGGATACTTTTCTGTTGATACTAACCAGCAGACAATAGTTGCCTTCATCTTGAATTGCTTCTCCTGCTGAAGCCAGCATAACAGTGTCTGGAATTGTCATTCAACGATGTCAGTCACTTACTCCACCAAAAAGGAACTTTTTGTTTACATCTGTTTACAGCTCTCTCTTATTTCCTATAGACAAGCAAGTAGTGTTAAAGGACAGTGCTTCAGAGTGCTTCTTTGCTCTTAATTGTAGCATCCTTGTGAAAGCTGCAGATAAAAGGTGAGGGAAAGCTGTCTACTATCCCTGTTACCGTGTGATGTTTCATTAAATCTAAGCACGCAAAATTGGAACAAGTGTAATGCTATACAGAGATTTTCTTTCTGCTGCATTCAACAAGGAAAACAAACATTCAGTTTTAAAATGGTGGGTCCTTTTTTTCAGAATGCTGTTGAGGCTGAGGGCCATAGCCATCAGCAAGTTTCTGTGCCATGAGTGTAGTCGGTCTTCCAGGAACTAAATTTTATCTTCCATTTTAATTGTTTGATATTCTGTGGTCTTGTAATGTTCTTCACAGCCAATATTCATCTTCGTTATCTTAATAGTATCTGGAAAATTGGTCTTCATATTATTTACCTGCTTTTCTGGATCATTTATGAGTAAGTAAAACGGTATGGATCATAGAACAAATTCCAGCAGAACTCCACTTCTGAAATTCTTCTACTATGAAAACTACTTATTTATTTATTCCCTTTGTTTCATGTCCCTGAAAATATTTCTGTGCCAGGGAACCGTCTCTTACTCTATATCTGCTTAGCTTCCTTAACCCCTGTGTTGAGGCTGCCTTGTTAAAAATATTTTGGAAATTTCATAAATTTATATCCATGGATCAGAACTCGCCCATCTGTGTTCTTGTTGACCCTTTAGAAGAATATCAGAGTAAGGTTTCTGTTTATAAAAGGGAAAACATTCCAGTTTAAGACCCACACATTGACATTTAAGGAAAAAAAAAATGCAATACCTTCTGTGGTGCTAGTTGAAAAGCTGTGTTTTTTTCCACAGCTCTCAAAAATCAGTTGTTTGGGTCCAAAATCTGAGCAAGGCCTAATTTGAATTCATGTTCTCTCTGCTACTGGGATTCAAACACTTGGATCTAAGAACTCTCTTGGCAGAGAGTACACGGGCAAAATAATTTGAACAGAAATTAGTCTGATACTTTTTTTTAACATGTCTCCTGGATATTTATAACATGTTTTTTCTCTATTCTTTGTATATTTGGAAATTTCCTTTTTTTTTTCTACATATTTGTAGTAAGTATTAAGCAAATGTCAAGACAAAGTTGATAAAAATAACACCAACAATATGAAATGGGAAACTGTACAGTCATGGTCTTTTTTGCATAGGAGCAATAATAACATCTAGGCTATAAAAAAAAAAAAAACAACAAACAACATGTGAGTTTTATCGAGGCTGAATAATATCATAAAATGTGAGTGAACTCCCAGAAACACCAATATTTTTCCAAGCACAGACTGGACCAACAGAACTCAGATGTTAATGTTGTTATTGCCAGTGACTGGGGCAGGTTCACACAGTTTTTCACCAGCCTCTAGCGGCCAGGTCTAAATAAAGGCTTAGTGAGCATGGGAAACTTCAATGAATCAAGATAATGTTAAGTATGAAACTTCATCATCTTGATTTGTGTTGTATAGCTAAAACGTAATAAAGTCTAAAATACATCAGGTGAATAATGGCCTTTATGCCTTTGGATTTAAAAATCACTATCTTGGAAATGATGGAGTTACACATATTCAGATTATTTATTAGTGATTTTTCTAGGGATTTCAGCAGAGTGGCTGTAATATTTTAGCTTGTCCTTTGAGGGTGAAGATGGAGCTTTTTTTTTTTTTTTGGAGCTTTTTTTTTTTTTTGACTGAACTGGATTTGGGCAGTGGATAAAAGTAGTGGCTGTAACAAGTTGTATAGAAAAGCTCTTTGCCAGGTAGTTATAAGTGCATATTGTCTGTCATCTTCTGCTAAACTTTTATTTAATGTATTTTTCTTCAGGTCTAGTTTCTGATAACCACATCGTGTGTCTTAAATCTGGCATGGTAGCAGCTGATGCAAGATCCGAGCAGAATTCGCCTTAATGTTGTCCTGCCATTTTACTCCCAGTGCTACTTGCCCTTGTAAGCAAGCGCTCAGGCAGGTGTTGCAGCTGTAGTGTACCTTCCTTTCTGGTGCTAACACAGTCACAGAAGAGTTTTGAAATTGACCATGATGTGATGTAACAATTCTATCCAGTGCTTTCAGGAAAGGATATTTACTGTTTCTTTGCAACTCAGAAGTCTCTGTTTTTGCATAGGAACAACGTTTCAGGTCTGCCTTTTGAGAAAACAGGTAGGTGTGTAGTCCTTATTATTCAAATTCCCACGTCTATCTGGGTGTGGCTTTTTTTTTTTTTTCCTCTCCCATAAAGCTGGGTAGTGAATCTCAGCCGTGTAAGAGCTGCCTGGTGTGAGCTCTGCATATTGCAGATTTGAAGCTAATCTGGCTCCCTGCTTCCTGTGGTGCCACTGGATGCTAAATGTATGCAGAAGAAGGGTTAGCAATTCACACCTCTGTGGGGTTAGAGGTGGAAGGAAGAGTCTGGAGGGGTGTCCTCACTAACCCTTCCACAAAGCTTCTGGCTGCATGTCCCAGCACTCCTGGCAGCCTTAAAAGCGTCATGGAGGAGGCCCATGTTCACACTGATGTAGGATTGTTTTTTAATCAATTATAACAACTGGGGACTCAGATCTAATAACTAATTTAGAAAACTCTGTAGAAATTTCTACAGTTTTGCACAAGACTCATTGCTGTCACTGCATCTGAAGAAATTTGTAGCAGCTGAGTTAGCTGGGGTAAGAGGCTGCCCTAAAGTGTGTTCTTCTCTTCTTGTCAGTCCTTTCTTGTCTTCTGACCAGTTGTTTTCAAGGCTTCAGTGCGTGATGTAGGAACAGTGACAACAGGCTGATGGGCAGGTTTTTCCTCTGAAGAAAGCAAGCTGTGCTCTTGGGTTTGTTTTCTGTGTTTCTGCAGAGAGCTGAAAGAGACACCAGCTGCATCGCTAGGCAGGCGTCTGAGGCAGCCACAGCACATCATGGCCAGGCTGACACATGTGGATGAGGCAGGGTCTTATTCCAGGACAGGGTGCAGTTGGTGTCAGTGGCTGGTTGTTTTCATACTTTGCCTTGTTGGTATTTGGTTCTAAAATCAAGAAACAAAATCCTAAAGGTTGTCTCAGTGCTTGTTTGGACATATATTCTAGGTTTTAAAGTACCTCCAGGTTTTATAGAAAGCAAGACACTTCAATGGTAGTGATTCAGGAAGGGCAACAAAGCTCACAGATAGCAAGCAAACCATAGAAAAGGTGTAGAGGAAGAGAGTTATCAAAGGTAGGGTGCAGAAAATTGGTTTTAGAATGGGGAAATCCATTTAAAGTGTTCAAATTGTGGAACTGACAGAAACCCAAGTGAAGTATTTCATACTTGCATGGCTTATTCTTTGGTAATAATTGGTGATGTTTTGTTTTTAGCTTTATACCAGTACTAGATTTCATGGATCTTTAATGGTATGGCTCTTTAGGTGCATGAACATCACCTTGCTTTGCCTGAGCAGGAGTCTTCCCATTGTGATAGCTCTTGTTACGCTCCCTGTTGAAATACCTGAAGCAAATTTGCAAGAGTTGGGCTCTCGTAATTCCTTACTAATTAGCAGTGTTGCATATTTTGATCTGCTTTCCCAAAGCAGAGAGACTTAAAGTTGTATGTAATGGTGATTATGGAGAGAATGAGCAACGGAGCTCATTTTGGAGAGGAGCTGCCTGAAAGTACAGTTATAAACTAAGGCTCAGATGGAATAGGTGTGTGTTCTGAAAGAGAATATTGCCTGAGGGATAGAGATACAAGTTTTCTCTTGTTTTGTAGAGGTCTGCCCAATACAGGTAAGGAGCCACCACTCCTCTATACCATGACTTGTTGCCTTAGGCAAGGGGCACTGAAGAGGTGTGCTGCTTTAGAGTAAAGTGACTGCAAGGGTGTCTGCAAGAGAATCTGAAAAACGAAGTCACTGTCAGCCAGGGGCGGTAATCACAAGTACCGAAAGGCAGTGACTTTTGATTACCTTGAAGAAACACAGGTCTTTTTCAGGATAGGTGAGAAGAGAATCTGTGCTGTGACAGCTTTCCATCGCTCTTCAGATGCTGCAACAGAGGCAAAGCTGTCAGAAAAAAGTGGTTGCAGAAGGACAGGGGGACAGCTGTGGGAAAAATAGATGCTTAAAATGTGTGTTATCTCAAGTGTCCCATGACAAGGAATAATCCTCAGTTTTCAAAATACTGTTCCTAATTGCTCTTAGGTGTGTTGAGTGGTTATTCCTCAGTTTATCAGAAGCTTATCAGTTCAGCAAAAGACCACTGCCTTTTATAACTATTATTATCACTTCGTGGTATTTGTTGGTGGCAGGTTTCAATGAAATATAACTTCTGTTCTAGAAAAGTAAGGAAGTTGGGTCTGTTTTAAGGTTTGAAATTACCATCTTGCAATATGACTGTATTTTTTTCTCACATCTATGAAAAAGAAAACTTCAGAACTTCTATTTACTTATTTATGCATTTATTTAGTGAAATGTTTTTCTCTGAATAATTCATTCGAAAGCCTTGAAGTGACTTAGTAAATGACTTAACATATTCCGTCTCAGTGAAGTGAGTCAGTTTCTTAAACAACCTGCAGAATTGATTGATAAGGGTTTCTAGTCAAATGCTTCAGAAAATTTAATCTTTTCTTTAGAAATGTTTTTGATGAAGTGATGTAGGATGAAGCCTCCTAGTATTTCAGGGAGGCAGAAGTATTCAGTATAAGTTGCTATGCTATTACTATGTTACTAATTCATTGTCATAGTGCCAGGGAGCTTTTTATAGTTTACTAGGCTGCCAAAAAAATAATTTCCATCAAAGTGAAAGCTAAAAAATAGTGGAATCACATGGTTATTTTAAACCATAGGCTTACAGTGACAAACTAGGTGTACTTCTGACATTTAAAACAAACAAACAACAACAACAAAAAAACACAACAACAACTCTGAAATCAGAATGCCTGGTCAAGAACCACCTGCTCAGATTATCAGACATGCAGCTTTTTTTATTCTTTATTTTTTTCTTCCTCCCTTCCTGTTCAGTTACCCCTCTGTTAATTCCAAGCTGATTTGCATCCCATTCACTGCCCCCTCCTCCCCAGCTTCATTCCCACCTTGCTGGCAATGCTAAATGTGGCTTGTGCGTGCTTCCTGAAGGCTTCCTGCTCCCTCCCAGCACTCCAGGAACATCTGCTAGTAATGCATCAGTAAAACTGGAGACACGCAAGTGTTGTCAAAAAGAAAAACTAGTAGAAGAAGGTGTTGTCATGGAACGCGCCATTACAGCGATCCTGTTGCTTGTAGCTACAGTTTGGAATATCACCTTTGAAATTCATGTTGTCTTTCTAATCTACTTCTCTTCCATCTCTAGCTCTACCAATCCTACAATGTACTTTCTGTAGCGTTAGGTATGTCTATTGAGATACAAAATCCTACCACCTCCTCGCTTAACAGCGATTTTAGAGTGGAGGCTGAGTTTGTGGCTGAAGAAGGTTGGTTTCGATCTGCAGCAACCTAGATGCAGCCAGATTATGTGATAGTTCCTATAACCAAATCCGCTACTGAGGCATGAAGACTAGTTTGGGGTTAGTGTGTTGCTTGTAACCTGGCTGACCGAGCAAATCCACTTACAGGCTTTGCTTTGCAAAGTGACCTCCAGTAACCTGGGAGGTGCCGATTTCTGCAGCTTTGCCAGCCTGGCACTGGGGAGAAATTAAAGCCTAAAGGGGAAGATATGAAACCTAAGACCCGTTTTATTACTGAGGAGATGGGTGGAGGGCACGATTTCTATCCTGGTGTGCCTTCCCCTTTCGCAGTCCTTGCTATTGATTGTTTTGTTTCTCCTTTCAGTGTTTGACTACAGCTACAGAGATTACATCCTGTCCTGGTATGGGCCACTCAGCAGAGATGAAGGGCAGCTGTACCAGCTGCTATCTGAAGACTTCTGGGAGATTGCCAAGCAGCTGCGACAGAGGCTGAGTCACATTGATGTAGTTAAAGTCGTCTGCAATGATGTAGTGAAAGCTTTACTCACACACTTCCGTGACCTTAAAGGAGCCAATGCCAGGTAAAACCAGAGCTGGGTTTCATTGGAATTTTCTGCTCATCTCTTTGCTTTTAGGTGTGTGATACCAAAGCAATGAAGAATGTA
Source organism: Aythya marila (assembly GCF_965140915.1). Classification (NCBI taxonomy): domain Eukaryota; kingdom Metazoa; phylum Chordata; class Aves; order Anseriformes; family Anatidae; genus Aythya; species Aythya marila. The sequence continues at coordinate 20,164,334 of NC_139045.1, read as the reverse complement.
ATGTTTTTGTAGGCAACTGATAAAACAGTTCATGTTTATTAACAGTTTTAGAGAGCTAGCAGGCTTCAAGGCACCTATAAGACCTGTGGAAGGGAATGTTTGTCCTTCTTTTTTAATGGTTGAGATTCACTGCTATTTCCATTTCATCTTTGAATTCTTTGCTCGCAGTAGGAGGCGGGCTGTCTGAGCAGCTCCTGCAAGTAGTGCAAACCTGCAAGGGAAAGGAGAGGCACTGTCAGAGCAGTCAACAAATGAGAATGTAGTTATTTGCACCTTTCCCAAAATAGCACGAGGGTTAATTCCATTCAGTTTTCCGTTTCTGCTAGCCCCAGGAGGGAAAGCTTCATGATTTCTGTAAGCGGTCTGTCCTGCAGTAACTAGATTTTTTTTCCTAGTGAAAAATTGTTGGCTGGATTTTCTTTCTCTTTTTAGGTTACCTTGTTAATTCCGTGAATTTCCTCTTTGCCCATTTAAAAAGGTCAGCTGTCTCCTAAATACTGTCACACCCAAATTGTAATTGCATGTGGGAGCTCTCACACCTACGCAGTTCACTGATCCAAATGAGTGGCTCATGGAATTGTGCATGGAATTTGAGTTTATATCTGCACTTACCTGCAGTTATCCCAACAGAAATGTGCTCTGGTTGTTTGGTTTTATACTGTGCATTTTATACTATGACATTGTTTTGCATACAGTTAGATTCACATATTTTTAACACTCCGGAGAAAAAAGATCAACTGGTTTTGGTCAGCAACCAGTCTCTGCGGTGCCATTTACACGTCCTTCTGTTCTGGAGCAGAAGACAAGGTCAATGTATTTGTGGTAGCTGCCAGCTTTGTGTAGTCTAATCTGCAGGAAATAAAGCAATGGAAACTAAAGAATGGTTGCCTTCAAGAAAAGAAGTTAGTATGTAGGCACATTACAGTAACATTGTGTTATCACATTATTGTCCCAATAACAATGCATTACCTGAATTCCAGATACTATTTTGTTTTAGATCTAGTATATGGTAGAAATCTTGTGGTCCAGTAAAGCTCTTGATGGTGCTCTCTGATTTTAAGCATGGTGCTTGCACTTGACCTTTGTCATGGTAAAATACTTGCTTTGGGGAAAGGTATGATTAGAAAATATAAAGGATGAGGACGGTTGGTTTGTTTGTTGGTTTGAAGTGTGAATGCTCACCTGTTTGGAGCTGGGGACACAGAATGCACAATTGCAGAATTACTAGATACTGTTAATGCTTATTCTTGATGAGATTCTTTGTCTGCTGAGAATAATGACTACCTCCACTAGATCTAGCTGGATTGTTATTTCCACTACACAGAGCTAAAATAAAGAAAATCTCCTGGGTATTTTCCAATTAACTTTTTCTCTTTGGAAGGGTAAATGCACCTTAGTCATTGCTGGATAAGTCAGACTGCATTAACATGGTAATGAGAATTAAATAGTATGATAATGGGTCAAAAAAATGCCCCACAGCCATAACTTCAGATTTTGTCTAGGTTGAAATTGGACTCATTGTTTTTCTCGTTGTGCAAGGTTGAGAATTCACAAGGAGGAAAATCTGGTTTTAAGGTGCCTAACAGCAGACCAGCAGTCCTACCAGCTGCACGATGCAAAGTCTGAAATCCTAGCACATCCTCGTGCTGCTCATCCAAGCTTGTTCAAAAAGCTCAAGAAGCTTTATAGGAGTTGTCCAGCTGAAATGCTGCCCCATGGCCTGTGGTGAAGTCAGTGGAAATGTGGCCATGTGCTTGCACCCGGTACAGATTGAATTGGTACTTCCAGGTGATCTGAGCATGTGCTTCATAAACCTGAAAGCGTGCCTGGGACTCTGATACAGTTTTCTTTTTTGCCTTCAAGAGAATGTGGTACTCAGAATAACTTGAGTTTGGTACTAAATTAATCGTTTGCTGTGCTAGAACCTGCTGGCAGCCTAAATCATGGGCTGAGAACTACCAAGTGTGTCGCTTTTGGCTTGGAAACTGCAAGCTAGAGTCTCTTGGAAAACCTGTGGTTATATTATTATGACAGCTCAAACAGAAAATTCTCCTTTCTGAGGTAGGGAGCGTGAGAGATGTCATTAGCCTCGCTTATCTTCTCATTTCTGTCAACGTTTTAAAAACAGCAGCAGATGTAAATTGGAATTCCTGTTTCCCTCTCAGTGTCTGTAATAATGAATCTGGTTAGTTTGGGATGATGAATATAGTGGCACAGAGACCGTAATTAGAGCTGGCTATCTGTCCTGTTGTAGTGCCTGACAGAACACTGTCTTTTTTCCTCTGCCAGGTTTATAATGCAGCGTGGCAGCAAAGGGCATTTTGCCTGTTCTCGGGTGGCTTGCAGAGTTTTAAATACCTGTTCCAGCCCTGGAGAGGGTGCTGCCTAAAGCACTTTGTTTTCCACCTATATGACAACAGACGACCACAAAGTAAGGGAAAGAAACACTCTGTCCCCAGGAGGACAGAGGTGTCGGTTTCTTCGTTGTGAAGCTCGCCTGTTTTGTCACTTGGTTCACTTCAGCCGTAGAAATCCCTTCTCTGCTTTTTCTGACTGACTGAGGCCTGTGATATCTGGCAGATCAGGATGTCTGCTGGGATGAAATAGGCTGCAACCCTTCAGAATAAGAGGCTACTGTCCTCACCTTGCTCCTGCTTTCCCTCTGGCTTATCTCAGCCATTGCAAGGCTCCATTTGATAACAAATAGCCCAAAGTAAATGGCAAGCAGAGGCTAACTGATAAGGAAAAACGTGTGCTTGAATGAGGGAGAGGAGAGCATGAGGAGAAGAGGCTGCTCCATGCTGGCTGGTGGGAGGCAGGGGATCAGGAGGGAGAAGCCTGGCAGCGTTAGGTCTGTTTCCCTTTTCTTTTATTCTGTCCCTTCGCTTTGTTTAAAGGAAACTCTTTCCTGCTAGACACAAAGTGAAATAAGGGCAGAGATGCTCCTCTGGCTGTGGGCAAGACTGCCTGGGATGACACAGAACCATGAAAACAGAAGACAAGATAGCTTCAGCTTTTTCATCCTGTGTGCATCATTGAGGGTTATCATGAGGTCCAGTTGGAGCTGCAAAGGATCCCATCAATATTCAGTTACAAAATTTGTGGCAATTCAACATTTTCTAGATAGGAAACCATTTGATTCCTGACATAAGCTCAGTGTAGAAATGAAAATTGATAACTTTCCCATGTCCATTGTTAAGTAGTTTCTGACTTGAGATAGGAAAGGAAAAAATCAGCCTGGGTTTGCTGGGAGAAATGATGGTTCTTTGCTGTGCTGAATCAGGAGTGAGGTTATAACAGGATTAGCCTAGTCCATCCTGCAGGATATGGTCCTGTTGTTGCAGAGAGGGTTGTATTTGGTGATTCTTGCTTTATAGCAGCTTTTGGCCTTCTGTTCCTTAATGTCTTGTGCAAGTTTATTTCCTTGGCTACTTCATGTAAAGCATAAATTGAATATATGCGAGTATTTAGTGCTGGACTGTGAGCTGTGTAGGGTGGCGTATAATGCTGCAGGTTTCTGCACTGGTAGGTGGTGCAGCGTTGTCTGTGGTGCCAGTATCCTTTCCGTGGGGCTAGAATTACCTGATCCTGGCAACATATTCTTGCTCTGGTAACTTGAAATGTTTGTGGAGAGCAAGAGGCAGCAGGTCCTATTGGTGAGCCACTCATTCAGTAGCTTAGGGACCTAGCAAAGAAAACAACCAACAAATAGTGTCTGTGAATCTGTCCATGTGGAAGGAAGGGGAAGTTCCCTCACACCTGTTGTGGGCTAAGAATTACCCCCCTCAGATACTGCCACAGGGCTCTTAACGTTTGCTAAATAACACCCTGGGCTGGTGGTCTCTAAACTGCAGCGTAGCCAAATGAGATCTGCCTGCACTAGATTTGTAGGCAAATGAAATGCAGGAGCTGTTAACGCTGGCCTGTTGTTGAACCCACTGACAAGCAGTGCTTTTTGAGCAGAGCTCAGTGGGAGGCGGTCACAGTGACACTGATTTTCCTACGTCACTTGGCTGGGCGTGTTGTTTATTCGTCTTTAACCTACGGCTGGGGCACCTTGATCCCAAAGGCAGAGGATTTCTGCAGATCTGGGTGTGTAGTGTGGCAGGCTGCTCCTGGCAAGCTGGCTGTGCCGTGCCACCTGAGGGGTGCTCAGCAGTGTGTTTGTGCTCGTGCCTGGAGTCACAGCTGAAGTCGTGACTTGGCAAAGGGGATTCCTTGGGAGCTGCAGCCTACTTCTGCTGCACATTCAGAACCATATTGGAGGGCTCTGAGCTCTTGGGAAGGATGAGAGGGAAAATTGCTGTTTGAGTGGTCAGTATTGACAAGTAATTTTGAGGTTTTAAGTTCACGTTGTGCCCATCTTGCCAATGTTCCTGTCATCTGCTCTGTCTCTTCTCCTCACCCTGTTGGTAATGTAACTTTATTGGGCCACGTAAATGCCTTGGCATGTATAGGATATAAATTGTTGTATCCTTGTGCTTGTTGCATTGACTACATACAGTATGAGTTGGTATTTAGTAAGAGGGAAAAATGGTGCTGCCACAACAAAAATCAAGAGCAGGTGGGTGCAAAGGCAATTCAAGCACTGGAGGTATAACTTGGTTAATCCTGTACATGCATCTAAATTGTCATGGTGCATCCAAGCTACTAAACACCTCCCCCAGTCCTAGTTTCTCTTTTATAATTCCATTTTCCACCCACAAAGTAGGAATACCAAGAACTGCTTATCACAGCCTCCGAAAATGAGTGTCGAGAGGATGAGTATGAACGCATAGAGGCTGGTTGCAATGAGGGCAGCAATTTTTTGAGGTGCTGAGAACAAAACAGTCAGAAAAAGCCGGGCCCTGGGCACACTGTTCAGGTTATCTCCTGGGTAGCTCCAGGTCTAAAGCTCGCCATTGCCTTCAAGCTCCAGTGTGGGAAGTTCGGATTTCCTGTTTACAGCTGAGTATCACCAAGGCACCACAACAAGCATGATGACCTCCTGCTGCTGGTACGGTCAGACCACAGTTTGCAAGGCTTCTGTGTGATCTCTGGGCCCGTCACCAACATTACATGTCAAGTGCTCTCCTGTGGAGGAAGGTAGCTGTGACACATACAAGTGCTATGATTATGGAGTCAGTAAATGCTAGAAGAAGGGTTTTATACAACTTACTGATCCCAATAAAAATGGCTGTGGAAATTAGCAGTTTTGGCTTTGACGGATTTTTGCTGTGCTTTTTGGGTTTGGTGTGGTTTGGTTTTGGAGGATTTTTTTTTTTTTTAGCTGGTATTTTTTTCAGGTGTGTTAATGGTGCTGGCTTGTGAAGGTTTGAATTGATTCCTTTTATTTCTGAGGAAGTTCAAGCAGATCAAGCAACTGGAATTGTGCTGTGGTGTCAAGGTTAGAGATCTGAGGGTGACAGAGGTGGAGAGGTGCAGGCTACGTGTGCTTCTGGTAGTTCTCTGAATCCTTTTATGAACGTGAGTGGTGAGTGTTGATGTACTGATGAGAGTCAGAGCCAGTTGCACGTACACTTCAGCTCACAATTGCACTGATTGAGACTTAAATGTAACAGCAAGGCTCTCTCTTGAAAGCCCAATTAAAGCAATAGCAAGGCCAAAGGGAACATTTTGTGATTTTCTTAATATATATATATATATATATATATATATATATATATATATATATATATATATATATTTTTTTATGAGAAAGGACCCTTACATAATTTCCTGTAGATTTGTCGCTAATGTTTTAGGGACTTTTTGTCCTGGATGCTATTTATTTATTTGCTTGATTGCTTGCTTCCTGTTTCCAAAGCAGACAGATTTATCTTGCTTGTCATTAAGTTCTTGGTCATGCCCGTCTTTGAATCCAGTGGACTTCTTGAGGAGTTTCTTGTCCGTGGAGCAGTAGTACTGCCAACTTCAAATCTACTGAGTCCATGAGTTGCATGGGCATTGTAAATGCCATGCTGCCATTGGGGTTGGTTTTTAATTTTTTAATCTCTTTGACGAATAATTTTTAAGCTCTTCCATGCAGTCATATTGTGACTATGTAAAAATAAAGATGCTGCTTTGCATCATGAGCTTGTGACCCAACCACAAATCCCAGAGGTCTCTGAATGCTCCAACTGTGATCTGTTTTTATTGTTCAGTTACCAGATGGTTCTGACTAAAAACATGGGTATCTAGAGTAGACCCTAGAATTTTTTCTAGGGAGAGAAATTTCCATGAGATCCCTGTGTTGGTAAAATTGCAAGCATGGAAAGGAAATTAGGACAGATTTCTGTAACGTTGGTCATGTCGTAACTGCTCGTCTTCAGGAGTACCTGCTTTTCTGCTTCCTTTTTTGAAGTGCTGGATAAACTTAGAGGTTTGCAATAGCACGGGGCAAGGTCTTGGTGCTGAGGGCATTCAGACGGGAACACATTTGATAACTGCATGAAGCAATTGCAGAGCAGGGGAGAGTTGCTCCCTGTGTCAGTTTGGGACCAAAGGAGTGCTCTGCATGGAACAGACCCCATACAAAGGAGTTCATTTTGGCAGGGCCTGCCTATGGCCCTGTATTCACAAGTAGTTTCTTGATCTTCCACTGGTTTGGGGGCTGCCGAAGGAAATACATTTGCTTTCTGAAACTGTGAAATAGCCTTGGATAGTGTTTAAAAAAAAAAAATAAATTAGGAGCATGCTTGAAAAGTTGGTAAAAATGAAAATCACTGGCAAGAAATTTGTGAGGTTAACGTTGGCTTTGTAGCTCACAGGGGAGTGAAGAGGGGTGATCTGTAGGCATGCTGTGCAAAGCCTGAGTTCTGTCTGGTTTAAAATCACTGAAGTCCCCTGTATCTCAGTGCTCCAAAATAAATCCCCATGACTCCAGTCTCAATCGTTCAGGAGGACACGAGTGCAGTTGCCATGTGGCTTTCTTTTTCTATTGCCTAAAGCAGATGAAATAGGCCTGGTTTACAAACCTGGTATCACGCTGCTTCTGAAACTGTTTGCTCCAGTGCCTCATTTGTATTAGTTCACTGCCCGCAGTTGTGCTCGGAATTTGTGGATAATTGGCTGGGCTTTCAAAGCTCTCTCCGTAAATAGCTGTGCTCGTTTTTGGTTGCGGGTTTTCTGCGATTGCCAAGAATCTCCTTGTTTGGTAAGTCCAAGCACGCAGCCCTAATAATGCATGTTCAAAACTGGACAGGATGAGAAATAATACCTATATTTCTGCTTGAGTTATTTAATAGCGCTTGACAACTTCATTGGCGCTGGAGAGATGTAGGGCACTGCTTTGTGTTAGCTTCTGCTGTTCCTGTCGGTTACTGCAGAAACAAACACTACCTTCCTGTGCTTTTGGTAATGATAGAGCTGAAGATGCAGATTTTATGCCAAGCATTAAGAGCGTGTGGTCAGGGTGTCCTAGCTGCTGCTCCAGGACAGACGGCAGCAGTGCCACTACTATTTGCTTCCATGGTTGCTCACCGCCCTGGTACCTTGTAGGTAGGTGTGAGGGGGGGAGCCCAAGTGCTGAGGGATGCTGCTTGCTGGGCAGACACTGTTTTCCCTACAAGCACAGCTTGTTTTCCCTCCAAGCTGAACAAAGTATATATGGAAGCAAATAGAAGTATAATACTTTTTGTATAAATAAAAAGGATCATCTAAGCCTGACTGTCTGTTTTACCACTGGTGTTTTAGTTTATTTTGTAGCTGTTTTGTCATCCCCCCCAAACTTTCCCTCACGCTTTGTCTTCCAGTCCCCTTCATTTCTTTTGCCCCAACAGCAACATAAAGATTTATTGCTGCAACTGTTTGCCACGGATAATGCCAGGCTTGTTTAGAATTGAGTTCCGTGAAGACTGTTCCTCTATTCTTTTATCAAAAATCACAGCATGGTATGGGTTGGAAGGGACATCCCACCCCCCTGCCATGGGCAGGGACATCTCCCACCACACCAGGCTGCCCAAAGCCCCATCCAGCCTGGCCTTGAGCACCTATGGGGATGAGGCACCCACAGCTCCTCTGGGCAACCTGTGCCAGGGCCTCACTGCCCTCTGAGTGAAGAATTTCCTCCTGAAATCTAATCTAACTCTCCCCTCTTTCAGTTTAAAGCCATTCCCCCTTGTCTTGTCACTACAGCCCCTGACCAAGAGTCCCTCCCCATCGTTCCTGTATCCCTCTTTAGGCCACCATAAGGTGTCCCTGGAGCTTTCTCTTCTCCAGGCTGAACTCCCTCAGGTGAGGTGCTCCAGCCCCCAATCATCCTCGTGTCCCTCCTCTGGACCCACTCCAACAGGTCCGTGTCCTTGTGTTGGGTGCCCAGTCCCTCTGGCTGGCATCCTTTAAAAATCTGATGGGATTCTGTTCATCCCCTTTTGCTTTTTAGATGATATTTTAATTACAGTTTGGCTAGGAAAACAACTGAAAGAGCCCCTCTTCCAGAGATTTAAGTCCTGTTAGGTGACGGAGATAACTGCGGGGAAAAAAAAGGGAACTATTACAGCTGCAGTGTGTGCAACTCCCCTTCCCCCCATATTCCCTTAGGCAGGAATGCATTAAACAAATTAGAAGGACAAGAACCAAATATTTGCTGTTCTGCTTGTTTATTCTGTTCAATTTTCTGTTTTTGTTCTGTTGGCTGTACCAGAAGAGTGCTGGCGTAGGTCCAGCTCAGACAAGCTGTATGTATTGCTTGTGGACTGGGAATAAATGTGTACAACAGGGAGGCAGAGTCTGAGGAAGCCCTTCTCCCGCATGCCTGACAGCACAGGTGCAGTCGGTGCCCCAGAGTGCCTGCAGCCCCAACCAGACCGTCATTCCTCAGGAGATCTGTGCTGTGTGTGGATGGGTTTAGAGAGATGCTGAAGTAAATCTTGATCTAATAACTGGGCACGGTGTCCCACAAATCAGGTAAAGCTGTCCAGAAAGGAAAGTCTGTGTGTGTTTCTAGGCCAAAAAAAAAAAAAAGCAGTCACCATTTTCTTTCAGTTCTGACTCCATCATTGCTGTTACTAGCCAGGAATGGGTTGCTGAAAGTCAGTCTGCTGCCAGCCAGCTGATGCTCTGTGTACGAAACCTGTACAAAACCTGTTCTCTGGCATTCAGCTTGAGCTTCTGGCGGAGTTTCGAAGTGGCCGACTCTGGGTGGACTGGCCAGTCCAGAAGGTGAAGCCTCCTCTTCCCAGTAAGAGGTGGCTGTACGTAAATGGCCCAGACTTTCTGTCTGCCTGTCTGCCTGAGACGTCTGATTTTGGATAATGAATGTCTTTAGGGAGAGCATGTGAGGTGGGGTGTTTGATGTGGTGGAGAGAAGGCTGGAGGATGTATCTGGAGGATGTGAGAGGAATGGAAATGCACTGAGGAAGATAGCCAGGTATTCAGCTGCTGGAGGGAAAAGATCCTACCAGAACAAGACAAACAGCTTCTGGAGCTAAATCAGCCCTACCACCTGTGCTGGGTAATGATGAAAACTACACATCATCTTCATACGCTGCTCCTCAGAAGAGCAAACAAAGTATGTACATCCAAACTGCTCCCAGGGCCTTGTTTTTGAAATTTGTCTTTCTTGTAGCAATTGAAGCTCTCTCCATTATCCACCTTTGAAAATAAAACATTTGATTTGGGATTCAATAAAAGGCTTCAGTGAAATCAAAACCAAATGTCATTTTAGCATTTGTGTTCTCCTGAAAATGAGTTTAAAAACTGATGTTGGTCATCTTGAAACAAATGGCTTGCATTATTGGAGCAGAATTACAACTGTTATAATAATACTGATATTCTGCCAACATACTTGCTCTCTCCTTTGCCAACTACCAAAAAACCACTGTGCAGTGCTGCCTCTCTCCACTGGCCATGTAGTGGTGTCTAACTGGAAATTTCTCCTTTGAGTCTATGCAATTTCTGGTCATTTTTCCACACACAGGGGCAATCGGCTCTGAGGAGCTCTGTGGGTAACAGTCAGGACAGCCACCTGTGGCAGTGGGAAGGAAGCAGACATCACAGATGATGGGAAGAGGTGCTGGGGTGAGACACGAAAGGCCTGAGCCTAATAATACCTCAGGGCCTTCTGCTGAAGACCAGTCCTGGCTGGCTTTGGGAACTGCCCTGGCCCCTCTCAGGTAACAGCGTGTCTGTCACCCTGTACCCCCGGCATGGTCACCTTGCTGCTAAACCACAAGGCTGGGGTTGCACTATGTCAGGCATGTGGCCGTGAAGGAACTGCTAGGGCACCAGCTCTGCATTTAGAACCCTTCTTGATTAAAAGAAAGGTACCGAGTGACCTCCAGTAAGGAGTTCCCGTGGCACATCCAGGCCGCCATGCTCTGAGAAGTCCAGAAAACCACTGGCAGCTGGGAGGAGATGGACTGGTCAGTACTGGCTCAAAATTAGGGAAGGTTTGCTCCCTGTTTCTTCCAGAGCTGCCATCAGAAGGGCTGTCTGTGGGGAGCCTGCCAGCAGCACGCTGTGCTCTCATGCTTCGTGCTGCAGCCGTGGCCTGGCCGCCCCCGGCTGTTAGCCCTGGAAGGCTTCGTGCCGTCTTCCCAAAACGCACCTACCGTGATGTGCTGCTGTGTGTGTGTTTATTTGCCCCTCCAGTGGCAGAAAGAGGAGTGTATCAGTATGATACGTTACAATACTGTAGCACACTATACTGACTCCAGGCCTGATGTACTTTCCATACGTTAGGAACCTGCTTCTCTCACCACGTACAACGTGAAAGCAACAAGGAATTTTGGTTTTCCTCCATCCATTTAGTATCCAGTATCCAGCTGGCTTGTTGGTGAGCGAGTGCATGCTCATGGATGCCTTCCCCAGCAGGCTCAGGGTTCTGGCTGAGAGTTATCTCCAGCCCCTTCTTCAAGCTGAGAAGGTCAGGATCTGCCTCCACTGAAGGCTGGCAAGATGGACCCTGACTCTGAGGCACTCAAGACAATGGAGGAAAACTGATTCTGGTCCCAGGCTTGTTCCCTGCTTATTATTATTATTATTAAATCCACGGTGGTTATTAGTATAAAAGCTGCATATTCCAGCCTCAAGCTGCTGATCAAAGGACTCAACTTAAGACAAGCTCTCCCATCCTTTCTCTGAACGGCTCTGTAATCTCTGCGTGCCTCAGGTGCTCGGGTTCAAACAAATGGGAAATCTATGATTTGGTGGAGAGGTGACTGCTAAAATTGGGAGGTACAGGTTTAGTCCCATCTCAGTGAGCAGTGCCTAAAATCCCTGTAAGGGCCTATTACCCCTCTCAGGTGGGCGTGCTGCCCGCAAGGGTATTGCCCCAAAAGTGGGGCTGCACACACCCCTGCAGCTTCCTGCTTTCCATTTACACACTGTATACGCTCCACTGACACTGTTAATGATGTGCTCAGTTCCCATTTGCAGACCTACTGAGGTGACTTGTTTGGCTGTGTCTTTGCTCTTTGGGAGTCACTTCTTCCTTTGTTTGCCAACCTGATAGCACAGTCTCTCTGTGGTGTTTTTTTGTTTTGCTTTTTTTAGTTAATCCTCTTACTTAGTTTCTCACTTACACTGTGGATGGATGTTAATACCAAGTCTGTTACTATCAAGGCATCTTGCACAGAGCAATTTGATGCAGTCTGCAGGTAGCAGGTTGAAAATTGATGTTTTAGGAAATCCAAGTCAAACATGTAAAATAAATCAAATAAAAAGTATTTACTTTTTGCCAGTAACAAAGGAAAGATCGTACCTTCGTTATCTAGCAGCCAGACCTGTTTCTCAAACTGGAAGTGATCCCAAATACTCTGTTCGAGTCTATAATTAGTTTGCTGTACAAGAAAGTATTACTTTTTGAGTTCGTCCTGTCAATTTTTTTTGAGAAACTAAACAAGATTTCATTGTAAGATCAATGAGGGAACAAATTATTTTTATTTTTTAATTCAGAGAAACTCTTATTTCTCTCCAACTGTTGGGCTTTTTCTATTTGATACAGTTTTAAAATACTGTATTTCTATTTTGGTGGGTGAAAACACTGACAGGACAAATTAATTTGGAAATGTGTCTGAATATATTTTTTTTTAAAGCAGAATTTGAAAAAATGCACATGGATTAAAGTGTTTCTTTACTGATTTTTTTTTTTAACCTGATGATGGATTTTGCATGTTTTGGATGTTTTCAGAAATAGTGGCTAGTCATAACACAAGTACTATGTAAGCTCTCTCTCTCTCTCTCTCTCTCCCTCTCTCTCTTTTCTATTTTTTATTTTCCCTTTCTTAGGCAGGAAGATCCACCGAGACCTTTCTTGCTGCATCCGTGCTTGAGGAGCTCTGATGAAGAAGTAAGATTCCTGCAAAAATGTTCTCAAATTCTGGTGTATTGTCTCCTGCCCTCAAAGGATATCCAGTCTGTCAGCTTGCGCATAGTCCTTGCAGAAATCCTTGCAACAAAAGGTAGAGCAAAGATCAGAGATGATTAACCATTTGCACCTGTACAGTATTAGTAATTACAGACATCTTTCTGTATGTCTTGATACTATGTTTATAAATCCTGAAACTTAATTTACTGTGTTGACCAGTAAGACACTTTGTTTTTAAAAGTAAGCATATACTTACCTGATTGTACTGACTTGATGCCAGGCTGTTTAGCATCTTTCAGGATAAAACCCAACTTTATGCATTCCTTTCTTTTATTTTTGTCACAGGGGAACCCTTCTGCTATCTTTAGTGGCACAGTTTTTATTGATTATATGAATAATTCTGACCTGTTCTGCTTTATTCAGACACACAGAATCCATAGATTTAAGGATTTGATTATAATTGTATCATGATACCAGATTTTTTTTTAGTCATTGATTTATCCAGTATTTTTTTATTGAGGATTTTCTGTTTTGCTTTCTTATCAGATACCCTTTAATCAGATTATAAATACACAAACAATTTTTTATGTAATTGAAGTCAAATTCAGAAGTTATGAAGTCTCAAGTATATTATGCAGTTCAGTTCACTTTTAATTTTCATTTGTAAAGGCTGTAACGTCATAATATCTGAGACACGGAGCAGAAAGAATAAAAAGATTTGAAATTTCCCAAATAGAGCTCAGCTTTGTCAATGTACTTCAATTTGTGCAATAGTACAGTTTTATCAAGAAGAAAGGTATGCGCAGTCTCAAACGTACTATGTAGTCCAGAAGACTGGTTTGAGATTTTTTTTAAAATATTTTTTTGTATTCATTCTTGCCTTTTATCTGCGATATTCTCTCAAAGGACATCAGTTATTCTTCAACATAAGGATTTTGTTTTAAAATATTTTTCCTCTCCAGTACTTAAACCAGTGGTGGAACTGCTGAGTGATCCAGATTATATCAACCAAACGCTACTCAGCCAGCTGGAGTACAGAGAACAGATGAATGAACATCAGAAGAAAGACTACACATATGCTCCTTCTTATGAGGAGTTCATCAAGCTCATTAACAGCAGCTCCGATGTTGAGTTCCTGAAACAACTGAGGTATTTGATGCTGTAGCTTATTTAAAACTAAACATGCTTCTTCTGCCAGCCCATTACTGGGAATTAACTGTGTTTTTTATTTTTAAATTCAAATTTAGTTTTCTTTTTCTTTTGGTGAAGTGGAGACAGTAAAGATGATAAGCCACAGCATTAATTAAATCTGTAATATAGTTGACTTCTCAGTTTGGTGGTAGAACATTTTTTTTTTGAATTCCACTTAGCTGATGGTAGGTGGTATACTGGAGGTCACTGTATTGTTGAAAGGCATACCAGGCATTTTTTTACAGCTTGCCTCAGTGGAGTTAGATAAAATAGTATGTTGCATTTCCACTGCTGTGTGATATCTCCTTCATGAAGTATATCTGGGGACTGTAGAGGTCTGTTGTCTGAACCGTAGTGACACTGGTCATTCAGAGCAGTTTGCTGTGATTCTGTGATGTGGAAAGAAAAGTTTGAGCTCCAGCACACTTTACCACTGACTTAGAGGTTTTCCTGGACTGTGGCAGGGAGGTGTTTCCCAATTGCACCCTTTTTAAACATGTCAGTGAAGTTTGAAGAATTGCTTAAAGACCCAAAGAAAACCTACTCCTACTTAGCACAAATGTGTTTAATTTTACTGTTTCCTAGAACAAACAGTACCTGCTCACTTTCCTGCTAGCTTTCCCTCCCCCTCACAAAAGTCAACAGCTAATTTTCTTCCAACTTCCATCGTGACGTAGGATGCCCACGTGTTTCTTTAGCCCGCTTGCCCAAGTACAAGATGATGTTTATGCTTGCCTTATCTTTATGGGTGAGCTGCTTCTCCTGTGATTTCTGATGCAAGAGGATAAAGAACAAGTGAGTGGAAACAGGCAGCAGGGATACTATTCTGGCAGAATTTCTGTGTTGACTTGGTTCTGTTGAGCACATCAAAGCTTCAGAGGACTGCTGAACACATTTTCAGAGTGTTGGTCCTAATCTGTTGCCACTAACCAGAACTGATATTTTTCTTCTTCCCTGACTCCCTTCAATTGCTGCCACAATGCTTCCTAAATGGCTGCAGTAGCATCTGAGAGACACAAGCACATCAATTCCATTTGGTGAGCTGAGGGCCATCTGTTGTGACCGAGACCTTTTATTAGACTCAGCTTGGTCAGGCCAAGTGATGGTGTACCAGGATGGACTATGTGGGCTGCATAAATAACTTCTTTCTCTTCTTTCCCTTGATTCTGAAACCACTTGCATTTCTGATACAGGAAAATGCACTTAGGTGATAGTGAAATGATTTTGTTGCTTGGCTACTTATTGCTTATCTGCTGTAAAATTTGCTCTTTACTCTGGGCCAGTGTGCCTTTACTGAGAGCAGAAATTAGTCTCTATTAGACTCTGTCTAAAACCTAATTGACATCATATTTATTAGCATAATCACACTAATGGATCTGCTTGTTTCAAAAGAAACCCAGCTCTTCTGTTGTTGTTGTTCAGGCACATTAATGTTCAATGTGCTCTCTTTTTAGCTGATAGGTCACCTTAAACTGTGCTCCCTAATATGAGGTAGCATATTTGCTTTATGAAAATAGCGTGGTTTTGGCTGCACTTAAGTTTTTGCTTTCTAGTCTGTGGAGTCCAACTGCTATTGTCTTAAGATGTGTTCTTCTACAACCAGTGTAATGTTGATCATTGGATTAATGTTGATTACGTGGAATATTTAAAAAAAGAAAAAAAAGAAATCTGTTCGTTTCAAAGGGAAAAACAGTTTTTGATTTTGGGGCTGTGCTCTTCCTCTGCTGTGTAGAGCCAGTCCCTATAAAATCAGTTAAGGGGAGTGTTCCTCTGCAGGGAGGAGGAGCTCCTGTTCTGTTTGCCCTCCAGCACTATGGGAGCACTTGGAGATGGGTCAACTGCAGGCATCTCTAAGTTAGGTTGTGTACTTCACAAAGCTTTTGTGATGTAACAGTGAAAGTTTGCAGATTGATGTCAAGGAAGCCAAACAGTGGTCTCTATATTGATGAACAAAATAAATTGTATTTTATATGAACAAATTAATATTTTGGCTTGTAATTCACAACAATGAAGCACAGGAAAAATCTATAAAGAAGGAATTAAAGAGAATCACTTAATAACTGAATATTGAAAGGGACCCACAAAGATCTCCAAGTCCAACTCCTGACTCTACACAGGGCAACTTAAGAATTAAATCATGCATTTCAGAGCAACTAAATAAGGTATACTGCATTTAGCATAGAGGAACATGGTTAGATTCTGCTGGAGTAATGGGAATGGGAAGGATGCTTCCAGTTCTCTTCCTTCAATAAATAAATTACTGGCACATTGTACTTAGTATCTAACTGAGAAACCTGTCTATTCTGGGTAATGGTATTCTATTGATCAAAAATTCTCTTTCCTGGTTTTACTTGAAAATCATTTTTCAGCACCTGTTCTAAGCTGGTACATGGCATTTATGAATGTTCAGCCTCTTTCTATTACTCCTAATGTTGCCACGTAACATCTTGATAAAGAACAGATTTAAGTAGGAACAATTTTCTGTGTAGGCTTAGCCTTGAGGAAATTTATCCCAAGGCTCTACAGTTGCTGGGAAACTCAATATTTCTTTCAAACATCCCTGCCATGCTTTATCTTTAAAGATGGATTTAATTACTGCCTATTTAGTAAAATAAACATAAAATGTGTTGTTGAATCAAACAGTCTGTGAGCTCAAGCTCCTGGGTGCCCTCTAATATGTGCAGGTGACGTTACAGCACAGGAGTCCCAGCAGGCATCTTTTCAGGCTGATTTCATTAGCAGAGTTTTGCTAATCTCTTGTGATCAGAACCAGGTATTTGTTATTGGTATAGGGAAGAATTCTCAGAAACCTACTAGAATCACGATGAACCTATGAGTGAAGGGTTTTGTGGCCAGGAGATCAGAAAGGAGTGGGAGGCTGTGTGTGGTGGACGTCCTTGTAAACAGGTGTGCCAGCTTTCTGCCTTGCAAATGGCTTGCCCTAAACGGCTATCAACAGTACCAGGATTTTCTGAATCTTATTTTCTCTCCTTGGTTGGAAGCATTGCCTTGAAGAAATACTGCGTTGATTTTCTGCATTGCTTGCATGGATTTTATTTTTGGAACTTATTTAAGTGATACAATAACTATTTATCATTAATTTGGAGACCATTTTGAATTCACAGCTCTTTAATGTCTTTACTGGGCCTCTAAATTTTGGTAGTTTAAGCCCTTATCAGAATTTTTCTCTATCTGTGGTAACATCCCTTCTATTCTTATAAGGAACATTTGGAGAGCTGATGCCTGTTTTCATAAGAAGTCATTTGCTGAGTTTTTTGAGGAGCTGTTTTGTAATTTTTTTCATTCATACCTTTGCTTTTTGAAAAATTGTCTTTGGTTTTTGTATTTTCCAAATGAGTACAAGGGAATGCTGTATGGTTATCTACGAACTTCATTCAAATCCTCCCCTTCTAAAGTTTAACTTAATTGTTGTCATGAAGTGAGGCAGAGTTTAATCCTTTTTTTTAATCAAGTTTCCACAAAACGTGTTGTCCCTATTTCTTTCAAGAGAGTTGTATGATGAAATTTCACCTTAATTTCCCCTCCGATTTAAGTTAGCATGGATAAATTGGAAGGCTGCTACAAATGAGGAAGAAAAGCTGAATTCTGCACAAGGGGTATGAAACAAATTCACTTGGCTATCAGAAGAAGACTGGAGATGAGACTTGATGAGTTAACATCACAGAGTAAATAGCAATAAGGAAATAACTAGTAGATAGTTTTCATTCTGCTTTAAATTTCAGCATTATATATTTTATCAGTTATTTATTAGTATAGCAGCCAAAGGTCGCTATATGATTCATGGCAAGAGACCATTATCTCTGGTGTAGCACATCATCTTTTACTCAAGATATGAGGGAAAGAAATGAACAAGACAAAGAACAGAGGGAGGAGATCAGAGTGGGAAGTTAGCAGTAATGTGCACGTGGGCCTGTGACTGGTCGAGTTTGTCATATACTGCTCACTTTTTGAAAGTAAAATTAACCCATGACATTTAAAAACTCCAAAGCTGTTTACTCACCCAGCATCGTGGGGTGAGTGGCAGCTAGATATTCAGAGCAAACCTGCAGGGAGAGAGGGTGGTGGTCTGGTGACCCAAAGTCACATTTGTGCCGTGTGTTCATTGCATGCGTTAGGTGGGACCTTAACAGACAGCTCGTTGGTCTTGAACTGAATCCCCATCCTAGTTTCCTACAGGACATTTAGATTTCCTTCTTGTGTTCAGGAGCATGCCTTCACGTTGTGTTCGCTGAATGGTATTAGCTGTACTGTGGCAGCAGTTAAGAGAAGGGGGCACTATTATTATTAGCTAGAAGTTTTCCATTCAAGACAAGCTTTTTCCCTGCTCTACTCTGTGTGCACTGCTTCTCGACTGCATATGTACTGCGAAATGGCTCAGTTTCCAGATGAGGTGTTTTGTATTTTATGGATTCTTAAGTATGCTGTACTTTGAAGAACACATTGTAAAAATAAATAAATTAATAAAATATTAACAGGATGTTTTTTTTTTTTTTTCTTCTCTCTTCCTCCTGTGCCCTTATCCCCTACTGTTTTTAAAACTAGGTATCAGATTGTAGTGGAAATAGTTCAGGCAACCACAATCAGCAATTTTCCCCAAGTGAAGAAGCAGAAAGGTAAGAATCCATTTTGGTACTGGTCACATCTGTTGTTTTCATTTTGGAAATCTATTTGAACTCCAGAAATACATATGCAATCAGTTTGTGGGGGATTTTGGGACAGATTTGAAGAATGCTATGCTTTTAGTATTTCAGTTCTGTTTCATTTGTCTGATTCTTCTCCACACTCCTGTGGTGTAAGTATTTTTCCCCCACCCCTCCCACCACTACCTTCAGCTAAGCTGATGGATTGAATCGAAAGGTCATATGTGATGCTTTTATTTTCAGAACATTCTGCATCTTGGATTTCTGGCACTGCAGATTCTTATGCTAAGAATCTTTCTTTTTAATACAATTCATTTTCTGAAGTCTGTCTATTCTCCTTTCAAAACACAGAATAAGGAATGATGCAGCATAATTGTCAGTCAGACTTTATTTTGACTCTTCCTTGTATTATGTTTTTGTGTTGTAACACAGAGTGCTCTTAAATCCTTCTGCACTATTTTGGCAACTGCTGCCTTTTGAAATACACAAGCACTTGCATTTTACATTTGTACTTACGTTTAGTTTATATACTCATTTTTGTGATATATTTCTCACAATGTATCGGAACTGTGGTATGTTTTCAACAGATTATATTGATGGCAAAAGTATCAAACCAAATTTTTGCTTGGACAGATAATTTAAGGTATACAAAACCATTATAAAAAGCAATGGTCAATATAAGTTGATTTGCTTGTAAACACATCTAAAAGGTCTTGCTTTTAGTTCTTTATGTCACACTTTTGGAAGTGATTCAGGTGTAATAAAAAATGCTGAAACAGAGAAAATAAGCACCCCTTATTGGTGGGGGGCTGAAACAGAGAAAATAAGCACCCCTTATTGGTGGGGGGCACACTAATTTTCAGTCTGAAGAGTTTGGTACTTTATTTTGGTGCTTAAATTTCTGAAAGTACAGGGTTTGTCAATGCTGATACATGTTTCTTGTACATCCTAAAATAGAACTAGATATATGTTCCTTTAGGATATATTGGCTTGCCAAACTGAAGTAAAAGTAAACAGTTTTTGCTCAAGCGTACATTACAGAAAGAGAAATACTGACGTTTTTTAGAAGAAAGTTAATTTAATGGAAAGTTGGCTTCATAAAATAATAAAATGAAATGGAAGTTAACTGAGTAGAGTTAACAAAAGCAATCAATCTTGCTAAGCCTATATTTCCATTTGTGCTATCATTAGTCTTTGTTGTGACAAGAATTGATTTAGGGAATATTTTTATGCAGTTTAGGTTCCTACAATTAATTACTGATGTTCTTCTCTGTCTCACTGGAGTTTATCCACTCAACTATCCACTGTTCTAAACTGTGAACAGAAGAGGTTTTTCTGAAGCTACAAGTGCCTGACTCTCCAGGATGGATATGAAAAGGCTAGTGCTATTCATTCTGCCAGAGTAGACCTAGTTTCTTTTATTCTGTGGTGAAGATGGTTCTGCATTTTTATGGCCTCTTGAATTTTCTTTTGGATTTTTTCTTTTTTAAATACAGGTAAAATTTCAGTAGCTGATGCACTGAAGTGTTGTGTTTGGGCATTGACTTTCATTATAGTTTAGTCCTGTGGCAAACTTGTATGTGATTTAAGAGCTCAGCTGATGACAGATGACTGCTGCTGGCTGTTTTAGCTAGCGGGGCTATAGAGGTTAGTCATTTTATTTATTAAACACCTAATAATTATTCAACACTGGATATTAGACTGTGAGATATTAGGAAAAATTTCTCTACTGTGGGGGTGGTTAAACACTGGAACAAGCTTCCTAGTGAGGTGGTTGATGCTCCATGCCTTGTCAGTGTTCAGAAGGCATGTGGATGATGCCCTTAATAATATTCTTTAACTTTTGGTTAGCCCTGAAGTGGTCAGGCAGTTGGACTCAATGGTCTTTGAAGGTCCCTTCCAAAAGAACCTTTCTATAAATAGTGTGCCTGAAGAAAGTGGTGATCTGTTTTGTTTGATATATGTTGAACATTATGTTCAGCACTGCCCTACAATACAGTCCTATTATAATTCACACGCATTTAAGGCAGATTTCTCATCTTTCAGTTTCTCCACTAGGGCTTTCATCTACCAAAATTTTTAGTCTCAGTTTCTGTATAGTAAACTGTAAGAGGAACCATCAGTCTGTAGCAGGCTAAAATCTAATCCTGAAGGGTTTTTGTGTCTTGTTTTTTCTTGAAGGAGGTAGGAACATTTTTCCTGATGTGATAATGAATCTGAATTTTAGGAAGAAAAGTTTAAGGAAAAAAAAAGCTGTGCTGCCTTCCTTGAAAATAAAAATACACATACAGAGAGCTAACACACCTCTGTGCGGATTACAAAAGATGTTTGAACGCTTCTAGAATACACCACCACAAAAATAATGTCACCATTTTGTATTTGCCTTTCTTAATGCCGCATCATACCACTATCCTGCAACAGCTAGGTTTCATGGTGAATAACTAAACAGAAGCTTTATGCAAAATGAAAGTGTTTGCACAGTCCCATTTTCCTTTTTAAAAATCTGTTCCCTCGATACCTGCTGAATATGTGTAAATTGTGTAAGTGTGGGTGGTCAGTGTATGAGCATCTCCCCTTTCCTACTAGTAAATCAGCCTTTCGTGTCATGGACATCTCTTGGCTTTCATTCCATCCTGGTGATAGATAGTCTTACAATCTATTCCCATTTGCTGATGGCAAAATTGTTGTGAGAGTGTAGCCTGGGTGTTGACCTCCACTCCACAACAGGCTCTGCCCAGCCTGCTATCCTGTGTCAGAGTGCAAGAGTAGAGCAAGTATAGCATAATATGTACAAAAACATTGCCTTGACTGCCATCAGTTTGAGGCATGGGACTTTCCTGGGGCAGTGCTTTTCATAGGAAAAGGTACAGCAACAACCATGTGAAGCAGGTAGTGTAGCATGAGCAGCCAGTACTCTGCAGCAGTGAGTGCTTAGCTACTATCCAAATAAAGCTGATGCTGTGCAAGTGCATGACTAGCAAGTGTGCCTGAGCAGTAGTGTGTACCCATGATGTTGAGTGAGGAGACATAGTTAAGTCTCTTGAAACTAACCAAAAAAATTTTAGTTTATAAAAAAGATCAGCTGTATATTATTTAAGGGTGAGTAGCCTGAGGGCTGGGTTACAGACTGGTAGAGCTGTTAAAGCCCTCTAATATGAGCAAAAAGTCCTTTAAATACTTCTGAACATCATTGTCTTCTAGTGAAAAATGGCATGTTATAGGGTCTTTTTTCTTTTCAGATTTCTATCTCTTGAATCTTCTGGCATGTGAGCCTAGAAGAGCAAAGGAAAACGTACAAAAGCATCTGATTCATTTTAAGCAGTAAGTTTTGCATTTGACTCCCTGAGAGAGTCAAATGTCTTAAAAGGTTGAGACAAAATAATGTGAGGGGTTATGACTATGATGCCTGTTGTGGATGGATGATATAACTTCTGTGTCCATGAGAATTGCTTTTGGTCATTGCTAAAGCCGAATGATAAGAAACCACGTGTAGCATTAATGTTTGCAGAGGTGTTGACAGTTTATTTTTGGAGTTGTGCAGGCCACTGTAAATAGAAGCTGTTATCTTGCATGCTGGCACTGCACTACCTCCCTCATTTACACTTGCCCAAAACTGCTGAATCTTTTAGCATACAGGCATCTGCTTTATTTCTTCTAACTGACTTTCTACATACCTTCTTCTAAAACTGTCAGGGTCATTCCAGCAGTGACTGGAGGAGGAGGCTTGCTTTTCACTCATCCTTGTTTCTTCCTAGTGATATTTTTGGACTGTGCTCTTTTGTACAATCCGACTGTGCTCTGGTTGGAAGAAAAATAGCTTCTGAAAAACAAAAACTCAACCCTCTCTTCACCTTGTCTTTTGATAAGGATTGATCTCTTGGAAGTACCAAATCAAATTTGAGCTAAATTTTAGGATTTTTTTTTTTTTTTTTTTAAAAAGCTGCATCTTTAATGTTACGAAATACTACAAATGCTTATCTGAAAATTCTTTTACCGTATTCTAGTAAAGCTGTTTTTTTTTTTAAGAGGATCAATCTGTAGGCAATTGTGGCATGCGCAGGAGAGGGCTTGAGCTTCTGAAATGTAGACCAGCTCTTAATTTTTCAGAAGAAAAAGTTTCAATAACAATCATGAATTAACTACAAAAATAAGTTGCTGCAGTAGTTTGATGTTTGTTGTAATGGAATTACACTAGTTCTAATGTTCAGCAGACGGATCTTTGTTTCTTCTCTCACTGATGCTGTATTACAGGATCCTACAGGGACCCCTTTTCACTAGATGCTTTTTAAAACAGTAGCAATAACAACACAAAAACAGAAACCAGACAAAACCTCTTAAAGTCATGTACTTGTCTTAGGCCAAAACCGAGCAAACATCACACCAGACTGTTGCCAACACTGAGTGGAGTTATTTGACTTACCCTCTACTTTTCTTTGCCCTCCACTTTTTATGTGACAGCATGAGCAGCAACCATCCTTGGATGATGGGATAGAACTGTTTTTTAGGCACCGCACTGTAATTGACCACAGGACATTCCTGTTGAGAAAATTGTTCCTTTTCAAGCAGGGGTTGTGAGACAGATTGAATAAGCGGCCATTCCTGTAGGAAGAAGTCTGCTGTGTTATAGTAGATTTCTCCTGCTGAGCATTCCCACTATACATCTAGATATTTGCTTCTGTAAGTGGAGCTGAAGACCTGTACAGAAACAGAGCTGTCTGGGGGTAGACTTTTTGTGAACTGTAGCTCTGAAAGATCAGCTGTAGAAAGAGACTTTTCTTTTAGAAACAGATTCCAAACTAACTTTGTTGAGTGGGTTGTGATGTGTGGGTTTTGTCAAGGTGATAATTTAGAATGAAGTAAAATGGATACTTCCACATTCCAGTTCATTACAGGTGCCATCCAACTTAATTATGACAAACCTAGATGACTTCCCACCACCCCTATCCTCCACACAAGAATAAACATGCATACACAATTATTTTTGCATAGCGTGTTGGCAGTGTTGAAAGAGCTGCAGTTGTGCTTGCATGTACATGTGGAGCAAATCCTCTACTCAGCACTGGTGAGGCTGCACCTAGAGTACCTTTGTCCAGTTCTGGGCCCCCACGTACAGGAGAGACCTAAACTTACTGGAAGGAGTCTGAACCTTGGACCATTTGTATTTTTAATATTTTCCAGTGTCAGCTGAATTATACAGGGAGGAAGAATGTGAACCTTGCTTCTTGTTCTTTGCAGGTTGTGCTTCTGAAAGGAAGGCCGTCAGTGAAATACTGAAAAATGGCCTATCCAAAAGCTGTAAAGTGTGGTTAAAAAAATATGTGTTCAAAGGATGCATTTCCTATCTTTACACAGTGATGGAACAGTGTCTGTCTTAGTAGTATGTAGCTGTTCCTCTTTCCTTTGTTGGTGTTTACTGAAGGGTATGCAAGTAAATGCAAGCCTCTTCTGTAACATTCCGGTTTTATTTGGCTTATGCAATGGTACGTGAATGTAGAGAACAGCTTATATACTGATTCTCAGAAATGGCAAAAAGGGTCTTATTTGTACTTCAGTACTTTGGTGATGGGGTCAGGAAAGAATACATTAAAAATAAAGTTGGCTTTATAGCTTAAAATGCATTTTGGTAGGGCTTAATATGAAAAAAACAAAAACAAAACAAAACACAACAGTTTAGATATGAAAATCGGAGAATTTTCAAAAACCTTGAAATACCAAAAGATGAGCAATGATGTTCCTGGCCTTCCCCAGCTTACACGAAACTGTGCCTTCTGATTTCTGCTAGCTTATTTTCCTGCTGTGGAACAGGGAAGTCATGTTCAGTGTTTATTGTGCATCCAGCCCGTCTCTCTTGTTCTGCAGCATGTTAGCACAGTATTGGCAGGAATGCTACTCATGAGCCTCCTGGTTTTTATTTGCGAAGGGACTTCACTGCCAGGCTCTTGTGGTGACCAGGCAGTCCCCTTTGTTCCTGGCGCAGGAACAGGCTGGCAGAGCGATCTTCATCTCTCTGCCCCACGTGTTTCTGACGTGGAGTGGCTCTTTATGGGTGTAAAGATGTTTTTCAAGGATCTTTGCGAAGAAAGTAATTAATCACAGGAAGCAGTTGGGGCGTAGGGCTTGTTAATCTTTCCTGGACACCTTCTGCAATCACAGGATGATAAGACTTAAAGTGAAGTAGACACGATGACTTCTGCATGTTTTATTATTTATTTATTTGTTTATTTACAACTCCGAACCTTTGGAAAGTGTGGGTTTTCAAGCCCCAGCAATCAGTCAGCTCTGCGGAGTAATAGCTATGGCTGCAGAGGAATAAGGGAGCAAGATGTATTAGCCCAGCTCAGACAGAGGAGACGAGTGTGTGGGTGTATGTACCGTATCGGCATCATAGCTGCAAGGAGAGGTGAGACAGATCTGGGCAAAGTGTTTTGGTGTCAGATCTACACTTGTCTGTATGAATGTATTTTGAACCCAAAGTATTTAACCTATTCTGAGAAGTGTGAACTTACGGAAACCACCTTGGAGTCAGGTACAGGAGGGGAAGTGTTTGATCTTCATCTTCTACTCTAAACTGCTGTTCACGTATTTGTATTAATCTTCAATATTTTACATTGAGGGGGAGAGCTGTTTTGTACTTACAGTCTTTCCCTGCCTTTTGTTTCCCTGCCTTTCCTTTTCTCTCAGTAATACTGGTACCTCTGGTCAGGGAACTGAAACACTAAATTAAATGCTCTATTGACTTCCCTGTGGAGATAACATGCCAGGAAAACAGATGGCTTATTTTTTTTCACGGTAAACTCATTTTATCTTTTGCTTCAGTGAATATTATCTCTGTAGTTCACTATTACATGGCAGCTCAGATGCAAATGATACTTATCCAATAAAACACTAACAGTCCTTGAATCAGGAAGCTTCCATACCAACATACACGAATACATGCAGCGAATAAAGTAAGATTAAAAATACATTAAAAGGTTTTGGGAGGATATCTGTGTTCATATTACATTCAGGAAGCTCCATATACCTTGAGTTGTCCTTCAGTATATGAGTGAAAAAATTTGAGTCACATGCAGTATTTATATATGGCTTCAAGGGGAAAATAAAAGGTTGCAAAGAATCTTGAAAGATACCTCAGTGTATTAGAAATGTATGTCAAATACCTGTTTGAAGTCATACCAAAGAGATTTCCTTTTGCTATGTATGCATTCACAAACCTAGCTGCACAGTTGTTCTTTTCCAGCAAGTGTCCTGGAAATGGAATGCTGTTTTCATCCCCATTGTTTTACTGGTGCTTGGTGTTTTAAAACGTAGAATAGATCTCTATCATTTATCTCTGAGCAGTCAATTAATCCTGCACTGAGTACAAGCCAGGTACTTTGCTACAGAGCTCTAGTTGCAGTCTGCAAAAGTGGGATTTTTTTCATTGAACAAAAGTATAATAAAATTAGTGTAGAAACATGAATCAATTTCACCCTGCAGATACAAAACAGGCATGATTTCAACATACTAGGATTTTATCTGCTTTATCTACTCCTTTATTTTTTTTTAAGGCCCTATTGAATAACTAACGAAGCTGGAATGTAGAGTATACAATCATCATACCTTTTATTACCAAGTCTTATTCAGCTGTCTGTCTTTCTCATGTACTTTACTACTTCACATTATTGTTCAGTCTTGCTGTGGCGTGGTACGATTTTTCTTAGCCATCTCACTATTTTGATTGGGCTTCAGTAGATGTTACCTGAGGGAGAGTTTGGTTGTTGTACTGTTCGCATCAAGCTCAAGAAATTCAGATTTACAAATCAGGTGCATGGGAATATGAAATGCTGGGCTGGAGCAAACTGAGTCCAGTCTCTAATGACTCTAAGTAGTCAATGTTATGTTCATTCAGTGAGGTACGTAAACTATCAGCTCCACTATGGCTGCAGGTAACATCCTAATGCAGTTACAACCTGTAGTAACTTTTAGATCTGTGTCTTGTAACAAGCTATGGCAAGAGAGCTGGAGGGGAATCAGCATTCAATGGACATTTGAATATGGATTTTTTCCTGAACTGTTTTATATAAGCGCTTGAGGTATCACAGGAGAATATTTCAGAATCATCATCGTTTCAAACACAGACTTTACAACATCTGTACTCACATGCACAGTTGATTCCTGAATGACAAATGCAGTGATCAGGCGGGTCGCAGAGGCGTTGGTAAGAAGATGTTTTTGTTACAAAAGATGGTCTTTGGTTTGCTGTATTCTCAGATTCAAAAGGAAAAGAAACTGCAGCAATGAAAGCTGACCTGCTGAGAGCTCGCAACGTGAAGAGGTATATTAATCAGCTGACAGTGGCAAAGAAGCAATGTGAGAAGAGAATAAGGCTCCTGGGAGGGCCTGCTTATGATCAACAGGAAGATGGCGTTTCTGATGAAGGTGGTGCCCCTCAGAGTCAGAAGGTATGAACTGAATAACATTTATGTTGTCTGAAGGTCATTGTAAACATGTTAGTTTGTATTAACCCCACTGTCATTAACCTCCTTTCCCCCTGGAGCCAAGTGTAAATTAATTGCTGCATATTTTATTTATCTTGGGAAATAAACACTGTAGTGCCTGGGAAGACTACTGATGGTTCAGGGTGGAATATTGCTAAATGTGGAACTTCACAAAGGATTGGGTGGCTTATAAGCGTGTGTAATTTTGCAGGCATATTGCACACAGGGAGTTGATAAGGTCAGGGTAGCAACTTTCTTTCTAAAAAGATTGCCAACATATGTGCAATGTTTCTTTGCCTCCTTGTATTTACTGTAGGAAATACCTGTAGGTTTTGTAATACTGAGTTACTCAAAAGCAAACACTTACTTCTGGAAGGCAACTGGCAAAATTAAGGGCAGTCACTGCAGAACAGCTCTGTTAGAGCTGTTGACTGAATGCTGATTCTCCACATCACTCTACTCTGGGATTGAAAAAAACATAACTGCTGTTGTATTAGTCAGCAGCTACAAAAATAAAATCATGGCTAATTGTCCGTGCTAAACTTTGTTTAGTTGCTTCCTTGTGTAATTTACTCTGTCCCCTTTGGGCAAAGCACAGCAATTTGTGTATTCCAATTAGAAGATTTTATCTTTTTTGTATAGGTAGAAAAAAAAAGTTATTTCTTTATGTAGGGATCTTTCAGTTTTGTTACATCCTTATAATAATTGTAACTTAGTGGCACACATCTCTGTACTTTTTCTTGTGTTTCTCAATATTTATGTTCTTTTTGTTGTGTGACCTGAAAGAGAGCTGTTTCCCTGCTCCCTCCCCCTTTCATTTGTCCTTAAAGCATGACCTCAGATGGCATGCCATACATTGTGCCGAGGCAGCCTGGATCTGTTTCCTCAAGTTGAATGTAGCCAGTAGTGCCAATGAGAAAAGGACAAAGAGAAGCATGTGGCAGAACTGCATGGGCTGCTTATGCTACCGTGTAGACACCTTTCAGTGCCTGCTGAGATGTTACGTACCTTCCAGGGTAGATATATGGTGACAAACGATTGTTCAGGGTTGGGTAATAAAGCTGCATTGAGTAGGGGCGTTCACTGTACTGGTGGTGGAAATTATGGGATCTGGATCTAGTGCTGCTCTAAGGTTTGGATGTGTTTCTATAAAGAAACCCTAGAACCTCCCAAAGTAGTAAATAGGGAATTTGCTTCTTTATTCTTTTATTCCCAACTCTGTGGGATGAGGAAAGAGGCTCAAGGTGGCTGGTTGAGAGACAGAGGCCACAATGGTCTTCTCTGAGCACAGAGGAAAGCCCAGGGCTTGGCTGTGGAAGGGAGGCTTTCTCCACTGTCATTTCTTCCAATCCACTGCCTGTTTTCCAGCAGCTGCTGTCTGAGCTCTTCAAGGCTGCCAGTGATACTTTTGATGCTGACCCCTTCTACGTGGGCAGTATTGATCAAATACTTGGGCTTTTCACAGCAAAAAGGGTTTAGGAGATAAGCTAATGTGGATATGCTGCTGCTGGAGGACAATCACTGCTCTTTGGAGTCTGGGTGTGCCAGCTTGCTGTTAGGCCAGTGCTTAACCTGCAGAGTAGCCAGCTTGTGCAGCAGAAACTGCAAGTTTGCCTTTTTTTAACGTATATGAAATAGGTCAGAAACAGGCATTTACTGATAGTGGGTTTGGATTATTATTTTATCGAAGTGTTGTACAGAAGTTTGAATGCATTAGTAACTTTGGGGAATTTTTGGTACTAATTGAGCAAAGGACAAATGGACTAGTGGCCTAACCGTGTGTTTTGGTTGCATTTCTGCATCCTATGGAAAGCTTCCCCTTGTGGTTGCAGGGCAGTAATAGCATTGCTGGTAAGTCTTTAATGTGTGTTCTCATTGTGGTCTTAAATTTGGAGATGGATTATTTGGAGCTGTCAGCGTTCTCCAGTTACAGATTAAAGAAACAAAAAAGATGTGATTTGAAATATTTTTTTAATTCCTTTTACAGCAAAAGGTAATTGAAAAACAGTGTTGGTTTTCTCTTCGATAAGTATGTAAAAGTCTTGGGATTGCATAGATTTTGCGTGTTTCAATTAGCTCGTTATCCTTAATGTGTAAATTATAACCAAATGTTAACAAAATAAACAAACAAACAAACAAAAACCACAAACAAACCCAGCTACCATCTGAATCTGATTTCCATCATTAGCTCTGATACTGATTTATACTCTGCCCTGGGTGTCAGATTTGCTTCCAGAAAAAAATGCAGTTTTAATTAGTGTAAAATATAAATCATCTCTTCTAATCTGCTCCTGGTCAGTGCAGTTTTAGTTCTTTTTCTTGGAAATAGTACCTGCACAGTACTGCAGTAAGTTAATTGAGTTCTTCTTGTCTGTGTTCATTTAGCAAATGATTTGTTTGGTCTGTTGTGTTCTGTACAACATCCAAATCACAGCATCTGTGATGCTCAATGTGTGGAGCTGCAGTATCTCCTTAGTGTAGCCATTCTGTGAACCATCAGTGGTAAAAGGAGCTCTGAGCGATCTGATCCTTGACTAGCTGTGAAATAGCGAGGAAAATTCCACCCAGAAACCATCTGAAAGCTTTCTGAGGCAGAGGCAGTCTGTGTTCCTAACTCTGCCGTCAAGGACTAGGCTGAAACTCCTGCAGAAGAGCCTGCTGCCACCACAGTCCTTGGACAAATGCCGACTTAACTGGTGATTGATCAGATTTTCACTGCGATGTGAAGCAGAATTCCCCTGATCCGACTCTGTGGAGCAGTTATCAGCTGCTAGAGTTACTCATTATATGCAAATGTGGTTGTAGTGAATGGGAACGCGGTCTGTTGCACAGGAATATGGTACGCTGCATCTGTGCCATAACTGGTGCATAAATGAGCCCTTCCAAATTAAATAGTTGGTTTATGTTCATCTCCAGAGAGGTGTTGTGACTGTCCACCCAGTGAAAGACTTGAGGGAGCTGCCAAGACCAAGTCTCTGTACTTTAGAGGTCCAGGAACAAAATTGTTCTGTTTGCTTTGTTGGGGATGCTGGTCAAAACACCTGCTGGAAAATACATTTCTAACCCCTTCGAAGTACTTGGCAAAGCCTTTCACCAGCTGTGGCATGTTAGTTACTTTGCTGCTGGAGCAGGGAATGGATGTGGCTGCTGTAAAGCTGCTGTTTTTCCACCAACGCAGAAACTGCTCTTGAGTTAAAAGGACTCAAAGGGTTGCTGCTGAGGCTGGTAATTCTAAGATTGTATCTGCTAACTGGCTATTAGATTTGAGGGTGCACACATGCCCTAATGCACGTGCGTGTGCCAACATAGCTTAATGCTTCGTACTCTAATCCAGGATGATACTGAGTCATAAATCAGTCACTGAGGATAGCAAAGTAGCATGGGATCTTGGTCTTTAAATCAGAGAAGGAAGACTATCCCGTAGAATCCTTCCTGGATTGTATGCATCTTAGGATGTCTTACAGCTTCAAACCTGAACAAGTCTTTTGTCTTTGCTATCACTGACCTCTTAATAAGGTTTATAGTCCAACATTTGTAATCTATTTGGTAATTGCAGAGTAATTTAGCTTTAAAACAAGCAAAAGCCTAAGAAGAATTTGTGAGGTTTCATTTCTGCGGGAAAAAGATGTATAAATACTCTTCTCTGCATTTTTTACATTTTGTTAAAATAGTTTGCAAGGTAACTATGCAGAAGATTGAGTTAGAGCACTGTTAGGTGCCAGCACTTTCAGTACCATGGGGTGCCTGTGCAGTGAGCCCTGGGGTAGGGAAGGGATGGCTGCATTTACCTTGCTCCCTGCCCAGCACTTACTCACAGATGCTTTTAAGAAGCGTTGTTTGCTAACTGTCCTCCTTGCTGGCAGCCTCTGTGGGGATACCAAGGTCCTACCAAGGTAGGCAAAGAGACCACGGTGACCTCTCACTCAAAAAGCGATGGCGTGTGCCATCACTTTAAGCCTCCTTTAAGGTAATTGTAGAGTGAAGTATAGAGTACAATGATGTACAGCAAAAACAGCTAAACCACAGACTAGTCTGAATTGCCATCTCTACGTTCCTCTTTTTCACAGACTGACATTCTCTGTTATTACAGTAAGCCTGGTTTCAGCAAATCTGTCTCTGTGTTGTTCAGGGAGGATGTTCAAGGAGTGAACTCTGAAGGACAGATGTTTGTTTTATTCATGTACCTGAAGAGCTCTTAAGCTCAGAGCAAGCCAAGTCCAGATGGTATTGGTATGGTGAAGGATGCAGAGGAGGAATGGCACGTGACTACCACTGAGGAACTTTGAAGATGAAAATGAGCTTTTCAACTGAGACCAACAGAATTTATTTAAACGCTGCTCAAAATTTGGAGGAGCTGTTTCAGCCAAAAATAGCTGGCTACAGTTTTTAAAGAGCCTTCTTTTGCTTGGCTTATTAAAAAAATGACTTGTATCAGTACTTGGGCACGTGAATGTGCAGCTTGACTTCAGCAAACAATTTTTCTTAAATTTGAATCAGTGGTTTGGGTCTCAGATGTTAAGCTTAGGAAAATGCATGGCTTTTCCAGAGAGTTATGTTGATACGTGGCCTGAATTGCATTACTAGCTATTGGAAGACCCACGTTAGAGAAATTATTTATATCTTAATCTCTCTTGGAATTTATCTTGTTCAGGACCAAAATGTCTTAGCTGTGAAATGTAAAGTCACAAGAAGCTAAGATTCATTAGCCCCAGTGTTCAGGGACCTGCTTTTCTTTACAAAGAAAGAGATGGTTGGTGGTTATGAGATGTGAAAAATACTCATTTTGTTCAATATGGGAAGATCTGTTCACTTTGCTGGCGAGATGCGTTGTTTTCAGGAGTTTTCATCAAAGAAAGAAAAGGCCTGGACTCACAAGAAAAGTATAGGAGAAGAAAGTAAAGTAAGTTCACCCTCAGTAAGTTTGCAGATGACACCAAGTTAGGTGCGTGTGTCGATCTGCTTGAGGGTAGGAAGGCTCTGCAGGAGGATCTGGATAGGCTGCACCGATGGGCTGAGGTCAACTGCATGAAGTTCAACAAGGCCAAGTGCCGGGTCCTGCACCTGGGGCGCAATAACCCCAAGCAGAGCTACAGGCTGGGAGATGAGTGGTTGGAGAGCTGCCAGGCAGAGAAGGACCTGGGAGTGATGGTGGATAGTCGGCTGAATATGAGCCAGCAGTGTGCTCAGGTGGCCAAGAAGGCCAACGGCATCCTGGCTTGAATCAGGAACAGTGTGACCAGCAGGGCGAGGGAGGTGATCGTCCCCCTGTACTCAGCTCTGGTGAGGCCGCACCTCGAGTACTGTGTTCAGTTTTGGGCCCCTCGCTACAAGAAGGACATCGAGGTGCTTGAGCGGGTCCAGAGAAGGGCGACGAAGCTGGTGAGGGGCCTGGAGAACAAGTCCTACGAGGAGCGGCTGAGGGAGCTGGGCTTGTTCAGCCTGGAGAAGAGGAGGCTCAGGGGCGACCTTATCGCTCTCTATAGGTACCTCAAGGGAGGCTGTAGCGAGGTGGGGGTTGGTCTGTTCTCCCACTGCCTGGTGACAGGATGAGGGGGAATGGGCTTAAGTTGAGCCAGGGGAGGTTTAGGTTAGATGTTAGGAAGAACTTCTTTACTGAAAGGGTTGTGAGGCATTGGAACAGGCTGCCCAGGGAAGTGGTGGAGTCACCATCCCTGGAGGTCTTTAAAAGACGTTTAGATGTAGAGCTTAGGGATATGGTTTAGTGGGGACTGTTAGCGTTAGGTCAGAGGTTGGACTCAATGATCTTGAGGTCTCTTTCAACCTAGAAATTCTGTGATTCTGTGAAAGGGATAATGGTTTCTTAATCTAAAGTTTTATTGGCTACAGCATTTGTTTGGGCATGGGAAATCTGGGTTTCATTTCCTTTTCTGCTCATCTTAAACCCTCTTTGTTTTCATCTTAGGAAGAGGAGTCCAATGCAGCGTATCAGAGCCTGTACTTTTTCCTGTCTGTATCTCTGATAGATGCTTCTCAATTTCTGTCATCACTCTGTTGAATGGAGCTGGCCACCTAACACCCTAGCTGCCAGGGTAACAAAATGTAATTGAGATACACCTCGAAGCTGTATGGCCTGTGGTGTGGAAACTGCTGGTGCTGCTGTTTGTTTGAATCAAGCAAAAAATAGATTGGCCCTCTTTCAGCTTGGCTCCTCTGCCTCATGGGAATGTTGGATGTTGCAGTTTTGGCAATTTAATTTCATGAATGACTTTAAATGTCACCTCAGACCTTTGCAATGTAGTCATACCTTTTGGAAAGAAAATGTTGAACCATATCTGGTAGCAGGGTAGATGTGTTTATCTTGTAAATTCTTCATACTCACTTTTTTTTTTCTTTAATATTGTTTTTAAGAAACAACACTTCTCTAAGTGTAGAAGGTCTGTGCAGTTGAATTTAGTCCATGTGTTTCTGGGATGCATAGTGCTCTGTGGGTACATCAGTTGAGGAGATTTTCCCTGTAAGAAATGGGAAGCTTGAGAGGTAAAGGCAAGGAGTTAGACCTTGCTTTATGTTTGGAGGCAGGGGGATTAAAATAATTCCTGACTGTAGTAGGCAAAGCAATTGCAAGGACTCCTTTATTGTCCTCTGAATGTATGTGTTATGTCAAGGAGCAATGCTGTGCCTTAACACAAGTTCTTTGCAGAAGTTGAGAAAAGACATTATCATCTCATTTATTAGACTGGATCAGATGCTGAGTCTCAGTGCACCAGGATGCTGTGCTGAAATAAAAAGCATAACTTCCAAGTTGACACTTTTTTTTTTTTTAACCCTGGAAGCAAAATACTCTAAATCTACATTGTGGTTGATCTAAAGTGTTACCTTATGCAATGTGAACATTCAGGTAGATAAAAAATATTCTCCTGACAACATAGGAAAAAAATAATAATTAGACATAGGGGATGGACATTTGAGAAGTCTTTTTTATTTTAGAATAAAATGTAAAATAATTGCTGGTATAAAGTACAGATGGCATGTACATAGGGGATGGTAAGTACTGGTAAGAGTAATATGAAGGAATTACTCAGAGTAGTTTGAATCTGTTGGAAACATGAATTATTTATTTTATAAATATTAACTTGTATGAATTCTAATGAAAGATTGAACAAAGCCTTTGGGCTCGGAAAAAAGAACATAGTTTTATCTGAAAAAGGTTCGTTTTGCAGGGGATGTGTGATGCAGAAGCTGACCAGTTGAATGTGATGCCAAGAAATGAGATGAGCTGCTTGGGTTGTGCTGTGTTTGTTACATATTTTACGTTGTATATTTTAATGTGACTTCAAAATAATGTTGATGAACACAAATGTTTTAGGAATACAGTGAGAAACTGGGGTCTGTGGTAAATATATCTGCATGTTTGAAATGAGTGTTCAAAATTTAAAAGAACATCTTGGAAGAAATGTTTTTGAGAAGACATTAATTTGAGATTTAGTGTCTGTGAGTAATTGAAGTATTGTTCATATAATGATGTGAGGAAAAGGCATTTTGGGATTATTCTGGGCCTTCTGAAGACAGACTTGCCTAAGAATGTCACTTTGAAACCGAATTGTTGCATGTACAAACCTCCCATTGGGTTGATAGGTGTTGCTTTTAGGCATGAAAACTGGGGAGTTGACTTCACGTTTGGGAAGAAAGCTCATTGTTCTTCCTTAAAATTAAGGGGTGGTGGCTTACATTGGCCTTTCTCCAAATCCACAGAATTGGTATTTTGACTTGTAAGCAGCAAAGAAAGAATGTAAATCTTTCAGAGCAGATGAGCAAACCACTTCAGTTGTCTTTTTCTGGTTTGTTTTCTGTGTGTATACAGCTAAAACCTGTGGGTAGGTAGGGGGAAGACTTCAAGTTCTTGGGAAGTTCACCTCAGAAACTTAGTTTTGTTGCCTGAGTAGTGTGCATCAATGATGAAGAGCTGCTGTTGAGTGCCAGTCGGTTATTTTCCTAAGTTTTACACTTGTTTTTCTTTTCTTCAGATTCTTCAGTTTGAAGAAATTTTGGCCAATCCTTCATACCGAGAGCACTTTCGAGTCTATATGGAAAGGATGGACAAGATGGCTTTGATTGGTCTTTGGGAGTCTGTGGAGTGCCTGAAGAGTGCTAACAAGGTGGGAAAATTTGCAAGTCCACGTGTCCTGGACATTAGCTTCTTGTTTGTAAAATGGCAGTACCATGGGGTGGGTACTGAGCAATTTAGGTAGCTTTGATTTGTTAGTTTTTTTTAAGCTTCTTAATGTTTGGAGATAATATGGCAATTAAAAATTCTCCCAGCCCAATTTTGATACAAATAGCTAAGTTACTCCAGTAATGCCACTCTGCTGTTAAAGGGAAGAAAAAAATACTACCTTGTAATTTGTGCTCAAATAAAGAAGGAATGAGAACCCTGAAACAGGGATAGGAAATATCATTGCAAGAATTATCCAGGAGCAATGGTGCAGAGCAAGTATGTAGAGGACTTGCTATTTGTTAGCACCGGGAAGGTTTTTTTTTTTTGAAAACTTCCAGGATTCACACTAAAGTGAAATGTGAATTTCACTATTAAGTATGTTTTTTTTTTTTTTTTTTTAATTCACTGTCATTTCATTACACTCCTATTTAAAAACATTCTAGTCAGCTGGAAAACACAAATAACATCCTGTAACCAAAGCAGCAAATTGTAGAGCATGAGTAGTGAACCGTTAATAGGATCTGTGGAAATGACTAACAACCAACTCAGAAAGTGTTCATAAAATGGCTTTGTTAGGCACCGTGAAGAGAGTTGTATAAATTAGTTTTGATTTGCAAACTGCTCGTGATTAGAAAAGATGCTATAAAGCATTTTATGACCTTTCAGCTATGAATCCTCTGCTCATTTTCAGATGAATATTTATAGTGTCTTTATTCAAGATTTCCCATTGCTTTAGAAAGTCTCCAACATACCTTAATTACATTGCACTGTGGAACTTAAGGATTGTCCTCTGCTGCAGAAGCAGCTTTGATTTTAAAAATAAATAAATAAAAGGCGAGCAAGCATATTCTGCTATACTAAGGGAGTGGCTAAAACTTCTTTAATTTGGGTCAGTTTAGAGATGCTAATTTAGAGAGATGATCATAGGCTGTGCTGCATTACTTCCTCTCTTTCCTGCTTGTTAATGAGAAGTTCAACCTTGTGTGCTGTTCTGTGCTCAGTGGAAATACCTGGCCTCCTGTTCTGGTAAATGTCTCTCTGGTGTACTTTCCTCTCTTCC
Source organism: Aythya marila (assembly GCF_965140915.1). Taxonomy (NCBI): domain Eukaryota; kingdom Metazoa; phylum Chordata; class Aves; order Anseriformes; family Anatidae; genus Aythya; species Aythya marila. The sequence continues at coordinate 20,128,480 of NC_139045.1, read as the reverse complement.
TTTTTTTTTTTTTTTTTCCTTCCCTCTCCAGAACTAATTGGTCACGTCTAAATTGGGAGAGTTGACTCTATCCAGCGGAAGACAGGAGAGCTGATGCAGCTGAACTCTACTGTCTGAACTTAAAACAGTGACCAGACTCTCACTTCAGCACTTTTTTTTTAATTTTAATTTTTATTTTTTTAAATACATGCATATGGGACATAATTCTAAAATCAATGGGTGTGGAAGCTTTGATAATTTTAGACCACAGCTGTTTCTGCGCTTAACAAATATCAGTGTTGTGAAATTGACTGCTTTGCATAGGTGCACAGGCAGAGCGCTTGATCTCAGTGAGAGGTTCACAGATGTGTGCTCATACATGAAATTAACTTGGTCATCCTTCAAATTATGCACCTGCATCCTGAGCCATCCCAGTATTTTTTAACATTATTTATTACTCTCTTCTCCCTCCTCTCTCTCCTTGCTTTGTAGGCTGAAATACCTCAACTGGTGAGTGAAATTTATCAGAACTTTTTTGTGGAAAGCAGAGAAATACCTGTGGAAAAATCACTTTATAAAGAAATACAGCAAAGTCTAGTGGGCAATAAAGGCATTGAAGTATTCTACAGAATTCAGGCAGATGTTTATGAAACTCTAAAGGACAGATACTACCCCTCATTCATTGTCAGTGATTTATATGAGAGATTGATCAAGAAGGAAGAAGAAAGAAGTTCTTTGCAACTGACTCCTGAGGACAAAGATGAGGCGGTGAGTCACATGGACAGTTTGTTTCACTGCTTCTTACAATCTGAAGATGACCGTGCATAAAGTGTGTAGAAGCACCTTCTGTCCTTGAGCTTTGGGATTCTTTTATTTTTTTCTAATGTATTTATAAATAACATCACTTTTGTAGTTTCGTCAGGTAAACCTGGTATGTTCCCAGTCCATTTGAAACAAAATGGTACAAAATGGCTGACTACTTAAACTTCAAATTAGTTAAAAATATAATTTCATGTTTCTAAGCCTTTTGTCTTCCTTATGTTTCATTTTGCTTCTAAGTATCAGAGAAAGCAACATACCTCATACAAACTCAATTACATTTCAATTGAAGGAAATCTCACTGGTTAGGTAGATTTGTCTTGGACACTCTCTGTTCCTGTCCCCTCTGCGTGTGCTAGGTACTAAATAGGTAATAAAAGTTGCAAAAAAAGGAGAAAAAGTAATGCAATAGATAGAATCTTTGTGCTTTTTATTAATTTATGAAATAAATTAATAGGCTATCTTGGAAGATTAAACTGATTAAAATGCCACTGGACCTGGAAATACTAAAAAAGAGCATTCAAAATGTCATAAGCAATAATCCAGTGGTCACTCCCTTGGGGCAAGTATTTTCAGAGGGTTCTCTAAATCAGTCAGGTTGGGGGAACTTGTTACTTTTATCCTAGAACACTTTGACAAGGGCATCTCTCAGACTAGCGAACATCTTTCATTCAGGCTGCCACTTCAGATCAGCGTTAATGTCTTCATTTTACACATGGACTTGCTCGGAACACGGTGAAGTATGAGTTTGTCTAAATCTGAATCTCAATGAAAAAAATAGGAGCAGAATCCAGAGGATTTCTGTCAACCTAAGCATTTACAAACTATTATTTCAAAACCGGAGGCTTTTCATACTTACTCTTTAAATACGACGTCTGTTTCTTTAGATGAGCTGCTATAGTCTCTGTAGTTCTCATGTCAGCAAATCTTCAAAGATGAGCTGTTGTAAATAAATCACTTCCCATACAGATTTTCAGAGTTTCCTCAGTTTTTCATTGTTCATTTCTCCCTCTGTTCCTTTCCTTGATAAAAGATTTAAGACATGTTTTCTTTTCTTATTGCTGACCCAGCAATGTTTTGGGGGTGGTAGGTACTTCAAAAATTTCCCTTCCTTTTGTTTCCAGTCACTGGGACTGCAGAAAAACACTGTTGCTCTTTTTGCCCAGAACGTTCTAACTACTGAGCTCTGTACTTTTATTCTTTTCTTGTATTTTGTTCAGCCTAACAGTAATAACCATTCTCCAAGAAAAACTGACACGATGCTTTAGGACTTCCTGACAGTCTTCTGTCAGATAACGTTTACTACAGCTGCTGAAAAATTAGATTTTTGACATCAGCGTCATCTGTGCTTCCTCTTGGTGTTAGGTTAAATGTGTGTCAGTTTTGAAGGCTGCATTTGTGGTGAAACCTTGAAGACTAAAATGCTGCCATTCTGGCCTGTATGGTTAAGGTTTTTCTGCATTCTTTTACTCACAAATTAAGCATGAAGCTGCATATACTGTTAGAGCATCTCTCTCTACTAAGAGTAATCCTATCCTAATGGCTCTGCGTCAGGCTTCGGGGTCTTGGAGGTGAAAATAAATTATATCAAAGCCTTCCTTCTGAAGCTTCCAGTGGGCTTTTAAATGTGGCTCAAAATGCACTGCTAGCTAGTAGCCTCTTTTTTTTTAACCAATGTATAGGAAACCATAGCTGAGAAATGTCGTGTGTCGGGAGGGAGCTGCATATGGTTAGTAGATACTGGTTGTTTTCATGTTGTTTTGGGTTTTGATAGTCTAAGTCCACTCTTCCTGGGTCGTTATGGCCATTGTGTGTTAAATTTCTATAAATCTCATTGTTATAGCAGTATAGGTAAAAAACAATTCAGTGCCCTCCTGAAGGAGCCCTGATTTAAAGTGGGAGAATGAAATCAGAAGGTAGGGATCCAGGCAAGGGCAGGCTCTGCTGGTTCGGCCGCAGGTGGAACGAGCTCGCTGCTCTTCCTTCTAATCTGTCATTGCTTTTTTGTGGTGTGGACAAAACCCCTTTAAAAGGTCACATCTAGACACACAAATACAGAGACAAGTAGTACTTTGCAACCACCAGGCTCGTTCCCTTCACTGGTGCTGTGTGCATCAGATGGCTAAAATAATAAATCCCAAGCCTGCATTCTGGAGCCCTGATGGAAACAGCAGCTGTTACTGCTGGGGCAGGCAGGTGAAATGATCTCAGCTTTGAGCATGGTGATCCTTTATTTGATACATTTGATAATTTTAATAGCAGTAACTTGCTGTCCTGTAGTCCTAGCATTTCATGGTAAACCTAGAGATTCAGCAGTGTTTTTGCTGAAACATTAATGACATAAATCATGCAGCTTGCCCCCAGGAGCAGAGCCTTACTGGTTTGTAATTAAATGCGGCCCTTCAGTTATTAGCAAAACTTGGTGTGACCAGGCTGTTAACTCTCCAGTGTCAAAACCAGCATCTCAGATTCTTTTTGACCCCAGTGCTTCCCAGCACTGGGGTCAAAAAGTGCGTTTATGTTATGCTTGTGTTCAGTGGAGTTATGAGTGACGTCCAGCGTTGCTAATACTTATTATTTGCATTATTGCAGTGCCAGGAGACAACAACAAGCTTTTGTGAGCTGAGTGAAGCTGTACAAATGCTTGGAAAGCAGTCTCTGACCTAAGGAGTTTACAGTCCATGCAGAATGGACAGGAGAAAGGACAGGGCATGCAGCTAATACTTGCTCAGCCACACAGCAGGCGAACTCTGAGCTGGAAGAGGGCACGGGTTCCTTAGCACTGAACTCCTGATTTCTGCTTTATGTTACCCTCAGACTGAGGAGATACTCGGAGAATTTGCAGAATGACATTTCCTTCTGTTAGCTTTACGTTATCTAAAGGTAAAACTTACTTAGTGGAAATATCATTAAATCACGTAGAACTCTGTCCCTTGTTCATGGGATTAGATTCATCCCACTGATAGTTTAAGATAGATTTGGTCGCAAGCAAACCTCAAAGATCATGGAAGATGGCATTGCTGACAGTGGTTACATCACAGTGCTCTTTGATGGATCTCGAGGTCTTTGTTCCTCTTTGAGGAACTGCAGTAAGTCAGGGGAGGTTAACACAAATGTCAAAAGGTGTTAAAGAGGAAGGCACAGAACTTCACACCTTTCTTTTTTTTTTTTGGACATGTCTGCAGTACACAAGATAGAAAAAGCTGTTGGTTGGTTTGAGTGAATATGAGAAAATGATTTATGAGCTTGGAGTAAAGCATATGTGCTTTTGACACATTTTTTTATTAGCATTTCTAAAAACAGCAGTAAAATCTGTTTATGAAGAGAAAGGATGTGGTTTAGATTGTTCTGCAGCCTGATAAATCTATTTTGTGAAGGTTTGTAGGAGGCAGGACTGTTTGTTAGAACTCTGGTTTTATTTTTTCCCCCGTCTTGTTATCTTTCGGCTCAGAGCTAAGTGTTTGCTTTTCTATCTGGCTCTGAATATTGATTATAATTACTGAGCTGTTGTTGCTTTTAAGATAAACTTTGATTCCAACTCTCATTTATATTAAAGCCTTAGCTTGAAGGTCGTTTTACACAGTTGGAAAGAATTATATGGAACTGCAGTATAAATGATGAGGCTTTTATTTTTGTTTTTTTGTTTTTAACAAATCATATTTCATATAGGATCTGAGGGCTGGAATATCTATTAGAATTTATTATAGTGATGTGCCATTACGCCTGCGTGTTTATCTATATCAAGAATAAATGTTCTTACACATGCATATGGAGCAAACAATAAATTTCTCCTTTTTCACATTAATGATGCAGTCGCTCCCATTCTCTATTCTTAGAGCCACGGTTGTGAAGAAACTACAGAAGAATGCAGCACAAGAATTAATGAACAGGCCAGTTATGCTGCAAATAAGCTTCGTCAGCTAAATGACAAGCTCGAATATAAGAAACAAGCTCTAAATTCCATATGTAATTCACCAAAACCCGACAAAAAGGTAAGTACTTCTGGTGTCTTCAGTCTTTTTTTTTTTTTAATATTATGTGTTTATTTATGTAATATGCAGTCATCTCAGGCTCTTTCTGGACAGGTCTGATGCCTGTTTCAATCAGCCTGTTACCAAAAGTGAAATCAAAGCTTGGAGTTAACTAATTTTTTTCCTTTTTTTTTTTTTTTAAGTTACTGTAAATAAAACTACAAATATGATTTATATCATGTACCTCTCTCCCATAGCCTTGCTTCTCTGTCAGTAGCAAACAGAATTTCTTCCTTACATCTCTACCCACCTCTATCTGCATAATTCTTCATGGCAGCTGATTCCGTGTCCCTGCCGCATCTGCAGCACTGCAGTTTAGGGATGTGCTGGTTCTGCTCCCTCTGCTGGCTTTGAAGTAGCACAACACAGTATCACAATCTCCAAATGTGTGATTGGCTCCCTTAAATAAAGGGGAAAAAATAAGACGTGTTATAGTGACTGATTTCCTTTTAAGGAGCCAGAAGAAAGCTGCAGGGCATACTTTCTTTGGACTAAAAATTCTGAGGGATGTGAAACTCTGGTTCTTTGGGCTTGGAACATAAAATAAATAAATAGTTTTTTTTTCATCTCCCTTTACAGAATGCAGCAGTTAAACAATTTAAGAACCCATTCAGGCAGAAGCAAGGGATTTACATTTGGCTTAGGCCAACTTGTTACCCCGAATGATATTACAGAACCATTGTTCAGATGTTTTTAAAGTGTTGTGACAACTGGGCCAAGCTTTGCAGGTGTTGTGAGCTTGTGGTCATGGACAGTAGCGTGCAAGACCACCCTGGCCAGCTTTACTCCCTCTGTCCCTTAAATGTTTCCCTCTGCCAGAGGTTTCTGCAGTCAACTGGAAATGTGTCCTTAGCTCTTCTGGAGTATCCTGTTCACAGCTGCTCTGCTCTCTGTGTGGCCTCAGCTGTATTTTTCTTCCCAAGTGGCAAGGGCACAGATGTGTCCCATTTTTTTATGCCTGTTTTACTATGGTAGCATTTACCTGTAGAGCTTTCAAATGAGTTGTTGAGTCAACAGTGTGAGAATATCTTGTCACAGGGACTTTATTTTTCAATTCTGGACATGGCAGGTAAAAATTTGTTTCTTGGTCATCTGAAGGTTAAAATAGAATTAAAAAAAAACACAGTTGTAAGCCATATGAAGGGGAATGTCATGCCCATTTTGTATTACTTAAAAAAAAATAAATCTTAAGCTGTTCTTGGTTTCATTTTCTCTTTTTGAAATGCCTTTGCTGTGAGGCCCATGCAAAACATGCAAGTCTGTAAGGGGCTTGTAGCACCACATTCAGCTCAGATGCCAGCCAGTCAGGGAAGAAAACTGCTTGTTTGAGTTGCATGTGGGATTCTGTTAGATTTAAAAGAAAATGCTCTGTAGGGAGGAGTCTTACTTTCAGTTCTTTCTGTGGAATATAAAGAGCAAGGAAGATGACATGGAAGATGACAGGGAGTCTCGGGCAGCATCTCTTCTGTACAGGGGCTGCTGCCATACAAGATAACCTGGTTTTTGGAGACGTGTGACTGAGGTGCTACTTCCTCTGTGTGTGTGTGTATCTCATGCCTGAAGCACAGGGCTTGTCCCCCTCTAGTCCATGAGTGCAGGCTCATCTCATCCACTGTAAATGTGCATGGGCTGTTTTTTTTTCTAGAGTTCAGTCTTATCCCCAGTAGCAAGGCAAAGGTTAACATTCCCACTCAGAGTGCTTCCCATTGCTTGCAAAACCTTGTTTACAGAATAAACTCTCTGACACAATTACTGAAATGAAACAGGACTGCTTCGAACTAAAATCCCTCCGACTTCCACATAATTCCTGATAGAGCTTGAGACAATTTTTTTTTTTTTAAACTTGGTCAGATTTTTTATATTTCTGATGGTGAAGAGAAGCTGGTATAGCCAGCTAGACTTCAAGTTAAAATTTGTAACACAGGCAAAAAGAATGACTAAACTGTAAAGAATTACTAAGAATTACTAAGGCAACAAGAATTACTAAATAAGTGCTAAACAAAAGCGGATGTTACTGTGTATGCATGAGTTAGGTCATGCCATTAATTTCTGTAGCATTACAGTTTTAAAATATTTTCTTCGATATAAGACATACTGTATAATTAAATCCTTATTTATTTTTTTACATTTGCATTACATGCTCCCTTTCTGTTCTTGAGAAATAACTATATTCTTTCAGTACCCTTGGGGAGAAGGGATTGTACTTCTTTTAAAGTAGTATTTTCCTGCTTTATTTTTTACTTCTAAAATATTTTTGTCTTTGAAAATATATATATCGTTGAAACAGAATAATAAAATTGAGCCAGTAGTGCTATAAAATTTTAGTATTTGTTTTATAACGATAGCAGCTGTTGACCTTACAAGTTCTGTGTTTTTCAATTGTTCCTGGATGACGCTTATAGGAGATCTTTCAAGGTGACCACAAAGCAATCTGTATTCTGAGAGTTTACTGTATCCTGAAGGTTAGCTTACATGCTGGAAGGTTGTCATATAGCTGCTCTGTAGACAGTCTTTCATCTTACAGGAGACAAATTCTGAGGAAGTTATTATAGCTCTGTAAAATCTTCTGCCAGGATGTACCACTTGTGCTGCAAGTTTTACAGCTAAGTCTCATAAAATTGGAGCGTGGTATATTGTATTTTTTTTTTAAATTGTCAGCTTCTGCTGCTGCATCTCTAATGTCACATTTTATATGTATATTTCTACCTTTTCTTGTACTGTCTCCTGCTAGTAGGCATGGTTACTTATTTTTTGCTGATGTTTTAAGATGCATTATTTCTCCTTTGTGAGATTATGCCTGTGAGCCATCTTGATTAGAACATCTCTTATTCAATGTGTGGTTTCCACAAGAATAAATTCTCCTCTACCCAAACCGAAAAAGAATTAAGAGGTAGCTTCTTGGGTGGTTGTTACCATAGCTAAGTTACTGGTAATGAAATCTATTCTGAGGTTCTTTTATCGCATCATATATATCTGAAATGGGAAAAATGGTAAGGAGGATGTCTCTGGTAGTTGCTGTTGCAATAATTGCAATTTCAAGTATATATAAAATGTGTAATATGTAGTTGTATCTGAAGTATCTCTTTGATCCTGATAGTGTGATAGAATCGTGTCTTTCTAACTTGTTTTTCATTTTAGTATTGGGGTTGACCTTTGAGATTAATCTATTTCCCATGTCTATAGAAGATATCATAGATTTTCTCAGTTATGATTTTCTTTTCCATGTGAATTTTTCTCTCTCCTGTCTGTTGTACAGTTTATTCTTTCTGAATAGTGTTCTCAAAGATACAACTAGACATGTTACACAAGCTTTTTCTTACCAATGGTAATTGATGAATTTTCCTCTGCAGATTGTTTCTAAGCTGAAGGATGAAATCACCCTGATGGAGAGAGAGCACAATGACCTTCAGCTGCACATTGCAAGAACAGACTGGTGGTGTGAGAATCTTGGCATGTGGAAAGCCTTCATAATCTCAGGCGAGGTATGTTGTTTGTTTGTTTGTTTTGTTTTGTTTTGTCTTCTGGGTCAGTTCAAACTTGCTAAAGAGAAGAATAAAAACCTGTATATATTTTCTAATACCTTTGTGTATACTTCGTATTCAGTTGGGGAGTGGGGGTGGGAAATAACCTCTTCTGAGCTCCTCCTTTCTTTCCCAAGTGAGTACTATGATGCATATACAAATGATTCCAGTCCTCAGACTCTGCTGTAATGAAGTTGTAGAAATACCTGTATATACACGAGCATGTTTTGGCATTGGGTAATTTGCTATCTTAAGGGCATTATTTTTCATCAGAACTGCCTCATGTTATATTACCCTGCTGTCATGCTTGAGCACGTTGTCTCTTCAGTCTGCCTCAAAACTCAGTGACTGTAAATGAAGAAATTCAACAGGTTGAAAAGGCGATGTGCTATTTTAAGAAATAAACTCTCATTGTGTAACCTTCTGGGTTTGTTTTAATGCTGTTTAGAACAGTGAAGCTCTTAATTTAAGTGATCTATGCAACTTTTAAAGCTGTGTTTTAGAAAACAGCAGCATCACGTGCAGCGAAACTGTGGAACAGCAGCTTTCTGGTAAGGGTCCCCATCCAGAACTGCCCAGTATCTCCTGTATTGCTAAATGAATATGTGGTTCTGCTAAATGTGGGGGAAACTGGGAGAAAATTACAATGAGTTAGTGCCTTAACTGTATTTTACAAGAAGTACTAGATTAGATAATTAAATGTAGGCTTGTATTAATTGTGCTGTTTGCAGCTCTGTGCTTCAAAGGGTAGGCTGGAGAAGTTATTAATGTTGTGCTTTTCCATGTTAATTAATTGCTTGGGAATGTTCTGGCCACAGTCGATGATTTCAGGAACATGAGTAGGTGACATTGTCCTCCTATCTGCAAAATACACCCTTGCTAATCCCAGTGTTTTGGTCTGTGATTTGAGACAGAAATTTGGTGGCCCTGTGTTCGTTGCAGAGAGGCTTAGTAAAAGTACATGTTGCTGGAGAATTGGAGCTGAAAAGTATAATAGCCTGTCATCAACCTTTTAAAGTGATTTACTAATGTAGCTAATGGATAATGCACAAAAATCTAGTATTACTTATGGCTTGGAAAAATGTGTGTGTCCCCCCTTAGCCTGTGTTCTCTCTCAGGTGAACCTTTAAAGCTTTGAGTCATAAAAATGCACTATCTGAAAAAAATAAAAATGATATGAATTGTGTAACCCGTAAGAGTTGTGTGGTAACTGACATTTCTGATTAAAAAAAAAACATACTTGGAGGTTCGGTGTTTTGGCTGTTTGTTAGAGGTTGAAAAAAAGACTATAGGAACATGCAGAACGAAGGGGACCTGTGATAAGGTCCCCATGAAGGTCCTCTTCGTTCTGCATGTCCCCTGGAATTAGACTGTCTAATTCTGAGTCACATCTCCTGCACCAGCAGGTCTAAAACTCACAACTATGTAAACCAATGTGCTTTACTTCCCTTTAGTGGTTTTGGACTTTCATATTGTTTCATATTTTAGCAGATGTTCTGTCTCCCTTGTCTGAAGAAGACTGTTTCAGAGGATAACTTCTATATTTGGTTTTAAATCTGCTGAGTTCTTAAAGACTGGAGTTAGTAGATTTGAACAAGGTGAAAAAATAGCTTGTCTTACTCATGTATTTAAGTACACCAGAATTTAGGGTGTGTATGCTGAGTGGGAGTTGGGAAAGCTGGCTTCCTGTGAATTGAGGAAAACAACAGCGGTGTGCTGGATACATCTTCTTTGAGCCTGCTTAAAAGGGGCTGCAGGCATCAGTCTGGCAGCCTTTATTTTACTGCTGCACAGTCTGGGGGGGGGGGGGGGGGGGCAGTTTTGGAGAGCCGCTCAGACTGAGCACATTAGCACTGAGTCATGGGCTTGTTGACTGGTGGAAGGAGAGCCCTGAGTTGTGCTCATGGTTAATTCCTCCTGGTGGATGGCTGGGCCAGCCTTAGTGCTTCTTACAGGAGATTCACCAGCTTTCTTTGGCAGCAGCTTGTTTCTCTGCTGGTTTTACACCTTTTGCTAATGTGAAGTTTAAATTTTCCATGCTGCAGCTAATAGCTATAGCTTCTCCTGGAAAGATTTAATATTTGTTCTTTATTTTTGCAATATTTCTTTGAAAGCTCATTGCTGTGAGCACGCTCCTCATGGCCCTGGTGAGAGGAGCTGACCTCCTTGTGGAGGAGGCTGTGTGTTAACATCCTTGTTCCTGTCTGTCTCTGTCCACCTCAGGACCTCGTGTCTTTGGGGAAGAGGCATCTATGGCGCTCTGGTAGATGGTAAATCCTGAAATAATGAATGTTTACGTTGTCTCGAGGCTCTGGAGTTGCTGTGACTGTGAAAAATAAGTAATAAAATAAAACCCAATAACCTGAGGCTGCATTGGGTACTTGAGGGCTGATTCTGTCCATAGATACCAGTGAGTAACTGGAGAGTTTTGCACAGAAGCTGAGGAAAGGGACTGAGGTGCTGTACGTGCAGGATGGGCTCTGGGGGTCAGTGAGAGCTCGGAGGCAGCCCCAGCTGCAGCAGCGCCGCTGGGCTTGCTGCGGGGGCGAGCTCAGCACGAGCACTGGGAACAAACAGAAGGAACAGGGGGCAGGGAAAGTGCACGGGAAGGGAGAGCTGAAGCACTGGGAAGCAATCAGAAACCTTGAAAGCTGAGATAATACCTACAGCTGCTGGGAGAAGACGTTGCAGTGATCTGATTGCTGATGGACAGCATTGCACAGCTGTGTGTAGGGCTTTGCTTAAAATAATGGCTAGCAGAGGACTGATTCAGGACTAATGTAGCCTTCTGGCTAAAGTTTAGTCCACTAAGGGTACTGCTCGATGAAACAAGCATGGTATGGTGATGAGGGAATTTGCAAGCCAGTCCTCTGGCAGCACAAATGTTCCACTCTTTCCCTCCAGAGTAATATACCCTATCTGTATTCTTTTTTTTTCTCCCCCCCAAGGTTTTAGAAGAGAATGGAGAACAAGTGCCCTGTTACTCTGTCATGGTGAGTTTACAAGAAGTTGGTGGAGCTGAAACTAAGAACTGGACCGTTCCCAGGAAGCTCAGTGAGTTTCAGAACCTGCACCGGAAGCTCAGTGAGGTATGGGTCTCAGCGGAGGGACAAGATGCAAATTGCTGAAATCTGTTGGTATGGTGTATAGGGGGGGAAGAAAGAACACTGAATACCACATTAAAAATATTACATTTTTTTAGTACAGTCTTTTGGCTTTTACCCTTTCCAAGTTCATTTTCTATTCACATATTCCTGGCCTCTGCCAAATGTCCATAAAACTTATTTACATTTTTTTCTTAAATAATGAATGTTTTACTGAACTGACCCAATGTCCAAATAATACATGTACTGCACTGTCATGCAAGAGCCTGCTTTAAAAAACAGACTTTGTCTCTGTCTTCCAGGGAGGTATTAAAAATGACAGCTTTTTGGGACAGAGAATATTTACTCTTTAATCTGCTGTAACATTTCTGTCTGATAAAAGGTAGATAATGGTGTCGTGAGTATGGGAAAAGGTTCAGCTGTAAGCCCATAGTGGGTAAGGGAAGGTGTTTTTCAGCATACTGAGCAGGGTATGGATGGCAGATGAGAATGCAAAGTCTGATTTCCATTTTGAACCAGAACCAGTTTTGTTTTTCTGCACATGTGCATTAAGTGAGCTTCCTTTTTTCCTACAGTGCTTTCCATCATTAAAGAAAGTTCAGTTGCCTTCCCTCAGCAAGCTGCCCTTCAAGTCCATAGACCAGAAATTCATGGAGAAGTCCAAGAACCAGCTTAATAACTTTCTGCAGGTAAGAAGACAGACTGTGGAGTAATGAGGGTACCAGAAGTTAAGACATAGCTGTAGGTTCACCTCTTTTATGGCAAAAGGATTTGATGACCACAGTTATATTCCTCACACCTCACTTCTACAGCCACTGTTTGGAGAATCCTAGCGCTCTGTTGTGCTCTTATTTACCCTCTCTTCTGTGAATGATCGATCCCTCTCTTACTTTTCCTGCAAGTCAGTGTTTGAGTAGCTACTCTGCCCTTTCTCTCCCTGGTGGGTCTTGGTGGTCAGTTTTTTGTTGTTGTCGATTGTTTGTTTGTTTGTTTCTGTTTTTTAAACCCATCCTCACCTCTATTCTTTCTAATTAAGGCTTCAGGTGGTTCATTTGAGGGACAGCATCTCCCACTCCATTCTCAGCTACAGCCTGCAGTGGCTCTGTGGAGGTCTTTGTGAAAGGTCAATGACAGCAGAGCATTTTCCTGCTTAGTCCCACGCGGTCTGGGTTCACTGCATGGTCAGTCAGCTTGAGAGGCTTTGAGCAGAGAAGTGGTTTTGTGCCTCCAGCAGGGTGAAAGGAGAAGTGGCTTGGCTTTCTGCTTGGCTTTGGTGTCTGTGAATCAGGCAAATACTGCTGAGACATGCTTTAATTTAATTGAATGCATTGTATGATTACTGTTTTTAGGTCACCTGGAGCCTCAGGTGGACAGCTTCATTATTTAGTTTAGAATCAAAAGATATTCTTAGGCCTGAGTGTGATTTTGCTTATTGGGAGCAATTTGTCTTTAGACTCGGGTAACACCTACAAATTGCACTTAGACTGTTTGCTTTTGATTTTAGGGTAACCTGTATTCTGTATGGCTGCTTTTTTAAATGGACTACTTGAATTCACAATGCACACGTAATTCATGTGTTCAATGGGGACATGGAGCCTGCAGGATAAAAAAGGATGCAATTAAGAAAAAAGTAGTTGGGCGATACCAATATGAAAAGTGTTGTTTTAGACTTCAGTTACCTTTCTATTTGCCAGGGACTACAGTATAACCAAACATTGCTGTAAAGAAGCCAGGAATGCTTCCTTTCAGGGTAATGTAATTGGCCACCTGGATTCTTTCTCAGTGAGAATGGGGCTAAACTGGAATTGAGCACCTGTGGTTTTCAGTATGAACTCTGGTTGTTCCTATACTGGTAGGATTTCCAACTTTGTAAAAAGAATTGTGTTAAAATAAAGCTAAGTAATTGTGAATCTAATGGCTTTTTCTTAAGTGCACTTGTGATCCTTTAGCAAATGCATAAAATGCAGCTGACAAGCTTTATGTCTTTCTCTCTTGTGTCTTCCTTCATGCTTTTGATGGTGCTGTTATATTCCTTGCTCCCTGATGGCTGTACAGTGGTTGCCCATGTTATCAGTAGAAATGCTGCGCAGGAACACTGTGAGCTGCTCCTCACTTGACCGGTTCTCCTTCTTCCCATTTCTTGCATGCAGGAGCCTGGTGGCTACCAGAAAGGGAACTGTTCTTATTTTCTGAGCCATGCGTTGTCACCAGAAACATTCTTAAAGAGTGGCTTCTCCTGTCCTGTGGGCAAATAGAGGTTGGCAGTAACCCCACTGAAATTACTGGTCTAGCGTGAGAGCTTGAGGCAGTCCGTGCGTGCAGTTCGTGTGTTCTTTGCAGGGACACATAACCTTAAAAGAACTTTTGTGAGACGGCTGAGGAATGGAATTGGTGGCATAAGACATGGAGGGTGGAATTTCTCAAACCTTCTGTCCCTGTGTGCAGACAGATGGGTGCTCCTAGGGTGTGCCAGATGTCTGAACAGGAGAGTTGAATCGTGCCTCAGGAGTCAATGTTATCTCTCTATTGACTAAAAAGAGAGCACGGAGCAGATGGCTCAGATGTAAGGGTTGATGCTGTAAATGCCAAAGTTGTCTAACGTGCATGAAGTTGAGATGAGTTTGGCTGATAGTAACCAGTCCTTGAGTGCTAAGTTAATTTGATCTTTGACTAGCTAAGAAAGAGTAAATAATGAATCCTGTAGTTGTCACTTCAAAGTACAATACTTCACAACAAGTGTCTTACAAATTGAAACTTCGTGTTTTTAAAAAGGAAGTTGTAAGATTAAAAACCTGACGGACTCCTTAAATACAGTTATCACACTGAAGTATCTGTGAGGCATGATTTTTTTTTTTCTCTCTACTTCTGAGCTACATCTTAATTGATTTTATTGGCTGGCCTGACACATTTTGTTCCTTAACAAGAAATATTTAACTGATGTGGTGTTTCTGTCATTGTATTTCTTTCATAGAAATTGCTGTCTGATGAAAGACTCTGTCAAAGTGAAGCACTTTATGCCTTCTTGAGCCCCTCTCCAGAACACCTCAAAGTTATCGATGTGCAAGGAAAGAAGTCATCTTTTTCGCTCTCATCATTTCTTGAACGCCTTCCTGGTGATCTGTTTTCTCATCAGGAGGTAAGTAGTAGAAAAGTAATCTTCCCAGATGTAATTACTTAGCCAAAGTAAGCAAGGAGAGGCATTATTATAATACATCTGAATGGCAGGTAATATTGGAAGGCATTTTGAAAGGTCATTTTCAATTTACTGTAAGTGAACAAAGAGTCAGAAGTGAGAGCTGTTTATGACTTCAGAAGGTATTTTTTAATGAAATGTTTCCTGCCCTTTGATAAATATATATAGGCAAGTGTGTAACCTATCACAAATTAATGAAATGCAGTCCATGTGGGATTGCTTATTTGTTATAACAGAATTTCCCACTTCTTATGCTCTGGACGTGCATATTGTAGAGAGTTTTAGACAGGTAAAAATGATCATCTCTTAGGAAGCTTCTCTTGGCAGGGAACAGCTGTGTGCCTTTAATAATTTCTGGATAACTTTTTTTGAATTTCTGAAGAAAAGCTGCTTTTAACAAAGAATGTCTGCAAATGGGGCAGGCTTACATATACAGGTGGTAGCCCATGGAGTTGGTGCATTTGATACGAAGTCATAGAAACAAACAAACAAAAGCCCCTTGTCTTTCAAGATTCAGGAAAGAATAGATTAGTGACTGAAATAGCTCATTGACTAAAAATCCATGTCGCTCTGTCATGTGTGGTTTGTGCTGCAGACACACAACCTTCAGGGAGCTGTTTCCATTACCAGCTATTTGTTATATGAAATAATTCTTTTGTTAAATGCTGTAGTTGTCTGTAGTGGCTGGGCTTTCTTGAGGATAAAGGGAGTTTGGGAAACTTGTGCAGGTCTAGCCTGTTAATAGACACAAAGTTGGCCTTGCATCTCTTGGGAATAAGAAAATCCTTCCTATATATTCTTATTTTTTTCAAAATTTTGCTATATTTCCACCTAGATAGTGAATGTATGTGTGCTATTTTGGAGTACTAAACATAGAGTGCGAGACACTCATTCTAGTTATTAACAGAAGTACTTCAGTTCTAAAGAGGGAAGAGTGCGTTCACTAAAATAACTGTTAGGTAGAAGTAGCATCAAGCAAAGAAGCACGAAGCTATTAGTGTTTCTCTGTTGCATGGAAAAACATCCACAAGCAAGAAGCCAGACCACAAGTGTATTGCATTACTTGAGTGCGTAGGAGGAGACAGGAAATATGGGAGACTTGTAATGAGGGAGGGAGGGAGCAAGGAGAAAGAAACGAAGAAGCAGAAATGAAACTGAAAAATGAAGGAAATGGAATAAAAAAGGCCCTGAGAATGTGGAAGCAGGAGTCAGAACATACCTTCTTAATTGGTTTTAATTTAATAGCGTTTCTTCTTACTTTAGGATTAGCAGCTTAATATTGCTAGCCTGTATTATGCCAGTACTACGCAAATGCAGATGAAGTCCATCCCATTTCACATCCATCCATCTTCCCTCTCCTCTTCCCTCCTTCCCAAACATAAACGTGAGAGAACAGAATACAGATAGAGGAGTACAAGGAACTGTTAGACCCTCTGAGTCTGTGCAGTACAAAGGCTTGTCCTAGTTTACACATAGTGATAAAATTAAATGGAGGCAGGGGAATTGTGAGCAAGTCTGGGGCGAGCTCCAATTTTTCTCAGACATGCTGGTCTTTCAGTTGGGGGTTTTTAGATCAGCTCAGTCTTGCTCAGTGATCACAATTTGTATTATTTACTACAGCATTTAAAGTAGGGTTAGAAATCATTTGGTCTGAAATCATTAACGCAGTTACTTGTTAAATTACAGAGTTGTTATGGTTGGGTTTTCTCTGTAACAAAGAATTCCTGTTTTATTCCATATTGGGCTCTATTGAAGAGCATGCTCTCTTACTGCTTTCTTTGTCTCTTACATCTTGTCTGACTTTCTGCAAATGTGTTAGAGCAACAGTATTACCTCTTGAGTGCTGTTTTCAGCATTATATATTGCAGCAATTTTAAATCTCATATAAACAATGCCTTGGATGGGGTTAACTTCAGAACATGTTTCTTAACTCTCGAGACCAAAAGCAAATTAGAAGAAAAATACAGCCGAAGCTATCTGGAAGAGGGTTTTCAGGTTTATGAAGCGTTAACGAATAGAAAATTCACTGTGGTGTAAGAATTCACACTTCTCATTGCATTTTCTAAATGAGAGGGGATTTACTGAAGGGCAGTAAAATAGAGCAGGAACCTCAGAGAGGTCATCGGATTCATCCTTCTGCTCCAAATAGGCTCAACTGTACCAGCACAATTCTTGGCACGTCTGTTATGTTTTTAAACCTCCGGTGACTGATGTTCTGTAGCTGAGCAAGGCAGTGTGTCTCAGTTCTCAGCTCTCTTCATGGTTATAAAATTGTTCTTTCTAATTAACCTAAATCTCCCTTAGTCTGCTAGCTCTTGTCCTGTCTGCAGCAAACACAGAACTGTCTATTCCCTTTCTTTACATTAAGCCTTTTTGTTTGGGTTAGGATCACCTCATTTATCAGGAGCCACTACTTTCCTTTGGTCTTCTGTTCTTTTGTTTCTTAGATTGAGCAGCCTGTTTCTACTAGTTACTGGTATGTGTTATGCAGTTCTTAAGGCTTTGCTCTGCACTTATCCAATAATACGTGTTTTTCTTGGAAATGTTTCAAAATTAGTCACCAGCTGTTGTTCCCACTAGGTTTTCCTATTCCCATGTATTAAACTCTTATATATATATATATATATATATATATATATATATATATATATATATACACATACAGATCTATCTGTATGGACAGTATTCCTGCTTACAGATCATGGTGGCATGCCTGCCTTTTTCACAGGCCCTCGGGTTTGTTTTTCTTTTCTGTACTATTATCAATTCCAATTATTTCATTTCCTGCATTATTGCTGCTTTGCATCTGTACTTACCAAATTGCACCCGGTGAGCTCACCTGCAAATTCAGTAAGCTTATTTTCTGTTCTGTTGCCCAAAGGGTTAATGAAAATATGGAATGATGTCTGTTACGGAAAATTAAATAAAATATAATTTCTTGAATATCTAAAATAATGAAGGGCCAAGAAGTCTGTTGGCCAGAGGAAGATGGTGAGCAGGACTGGAGTTTGTTCTAGTCTCTGTCCCTGGAGAAAACTGTTCATTGTCAGTAAATCTGTGTGCTCGTGTGGCAGGACGGGCAGTGATTTGTGGCTTCCTCACGTGGTGTTTCTTGTCAGTACGATGTGGTTTTTTGTTCGCTGCCCTAAATCACAGCTTAGCCCACAGAATGCTTTAAAAGCTGGATACTCACCAAGCTATTGAAGTAAGTAAAAGTGGAGTCTATGGTGAAGTTTATGGTACACTTCAGTGTGGTAGGGTTTTTTTATTTCATTTTTTCTGGTTTTGAGAAGAGAAATAGCATAGAATAGAGAATGACAAACGCGACGTGGGCAGTGAAGGGTTGAAATATACAACACCAGAGAGTTATTTTATCCATACAGTACAATGCACTACCATGCCTGGAGAAAATTCTGGGACTGGAAGTGTACCCAGAGTTAATGCTGGGCTTTAGTTGGGATTTGAAGGATGTGAGGAAGAAGAAAGACAAACTGATGTACACCTGAGACACTGTAGGCTAGTCTCTGTATAGCAGGGTTCAGATGACAGGCAAAGGGTGATTGAAAGACTTTCAATGTAAGGCAAATAAATTAAAAATAATGCAGGAGGAATAAATCCATGAAGGAGGTTTTTCTGGACTAGAAGAGGAGAGGGAAAAATAAGTAATGTTAGATGATGACATATCAAGGAAGAAAGAAGGGCAAAGGAAGGAGGACAAATAAAAAGCAGAGCTGAAGAAAGAACATTTGCCTGCATGACATTGCGACCATTCCTGAACCAAAGCCTGGGAAATTGCTGATCCAGCCGAGTTTATGAAATGTCTCCCTCTTGCTGGAGATGCACTTTCCTGGGGGCTGCGTCTGTGCAGCCAGACATGCACCTCAGGAGGACTTGTTGCTGAAAGCTGACCCTTCCCTGTGTGAACTAGTAGGAGCACCACCTGCACGCCCAGCTCCAAAATTTATTCAGTTGTCATCTGGTGCAAGTCGCTCTTGGCAATATCATCAGTTTACACATGGAGTGATAGATAATCTGGGACAGGGCACAGCTCCCAGGCTGTCAGAGTCCAGAGACAGGTATCTTTGTGTTCCTCAAGCTCAGGTCCCAGGAGGGCTGGCTGTGCTTCTTCCCGGTGGCATGGCAGTACCTAAATCCGTGCTGGAAGAAGGGTTCATCCCATGCTGTGGTTCATCACATGTTGTCTCTCCATTCGTAGGAAGAAACGGAAGAGGACAGTGACCTGTCAGACTATGGAGAAGAGGTGGATGGAAAAAAGGACTCTCTTGCTGAGCCATGTTTCATGCTGATCGGGGAGATCTTTGAGCTGCGAGGAAGTAAGCTGCAAACCTGCTTGTTTGTTAGTGGAATCTGTTGGCCAAGAAATCTGGCTCACTTTGTAGTTCATGGTTTTTCTGCTATTTCAGAAGTGTAATCTATATAACAATTTAATTTGGAAAGGAGTTGTGTTGCAGTAGTTCCTAACTTTGGAGCTTTTATACTAAAGTTTAATTTCAATACGACATGGAACTGAAAATGCAGCTGGTAAGGAAGAGAATATGCATTCAATAATATTAAGTTTTTTATTTAAGAAAATTATTTTGGAAAAAAAAGTACAAGGAAGTACAAAAGCATGTTTTCCATAAATTGGTTGCGTATTAGAATGCATGAATTACAAGGAAGGAAAGATGGCTTTGTCACAGAACATGTCACTAACAAAGCAACAGTTTTAATGTCTGTTTCAATGTATTATGGATGCATTTTAATTCTACAGTTTGTATAATGGAAAAGGTGCTGTAACTGTGGCACCTTTTGGCACCAGATTTTTTTCCTTCTTTATGTAACTGAGTGATGGTAATACAAGGAAAAACAAACAAAGAAACAAACAAAACAAACCAACCAACATATTTTTCATTCTACTGAATATGTAGGCATACTTGATGCTGTATAAAATTATGTACAGGCTAACTATTACAAAATGCAGCCCCTTCCAAAAGTGACAGATGTATATTCTAAATTTAGGCTTTTCTTCGGATGCTGGTGAACAGCATGAAAGAAGGATTAACCACTAATTATAAGGAAGCACTCACATTTGTTTCTTTTATTGGTAATGGAAAGCTAATTGCTTGTACTATTTGAGTGAAAATGTTTTCAGAATTTCAATGCTGCCGCCGTGTATGGAACATTGTAACAGTAGGTACAAAAAGGGTGTGAATTTTCAGGGGTTTTCTTGAACAAAAAGGGTTTGGGTAGTTACATTGTTCAATAAACTTAAACTATTCTTTAACAGTACAGCTTACAGAGTAAACTGCAAATGCATAATGCAGATATGTTTATGTAATCTGCAAAAAAAAAACACAAAGCAAAACAAAAAAAATAAAAACCCTGTTGCAAATAATCCAGGAAAAACAGTCATGAAAAAGAAAGATCCATGTGCAATTATTTAAATCTTAGAAAGGATGATAACAGGTACATGAACTGTAGATATATATATATTTTTTTGATGTAATTGTAGGTTCCATAACGTTACTAACTTCACAATCTTCATTTTCTGTCGTTTTTTCATTGTTCTAGTGTTTAAGTGGGTCAGAAAAACGTTAATTGCACTAGTACAAGTCACGTTTGGAAGAACTATCAACAAGTAAGTTGCTGTTACTTTAACCAAACCTGCAACATCATTCTGTGACTATAGGCTGAGCAGAATTGTTTAAAATAATAATAATCTGGACACTCTGTATATGATAATCTGCATGTTTTCCACAGCTCAATTTATGAATAAGTTGATTAGAGAAGACATAGACATGCAGATTATCATTTTGCTTATTTAGCAATATTTTTTCCCCTGCAGAGGGCTTTGCTTTTGCAGAGACCTGCCTCTGAATAGCTTTTATTAGTTCATGCTTTATTTTACAGTCCCATGAAGTTTTTGTCAGAACTGAAACTAGGTTTCTGTATTAGTTAATTTATTTCCAATCGAATGCAGATTTCTCTAAAGTGACTGAAATAATGTTTACATGATGAGAACCATTGATATGTAATGTGGAGCTTAACTCATCACTGTTAGGCATGTTTTCATAAATGTATTTTTATGTACTGCATGAAGATGTATCTGCCAAGTGAGGTCCGGATGAGGCTATGAAGTAAGTGTGTGTCTGTACAGACCTTTTACGTGGGAAACTCTCTCATTGGTCAGAAAAATTTTGGATATTACTTTCTTTGTCAGTTACAAAGGCCTACGGTAAAACTTGATTCAGTAGAGCTGGTGATTCATACAAACACACTTCCCACGATCCTTTGATCAGTACTGACATTTTGATGCGTCATGATGATGATTTGCTTATGAAAGTGTGTGAATCTGTGATTTCCATACTATGGAAGTCACAAACAGGCGAAGGACCACTGAGAATCTGATGAAATGCACTGTTTTGCTTTGGTGTAGCATTGGGACTGTTACTCAGGTAGGTGTCACAGCCCAGAAGATAACAGCAGAACAGGCTGTTCCTTTATCCAGTCAGTGGCTAATTTTTACATGCCAGCATTGCTTATAAAACCTTTTATGTATGCTATACAGTGGTAAATTGGAGAAGTGATGTAAAATCGTGCACTTGGCTCTCAGTGGTGGTCTCTGACAGTACACATTTGCTGAGTTTTAAATTGATCAGTTCATTTGTTCACAAATTGCAAGTAACTATCATGAAAGACAACTGCGATAGGACAGAGTCCGCGTGCACTGTGTAGCTTTTACCTGTTGGTTAAATTCTTACCTTTTAGTAAGGCTTTCAGCTGTCATTGGCACAGCTAAACAGTACTGCCTGGAGCCCGCTCTGTACCTCAGGCTCCTTACACCAAGGACTGCACTTGGCTTCATTCAGCCACTGGAGGAGGCTGCTCCCTCCATTTATAATCCCACTTCTAATGTGCTTATGAACGTACAGCACTTCTATCAAAACTTTGTGTGTTTTATCCTGCCGGGAACTTCTGTGCACACGTCTAGTTTGGAGTTCATCAGTTAGGTTTTTGTTTTTCCCTAGTAGAGCCTTTGCACTACCCATCCTTGAAATGCTTGTGCATCCTTGTATGCTCATATATATTTGCAGACTACTTTAAAATGTAGCCTTCTTTGCATCTCAGTCGGTTATCTGGAGAGATCTAGATCCTAGAGCACCTGGAGCTAACTACAACTTGCCATGATGCTGGTGAAAGCAACTTCAGTAAATTGGGATAATGAAGATAAGCATTGCTTCCACTGCTTCTAGTAGGAAAAAAATAAATCATAAATCTGGATAAAATGTGAGACCAGTTCTGATGTGCTTCCTTCCACACTTTTTTGTAGGCAAATCCGAGACACTGTACACTGGATATTCAGTGAACCAATGCTTGTTTATTATATTGGTGTGTTTCGAGATGCATTTTGGCCGAATGGAAAGCTAGCACCACCACAAAGAGCCAAGAGCGATGAACAAAAGCAAGAAACAAAACAGAGAGCACAGCAAAAACTACTTGAAAACATTCCAGGTGAGAACACTTTCCTTCCACTTCATCACAGATTTAATGCCAGTAAGGAAACTGGTTAACCACATACTGTTCTGCTACATTTTGGATTTTTCCTGTAGCGTTGTAAATTACGGTTATTTGCACAAACATAATTTTGGCCTTACCCTTTACCTCTCCTGCCTCTGTCTTGTAAAAGGCGTGGGCTTGGGTAACACTGGTGGATTTAAGATCGTGTGTTACTGTCCTCTGTATGCAATACTCAAGGAACCCAAGTTAAGGCTCTCTGCTGCCTCTCCATCAGCAAGCAGTAGGTGGTTCTGCTGCCTGGAACTACTTGACCTACAGGGAGAGCGGCACCACCACAATTACCTCTTGCTCTAATGTTTTAAAGTGGAAGAGGGAGATCTACCCACGTTGTCACTGTTGTGCTGCTGCACATTTCTGAGGAGAGGTTTCAGGGCACCAAACATTAGAGGGACATGTGGCCTGGGCAGAAGCACCCCAGATTGAGTGGGGTTTCCAGTACTTGCCTGTGCCTGCCCTTTCCCCCACACAAAGTGAGGCAGCTTCCTCCTCAGCGTGCACATTTCTAGGGCACCATCCCTTGCCATTCACAGCACAGGGAGTCATTTGGATCATTCTGCTTCTTCAGAGAGCGTGTAAACCAAAAGGCACCTAACTGTGAAGAAAGGGTATTCTATTCCATTTAGCCCTTGGAAATGCACTTAAACATTGCTTGAATGCTTTTTATCTCCTCTCCACCTGAATAACATGGATTTTAATGAGCTATTTTATAGCTTCACCGAGGTAGCTCATATCCCCTTGCATTAGGGTGTTTGTTTAATCAACTTCAACAGTGAAAATTGCAGCAAGCATGCATGCAAAATATTGGTCATCTGGTGTGTAAACGATCCTCCATCTGCTCTGTTATGATATATGCCCACTTGCCTAGAATAGCCTTCCTTAGTTGTTTTTTGTTTGTTTTTATTAGAGATGTTTCAGGACATAGTTGAATGCTCCTGAAATTCATGATAAAGCACCAAATCACTATTTATTCCTTACTGTAATTTAATCAAAAACGTAAGTAATTGACTTGAAGTTCTCTTATCTGCCTGCTTGCAAGAAATATTCCTGTGAAGATTGAGAGACAAAGTGCTAAATCTGTTTTAACTGTTATTGTTTGTGGCTGAAGGTGTATTTAAGGGAATGGATTAACAGCATATGAGATTAGACTTGACTGTGTGAGGTGAACTGCCTAGAAGGCACACTACATAATCATGTTGAAACACTTCAAATGTTGTCACTGAGATGCATGAGCTGTTATTTAACTTGGGAATCTTGAGACTTCAAGGGTATCTTTTCAATCGGTGACCTAAGTTGGTGAATGGGGTTATGCATCTTCTAATCATCTTACGTGAGGTGCAGCATTTTTGTTTCCTATCTGTATGTATTTGTGGGCAGTAATGTTGGTTGGATGCAGTGCCTGGCATGAGCAAAACTAAGCTGAAGTAACATTGGTTGCAGATACTCTGCAGAGTCTTGTTGGACAACAAAACGCCCGTCACGGTGTAGTGAAAGTGTTCAATGCGCTGCAAGAAAGAAAGGCTAACAAGCATCTATTATATGTGAGTAACCAGAAAAATAGCCTGTTAAGTTTCTGATACTATTAATTGCTGAGCTCTGCCTACTCAGTATTAATGCCTGCAGTGTGTGTTCTTGAAGATATTTCTATCAGACTATTGTTTGGTGTGAAAGTAGCTTTGTTGTTGCTAAAGTAAGTCATAAAAAATATACTCGTTTCATCATTCGAGTAGTCTTGATTAACGAAAAGCTGTTTACAATACAGTATTACTTTTGGCTACAATAGATTGTCCACCACATCCAACTTTGCCTGACTTCATATCATAATGCATGCCAACTTCTTTGTATAGCTGAGAAAAATAAGACACTTGCTACATACCTTGGAGAATCCTAGGGAAGGAGAGCTCCTAGACTTGTCTACAGATATGATGGTTCTCTCAAAGTCCCACTCCTGTGCTGCTGGCTGGGGCTGGTCTGGATACGTGACTGGATCCAGGCACAAAGGCTCACTCCCAGTCGGTCTCTGTGACTCGTTTCCCTCAGCAGCCAGCCGGTTCCGTAGCACAGCCCCAGCACAGGAGCAGATGCAGCCCTGGCCTCCTGGTGCTGGCTCATGTGGTTTTGACAGAGCAGCAGCAGTTTATGCAGGGTGTGAAATCCCCATCTGAAAACTGCTGCCTGTGTCATTTGCTTTCTTTCAGCCTTAAGACATTTCCCCTTTCCTGTAGGGTGCGTGCTAATTTTAGGATGAATGAGAAGTAGCTGCATGAAAGATAAGCAGGATGACCCTACAAGCTTCTTTTATCTGTGAAGTTCTGAATATGTCAGGAAGGTTGAAAGAAATGATAATTTGGCATCTATTCATCTTAGGTCTTCTCTTTTTTTCAGGTTTTGATGGAACTGCTGCTAACAGAACTGTGTCCTGAGCTACGAGCTCATTTAGAGCAGCTTAATGCCACTTAGGTTTGGATCTGCACAAGTGGACCACTAGAGAAATGTCTATGTCCAATAATAGACATGAAACTTATTTTCCTCTTTTCCATAGAGGGCTGAGGACTATGATTATTTTTAGGGTTTTTCTTTTCCTCTTGATTTTTTTTGTGAAGTAAACAGACTTGAAAAGATCTGATGCTGTAGTAGGGTAGACAAAACAATGCTGTATAGTAGCCAATTTTTATTTAAATTGTTCTATTTGACTACTCTTCTGTTTCAAATATAGATTGGAAAATAAATGTTCATATAAGCTCAAAGAAACCAGAAAATATTTTAAACATTTATGAAAAGAAGTTTTGCTTATAGTGGTAAACTAATGAATGTTGTACAGTTCTAATCTCCTCGCTGAGGATTTGAGCATTCCTTTTTTCTTGTGTATTGAAAAAGCCTTGTTGTGCAATATTACATGTAAAGCTATTGTGAAAATTTTATCAATTTTGTTTTTACCAAAGATTTCCTGTAGTTTGAAGCATTTGTAAGCAATAAATAACAAAACTGGATTTCAGTACTTGATAATTAGGCTGTGCTAACAACTAATGAATGAGTTTGACAGCAGGTTTCATAAGGAATATTTATGTTACTTTGAAGTCTGTGTCCAAAGTATGTATTGTAAACTGGTATGTCCTACCAGAATGCCTGTGTTAAATGTGAGTTCAGAGATTAGTGCTTATGAACTGCTTCTATGAATAAGTAGACATTTAATTAAACTATTTGAATAGCTTCCCTGATATTACTCAGGGCTGTTTTATTCAAATACCCCAATTTCAAACAATCTTCAAATCTTTCTCTTATTTTATACAAAGGAGGGAAAAAGTAATGTCTTCAGTGTTTTTTTAATTTATGTAAAGATATGTAAATACGGTCTTAATGCACATCTAAATAATTAAACAACATCAAAAACCCATAGGTGACACTCATTACTTTCTTTCAAATTCAGCGCAGTTGTGCTTTTCAATAAACTACTTGCAGTTAGGACTGGCTGTAGCTCAAGGAACACAAAATCTATATGCTGTAGTGAAATCAGTGTTTTTAGTAATACCTAGCCTTCTCTTTTAACAGAGCAGTACAGATTTCAAGTGACAGCACAGTGCTGCGAAGAAGGATAGAGGAAGACAGGCCTAGTACAGAGGACATAGAGAGCTGCAGGAAGGAAGAAGAAAAAAAAGCATCAGTAAGAAAACGTGTCTCTGAGTAGAATTGGCTGGTATTAGAACTTGGCATGGTTTGAACAGTAATTTTTTTTGTCATACAGACTGGTTTCTAACTTCGAACCTCTGAATTCTAGGGGTAAAATGTGTTAAATGCATTTTTGCTTGTTTGTTTGAATGAGGACCTTGCACAGATTGGCTGCAGTGATGGCTCCTGGCAGGGAGATGAACAGAGACAACCCCTAAACCCCCCAGTAATGCGACACAGAACTGCTTGGTCAGAGCTGCAGCCCTGGCCCCTTGCACCAAGCAGGCAGGAGCTGTGTTTGTGCCGCTGTGGATGCTGACATGCTGAGGACAGAGCTGGGGGTGACAGCATCCAACCAACCCCTGGTGCTATAAAACCAGTCCCTGGGGAGCGCCACTAACAGGACTGGCTTGGCAGTTAGCACAGGCATGTCGCACAGGGCTGTTCAGGCAGGGCAAGGAGGAGTGCGAGGAGGATCCTCTCCTCCCTTTCCCATCTCTCTTTCTCTTCCCCTCCTCTCCTTGGGGAACTCTGCCTCGTTGCACCTAGAATTCACCATGTTGGGCACCCGTTGTAGCAGCCGGGCTGAGGTGGCAACCCAAACGGAGGAGATATGGCCTCTCTGGGTTCATGTGGGCACTCAGGTGGATCCCCTGAGGGGTGAAGTGGCAGTCCAGACTGGAGACTGCAGGGAGCTCTGGAATCTGGAGGCTCACCTCTGTCCCTGGGAAGGTGTTGGAGCAGCTTGTTCTGGATTACATCTCCAAGCAATTGGAAGAGAAGAAGGTTATGAGGAGTAGTCAGCATGGATTCTCCAAGGGGAAGTTGTGCTCGACCAACCTCATTGCCTTCTATGATGGCATCACCAGCTGGGTAGATGAGGGGAGAGCAGTGGATGTCATCTACGTTGACTTTAGCAAGGCTTTTGATACTGTCTCCCATGACATCCTGCTAGCAAAGCTGAGAAAGTGTGGGATAGATGAGTGGACGGCAAGGTGGGTTGAGAACTGGCTGACTGGCCGAGCTCAGAGGGTGGTGATCGGCGGAGCAGAGTCTGGCTGGAGGCCTGTGACTAGCGGTGTTCCCCAGGGGTCAGTGCTGGGTCTGATCTTCATTGATGACCATTGATCTTCATCAACGACCTTGATGAGGGAATAGTGTCTGCCCTCAGCAAGTACGCTGATGACACAAAGCTGGGAGGAGTGGCTGACACGCCAGAAGGCTGTGCTGCCATTCAGCAAGACCTGGACCAGCTGGAGAGATGGGCAGGAAGAAACCAAATGAGATTTAATAAGAGCAAGTTCCTGGGAAGGAACAACCACATGTGTCAGTACAGGCTGGGGGACGACCTGCTGGAGAGGAGTTCTGAGGAGAAGGACCTGGGGGTCCTGATGGACGACGGGTTGACCATGAGCCAGCAGTGTGCCCTCATGGCCAAGAGGGCTAATGGGATCCTGGCATGCATTAAAAGGAGCAGGGCCAAACGGTCAAGGGAGGTGATCCTCCCCCTCTACTCTGCCCTGGTCAGGCCTCACCTGGAGTACTGTGTCTAGTTCTGGACTCCCTGGTAAAAAAAAAGACAGGCATCTCCTGGAAAGAGTCTAGCAGAGGGCCACAAAGATGATGCGGGGCCTGGAGCTTCTTCCCTACAAAGAAAGGCTGAGAGACCTGGGTCTGTTCAGCCTGGAGAAAAGACTGAGAGGGGATCTCAACAATGTGTATAAATACCTGAGGTGTGGGAGACAGAGGGATTTGGCCACCAACCTCTTTTAGGTAGTTTGTGGGGACAGGACAAGGTGCAATGGCCACAAGGTGGAGCACAGGAAGTTCCACACCAACATGCTAAAGACCTTCTTCACGGTGAGGGTGATGGAGCATTGGAACAGGCTGCCCAGGGAGGTTGTGGAGTCTCCTCTGGAGATACTCAAAGCCCGTCTGGATGCCTACCTGGGCAGCCTGCTCTAAGGAACCTGCTTTGGCAGGAGGGTTGGACCCGATGATTTTTTGAGGTCCCTTCCAACCCCTACAATCCTGTGATACTGATAAGATGCTTCAGCAGATGTAGATGAGTTAGGAAAGCATGTGAACAAAAGAATATGCCCCTAACCAATGTGAGATTTAAAAATGGCATTTAGTATGAAATCACAATCTTTGAATGGGACATACGTGAAATCTAGATGAGTTTGGGTTCAAGCTCTTCAGAATATTAAAATTTAATGTTTAAATGCTAAAAATGGAGAAAAGTAAACAATCATTATTTGGTTCAGTTTGATTTGTGTGCTGTATAGCCGTACAACATTAAGAAAACAGGATATCTATCCCAGTAAAATGTCCTTAATCTATTTTAAGTCCTCAATACCCTTTTAAAAAGGTCTGCCTTTGCCACACCTCAGTTATGGGTGTGAGCTTTTTGCTTTTTTAAAATAAAAAAAAAATCTGTAAACTGCTTTAAACTTATAGAAAGTTGAAAATCAAACCATAAGTGATGAGCAGGCTGTAATTGCTGAATATTAAAGATGGTTTATTGTAGGAAGTACATATCAGCCATAACTAAAGGAAACACTAAATTCTCCCAAGATTAGCTTTCAGTTCAAGATCAGAAGCAACATCAGGATCCAGAAGGCATGCCTTTGAAAACAAAGAATAGGGAGTTCTGGTTTATAGGTAAAATAAAATTATACATTGCCAAATACAACACTGGTAAGGTCTTTTAAGTTTTGTAGACATCAGAGATAATCTACTTCTTAAGATACTAAAGATAATATATTCAGCATGAAGTCCCCGTTTCTAGTAACAGAAAAATTCAGTTCTTTAAAATTAGCATAATCTACTACAGTGTTAGGTTTGGTTTCAAAAATATATATTTTTTGTAATATTTGTTGCTGTGGCATGTGCTGGCACCACAGCCAAAAACTGTAAGCAGAAATCTACTTACAGATTGAGTTGTTTTCGTTCACTTCCATTATTTATGCCAGTACCCTCTTGCACACCCATAATCTCTTCCTTGAATCTTTCAAAACTGCAGCTGGTCAGTTATTTAAAAAAGCAACCAATTTTCATTTTAAATTAGTACAATTGTAAAATTAACAACATTATTCTCTGGGCACGAAAGAAACTGAACACACCCACTACTTGTCTTCTACTTGTTCTAACATTACCCCTTCAGGTACTTTCCTTCTTTACTTGGTCTGTCCCTCCTCTAGAGTTGTAGCTGTAGTGATGCATGGCACCAGTCAACAGCAATAATTTCCCTTTCTACGAAGAAGTTACTGACATATCTATGTCAGTCTCAAATGTATTGCTACCGAATGATGAGTGAAAGTTGTGAATTTTGGTCAGTTCTGTTGGTAACACTAGCCTAGACAGAAAATGGGATTATACTCACATGAAGCCATGCAGGAATGGAATCCTGACATATTTCCTCCATGCTTTAAGTTTTACCTAGGACTACTGGCTACAGTGCTCATGCCACCCCACCTGATATTCTGTTCCTGATTTCCTCATCCTATCCTCTGCAACACTTTTTACAACAGAGAAACAACGTATTTAAAGTGCATGAATTCCTCCACAGGATCACCTGTTCTGCTAAGTATCTTCTGCTGTGGGCTTTCCTGAGTAAAGAGCCACAAAACTTGTCAGCTGATAGCTTACCATTTGCATAATTCTCCATTTAGTTGGACTGCACCACGCAGGGCCTTGAAGTATTTTAATTAAGGAAACAAATGATCTCTGCACAGAGATCATAGAGAATCTTAGCAAGACTGCATCCATGCTCCTACACTCCCTTCAGAGGGCATAATCATATTTCCCTGCCTGTACTTTTAGGTATCTCTAATGTAATTTAGTGTTTTGTTTGCTTGTTAGTTTCTTAAAGGCCATGATTAATCTTTTTCTTCAGGCAATAAATCTTACTTCAACTTCAGCACTTTAAAAAATGTGACCTATTTTTCTTCTACATACCAGTAATAGTAGATCCTCAGCTATCAGTAAAAATGTAAATGTGAAAATAAGCATGAAAAACAGTTAGACTGATTTAAATATCATTAATGAAGGTACTAATTGTTAGAGATTCTGAAGTAGAGAGGAAAAAATATATTTTTTTCAGTTTGAATGACAGCAAATCAATCAGAGATAAAATTATTAAAATAATTTAAGTAATGTATTTTGCAAGCTCTTCATTGTGGTGACTGACAGTGAATTTTTTAAATTTGGTAGAATGAATTGTTTTACTTAAGCAAGTGTTCAGGCAATGCCCTTCAAGACTATTTTTAGTAGTTTTCAATTTAAATTTATCGCTCTTCATTTTCTTGCACGGATTGTTAACGTTATTTATGTTGGAGCCTTTAATATAACCAAACAGCAAGTTTAAAGGCTCAAATCCAAGGCATCACTTGATCTCAGGAGCTATAAATTAGTCCGTGAGACTTTGCCAGCTTACCATAGAATAATATTTTTTAGCAGCAGCTTGGTCTTGCTGTACACCTCGGCCAAGATGGAGGCATCTAGCCAAGTAGAAAGCAGCCATGGCGACCCCTTTGGCTATGTAGGTTGGAAGACAATCAGTCATCTTTGCTAGCGTATCTATGTCGTCATTTTCTGTAGTCCTGTGGTAGAATTTACAGCATTAGGTTAGATAACGCATTTAAGTCAACTGTATTCCTATAGGACTTGATAATAACTCTTTTCCATTTATGTGTAACTATCCAAGATGAGCTGAAATTTACTTGTAATCAGCTGGCCAAACCGCATTCTCCTTTTCACTGGTTTGAAGTTGGGATTACTTGAATATTGTGATACTAAATACAAGAAAGGTAAATTTTACAGTCACTTTCACTGAATCTATACTAGTTATAAAAGGCAGTATTTCACACTAATTGTACCTATTAAAATATAACAATATCCCAGATTCTTGATAGGATATTGGCAGACCGTGGTAATCAGAGGATTTTGGACATACGTTGAGAGCCTGATGTTATAAGACCTACTTATAAAAACGACTGATGACTGCTTCAGCTCAATTACTCTCTTTTCTGCATGCATCTGTCTGCTTGCTGTCACCTTGTTTTCAGCATGTTGTTTTTACTAAAAATGTTTATAGCAACCAGAAGGACCATGTGAACATTGTCTTAATGATGAGGTTATAATTACAATTGTTACTACACTTTTAAGTACAGCATTTCAAAGTGGAAATTGATTTTTTTCCAACTGGTATCTTAAAATGGAATCCCCTAAACTCATGTTCTTTCCAGGTAACAAAGGTAAATATATGTTTCTTTGTACATCGTTTTATAGTTTTGTCATGGCAAATAGTCGCAGACTCACAAGAAAAGAAAAGAAAAGAAAAGAAAAGAAAAGAAAAGAAAAGAAAGGAGTAAGTCATAGCTATGTCCTATAAAACAGTGTTTATGAAAGATTGTTCTGACTCTCTGCAAGTCAGTGCCTGCTAAATCACTTGAACAAGTTGGCTGCAATATGCTCCCACCTAATTCAATCCCATTAACAAATGCAGTAACAAAAAAGAACCACTTAACAAGAACATTTAAATATAATGACAGTAACCTACTACCTCTTTTATCTTTCCTGATGCAGTGTTTTTACCTTCCTTTCCAAGAGATATAAAACAGGACACTGAGGCAAATAATAATATCAATCAAGTCAGACAAGACTTCTAGTTTAGCACACCTGTCTTTAAGAACATGGTATAACAACGGTAAGTGAAACCATATGGGATTTTTTTTTTTTTTTTTTTTCAGTGAAGAATATTGGTAGCTAATCAAAACTTCAAACGTTGGGCAGTGGTACACCATACATAATCATGTAATGTTGTGTTATGCACAAACATTATATACAAATGTACAGACAAACTGTAATAGGTGTGAACGTATAAGGACAAAGGACTTTTAACAGGAAAGGTACTGATGATTGATACAACTGGTTGAGCTGCTGTGAGAGTTTGCCTCAAGGCCAAATGCAATTCCAATTACTTGGACTGTTTCAAATATTTTGGTAGAATTTTTTGCTTAAAAATGGTCATTTATAACTGCAGTGTGGAATTTTATTGCTGTTCTCTGTGAGCACAGTCACAGCCAATGAAGTGCCCTGTTTATTTGTCTGAATAACCTGTCCTGCTGCATCGCCTGGAGGGGACATGTTCTAAGCAAGACTAGCTAGACTAAACTGAACAGTTTACTCACAGTGCAAGAGAAAGAAAAGCAGCATGTTCTGAGAGAAAACAACCCTTTTTAGCAATGAGCATAGCAAATAGCATTTATTGCTGACCTGCTGAATTACCAGAGCTGCTGCTATCCCTTGGCATGTACAGGGGCAGCTTCTCTCAGATTGTAACACATCTGATTGCCGGACAGCAGCGCCTTCATAAACATACCACAGAAAGCATGAAAGCTGTTGCATGCTGCTTGTGTAAGTAGTTCTTAGCCTCTTTGTATGGTATTTCTAGCAAAAGAATAATCTGACTACTTGACCAAACCTCTGACACGCTGACCAGCTGTGGAAGTTTGTCACAGAAATGTGCTGTTGATCAGCCACTGAATGGCACCACCATTGCTTTTCTCCTCCCATGCCTAGTTCAACGTAGAGAAGCCTGATGCAGACTGGCTGTTTTAATACTGCAGCCTGGCACAGAAGTTGCTATTTCTGCCATACACAAACCTCTCCAGAGTTATGTAGGTAGAGCAGCAAGTCCCCAAGTGGCTGCCTGTAAAAACGCCAGTCAGCGCTTACTTAACTGTGGCTCAGTCCAGCACCTCTGCGCAAGCAGATAATTACCAGAAACCACTTGCACGCAGGTGATGACTAGTTTGTGGTCCAGGCTCAAAAATGCGTACGTAATAGGCATCCCCGTAAGCAGCAACTGATGGAAAGCTAAAGGGTGGTGGCTTGGCACTGCTTGCAGCAGCTACTTCTAGGTCTGCACACTGCTCAGATAGCTTGCTGTGGGATCCCAATTAGTATCAAGGCCTGCATTTCCCATAAATGAGACAGGAACTAGACCAAAATGTTGAGCCACAGAGCAGGGAAATCATGGGGGAGAAGATGGTGGGTAGGAAACACTAAGATAGAGGCTGTGGAGAGCAGAAGAATATTTATAGGGGTTTAAAATGGAATAGGGAAGGCAGCTGAGTTTGTGGACGAGGAGACAGAAAGGCAGGGTTGAGTGTGGGCTCCTACTTGGGATTCTATTTCAAGTCTGTTTTGCTTCACAGGATCAGAAAGAAAAGTTCATCTGCACCAAATAACTGAGAACTTTATAGTCTTAATTTTGTCTGTGGTTTGCAATTCCCTCTTAAAAAATGAGGTCTTGCAATTCATTAACTCGACTGTCTCCTGATCTGGAGAGCCAAAACCATAAACTTAATAATCACTTTAATCTAAGTTCCATCATCTTACATGAATACAATAATAACAAATTAACTTCACCTCATAGCTATTGTAGCAGCTGTTGAGTAGAACTTTCTATTGTAATAATATTCCACAAGATGGCCTTGAGCATAGATGTTTCCACGTTCTGCTGCTCCTTTCAGGCACTCCAAAGCAGCCTTAGTGTTCTGATGTATACCTTGTCCATAGAGATACATAACACCAAGCACACCCTGTGATTCCAGACTTCCATTGCCGCATGCTTCTGAATGCCAGAAAAAGGACTAAACAAGAAGCAGAGAGTTGTTTTCTGTGTATTTCCGTGGATGTTTTGCATTAACTAAATGACTTTTTAATGTGATGATATATTCACTTTAATTAGTTATCTTGCATACTGTTTGCTTAAAACCTTTTACATCAACCAGTCTGTAAGAAGTGCTTATAAGAAAACAGATTCTCTGTAAGGCTTTTAAACCTGCTTAATTTACTGTGAGAGCTGTCAATCAGTGACACCTGCTTGATTTTTTTATTTTTATTTTTTGAAGTGCACTGAGGCTGACAAAACTGTAATGCACTCTATCCTACTCCCTGATACTCCCACTAAATAAATAAATAAATCTCAGCTAGCAGTGTCAAACTAGTCAAAAGTGAGAGATTCAGACCATCTGTTCACATGGGCTTAAATGAACAATAATGTCTAGCAGTGCTTAAAATACAGTTTTCAGAATTAAATATATCACCATAATCTTTCTGTGAAATCCTAAGTTAACTGGAACTCATGAAATTCAGAAGGGTATAAGCGGGCTTTACCTTCCTCAGATCTTTTAGAGCTGACATGGAGTAAAGCATTCCTAAAGTACTCTGGGCCTTCACGCTTGCTTTTGGATTCCCATGGTCTGCAGCAATAAGCCATAACCTAAGAAAATGGGGACAAAGTTCGTTCAGTAACACAGCATCCCAGCATCTGAAACTCATCAGGAAAATTGTCTGCCATTACCTTTCAGCCTCTTCAGTTGAATGTTTAACACCACAACCTTCATAATAAGCTCTGCCAAGATTGTATGCAGCAGCAAACTTCAAGTGTCTTGCTTTTGAGGAATCAGAGTTGAGTATTTTCTTCATGTATTCCACTCCCTTTTCCTACAAAGGAGGTATTTCAATCATTACATACAGACTGGGAAAAGGATGAAGTAACAAACCTGAGAATCTGCCAACATTTGCAAGACAGGTAGTTTTTCAGTTCTAAAACCTCTCTCTATAATACGTGGGGATAGTGTGGATACCAGTTAGACTGGTATTTCATTTGCCTAAACACTTCTTATGTGTTTGTAATTTTTTAAAAAGTTTGATATTTTTGTTTAAGCAGACCTGTGTCTGATAACTGTTTCAACAAATTCTGTTTTGTAATGGCTATTATTCTATAAAATAGATGGCATAGATCTTTACTCAGTTTTCAGTACACCCGTAAAGATTACACTTTGACATCTTGGAACCTAATCTCATCTACTGCCGTTCTTCTTGCATTACTTTCAGAACACCAGAAATTTTCCTCCTCTTTTTAGAAGAAGTTGCTATTCACTTACAATTCAAAGAAACATGTTACTATTGATTTATGATATTATTAGCTAATTTTCCTTCTGTTCCTGCATGAAATCTAGCATACCACATTTTCAAGCATAATTTTGTTTAGCATCTATGTTCA
This sequence comes from Aythya marila, assembly GCF_965140915.1. NCBI lineage: Eukaryota > Metazoa > Chordata > Aves > Anseriformes > Anatidae > Aythya > Aythya marila. Next base: position 20,093,513 of record NC_139045.1, on the reverse strand, counting down.
CAGGTTAGAAAGTATTTTTAAAAATACTTCTGTGTAACAGATGTTTTACACTTTGAAATGCAGTTATTTGATTTTCATTTTTATAGATTCTATTATCATTTATCTGCACGGCTTATTAAAAAGTAACAAACTAATAGCAATTTTTAAACAAGCTAAATAGCTTCCATGAAGTATAATCAAATCCTTATAAGCGAAACTGTAAAACACAAGTTCTCATAAGTGTTTGTCAGATAAACCTATTTTGTTATAGCTGGTTTTGAAAATTCTTCAGCCAAGAACCCTCCTTTTACAATGCTCTGTAAGCATCTGCACCTCATGAAACTATTTCTAAATCAGTGACCCATTTATTTTAAATTAAATGATCAAGTTTACAAAGAAGCTCTTAGTAATTATAGATTGATATTAGAAGAAGAGTAAGAAGTACAGCTAAGCTACTCACGGGGTCTTCATTAGTGCCTAGTCCATCGTAATGCATTACGCCAAGCTGATACATTGCTTGAAAATCCGTATCCTTGATTTTTTCAAATTGTATTAACGCTTCTTGGTACAACCCCTGGGAAAGATAGAATGAATAATGAAGTACACAGAATAAAGAGTACATACCTCAACTTAACTCTCCAGTAGATACCCTCTTATAGTTTTTCAAACTGGAGCATTTCCCTCATAGAAAAAAAAAAAAAAATGCAACCACACAAGTGGCAGAAAACAGAAGTAGAGTAAGTCAATAACTGCAAAAACATTGGATAGGGTGGAAGCAATGAGGACTTCCAAATAAGGCTTCATCATTTTAATATATAAATAAAGAAAGAAATGAAAGTAGTGCACAAATATAATCCCTGAAACCAAAAGGTGTCCTGACAAGCCTCTTTCACTCCCCCCTGAAGCCATCTTTTTAATTGAAGTAGATAAGAGCCTAATTGAGATGCACTGTCCTGCTGGACAGACCTTAATTTAGGTGGCCTTGAGGGCCTAAGAGCCACCATAACGTCTCAGCTAAGGGTTGGGTTCCCAAAGACTAAACCAGGATGTTTGAGGAGTTTATGGGTTCAGCTGTCTGCCTCCCTTTTCTTATGAGGGCACTACCTGCAACCGCAGAGATACCAGAAGGGCAGGAGAAACAGGTCTTAGGAATAAACCTGCGCCAGATTCAAGAGATTTAAAGGCCTGCAAACTACAGCGAGTCTTCATCTCATTCTTCTGTAACGACCTCATGTATTCTGCCCCCACAATACATTTAAAATATCCTACGTTTAACTATTTTTTTTGAGTAAACTTGATAAAGAAATAAGGCTTCTGCAAATGCTTCCATCTGCTGTTCCTAGCCTTTTTCTTCTGCATATAAAGCTTTTAAATGCATTGGTTAACTTCAATTAAATATGAAAAGCAGATGAACCTCTCAAAAGATCATTCGTATCCTGTAATATGAAAATCCATGCATATACGTGAGGATCTAAATTTATGCCAGTCTCAAGAGGAAAGTAATTAAAGTGCTCTGCAGATTTTTTTTTTTTTAGCTAGTTGGTGTGTGCTTTGCCTTAAGATCCCTCCTCACAGCATGTGCCCTGCCACGTGCAGGGATGCTGTTAGAGCAGACCCTGGGGAAGGCACACGTAGCACAGTAGGGAACAAGGAGTTAGGAGCACAGAAGTCCTTGATCTATGGGAAGGCAATTGCAGTGTTATGCCGATATGCATTTTTAGGTAATACGGACATCTATCCCTAAATATGGAAATCAAAGCCTGCTCAAAGAATAAATTTATGGTGCACAGCAGTATCTACCTTGGATATCTAGGCCAGCACATCAAGACACAGACAGGCCTGCTGCTCCACAGGACCAGTTTTGCTCATGTTGAGATCAGCCAGTGCAGTAACAAAACCGTTACAGAAAGCTGAAGCCCTGAACAAGTTAATGCTGCTCCCGCTGCTAACCATGAGGCTGATGTACACTGTGCCACATATGGCACTACTAGCAGTACTGAACCATGCACATCCCATTTGAAAATATGAGTTGGAACATGTACAATATCCTTTTCCATCCTTCTGATCTGAGCTATTCCAAGGATTCGGGTCCTTAGACACACCTACTCTTAGAGTCATATTTGCATTTTTTTAAATCTGGCTTCACAAGAAGTAGAAGTTTTTCTTCATCTGCCAGCTAATCTGATGCTCTTCCCTGAGCATTTACTTCCAAATACCCAGGCCAATTTTAGCCTACGTGGGCAGGGACAGAAATCCTGCAGATAATGTTTCGGCAAGTTTGATGAAAACTGGTGGCTAGGTAGGGAAGGAAGATTGAGAGCTGTGTCCTAGGTCAGGAACCATTGACACCATAACAAAAGGCACTGTACTTGGCCAGTCAGCTGGCCAAAAAACAACTCAGTTTGGAAGCTGTAGCACAGACTGCCACTTACTTACCTGGGGTGCTTGGGAAAAGTGGAGGAAAAATACATTTAGTAAGAACACCTGCTGATTTTAATGGGAAAAACAGGAATAAACATCTCTTGTAGCTTTTTTTAAAAGGTATTTCTTTTCCCACTGAAATTGTATTGAAAGTTGTCAGCTTTATAATGTCTATTTAAAAAGGAAATCACAACCTCTTCATAGTACAGCTGTCCTTTTAGAAAACATGCCAGACGATCTCCATCTTTTATTCTCTTCTCCAACAGTTCCTCTGCTTTTGCAAATAAAGCAGCATGGCTGTAGTCCTCTGCTTAAAAATAAACATATATATATATTTTTCCAAAACAGAACAGATGGAACAGCATCAAAAAGCACACTAAAGCTCTGGAGCTAGTGGTGTCCCCTTTTCACTATGCTTTTAAATGACTAAGCTGAAACAAGGATTGGAGCATCTGTTTTATGAGGAAAGACTAAGCAAGCTGGGCCTGTTTAGCCTAGAGAAGAGGAGATTGAGAGGTGTTTATCTACCTCTATAAATACCTGAGGGGACAATGCAAAGTGGATGGGGCCAAACTCTTCTCAGTGGTGGCCAGTGACAGGACAGGGGGTAATGGGAATAAATTGAACCACAGGAGGTTTCATTGCCGTATGAGGAAGAACTTTACAGTTTGGGTGACAGAGTACTGGAACAGGCTGCCCAGGGAGGTTGTGGGGTCTCCTTCTCTGGAGATATTCAAAACCCGCCTGGACACCATCCTGTGTAACATGCTCTAGGTGACCCTGCTTGAGCAGGGGGGTTGGACTAGGCAATCTCTGGACGTCCCTTTCAACCTGAACCATTCTGTGATTCTGTGACATAGTGCTGCTTCGTAAAACGAAAAATAAAGATCAGTAAAGACACGGTGACTTCACTGAAAGCTAAGTTTGACATGGAAGAACAGAAGCGTTTCACACAGGATGTGTTTCCATCCTACATGGGTTACAAGACCACCATTTCTCTTAACTTACCTGGCCCCTCAAGGGCGGGCAGAGCGCTGCAAGCCTGGGGCAGAGGCTCCCCACGCAGCTTCATGGTGGCTGCCCGCCTCCCTCCCACCTGCCCCATGGTAGTGAGAAGCGGGCCCGGCCCCGCCATGGTGACCATTGTCTGCGGGGCCTGGGCCTGGGCTGGCGACTGGCACTAGCAGCAGGAGTGCCATGAGGGGAGGTGGCCCAGGGCTGTGGCCATGCTACCTGCCTCGAGCTGGCTGGGGCTCTGAGCCCAAAAAGCCGTTGGGAGGAGCGGGAGGAAGGGAAAGGAAATTTCTGGCTGTTGGCCAGTTCCGAGCAGTGTGCGGAGTAACATGCCCGGCTAGCGCAGGCTGGGGCTTGGGCATTGCCCAGATCGTTCCTACTAGCTGCTGGTCCTGTTGTGAGCTGAACACAGCTAAAATACCTCATGGGAAGCAATTGCAGGCAAAATAACAGAAACACAAAGGATTGTTTCCACCACTGTTGATAGCTTCTGGCTGTCTCCCTTATAAAAAGATATACAATACCAGAAGGCCACAAGGGCACTTTTAAAAGTCTTTAGCTACATCCCCCCACCCCTTTTTTTTCTTTCTTTCCTTTTTTTTTTTTTTTCTTAGCAATTGTCGCTCTTCCATTTTTGGCAATGTAATCTGCTTCTATAGCAACAGAGGTAGAGGACGCGGTCAAAATAGAAAAGGAATGCTTGCAGAGTTACGCGGTTAAGCCTGCGGGCTGCACATCGTGTTTTCAGACAGACCCAATGACTCTAAGCGCCAAAAAAAGTCCTAAAACTCATCCTGATTCATTTTACTTATATGGCATAGTCTAAGAAGTGTGCAGGAAAAGAAACTTTTTTTGACAGCACAGACAAATTACTGAATTTAGGAAGCACTTTCTGTGGAAGCCAAGGTACCCTTCAGAAAAGGCAGCTCTGAGTGCCTTGCTGCTTTTCTTTCTGCAGGAGCGTGCAGGTGTGGGTGTGAGGTCCCACAGCTCAGCTTGGTGTATCCCACTGCTCACACGCATTTATTAGGACCAGTTTTTCCAATTTCACCAGCTCAATACCTATGCAAAGCGAGTGGCTTGAGACATAGCCAGCACAGGGGCAGGAGAGTTCTGCGGGCACAAATGAGATGGGCGCAATGCGACACAGGGCTCGGGAACTAATTAACAGCGAGTCTTAAGAGAGCTGCAGCTGGTGGGATGGAGGTGGTTAGGCTGGAAAGATGGGATTGCTCAGGTGGGGAATCACAAACCTGTGCACTACTGAGGTAATTAGTGCTGGGGAGGGAAGGCCCTCAAAGGGGAACATGCTGGGGTGATCCAAGGCTGCCTGGGCTTATGTGACTGCTGGAGGTTTGTGCTTGCAGTTGCTTAAAACTTGCTTAAAACAACTGTGGATTTCTGGCATGTGTGTGGAGGGAGGTATTCTGTCCCTAACAATTCTCAATTAGGAGTGTAGGGGTTTTATTTGTTTATTAACTAGTTTGCTTGTCTAGCTGTTCAGGGAAAAAAAAAAATAGTATGAAAGGAGAGGTGAAAACTGTTACATAGTGAAATGCTTCAATTGTGCTGACATATTGCATATTTACCTGGAATTCTGCACCTTTAAAAAAAAATACTATATGTGCGTTCATGTTCCACTACTTAAATAATTTATATTTATTTTCACAAAGGAGAAGCAACGGGCACAAACTGAAGCACAGGAAGCTCTGGCTGACTATGAGGGGGCACTTCTGTACCGTGAGGTGACAGAGTGCTGGGACAGGCTGACGGAGAGGTTGCACAGTCTCCTTCCCTGGAGATACCCAAACCCCGCCCGGCTGCCATCCTGCGCAAGGTGCTGCAGGTGACCCTCAGCAGGGGTTGGACTGGGTGACCTTCCGAGGCCCCTTCCAACCTCGGCCATTCGCACACAGCCCAGGGCCGACATATGCCGAGTCCCCTCCCTCAGCAGCCTCCGTGCGGGACGTGTGGCGGCGCCGCGGCGCCATGGCCGCCCGCCGCTGGCCGTGCGGGCGCGGCGCGGGGAGGCGGCTGTGCTGTGGGCCGGCCGCCCGCTGCCTCCCCTCCCATGGGCGCCCCGTGGCGGCCGTGCGGGGCCGGCTGCCGGCGCTGGGCGGGGGCTGTGGCCGCCAGGGTCCCCTCCCCGAGCTCCGGGAGCCGGCCGCGATGCGGGAGGTGAGGCTGGGGCTGGAGCAGCCAGCAAAGCCGTGCGGGCTCGCTGTTCGCTCTCGGAGGATGAGTGCGGTGGGAGGCGAGGGGGACTGGCGGTGGTGCTGCAGCTTCCCCCGTGCTCCCTTTCAGCCCGGCGGCGGCTTCAGCGCCCTGTTGGAGGCGGGGACCGGCGTGAACGCACCCGCGGATGCCTTCGGCCAGTCCCCGGCTCACCTGGCCGCGGGGGGCGGCGAGGCTTGCTTCCTGCTGTGGCAGCTGCAGACAGGCGCCGACCTGAACCAGCAGGTAAAAACGCACGGGTGTCGTTTCTCCCACTTCTAACCTCCCGTCAGGAAGCTCGCCTTTTATATTTATTTATTTTGCTTAACCTGGGAGAGGTTTTGTATATAGACAGCTGCACTGCATGAGGTGTCTGGGGTTGCTGATTTTACAGCAGCTTTATTCTATTGTGAACCAGCAACCCTATCTATACCGCCGTAGCTATTTCGTACTGCTGCATATGGTGCTTTCACACTGTGCAGCTGTCAAAAATTTCTTTTAATAGAAATGAGTATTCTTTCTGCCTTTCAAATTTTGCCCCCGCTTCCTCTGAATGTGCGGATTTTTCCTCTAGCTGCAGCTTTTAATTGGTCCATACCTCTGAGTTTGTAGCAGCAAGCTGTCAGTCAGTCCCTGAACAGTGCTGAAAGGTGCAGTTGATCAGCACCTTAATCAGCACCAAAACGTATTCTGTGTAAATAATCTTTATAAAGCTAAGGTTAAACCCTGAGTATAGCATGGGACAGCAGTCCTACTGCTCTGTTGGATTATCAGAATACATTAAACAAATGTTTACTGGCAATTACTGGGTATACTTCACTAGCCATATTCCTTTAATCTCTCTTCAATTCACAACCAACCGGTATACAGAACACCACTCAAAACAGTCATGTTGGAGAACAAAGTAGCTTCATCCTATTCCTTTTCTTTCAAACAACCTATATATATATATATATATATATATATATATATATATAAATATATATATATATATAACAACTGTTTTATACGTTTAGGATTGCCTTGGAGAAGCCCCAATTCATAAAGCAGCAAAAGCTGGGAGTTTGGAATGTCTTGCTCTCCTGGTTGCTGGTGATGCCAAAATTGAGTAAGTTAAGCTACATCTAATCATTTCTGTATCAGCTCTCAAAAGATGCATGTTTTGTACACTTTCTTGTTGAGGGTGCTGCTAAAAGCTGCTGTCAGCTAAAGCTGACAGCATGGCTGTAGACATACAAGCAGTATCAAAAGCAGCAATACACATGAACACATTACATAGACCATATGCTGTTCAGTTCCGTGTTGAAGTAACTGCTAAGAGAATGTTCTTGCTCATAGGTTCTTGTTGATTTTCCATTCTAGTGTTGCACTCATCTTACTCACACCTTTCTGATGCATTAAGCCAGTCATAGTTTGGTGACAGATATGTTTTTAAATAATTACTCCTTTTTGCATTTAGTGGCAGCACCCACTATCACTAGAGCCCTATCCTTGGCAAACCTTCTTGGTGTTGATTCTTTGTACTTCTGATTAAACTTATCACTTAATGAATCTTGATTGTTGTTTGCTCATAATACATATTCCAATTCATATGAATTGTGACTATTAATTTTGTGTTTCAGCTTGTGCAACAACAGTGGGCAAACAGCGGCAGACCTTGCACTGGCTTGTGGCTTTCTGGAATGTGCCAAGTTCCTGAAAACAATTCAGCACACTCAAACTATGAAACTGAGAGGACAGTCTAGCTCCTCACTAAATGGCAACCACAGCATGCTGAGTGAGGATCTAGCAGCACAGGAACAAGAATGGGAAGCAAGCAGATCAACAAGCAGAAAGAGGAGAAGGTCAGATGGTGTGTAATACCAGTGGCTTACCATTTGTTGTATTTCTAATCTTTTTCTTTTTTGTACTTTTAGCAGTTAAGTAAATAAGTTTGGTGATAGATGCAGGTAAGCTGGATATAGATGCCTGCCAATAAGTCCTGCTTTGCATATGTAATTAAGGTTATGGTCTTGTAAAAAATGGATATTGTGTTTAGAATGGCACTGAAAAGTTTACCTATAATTTTTTTCTTTCTTGATGTTAAAGTATTCTGAACAATGTACGAATGGAGTAGCTGACAAAGATAGCAGTTTTACCCATACCACAACTGTGTCTTTTGATGACATTAGATACAGGCTTATTTACATGTATGTGTTCATGTGACAGATCTGTTTCTTAGCTGACAAAAGAAAGGGTTTGTCACCTCATTGTCAAATTTAGGGGAACCCAAAGTCTGAGAAAACATGACTGGACTATCAATTGAGTAACTTGTTGCATGCTGTTACATTGTCTCCTTCTGAGAAGGAGCAAAGCTCATTTATTTTTACTTCTTACAGAAGACTGTTTTTTCCCAGAATAGTTGTATTCATACAGCTATAAATAAATAAGCATATAATAACTTAGTCTCTCCCTTTTTTCTGTGTAAATGAGAACAAAGTCCATAAAATTCAGTACACATGCTTTTTTTTTTTTTCCCTCACCCTTATCTAAAATACTGTTACCAGCAGTAACAGCAGGAAATGATGGCTTTGAACAGATTCATACAGCAAAATCCAGCTGGCTATACAGAACCTGAAGTACGTTTTTTTTTGGCAAGAAAAAAATTCATAAAAGAAAAGGATCAGACATTTAATCTGTAAAGCTTTTTAGCATAAAATTGCTATACAAACAAAGTTATCTTAGCCAAAAGGAAAGAGTTTAAGTTACTTGATAAACATTTGTAGGAAATACAGTTCACAGCAGGTAATTCCCTTATTTTTCAGAGGTCTCATTAAAAAAATAATCTTGATTTAAATTATGTAAGTAATATTTCTATTTCAGCTGGGTTTTGATTACCTGAAAGCATTAGTCTAACTAACAAGACAAGTTATATCTAGATATCTGCTAGTATTCTGGCTTAGCATGTTCCAGCCCAAGAGTGGAATTTAAATAGTTTTTGGTCGTTGAGGTAGGCACAGGTTGTAGTAGGCATCCTTGTTCCAGAAGTCTGGGCCCTTCCATCCACACCAACCCTGGCCAAGAAAAAGCAAGATACAATTTAAATTACTTAATGTGAATTCTGTTTTCCTTATCAATTACAACTGTATTTATCTTACTCATTTTAATCTAAACAGTATGAGTTATTTTCAAGTACCTACGAGCAGTGACAATTTTCAGACAGTTCTGTGCACGCCTTGAAAACACATTAATGGAAAACACTTAACAAGAGTTTCTCCAATTCCCCTCACCCAGCTTTCCAGCTTGGTTTCTAAGTAGTAGCATCTTCTTTCCATACCCCACTGTCTTCTGCTGCTACGGTGTCACTCAGTTTCCACTTCTTTTGTCTTGAAGAATGCCTTCTTTAGAAATAGTTCAAATTTCAGGGCCAAACTGAGCTCTTAATTTAAAAAGGTGGGGGTGGGCTGTTTGTCATGATTTAGCAGCAAATCAGTCTAATAAAGCTCTTAAGCCCTACAAGACTAGGATGTAATTATATATCAGGTGTTTCCAATAAAAAAAAAAGCTGCCAACTTACAGCCTGCCTCAATTCCTGTTCTCCCCTGCCACTTTTGATGAATAAAAGGATTTCTGCCTTTCTTTTTGTCCTCCTGGACAAAAGTATTCTTGAACACCTTATTCAAGATAATACCTTATCCAAGTTATAGCTGTTCAAGCTACAACTGTTAAAGACTGTTTCGGAAACCAGCAATGACTAACATGCAGGCAAGTTAACTGGGATCAACGCTTCCTCCATAAGGAATGGAGAAGCTGCAAAATGGCCAGTCCCTAGTTTGCTATACATCATTGGTTTAATGCCAAAATGTATCTATATGTGTGTGTATATACACGTGCGTTAATCTCACCTTTTCCAAAATAACATGCAGATCTTCTCCTCCAGTGTAATGTGGGTCTAGAATCAAGTATTTTATTTGCCCTGTAATCTCATTCCAAGCTACTCCTAATATCGTGTGAGCCAAAACACCTCCACCTAAAATAGAAGGGAAACAAACTGTTAGAAAAAAAAATCACTGAGATTGGCTATATATGCAAATTGCTAAAATTTAAATATACTTTTCAGCTTTAATATAAGTACTCTTCATTTTCTGAACCACTGCTTGCTTGGAAATACTTTCATTAATTTTAAGTTCTTATGAATGGCATTTCCAATGATATCAATATTTTAGATTATTTAAACATGCATACTGGTCTTAGGAAGAATTTAGATAAGGAATGATGCTTATCTCTTCAAAGCCAGAAAACCCCTCTTCTTCTGTGGTGGGAAGTTTTGGGGAACTGTATGAACCTCTCTCACCTAGAAAGCACAAGTCAGCTCTTGAGTTCTGATTTTAAAAGCAGCTTTTGAGAATACCATTCAGATTGATCTTTGTTACTAGATTTCAGCTTGAGGCTGGGTGAAATGCCAAATGCAAAAGATACCAGCCAGACTGAATTCATGGTTTCCTATGCTGCCTTGGAAAGAGTATCATTTTTAATTCATCTGGAGTTTTGATAAACTCCTGTACAGTAAACTGAAACAGGACTAACTGAAATGAAATGCAGCAGAGGAAGGCTACAAACATTCACTGGCAGTCTCTGATACTCAAGCACTTACCAATCATAATCGGAGTTCCTTCAGTCTTGAAATGGTTAGCAAGCTCCCTTCCCTGCACAGCTAGTTCAGAACCCTGGCTAGGGAAGAAATACAACAAGAGATTTGTCATCCTCACTATGCTTGGTTTTCCAATTATCCATTATACTCATTACTGCATAAGTAACTGACTAGAAAGTGGCTTAGAATTCTTCTGCTAAAACAACCGAACTCCTTGGGATAGTCTGAATAAAATTCTTTATGCAACTTTATGTAGGACTCATACCCAGCTTGCTTTTAAAAAATCAAATCAGAAATACCATTAGGCACCTGGTCAAAGCAACATTGAGCTTGGCTTGATTTATTTTCCCTGCTTTTCTGTTCAGCTTTGCCACAGATAAGAGTAGTCTACACGGAAGAGAAAGGCGTACGCACACAACACATGCACGTACTCCAGGATTCAGAGCTCACTTTCTTCTGAAGGAGCCTCACGGTCCCCTCAGAAGATGGATAGTACTTCCAAAAGTGGTGGCAGAAGCTAGGCAAGAAAACACATACAGATATGTTTAATATAAAGAAGCAAAGACAGGATACCATGGTTAATGTTTCAGACAAGTTGTGCGCCTGCTTTTCCAATTCCTGGAGAGACGGATTAAATGCAGAGTGCAAAACAGGAAAGCTGGGAAATGGTATGGTACATTTGCAGTAAAGGATTCAGTACTGAGGGTGCAGCTGTGAAGTCCTATTTCCATAAAGACTTAGAGGTGCTAGCTGAATATAAGCCCAAGACAAAAAATGCTCTCCACTGCTAGTGACCAGCTCAAAAAGGCTGCCTGACATCTCTTCTCAGCATGGGAGCAAGGCTGCCGTTTCATAATCCTGAAGAACACTGGTGCTCCCTTGTAGCAGCACTGTGAGCAATTCTACCCAGTTCACAACTGAATGTGTGCTGTATCCTTATGCACAGGAATAAAAACTGTCTCACTAACAGTCACAGCTGCTATAAATAATAGGTGGATCATCTGCAAATATAAGCTGTGGAACAAGGAGATTAAAATTGGCTGTATAAAGCCTGACAAAATACTGAAGAAATCAATTATTTTCCTACCATTAAGGATAACCATCACCATGGTTACGTGCCCTTTTACAATACTCCCAGTAGACTTTAGTCTAAATAAACATAACTTATGAGCAGTATTTTGACTAGCATTTTCATACGGGCTAGATTAGCATTCATTCTCTATTTCGTTATTGTATTTATCACAAAATGTTCAGGGATTTATTATTATGCTTACTGCTGTCCAAGTGACAGAAGTCCAGTAATTTTATTTCTGATAAATACTGAACATTATTCTTTTTCTCCCACATATATTTATAGGGTTCTTTATTGCATATAAAAGTGTCAGATTGTCAGAACGGAAACAAATACCTTGTTTTATGTCGCACAAATACAGGACAGAGAGCACTATTTCTAGGCTGCTCAGCAGTTTGCCTCAATCCTGAGCTAAAAGGTTAGCTCTGTGGATGAGGCAATAACTTACCGTCAACGTGTATGCCATTCATTATTACTGCCAGGCTGTGGGCCTGTTCCAAAAATTGTGTGATGGATAGGCAATAGGCTGACCCCCCCTCTTTCTTTTTTTCTTTCTTTTTTTTTTTTTTTTTTAAATTTCACAACAGTTTGCACATAATTAAGCAAGTTATAGAAAATGCAAACTCGACCCCAAGATCACAAGAAATTCAGCAATACCCTAACTTTTAAGCGCCTCCCATTCACCTCAGAACAACCAAAGGCAGGAATACAGGGTTAATGAACAGTGAGCTCTTAAAATATAAATTATCTGTTATTATCCCTATTATCCCACATTTTATAAGGGTAATTTGTATCGTAAGGCATTCAGTATCTTTAATAATTACTGAACTACTAGAAAGATATTGATTCTTACCTGACAAAGAGTATTTTTGATGTTATTCCATAAAGTTGATTCAGAACAAGCTGTACCTCAATAGAGCCAATCCATTGCCGTGACCCAACAAATGCTGCAGGTTTGTCTCCGGCATCAACCAGTGCCTTTGCCATGTGAACATGAAGAAAAAAAGCAAACCTCAACAACACGTAGTAGACAGTTCCACCACTTTTTGTGAATAAAGTTGGTTTATAAAGACAGGAATGTGTTTTATATCTGGCCAGTCAAAAGCAAAGAAATGGTTATTGAATTCATTCATTGTGGTTCTGTTTTGGAGATGCTACTTAGACACTGATACAAGACAGTCCCAGTAAGCACATTATATGACCCCAGATCCAGAGGCAGACTTCAAGCTGAGCACCAAGCTACCTAACGCTGAAATGTACCATCTGTGCTGCAGAAACCACCTCACAGACTGGACTCGTACTCAAGACACCTCAGAAAAGGATGCATAAAATAGTGCCCCAAGGAAGAGGCCACCAAAATACACCAAGGGTTGGGGTTTATTTTAAACTATTTCAAATTCAGAGGTTTACATGTTACAAGCAGCTCTTGAGGTGCCTTTTCTGCTCAGGATAGACAGCCCACTAAGTCTCCCAAAGGCTGCTGTCCAGCACGCTACAGGAGTCTATGGAATTGAGATCGTTTTATGTTTAGGGGCAGACTGAGGAATCATCAGGAAATGCAATTTTTATTTTAATGCTCACATCCCTGTCAGATAGGATGCAAGTCATTTTTCAGAGTGAGCCATACTTGGTTAGAAATGTTGAGTAAATAAATATGATACAAAACGCCATTTTTAGAAGACTGAAGATAACTGCAATATTTCCTGCTAGGCATACAGTATTAGCTACCCAAACATACTCTTTTTCTTCAGTACCATTAATAGAAATGACCATATTCAGGTACACATTCAAATTCACAGAAGAAAATGAAGTGAAAGGAGGTTCAAAAAACAAAAAGCCTGCTACTATCAAAGGTAAAATTGCAAAAAAGAAAGCAGTACATCAATGCGTAATGTCTGGGGACTCAAATAGCTGTCACTGAAGACAAAAGACTGTTAGAATGTTAGTACAAGGAAATACTAGAAAACTATTCTGATGAATCTTATTTGTGCACATAAACATTTGGAGACGGGTCTCCTATTATAAAACTTGATAAACAGTAATTGATGAGCACTATAGTTCCATTTAAGAGAGAAAAATATCACACAAATTTTAAGTCTAAAATGTATCAGTCACATAAAAGTTATCTATAAATGTTTCTAAACAATTACATGCGTATAAAAGAATTACTCTGCCCACGTGTTATGTACCTGTTGAATTTCCTTGTGTGTTGGTATAGGTGCATTTATGTAACCTTGGTGCCTGAACCACGAGCAGACAGTCTGCAGAGACCGATAAGCACAGCCCCAACCACTGTCATCAATGCGATCCTGCATATAGTGGTGATAGCTGTATGTGCCATGTACTAAATAAACCTGCACAGAACAAGAAAATACAAATTAACCTGGTTGCACTTACATCAATTTTCAGAGAAGTCCTACTTACGTTACTTGTACTGTTACATATCTTTCAGTTAGGGGGTTACAAGTCTTTGGAAGAATTGATTGTGTTATTCACACATGACCACTCCTGTTTTGTCTCCTCAATATCTCCATTCACAGTTTTATTTTCTTGTACTGGTTCTAAGAAACTTTTAAAATACATGACAAAAACATGAGGTATCCTTTAAAATGTTGTACAGTATGTTACCAGAAAACGCACTTGAGGTGTGAGCAGGCACAGGACAACTACAGCTACAGCAATACCATTTTGTGCAGAGAAGCCATTTTGCTTAAAAGACCAGATCCGTTCCTGTGCCCTTTCTTTCTCAACCGATACTGATGATTATTAATTGATAAATTATTAATTATACTGATTATTAAATTAATTCTGTTAACAACAAATCTCAAGCAAAATAAAAAGTAATTTCTTTAAAGTGATTCAATTTAAACGTACCATACCAGACTCTGTCCCAGGTGAATTAAGATGTAAATGGGGGTTTCTGAGATAGCCATCTTTGTATGGTTCATCTGGAAAATGGTAAGCATTTGCTCTCTTTAAGTATGGTCTGTCATATGGTAGGTTGAACAACGTGTGTAATTCCTGCATGCAAGTTAAAAGAAAATAAAGAGCACAATTCAAATTTTGGATTAAAAGAAACACCACACTGTAGGTAATAATAGAAACAACCATTCTTAACAAATAGTTTAGCTAATGTAGCTAGGCACATTGTAATATATTATTATTCAGCATGTGTGTTTATTGCTAAACCTCACCTCTCTAAGGAAGCTCATGGGAGCCTACCTGCCATCTGATGAGCCTGCTATTTCACATAGTCCTGTTACAGAACGCCTGTCTCTGGAGCCCCATTCAAGATATCATGAGTGAACATGCCTTGTGAAAGTATGATAAAATTATCTTATTTCAGAGGGGTTAAGAGTAAGAGGAATGATGAGATCATCTAGGATGTCTACATCACAGGTAATAGATTTTACACAGATGATCCAACACTGAACCAACTATATTAGCTACAGAAACACTCAGCAATCAGTAGATAAAAGTGAACAGAAGAGAGAGAGCAGGAAAGATATAAGTGGAACTGGTGCCTGCAAACACAAGGAACAGATTATGTTTTATACACCCAGTAATGCTTCATCCAGAAGAGAATGAAAAATCCCCGCAGCTTCTACACATCTAAACAGGTAAAAGATTCTTTCCCCGCTCTCAGTATGTAAAACTGCATGACCTGAATGTTTTCTGCCAGATTGAGAGCTTTCAATGTGAAAGGACTGCAACATCAGAACATTTTCACACTTCATCCATATTCCTTTTTCTAGATGTGTCAACCCAAAGGCAAAAGCAAAATCTAAGGCTGGTCAACTGTAAGCAACAACAAAAGCACCCCAAAGCAAAACACAAAACAAAAAAACCCAACCCCATATCATTTCAGGCAACTTGTTAAAGCTTGGAAGCAATAATGTACTAAAAGAAATCTGATATTCTACAATTGAAGAGGAGAATTCAAAGAATCTAGCACCAGAAGTGTTATTTAGATAGGATTTGTTTTAGATCAGGCCCATGTAGTTCTAAAATTTCTGTTGCTCACTTACAGAAAATGCAATCTGATATATTTTATAAAATAGCTTCAAATCAATCAATCTTATACATTCAGTTTACTGCTTCAGCTACAATAATAATAATAAATAAATAAAACACAACTGGTTCTGCTAGTATTTGTTGTATGCTGGCTAAATGGAAAACGTTACCTTTCTGTAACTTTCCAGCTGATCATCTGAAATACCTGTAGGATACGAGATTGTTACAAGGTGAGTTTTTCCTGGTAACATGAAATGAAATTGTTCTGGTACAACAATTGACGTTCCCTTCATATATTTCATGATACATCTTTCCATATCTGTTAATTGCTTGTGAATTGCTTTCACCAGCAGATTTTGTACCCTGTGAAGTATAAGGGAGAATACTTTAGTAAAAGGACAGTGGTGGTGACTCATTTTCATTCATAGCTCGAAGTCAAACAATACTCGTATGCACATTTGCACCCGCCCTGATGAACTTCTTACTTCCATGCCCCCTTCAGTCCACTCCCACGGAGGACAAAACCTCAGAATGTTTGCTCTAAGCACGTCTACACACAGAAATTACTCCCTAGTGATTCAGCTGTCTGAAGATTCAGCTGCACTTTCTCTTATCAGAAACACAACCGAGTGTTTGCTGAAATAGAAGTTACATATATGACTAAGTATTTATAAATATTTTGCATTTTACACAAAGTTCTTAGTTATCAAATCTATCAGACACTGACAAACCGTATTTTTTGTAGACGGCAAAATGACTGGGTTTCAAGATATTTAAAACTAACAGATATCTGAAGGAGCTATTATTACTTACACAGTCAAATTCTAGTACAAGAATACTATATGCTATTTTATTAAACCGATTAATGATAACAATAGCTTTCCTTTGTTACTTTCAAGGAAAAAAAAAAAAAAAACAACAAACAAAAACAGAAACAAAAAGAAACTGAAGAATTCCAAGTTCAGGATAACACTTACTTTCCCCATGTTTCTTCTGGAGAAACAGACAAAACAACATCAACTGGTAAAGTCATATTAATGTAGTGGTGTTCTTTATTTTCCCTTTCAATGACTGGAGCCAAAGCATCTAGTGAAGATGTCATCTCTAACATGAGGTCTATATTGATTATCTGCTGCTGCAGAGAATAAAGACACCACTAGTACATCTCCAACAATGCATACAGCAAGAAGGCAAAAGGAAAACTGTATAAGTTTGAGATCAAGCTCAGTAATAAAATAATTGGGTTAAAGACTAAAACTTGTATGTATTGATCAACTGTAAATAGATCTCTGCATTTATGCAGAGTCTAAATAATTTTAAAGGGATTCTTCTGAGTCATTTAAATGCCTATTTTTACAGATAAGGCTGGAGAGAGCAGATTAACAACTCAAATGATAGGTTGTCTGATGTAATTTGTTAGTGTGGTGAGATACATACCGTATCTTGTAGCTTTTTATCCTTTTTTTTGCCAAGCTTTCGTCGGGTCTCGTCATCTTGATCAAGGCTGAAGTGTCAACAGAAAGAGCAATTTCTATAAAATGTAATTAATCTACTTAAAATCTATATACATAATTTTTAATCTACTCACTGTATAAATCGTTTTATCTCTTTACAAGCAGAATCATCAGTCAGCTCTGGAACAGTGTTGATACCACTGTTAGGCCACACGTAGACTGGACTATGGCAAATTCTTAACACAAGAACATCTGAGGACAGCTTGTTTGCAAGATCACTGAACACATATCTTAATGCCTTTTTTGCTGATGCCTCTGAAACACAAGGATACAATTAACTTAGAAAATTCTCTCACTTTTGTGATAGCTGCTGGACAAATGTAAAAAATCAATAAGTTTTGACATCAAATAAAAATATAAATACTGTGATGATCAGAAAAATAACAATGTAAACAAAACCTGAGATAAGATCTCATTCAGCAGGCCTGTCTTAAACATTCACACTCATCTACCTGAACAAAAGCATATTGTTTCTCTCAGCTTCTGAGCAACAAGAAGAGCTGAACGGAATGATTTTAAACTAAAAGAGGGGAAATTCATACTAGAGGTTAGGAAGAAATTCTTCAGCGGGTGGTGAGGCACTGTCACAGGCTGCCCAGAGAAACTGTGGATGCCCCATCCCTGGAGGTGCTCAAGGCCAGGCTGGATGGGGCTTTGGGAAACCTGGGCTGGTGGAGGGTGTCCCTGCCTATATAACTTTTTTTTTTTTTTTTTTTTTTTTTTTTCAATTTTAAGGTTTCTATGACAGTCTTATGGACACACCATCAGTAGTTGCTAGCTGAAATGCCAAATCCAAGCCTCCTCTTATTCGAAAGAGTATGTCCATGGCTTCCATATTTACCTAAGGAGAAAAAAGAAGGAATGAAAATAAGTTATTTCAGCATGCTGTGTCTCCAGTTAAAACCAACTGTCATCACGCCACACCGTGCAAGCACACCAGCAATTATTACGGGTGCTCAGGGTACGTAAGGCCAGCGATGCAGCACATTGGCATATGTCAATTGCATAAGTGGTGTTACAAAAACAGTTCTTAAAACACCTTTCCCACCTCAACATGAAAGCATTTATCCTATTCTTTTTTTTTTAATATACCATTTATAAATATTTTTTAAAGACATTTGTCATTGGCTCTTATTGCTTCAATCCAAATGATGCGTTTCCCATCTTCCAGTGAAAGCAAACCAAGGATTGCTCTGAGTGTTAGAGTAAAACAGTAATTAAGCATATCTTTAGGTTCACATTCACCTTGGTTAGGAAGTCATAATTTTGGGAGGAAGAAGATGCAGTGGTGGGGCATAACCTCCAGAAGCCAGGCAGATGTTTCCCATTTGACAGCAGTGCTGCTTATGCCCGCAGGCATCTCTCAGCCTCAATTTAAAAAATTTAAAAGCAGCTTTTTATTGAGAATTGACTTTTTTTTTTTTAATTTGTCCGGATCAATTCCTGGTAAAGCTTAACCTACCGCGGCAAGCACAGCCGTGCCAGGACGGAGGAACAAAAACGCGACAGCCCCCAGGAGGCTGAGCTGTGCTTAACCTAGCAGCCGCCAAAAGCAACACTACGTTAATTGCTCTGCGAATTAATAATAATTCGGTTAAGAATAATTACTCCGAGCCCTTCTGGAAAGACTTATCGCGGAACTCCTGGCTCACCCAGGCCTCCCCCCACAGCCCGCCCGTGCTGCTGAGGGGCCCCGGCCCGCGGCCATGCCGGGCTGGGGGCAGCGCCCCCCCCACTCCCCCATTCTCCCATTCCCCGTCCCCCGCCCGGCCTCACCAGGTCCCTCAGCGCCGCGCTGAGACCCTCCGGGAAACGGTCCGGCCGCCTGATTCCCCCCGGCTGCCCCCTTCAGTGGTGCGGTCCTGCGCAGCCGCATGCGCGTTGGGCCGTACCAATGTAGGGAGCGGGGGGGGAGGCGGGGTGGCCGCTCTGCCCCGGGCAACCGGTGCCAACAGAGGCGGGTGGAGGGGCGCTGAGTGGGGTGGCTGGACGGAGGCGCCCCTCGGTTCCCTCCTCACCCGGCTGCCTGCTTCGCCTCAGCTTGCTGCAGAGCTCACGGCTGGAGCCCCAGCTGGAGGTCTGTGAAACTGTGAAACGTACGAGATGAGCCCAGCCCTTCTGCAGGGCTTGTAAGAGCCCTGTGAAAATAGCCCACGTCGTCAAAGCTGTTCGCCGCGTGGCGCTGGTGCCTCTCCTCATCTGGTGCCCACACGCCAGATACGGCTCATGTGTGGTATTCATCTCTTGAGTTTTCTGCTGCCTTCGTTATTTCCATACTTGCCTTTTCCTTTTTGCCCTTGTTGCCATGGTTAATGCCAATATCAGACTTGATCTACATTGTCTTTAATCCCTGTTCCATCCTAACGGTTTAACTTCCTTCAGGCTGTACACCTGAGCTATTTGCTTAATATCATACCTATCACGGATTTTTCTCCATCAATTCTTACATTTCATGACTTCCCAGGAGCAGCTTTCCTAACTGGTTAACTAATTTCGTCTATCTTATCTTATTTCTGCTTTTGGTGAACCGAGCACATGTTGTTAGCTTCCACCTCGAGGCAGGCCTTGCTCGGCCTCGTCACGGTTGCCGTTTCTGCTAGCCAGACCCCTCATCATCCTCATGCCTGGCCTGGTCTCTGCTGAGGCCCCCAGCTCCGCAGACCTACGGGCTCGGCACCTCCCTTTCTGCTGCCAGGCTCAGATGAGGGTGGTGGTGAGGAAAAATGAACGTTTGCTATAAATCATTGCACAGAAATCAAGAAGAAAGTGCAGATATTCACCATGACCAGGCCTTGGGCTGCAGCTAGAGGGCTTCCAAAATTCCACCGATGTGTTTTATCTCAGACTTGTCCATATGATATCCTGCTGTACCATGAAAAGTGCCTGAAAACCATAGCTAGAGATGACCCACACGGTGAAGGAGGCTGCTTGGCATGTTTCGCTGCTAGCTATTAATACCACAAAACCTCTGATCTTAGCGCTTGGAAGATAACAGTTACAAACTGTATATTCAGTAAGAGTTGTATTAAAGTTGCATTTGGATTTCTCTTGTTGCTCCTGTTTCAAGTTTGTTTAACAAAGGAAATATAATGGTGTCTAAATCCCATGCAGTCTGTTTGTCCTTTAAGCACTAAAACTGTCAATCATGTTATAGATGACTTTGTTCGGATTACATTTATTGCTAATATTTTTAGCCAAAGCTTATTGCATTTTACTTATTTTTTTACAGGTGTAGACTGCTCATAGACTTTTGCAGTAGGACAAATAAACACGGATACTTCTACCTTTTCTGTGCAGTAAACTGTCACACAGATCCAGCCATGCCTGCGGAAGGAAAAAGTGATCTGGAGAGGATTGGCCTCTTCAGTGAAATGGGTTATGTTACCATTGGAGATAAATATGTATCACAGTATATGCGTAAGTGTATTTAATTTTAATCAGCATAGAGCAATAGAGATCCCCTCCAGTGTCTAACTACTTTCAGAATTGCTGTTTTTTTTCTCTCTCTCTTTCTTTTTTTTTTTTTTTTTTATTAGAAGCAACTGCTTTTTCATACATATTCTTTGCTTAGGTCAGAAAGGCTTGATATATTGGAATATGTAGCAAAGAAAGGAAAAATCGAGTAAAACTGAAAAATGTGTATGCATAATAATAAAAAAATAATAATAAAAATAATGTTTATTTAGCATTGTTTTATTTAACACTTTTTTTAAATATTATTTTCATGCAAGTTACAAGTATTTTCCTGGTCTTGCGTAAAACAACAGTGTTTTTTAAGTGCTCTTTCAGCAGGTCTTCTGTTATTCACAATTACATTGTCATTATTTTTAATTTAGTGTTGTAATTTAATGTTTGTTTGTTTAGTTATTTAGTTATTCTGTTCTGGTTTCACTCATGAGTGTGAGGCTCCCCATCCTGTCTTTTTTGGGAAGCATTCTCCTTTCATTTTTCAATGTGAACGCACATTGAAAAAGATAATTGTTGAACTCATTAAGGTGACAGAGGTTGATGCTTTTAAGTAATAACGCAAAATAATCCTCACTTCTCAGTTCAGGTGTTTCTGCTGTGATGTTCTGTCAGTGAGTGTGTCTGCCAGAACCCTGGCTGACTCAGCAGCTCATCACTTCTACCACACAGAGCTGCTGGGGATTCAAAACCCAACAGGAGGCTCTAAAGCTGGGACCTGGTCTGTAATTGGAGGGAGAGAGATGCACCCCTGATGTATTACTTGTAGTATATAAAATGCATCAGCTCTAGCTCTGAATTACAAGTCTGCAGTAACTGACCTCCCTCAGTTGCCAGTAAAGCACGAGTAGGTGCTGGAAAACTAAAAGTGGGTGCTGTGAATACCATTCAGACAAAATGTATTATATGGTATAAATCATACAATATGCATGTATGATATATGAATGAAATGCTCTGTAGTACGTTCTTTCTGCCACCCACCCACCCAGATCCAAGCCTTATTTTTTGATGTAGTCTAAGGGAAGCACTGACATAGAATGGTTATTTACAGTGCTTACTTTTTTAAAGGCCCTTTTAATGAAGCTGCGAGCAAGAACAGACAGATGTTACCTGGGGGTTCCAAAACATTGTCAGCTCTTCAAGAAGGTTATTTTGAGCCTCAGTTCGTAAGGATTTTTGATGGTGAAGCCTACTCAAACCCTGTTCAGCTAAGGAGACGCTATAGATTGGCAGAAGCAAAGAAAAATTTGGGCAAAGCTTTCCTGCCCAGTAATGGAGACAAATTGCCGTAAGTATTATGAAAATATATTAAATTGACCTTTTTTTCTGTTCTGTACACTGAAGATAGTTTTCATACGTGATTTCTTATAAAACCTGTAATGGGAATACAATATTGTTGTTTTATACAACATGGTGTTAGTACTGAACTTACGAGCAGCAGCCCACAACTGGAGATGAATGAAGGCTAGACACAGGTAGGGATAAGGACTTGATGCTTGCTGTTAACCACTGTTTCATGTATCTGTCTAATGCTATGTACAATTTTCTTACTTTTTAGCTTCTCGTTTTCAATGAAAATGAAGATGAATATGGGAAAAGGGTGTGGATAACTATCAAATTATTATTTAATTTTAATTTAGCAGGAAATCTGTTGGAACTTTTCAGATACAGTATCTTCTCCCATTTTTGAGCCTCCCAAAATATAGATAGCATATATATTGCAAAAACAGCAGGAAAAGGGGCTGTTAACAGTGTGAATTCATATGCATTATCTTTTTGCTAGAAGAAAATGCCAATTAGCCTATGGGATGATCAGAAGATGTTATAGAGTTGAGGAGTATATGCAGAATAACATTCAAATAAATACATCTTTTCTATTTGCACAACATTAATTGCATGACAAAATGATACCAATGCAATTGGTTTCCTGTAACTACTATGATTAACATGTAAAAAAAACAGAGTCTAGTGACTTGTTTATGACTGTATAATCTTGTGTTCTTGTTGCTGCAATGAGAGACAGGATTCAGCTCATGTACAGGGCCTAGTTCTTACAGTCTTGTGGTTGTATTTAGTCATATCTTTCTGCAGCTTTCCCTTTGGAAAGTTTAGAGAGCAACCTCTTGTCTATTCTATATAACTATTTTGAGATGTAAGGATTAGCCATGTTCTGTCATATGTTACAGGAACAGTTTGGCTGTTAACAGGACCATAAGACCTGGTGTGTAGGCTTTCTGTCGGATACACACGTGCTATTTCTGGTGACAGAAAGTATACAAGCGCTATGTTCAAAACTTTCATCCTACTTCAACTTTACTTTTATAGCAAGCAAACAATTTATTGGAGTTTAACTGTTAGAAACACCTAGGCAGTAATTTCAAATCTGTGTCAGTCAAGAGTCCTGTTCACGTACTTTCTGGGTTCAGTCTTGCTCTTTTCCACTAAGTTGCTTACAACAAACACCTGCCAGCGTTCCCTCGTCCATCAAAGTGCACAAATGCACTTATTTGATGTGTGTTTAGTGGCTCATGTTCTTTTTTGGGTTGTAAGACTTTTGAGTTCTTCTAGAAATAACTTTAGGACAGGTTCTTTATCCTCTCCTGAATCTGTACTGGCACAGCAGTACAAAGCAGAGGCTGGGAAGGTAACCACCATCTTCTCTTTTAATGGGATCCTCAGGCAAGTAATGTAGAGATTGTACCTTTCTTGTTTCTGAAACTGACTCATATCTCACCTAAGGAACTAGAACAGAGCTGTATCTGTTGCTGTTCTTGATGTTGTTATTCTTGGCTGCCTCAATAACAACAATTTTTGTAAATCTTTTCCTTACATGTTTATTGTTGGCTTCAAATGCAGAGGTTGCAGCGATGTCACATTCTGAAGATGTGACTGAAGCCTAGGCTTTCATTTTCTTCCTGTGTCCTTTCTTAATTATTTTGTTACTGGCATATAAAAAGCCTGCTTGCAAAACAAAACAAAACAACAACAACAAAAAAAAACATTTAAAGAACATGAAGCAAAGCACTTATAAGCTGGGAAATGCCAAGATAAAGGAGGTTGTCTGTGCATTGTCAGTTTGCCCATTTTCCCCTGTATTTGGGTTTATGAAGCCCAAAAGTAAAGGGAGGGTAATGAACAGGCAATGGCTAGTGTTCTGTGCAAAGATGGCAAATGTTACCTTGGCATCCCAATCCTGTCAGTATTCATTAATGGCTTGTTTAAATAGAAACTCTTTAAATAGGACACTTCACTTTTTCCCTGCAATAATTACAGACAGCCCAGCCAAAGCAGATTACCCGAGCTGTCTGGAGTAATTGACAAATCCCATCCAGTAGGCACTGTTTATATTCTTCTGTTCAGTTTTGGATGACAGAGGCAGGGGGTTCTTTGTTTGGGGTTGTTCTGTGACCAGTGTAGCTGCAGCTTAGTGGACCAAATTGCCATTCAGCTATTTCATCAGTTTGTCATACATTTATCAGCAAATACTGATTTTTCAGGTTGGTCATGACAACCAGTCTGTGAATTCCTGCAGCTTTCTAGGCAGAAGTGTTTCTCCTAAATGAGTTGTGCCTCCTTTTCCTTCCTTTCTGTGACAAGGCAGAAAGATAACTAATACTTAGCATGTCCAAACTTCATCTCTGCTGACACCTTGTTTCTTTTCTGTCCGACCATACACAGAATTCCTGTAATTGTAGTTACTTGCACAGTGGATCTGGCCTGGTTTTATGTTTAACTCTGGAGATATTACTTGTTTGGGTTTTCTACACATTATCATTTTGGCACACTAGATATGGAAAGCCTGAAATATTTGCAAAGGTCTAATTAATGTATTAATTTGTTATTTTTAGATGTGGAAAGGGCACCTATTATGGAACCATAGGAGGTCCATTTGCATACTTCAGTGCACAACTGAAAGCCAGAGAAAGATACATTCCTCCTGGAAAGAATTTTTATACTAATCCAGGAAAAAAAGGAACCGGATATGGGTAACTTCAGTTCCTACTTTTTGCAGAGTAATTTATTAAATCTGTCATGAGTTTTGAACATCTGACTAATTCATTCTTTTTTTACAGTTATGCAAATCTTACCATAGGAGAACAATATCCACATGAACCAGATGGGTATGAATTAGAAAAATTAATTGCAAAGGTAAAAGTCTTTATTATGTATTAGTCATTTTTATTTATTAGAATTTACATTAACTTTTGTTCTCTATGATGTTTCCTTAGCTTGGAGTCACAATGTTTATTTACAAGGTGGAGGAAGGAAAACAAATTAATCACCATACTGTAAAAACAAAGATTTAGTTTTAGTTGCTTCATTATTTTTTCATGACAACTGGGAATATCCCACACAAGTTCTACCATTCAAGATTTGATCTTAATTTTTTTTTTTATGTGTGAAGGCATTAAGCAGCAGTAATGACCAAACAATTCATATAGTAAGAACAGTCATAATTCTGTCATTGTCAGAAATGGGACCTTATTATTCTAGAAGATTTATAAAAACTAAACCAAACCAAACCCTGTTCCTTTTTATCATGTAAGTTCATAAATCTAAGACAGCTCCTAAATTTCCTTGCACAGATTTTAGTTTTCCTATGTATTTTCATTATATATAGTGAAAAATTTTAGCAGAAGTACGTTTTTTTGGCCTAGGGTAAGAACAAGATTAGAAGAAACAATTCAGTTACCCACAGTTGAGACAAATTCAGAGTCAAACCTGTATTATATTAAAGTAGAATCTGGGAAGTCGACATCTCCCATTATACAAAATTGCTGATTCATAGAGAAGCTCAATGTAGTAAGGTGCGGATTCTGGGAAATGTAGTGACTGTTCACAACTGTGAGCTGCTATGCAGCTGGGACGCATGCAAGCAGAATTTTCAATATGTGTATATGCATGTATGCCCAAAATACAGGTATAACAATACTGTTAGACATGTCTTAAATGAATAGTGCTTTTCCTGACATTTTTCTACTCCACTTTTGTAGTGATTGGTGTGCTTTCTGGTCAGTGTCTCTGCATGCTCCATCATACATGGTGTGTATTTAAGTACCTTGATCAAATGAGAGAAGACAGAGTGAACATTCTCCTGAATTTAAATGCTTTCAATTTTTCAGTTTGGAGAATAAAATAGAGTAAGAAAGATCATTATTCTTTCTTTCAAAGTATTTGTTTTACAGAAAGCACGAGAGGAACACAAGCGTTTGGTTAAAGGAGGGCCTTTCAAGATCAATCTGTATCCCCAGGACTATTTTGATGTGAATCCTTATTTTAATGACAAACCTTTGCCACCTGTGAAGAAACCACCTCTAGAGAAGCCAATTGCACCGCCTTTTATACCAAGTTCTCCTGCTAAAAAGGTTAGTTTATCTTACAGTTACTGGAAACAAAGGATGAATATTCAGATATTTCTGGTTAAAAGCTTTGCATGTAGTACATAAGAGAGAAACCGATGTTTCTTTTTGCTATTACTTTCTTACTGTTAAAAATATGAAAGATACTATTCAGTTTATTTTTGCTTTCAATTTGCAAGGTATTGAAATCTTGTATGACCCAATGCTACGTGATAACCTGTTTCAAAAAGCCTACAAAGCCTTTTTTATTTTAGAAATCTGCATTGTGCTGTTAACGTACCTTTAAATGACTACATATGCCATGAAAAACATCTAAAGCAGAAGGTTATGTAATAAATAACAGTAAGAATGGGTTACTGTAGCAAAATGAAATGTTCTTCTATTTTGGACTCTGTCAGTCACTCATATAATTTTTGAACCTGATGATTACTACCAGCCTATATAATTATCTTTTATATAAATATCTTCTATATTTATATATCTTTATATATACACCTTTATAAGGTAATTACTGGAAGTGTCATGGGAATGGATAGCTAGAAGGTGCAGAAAATCTCAGGTTAGGGCTGCTGCACAGGGAAGGTCTGCAGGACTTAACTTAGGCTGAAGGAGATTACTCAGGAGTTAGCAGCAGCAGCAGATACAGATTTGGAAGCAGCTTTTTTTTAATTTTAATTTTATTTTTTTTAGAATTTTCTAATTCTACAGTAGTTAGGAGAAAAGGAGGAGATGGATGGGAATAAATGCATGTGGAAGGGGTCAGAGGACATAAGGAGTGAGGCTTGGGGTTAATGTTGAGGAACATAGTTCATTTGTTCCAGGTGCTTAGTGTTGTTATTTCTTAAAATCCAAATGGCTGTTTTTGCATTCCATAAAGCATTCCATCTTGGTAGATTTGTGAGATGAGATACTAAATTCATGTCATTCACTTCAGGCTAAATCTTAATTCCAGTTTGAAATGGGTTTAAGATATAGATGCATAAATCTGTTTCTCTTAGATGACTCCAGATACTTAATACAGTAACACCCCTTTATATTCTTCGTTTTGGAGTTCCATTGTCAGTCATTTAATACTATGTTCTGCTAAGTATCATTTCACAATTATTCCATCCTTCACCCTTGACTTATTTGACTGATACTGATTCATCTGAGAAAGGTGATGATAGCAGTGAAAATGTAACTATTTAGAAAGAGATAGCAAGAATACACACACATGGGAAATTATGTCGGGTGTTCAGCCTCACAGATGAAGCTGCTCAGATCCTTCAGTAGGGCAAAGCGTTCTGAGAAGTCAGCTGCTAGACAGTCAGCATTTCTTCTGGCTGACAATGCCAGGGATCCTGTTCCTGGCTCTCTGTGCTCCTCACTGTATATGTTGTCCCCAGATACTTAAATTATGTGCACAGTGTCCCTCTTTGCTACGCAAATCCTTATAGAAAAAATTGCTTTAGTGTTTAGATTGTATCATTTAATGTTGCACTTTTATGGGATGCAGCCTCAACAGATGGTAAGTTTTAACTGTACTTGTGTATTGCAAAGAGTTAATAAGGCCCCTGCATGCTTTTTAACTAAAATTTCCCACTGTTGTAGTATTAGTGGACATAATATTACAGGAAAAGCCAATGCTGTATTCAGTCCAATCAAGCATATGGATAATAATGCCGAAATCTTACCTGTGTGGAATGATCTCTACACCTGCACCAGACATTGAGGTGTGCTAATGAACCAAAAGTGGCATAAGAATTCTCTCCCTATTTTTATTTTTTCCACAACATAACTCATTTCATGAGTTATAATTTTACTTTTTCTATCACATTTTTATAATCCTGCCCTCAAAATCCCTCAAGGACATTTTAAACTGTGAAGTCATCTAAATAATTACTAATATTTTCCTTAAAGTTTCCAACGCAACCTTAGGCAACATTTGGTTTCTGTTTTTTATATAATATGATGCAGTCTGCTATTCAGTATTCTTACTTGCTTTTGCATGAGAAACATTTTAATTAACATAATTGTTTTGTAGATTGGCACTTTGAAGGTTTTTTTTTCTTTTTTTTTTTTTTTCTTTTCAGTCAGGGGGCATGAAAGGAGGCACGTTTGATCCTTATCCAAGCCATTCTGCTGATCCTTATGTAATTAAAAAATCTATGGCTGTCCCAACCAGTAAAGAACGAAAGATTTTCTATCCTCCTCCTGGACCAAGAAGCAGACCTGTTACAAGCATAATAACTTTAAATGTCACAAGGTAAGCCACTTTAATTTGTGTTTCATATATGCCGTCTACCAAAATTCATTAGCACAACTGTTTATTACATTCTAAAGTAATTAAATAACTGAAGGAATTAATTACTGACAAAAGGATAAGAAATGTGTAAAGAACCTGGCTTTCAAAATTTATTCCTACACTTTTGTAAATTCAGGTTACTGTAAAAGACTATACATATCCTAGAGATCTTCAAAATCATGCTGTACAGTTATCACTTTAAAAAAGAAAAGTATTTTTTTCGTGACATAATAAATGCAAAAAGACAGGAATGCTCCTATTAAAAACAAAATCTGCTTTTGTTTTCCCTTGTTTATGGAATAAAATTGGCTCCCTCTGCTGGCAAAAGTAATGCTATTTAATTTAAGCCCGTGAAGCTCTGGAAACGATGGCACTCAGATTAGATTCCTGACTATAAACATGTCTCTGTGTAATGTTAGAAGAGACATTATAATACTATGGATAGGTATATAATCATATCCTTTGTTTTTACTTTTTATCATGCTAAGGTATAACCTTTAAATAAATTTATTTTCTGTGTTTGACTTTACTGTAATTCAAGCAGATAATCACGGCCGTGTTCTTTATTCAGAGAAACCACTTTCAAATGCAGATTTCTAAGGTTGCATGCACAGCAGCTAAACATAGACGCCGATGTGCTTTTTGTTTTTTGCATGCTTCGTGAGCAACATGAAATACTTTAGAAATGTTTGCTTAAAATTTTGAAAACTGTCTTAGAGGCATCTGTTTCACATTTGTGATTTTTTTTTTTTACATATCATATGTGAAGTTTAAGAAATACTGCTCTTTTATCTACCCATTACTATTCTATTTAGTTTATTTCACCATGTATCTGAATTTGCATAAACACTTCTTAAGTTGCAGGAATATTTTGAAATTTATATTTATGCTGATAAGGCCAAACCAGAAGCTACATTATTACTACTTCACATTACTTCTTATACTAATGGAAACTAAGAAATAATTGAAAGTAACTTTGTATACCTAAAAGCCTGTTAGCTACCAACTCTGATATAAGAAAGCACAGCCTTCCATATGCCTGCTGGTGTTTTTAAACTAGTGAAAGGGAAAAAGAATGGTATACTGGCCTGAGGAACCTTATCAGTGTATTGTTTAAATTGTTGTTTCATCAACAGAATAAAAATTCATGTTCCCAAATGAGATGTTTTTATTGGAAAAAATGAGCTGCATGTGAAGTAGGTTTTGAAATGGAAAGGGAGTGGCTGATTGTGAAGTATCACCATGAGCTCAGGGATATGAATATGATGGAATCATTAAAAGTGTTTGTAAAGAGACACAAAACACACAGTTCCAACAGAAATTCCACAGAGAGAAATTAAAACTACTATTTCAAATTCTCTGCTACTATTTCTCCCCTCACAATTTTAAAGACAGTATTTATTTTTGCTTCATTATTCCTAGGTTTAGTGGAACGAGAGTTGTAAACAGCATATATTATAAGTATGAAGCTTATAGCTCATACAGTTAAGAAATTTGGTAAGACATTTTTCAAATCATCTGCTTACCCACTGAAGTACAGTTTTTATATACTTTCCAGTGCAAAGCTAATTTTCTGATATTTTTACCATAATCCTGCAACTGGATTTGCTAACGTAGATTCTTGCTCTCACACAGAGCTCTGTTGATACCAGTTAGACTCCACAAGGATTAAAGTCGTTAAATCTAATTGTAGGGAAGGGTGTAACAGTTTTTAATATCTACAAAAAATCTCCTATTTTGTACAGTGATACTCTACCAAAAGCTAATATTTCACTCTTAATTTACATTCCAGATCAATAAATGCAAATAACTACAAGACTGCACACCTGACATCTGACTAGGTAAACATGATGAAACGAAGGATATACTTTTTAGATTGTCAGCTCTTAAGAGTATGCTTGCTAATAGGCATTCAAAGCAAATAAAAATGTGAAAAGTGGAATTTGAGTATATATGGCAATACAATCTTATTTTTTTTAATTATTGAGAATGCAATATTTGGTTATAATGCTATAATAATTTGAAATCATAGGTCTCTTCCAACCTAGAAATTCTGTGATTCTGTGATTCAGTAAGTCCAAGGGTAAATATTTTTTCATCTTATTGCTTAACTGGACTTTTTGATATGTAATTTACAAAACATACTTTCTAATGAGTGATTTAGGTTGCAAATTCATTATATATTATGGTGGAAGAAAGGATGCATATTTCACAGTGAGTATTAGTGTATGTATCAACCAAATAATTCATTTGTTGCCCACAGTGAAGCTAAGGTCATTGTTTACCTTTATTAGAATTACAACTTGTAGTTTATTTCAACTGTACGTTGTGAAAAACTGTTGTATAAAATCTTCAGTTAGGATGACCTTCTCAAAATGACCCATATCAGGTATTGTTCGAAACCTGTCCTCAATCAGCCTATTATAAAAGGAGTCCTCTCGATTGACCAGCATCTGTGAAACACTCTTCCTGTGTTCCCTGACAGACCTAAGTCAACCCTAAGCCCTAAGTGTTGATATATTCTCCAAGAGCAGCTCAATTTCACTTTTTGTGTATGGAAGGATCCTAACAAATGTGATCCAACTTTCAAACTAGCTTCTTCTTGTATGGAACTGTGATCCTAAATGAACACCTTAGCTCTACCTTACTATTTTTTGACAGATTTTTATACGAGGTCCAAGAAATCTGTTCATGTAAAACAAAGCTATTTTATTGTAAAAAAAAAAAAAAAAAAAATCAAAATATCCAAATTATTTCATGAAGACAACATTTATTCTTTTTTTGTAAACATCCTTTTTGCTGTTCACAGGATGAGTATTTTTTTTTAAGAATTTCTAGACTGGATCTCTCATTTCCATCAAAGAAAATAAAAATAAAACCAATGGTTGTTGGCCAGGTCTACCAGCACTTACTAAGGTGTAAAACCCCTTCCTCTGAGAAAAGAGGACCCAGCCATATTTTAAAATACTAACCTTTACAAGAATGTTGATGTTTTCTTTATCCAAAGAACTATAATAGAATTCCTTCTTTCTTTTTTATACCTCATATTAGATAATTGTACTGGTGCCGGCCTCAGGTACTTCAGTGTCTCTTTGTACAAATTATCAGGACGATACGTCATGTTCTTCATTTATAAACTTTGTAGGTACAGCATTCCTAGGTAGAATGATCAGCACTGTACTTCTAACTTGTTCTGATGTAGTACAGCTGATGAAGACTGATCTGAAGTGTTTACTTTATGTCCTTCTGCCTTTTCAGTTTTTCTTCTGTTTTCAGTAATCTTGTCATTCCCTAGCGAAATGAGGAAACGAGGTTAAAATATATGGAGCTTTGTTTAAAAACAAAACAGCAACAGCAAAAAAAAAAACAACATCACAACCCAGTCTGAGAAAATTTTTAGTGCATGTGAGCTAACCTTATCTGGTAATCACAGGACCAATTACTTCTCCTGATAATTCCCTGTCAGAAAATGCGTGGTCCCAGTGATCTAATGACTGTTTCTAGTTAGGGCCACAATATGCTGTTTTAATACAAATAACAATTGTTTTGATACAATAAGCTTCTTGGCAGTGCACTTCATCATGATGGTGGAATTTAGAACTTTCTTAAATTTCATTGCCTAATTATCTGGGATAGGGAGGACGTCAGATATTAAGTCATTTTCATGATTACAGCTTCCCTTACGGTATAGATATAGCCAGTCACCCTTATAAATAATTCTTACAAAGATTTAACAGTTACAGTCTGAAGCAACTTCATGTTTCTGTAAGTATCAAATGCAATTAAATGCCTGACTGTCTACTCAGCCGCCCAAGTATTTATGTTTTAATGTCCTTATTGAATCTGTGTGTGTAGTGCAGAATAACTTAATAATTTTGCCTATCTCCATTAAAAAAAAAAAAAAAATTGTTTATATGTGTTTTGTATTTTAAAATCTGTTTACAGGAATAAGAATTAAAGAGGTAGACTTAAATCTTTGATGTAGTTTATAGCTGTCCTGATACATATATCAATGCTGATGCAAAAACATACTCTACATTTAGTGTGCTGTATTACAAACCAGACAAAAATTGTTGTTTGTTGTTGTTGCAATTGCTATTTATGAATTATTGAAGAAATGGATTACTTCTATGTAGTAACAGTTTCTGAAGATACTGAGCTTGTACAGTGTTGTATTAGTAGGAAAGTGAAGATGAATAATTACCTCTAAGTCTGTTCTGGAAACACCAGCAACTGTTTTACTGTTATGGATTTATTAAGGAGGTAAAAACAAACAAACAAACAAACAAACAAAAAAAAACACCTTAAAAATGTAACAGAATAAAGAGAAATAGTGTTGTAGTGACATGACACACAGGTTACTTTAGCTTCATAGAATATTACATGCAATACTTTTGTGAAATTTCTTCCTCCCCCTGTTCCC
Organism: Aythya marila; assembly: GCF_965140915.1. NCBI lineage: Eukaryota > Metazoa > Chordata > Aves > Anseriformes > Anatidae > Aythya > Aythya marila. The sequence continues at coordinate 20,061,123 of NC_139045.1, read as the reverse complement.
ATGGCTGAGAAAATCGGATTATTGGGCTATATCTAAGAGGCTAATTTTTGTGTCTTTAATAGCTATGACCATTCTCACTGCGTTTACAATTAAAATGTTAAAGTTCACGTTTTAACTAATAACCTTTCAGTATCTAGCATAAAAAGATAAAGGTATCTTGTGTTAATTGAACATAGACCAGAACTGGATATCATCTAAAACATGTGGAAACACAGGTGAAACTTAGGACTTCTTGCAGAATAAGCTCTGAAATGTGGCATGTACTAAGCTGTTCAGCTAAAAAGGTTCCCTCCTGATACTGAAATCTTAGGGACAGAATTCCATCTCCTGTAAACTGTCACAGTATTATTACATTTCTGTAGACTACTTATAATTGTTTAAGGACTTGCTCTTGTGAATCTGTGAAATTCAGCCAGTTATCAAAAGGAGGAGACGGTTTTGAGAACTTAACAAAAAATGGAAATGACTGAGCATTTAAAAAAAAAAAAACCACAACACATTTTTATTACAATTTATTTGAAGCAATAGACTTGTATATTATGAGGAATTGCCTGGAAAAGAAAATCAATTTATTTCTTTAAAAGGTGGAAGAAAGTACTCCAGAGTGTCTCCAGAAAATAGTAGCAAAGACCCCTGAAGCTCCAAGATCTATCATTTAAACACCTGTCTAGAGTTCACTGCAGTCAAATGGAAAAATTCCCAAGCTTTGTGTGCGCTGGAGCAATTAATTCATTCAGGTTTTGTTGTATAAGAATATATACATTCTGCACAATCTCTTTTTCAGAAGCCCTTTTATCCTTAGCAATTTGCTAAGACTTAAAAACAGCAAAGCTAGAATTTTTCTAGTTAAAACCTAATGTAGCATACAGTTTCATTAATACGCTTACCAGAAAAATCAGATGAGAAGGACACATTGTGTACAATGATGTTAGAAAACAAAAATACTGAATTTAGAAAACAAAAAAAATGTTAAGTTACTGCAAAATAAAGCTCTTACCTTCTGAAAGGTATTCCAAAGCTGCATACTGAGAATCAGGAATTTCTTTACAGATTCCAGAGGAATATTCAGAACAGTCACCTTGCATAGTGCCAAAACTGGAATTGGGTGTCTTTTGTGCCCAGACTAGGGCTGTAGCTTGGCCTCGGAGATAAACGTAATCCTTGTGCAAATGGTGGAATTCAAACTGTAATACATCTCTCTCGTTTTCAATAGTCCACAGGTGATTTTCTAATATTAAGTGTTCTTCAATCAGTTTTCTAATGTCATTTTCATATTTGAAAGCATCTTGTCTATGTTCCTGTAGTTCTTTCTTAAGTACCTGATTTTCCTCTGTGATGTTTGTTATTACCGTTGATAACCTCTTGCATTCTCTATTTGCAGAGGTCAAGTTAGACTTCAAAAGATCAATATCTGCTTTTGCATTTCTGAGTTCAGTCATAAGTTTCTTTTCTATATAATCTTTATCTGACTGGACTTTCTTAAAGTCCTTCAGCAGCATCTGTTTAGCATTAGAACATTCCTGCAGGCTCATTTCAAGGTTAAGTTTCTTGTCTGCCAGCATTTGCATTAATTGAAGATGAGTCTCCCGTTCAGATTTTGTTGCAGTTTCTTTTTCCTTCATTTGTTGTATTTCATTCTGATTTCCTTCAAGCTCTTGCTCTAGGGAACTCTTTTCTTCTGTAAGCTGGGATATTTTTACCTCAAGTTTTTTATTTGTTTCTTGTACTGTGGAGCATTCCTTTTGCAAGCACTCTAGCATTGCAATGAGCTTCCCTTTATCACAGATAGCAGTAGTCATCTTTTCTTCTAATTGCTTGTTCCTAATTTGAAAATCATGTAGTGCCTGTATTGTTTGTTGGTTTCCATGATGGAGTTGACTCTTCTCTTCCTCAAGGATTATTTTCTGTTTCTGGAGTTCTTTACATTTTCTTAATAAGTTCTGTACTTCCTTAGTACATTCTTTGTTGTCTTCTTGTGATTTAACCAACTGCTTTAGCATACTTTTCTTTTCTTTAGCTAAATGCTTAATTTGCATATCACAGTTTGATGTTTTTTCTTTCAAAGACTGTATGGTAACAGCAAGACACTTGACTTTGTTCTTGAGAGCTAAATTTTCATTCTGAAGATTGTGTACTCTTTTTTGCAAATGCTCAGAGTTTTTCAGAGACTTTTGCAATGCTTCACTTTTCCCATCGTATTCAGAGGTTACTGTGATTCCACTCAATTTCTGATTTCCTAGCCTCGGAGGTGTCTGATTTACAACAGTCAGTTGTGCTTTTTCTTTTTCTAGTTGCTCTTTGTGATCAAGCATTAGTAGCTTATCTTTCACCATTTTGGAGAAAGAATTAACCTGGAATCTGTCACCTTCACTTTTAAATTCTTTATGTATATCTTGTTTTTCAGATTCTGCTTTTTCATTGCATACTGTTGTAGGAGAAGAACCCCAAACACTGGCACTTTCAGAGTTTCTATAAAATTCTTTAATAAAATGTAGTTGATTTTCTTTAAGTGGAGTTAAAGTAACATGTGATTCATTTAAAGAGGCAACAGTTTCTGCAACTTCTTTTAAGTTATTTAATTCTTCTCTGTATAAAAAGACAGATTTTTCTGTATTCTGTGCTAGCAAATCTGAGTCAGTACTGACTGACTTCCAAAATTCTTGTTTCAGCAACTTGGTAGTATAGTTAGTATCATCTGTATTATTAAATTCTTTCCCATATTTGGGAGAAGGTACAGGAACTTTAGATTTACGCCAGATTACCTTCTCCTGCGCAGCATTCAACCTTTCTGTCTCCAGATCAGTGCCAGATACCAAATGTCCCAATTTATATTCATTCTTCATTGCAAGTAACCTTTTGTTTCCAAGTAGATCTTCTGAATATTCAACCTTTTCAGTTGCTGTATTTTGCAGTGAAATCCTATGTGAATTTTTTATGTCACTGACCACATTTACGGGATTGGAATGTGCTTCCACATGCTCCTCAGAACAGTGTTGTTGGTCATGGTGAACTTTTCTCTTAGAAGATGGCGATTTGGGATTTTCCATAGGCTACCCCACAAAATTAAAAACAAATGTACAAAAAACTGTCACACTGTAAGAACTGTGAAACATTGCAGTACTGGAAGCATAAGACAAGTTGTTATCAAGGCACTTCTCAACTAAGACTTGTACAATTTTATCTCTGTGAATGCTATTTACCCTTTAAAAGAACGTAAACAATTTTCATGGGCCTTATTTAATTTAGTACTGGGCTTTGGAGCAGGTATAACATACTGAGTAAGTGTCTTAAATCGATTAAATATATTTCAAGCAAAGGAGGGATGACCTAAAGAGACTATAGCTTATTCCTGATTATTTTGTCATCTCAGTTAGTTTGAAAGAAGGGCAAATTGGATTTACCCCAAATAGAGGCAGAAACAGGTTTTGTGTCTAGGAGAGGAGCAGTATTTATTCGCTTTCTTAATTTCTCTCTTTTCATTCCTTGGCTCTGTCTGTTACACTATAGGCTTTGTATTTCATTCCGTATCCAGTGTAAATAGTCCAAATGAATATGGGGAAGATCAAGCTACCATTTTATCTCTGCAGAGAAGAAACTGAACTGTAATCATAATGGGTTGGACAGAACAGTATATGTATCTGTGGCTTCTCAGGAAAAATATACCATTGTTATTTTTTGTACCCAGATTACCCTTTGGGTTATTTTCCAAAAACACATAACTCTCAAATCCAAAATCCGTCTAAAGAATAAGTTGTTTGTTGGTAAAAATTGTTAAACATACCAGAGATGCATCACTTGGTGTGCAAGTCATCAAAATCTTGTCTGATGTACATACTGTAGTTTTCATTTCAAATATATTTTTATTTAGTATCTCACTGATTTTATACTGTACCTGAAAGAGATTGGGATTGTTTATAGAAAAATGTAGAAGTATTTGACTTTCCAAAAATATGCTATTAGGAAGTTCTCTCCTGGGATGGACAGACTGGATGGAAGTGGGGTGTAGGAATATGGAATTGTGTATAACAAGCAAAGTGTAGAGCTAAATGTCCTTCTTGCGTCAAATCTTTAGCTTTTATATAATAAATCAGATGAAATGATGGCAGAAAAATTCTCCTGTGAGGGTGGCTTAGTGTTCGGTGAAACACGGCAGTTTACAACAATGGAGTAGGTTCTGCTGCCTACTGACAATGACAAGGTGAAATTAACTTCCTTGAAAACAACAGAGCTTCCTTGAGTTTATAGTAGTACAAATTAGAGAAAGATCCTTCCTTTTTTTCCCCCTTGAACTCAGTTTTGTTCTTCCTCTTTGTTTTTCTAAGATTTTCTAAGCCCCCAAATACTATTATAACAGAAAAAAAGAAAGAGTGAGAACCTTGAAGTGAAATTATTTTATCAGTGAACAGATGATTTAAACGTATACTTAGTGTACATAGGAATATAAAAGACCTAAGGCCATATCTAAAAATTCAGGAATTGGTGTTTATATTTTAAGAATGTTTCTGTTCTTTTACCATGTTAGCATGCTTCAGAGTCTGTTGCCAAAGTGTCTGAACTGATTCCAGCTGTTGTTGAAGAACCTAAAATGTAGAAAATAAACTGGTAGAAAAAAAAACAAACTACTACCTACCTACCAGTCAGAAATACTGACTACCTACCAGTCAGAAGACTGGTAGGTAGTTGCTTATTTTTTAAAATATTGAAATGGATTAGGTTATTTTCTCAGTTTAACTCATGTTCATTTTCTAGTTCTAAGATTGTTTTCATCCTGCCTGAGTCAACAAGAGTTCATCAAATGGTTCTTTTACCATTAAACAGCCATTTAGAAAATTATTTGCAATACTGGAAGGATTTCAGCATCATTCTTCCTGGACACTTGCTCACATCACAGAAAGCACTGTCACATCTGGCATTACTTTGCACCTTAGTCTTTGCTGTGAGACCAAATGTGTTCATACTATAGTTCCAAAGATCATCTTTTGGTTTAGACTGACATGTACTGGTTGGACAACATAAGCGAGCTAGACTGTCTCTTGGCCTAGTGAAGGGAGAAGCCCTAGTGTTCTGTATTAACAGAACTAATCTAAGCAAAGCTCTAATGACTTAAAAGTGCTTTAAAATAAATAGTACAAATGCTTCACAAAGATAAAAGAATGTTTTTCTGAATGAATCATTATGAGGTCGCAGGAATTCAGAGACTCGGTCAAAACCTTAGCTAAAGGAATGAACTTGTGCATAGAGCAAAATGTGTAGTTTTCTATGTATTCTGCTTTAGAAGAAAATTCTGCACAACATTAAAGAGGAGAAGAAGGGGTAGGTAGAGAATACTGTACATCCCATACCTGAGTTATGTGACTGTACTGCTATTAAAAACAAAACCAACCTACTTTGCTAGTCAGTATCCAAATGGAAATTGTAGTTTGAAAGTATGCTGTCAATTTCAAAATACGTCAGCAAATTACATCAGTTAAAAAAAATATCCTCAGAGAATGACAGCTCCAATGGTCTTCAGTCTGCATACAGTTTATAAGTACACTGAAGCAATCAATCAGTCTGTATTTATATTCATACTAACTAGTTCACACATAAAGAACAATACAAAAGAGACTAGCTTTGAATTAGATAACTGTGAACACAGATTTAACACTTCATCCTAGCAGCTCCTGTGAACTTGAAGTAAGGCATCTTTGATCAGTAGCTAGCCTGAGCTACTCCTGTTGCTCTGGTGAAGTCTGGTACAGCCCAGTTTGCCAGCAGAGGTTTGGCTATGCTGACAGGGAAATCTGTATACTCTGTATACTTAAATAAATGCACCATATGGGAATCCTGCTAGCTAAGACTGTCTTTACGTCCAGTCATCCTGTTCCTGTCTGCAGACAGAATCAAATCTGCTTACTTCGAGGGCTGTTTGCGGGTGAATTGGATCTTCTACTCCTGTTGTATGATTACCTGCTAATAAAAAAGACATTTCTACAGTTAGCACTGCTTGATGTTCACAGGAAGAGCTGTTTCAAATCTAGACATCAAGGGAAAAGGGAGAAAACTCAGCCCTGCAGAGGCCGAGGAAGGGTGTAAGAGCTTTTTTCTTCTGCTGTTGGTGTTCTCAGCCCTGCTGCAGTCCCTGGCACAGGACGGGAACACATGCAGGTGAATTAGTGTCTGGAGAACCTGAGGAAGAGGCCCAAGGCTTCAGCAGGGAGAATACCTCTTAGAAAGGGATGAAGCAACCATCACAAAACACGTACCTCGGGCGACTTGTGTCACCACCATGCTAGTCAGGTGTGAGGGGTGGCCCCAGGACGAGGTGGGATAGCCCTTCATTCCGGTGCAGAGACCCAGCTGTACAGTTTTTCCTCCCTCTGGAGGCTGCCTTGGCCTGCACCATCCCCCACCTCCTATGTGAGGAGGAGGAGGAGGAAGGCTGGTGCAGCCTGCTGGTCCCCCTCCAGTGTGGTGTGTCATGGTGGTGACATCACAGTTCTCAGGGACAGCGTGGTGACACAGCATGGTGCCACCCCTGGGTGCTCCATCCCACCGAGGTGCCGCTATGGCTTCCGCCCAGGCCTCCCCTCTGTGGGGACAGAGCAAGGCCGCCATTTCCTCCACCAACAACCACAGCCTCTGACAAGGGGCAGAGGCAGGCCTGTTTTCAGGCACTGTCCCTGCCCCGTTGCCCCTGTGATGGCGGCTGCCTGCTTGGCATGGCAGCCCTCATGTGTCTGAAGGCAGCAGGGCACCTGGGGGGCTCGGCTCTGGGGGACCCCAGGGGAATGCCACCGTGCGTCCAGTGCTTCCTTCCTTGTGTTTCGTTTCGGGGTTTCTTTTTAATTCTTGCTGCAGGCACCTCCCTGGGTTGTCACTGTAGGTGGGTGGCCTTGCTCTTCTATGGTCACACTTGTGATACGTGTTCTTGTCTTTCACCTTTTTGAAGTAATAGTCTCTTTTGCATTGTTTAAATCATGTGAGTGTAGCTTTATCCTTCCAGGAAAACATAAAAAGCTTCCTTATCAAAATAAGTGGAGCTCCTAACACATATATGAACAATATTCATTGTGTTTTCCATGCTTAAGGTAGTAGAGCAGACATTCATTATGAATAACCCATAATCATGTGAGTAGACTCATTCAAAGACTGTTTTGTAATTAAATGACTCAGGATGGTTAGACATAGATTGTTAAGCTGTGTTACTTCTCACAAAGCACCTGTAAGGCTAAGACGTGGGAAACCTTTGCTAACACAACTAAAACCATATATAATTGACGTTCTTTTGGGAAGCAGCAGTATGAGAGGTAAATTTTTTTCTAAATTGTAACTCTCATCTGTATCAGGGTTTTGAGTTAATGCTTGTATAACAGTTAATTGGCAAAGCATATTTGTTAAACTCTACATTGCATAAAAGCTGGTAGAATTTGTCTGTGAAAGATTAAGTTCAACCCAGATTGTTTTAATTTGTGCGCAAATTGTGTGTGGTTACTTCTTTCAAGATTTTTTTTTTTAATTGAGAAAGAATAAGTGGATGAAATATGTAGCATATATATTTCTTAACCAGCTTTATCAGTGGGAGATGTTGAAGAAAATTCTGAGTTTTTTAATATTCGCCCCGGGGCTTGTCAATTAGTCTTTATGCTAGAAGTCTGCATATATATGCTTATAGCTTTGGAAGAATATAGTTCAACAGTCTGACACAAATGTATTGGTAATGGTACATTTGAACATTGTTTTGGAAGGATAGTTTACGATTATAGATAGATGACAAAAGAGTCACATGGGGATTGTGGCTTTTAGTCCTTGAGAGTGGCATAGCTGTAATATTCAAAGTTTTCAGGCTCTCCAAATAGTTCTAACATGTTTTTGCAGAAGTACAAAGTTAGTGAATCCTTTTTACACCTGTTAAGGGACAGCTGAAGAGTTTAGTGGCTGGAATTAGCCCAGCAGTATTACACAATATCAAGAAACGTAAATCTTATATTTAGCTACTTACTCTCCAACCCAGAAATATTTTTTTTCTCATTTTTATGGCATCATAAGAGTAAAAATAAATCTAGGCTTATGTTAATAATCTGGAATATAAAATCTGTCCCTGTAATCTTTCCCCCAATTATTATTATTTTGATACTATTCTAACATTACTGACAATGTTGTCATTAAGTACTATTCTCTGAACTGGAATCAGTACCTTTTACTAGGAGCCACTGCTGGAGGACTTGGTCCTTAAAGTGTTGGGAATAGCTTTTTAACAGTTAATAATTTTAATTTTTGAATCAGGCATTTCAACTTGTCCTTCAGCTATGCTAGCAAATCAAGTAAGATGTTCACATTGGGCTCACATTGGACGTTCACATGTTTCACATTGGGCTGCTCTGTCAAAAATAACTTACAAAATGCTTGTATGTTTTTTAAAAAAACAACTATTTGCCATAAAAAATCCAGATGATATCAGGAAGCTTTGCTGCCAAGTAGTGCAAGAGGGAGAAGAATGAAGGTGGTGCAAGAAAAAAGTATAATTTTCAAGCTGAGCTCTTTCATGATTCTGGTGTAAGCCATCCAAATAGTGGTGTTTTGTCAGAATATTGAACCTTTGTTAATGAAGATAGAATCATTAAGACCAGTGAGTTCTCCCACTGGTCCACGTAGGGATATATTCAACAAGTCAAGTTAGTATTACCAGGAGCCTGTGTGTGAGTCTCAGTCAGCAAGAGGGTAAGTTCAGTGGCATAGACCATTTAAAGACCAAGGAAAGATACTAAATAATGAAACCAAAACTACACCAGAAAAAGAACATTTCCTTGGAAGTTTCTTCATGGTATGCTGTTGCCTATTTGCACCATCACAGGGGGTGTTGTGCTCTAGAGACTATGCTTGGTATATCTGCATTGTGATCTTCCTGTAATTCTGAAAAGCCAATGAGAACAGTGAGGACAACCAGAAAAGCCTTCTGGAGCTGTCAGTTCCTGTTTGCAGTTTCATAAACAAGGTCAGCTGTTTGAGAGCTGAAAGGAAAAGCTTCTGAAATAGAAATGGTTGGTCCCAACTTTGAAACATGTGGAGAAGGTATGGAAGTCTTCACTTGGAAACAATATTATCATTATAAAATTCTGATGTACATGTTTATCTTAAACAAGACCAATACCTTGTTTTGTTTAGAAATAAACAACACTGTATACTTCATTTTATATAAACAAATGCCCAGACATTGACCCATGAGAATTGTTCTGTATTTATCCAGCAAGAAAAACAAAAATAACGGAATAAACACACTGTTCTTTTTGGATTTCTTAAACAATGTATAAGAAAACCTTCCAGTGCAGAAAGAAGTCCCAGGAAGTTAAACTGTACAGAATCAGAGAAAACAGCAGGGAGCCATTAGGTTTGGCTGCAAATGAGGTCTTGGGTTAGCTATTTAGAGTTTGTCAGTTCTGTGGTAGCAGTCAACGGAGATATTCCATCCTTCTGTTCATCCTGTCCTGAGCTCTTTTCTATGATATTTTAGTTACCTGTTTCTGAGATAAAGACCGACCTAGATTGTGAGCTCCAACACAACAGTCTCATTAAAAACAACAAAAAAATCTTGTATAAGAGATGTAGAGGGGAAAGAAACTGATGTGATGCAAACAGCGGTATTGTAGGGAAGAGCTAGGCATGCACTTAATGTAAGTAAATGAACAAATGCAGTGCCCCATCAGTACATGCTAGAGCAAAAACCATAAAAGAGCCAGCAAAAAGATACAGTGCAAACCTATAAGGAAATGAAGTGGTGTTCTTTGTGCTGTATCTCAAGGGTAACTTGAGTACCACTCAGCTGCCTGTGTTCTCCCATGACTTGGCTCAGAGACTCTTCAGAGACCTTGCTAGACCAGGACTTCTGTGGCCACCAAGGCAGGAAAAGGGCAGAAATCTCTCAGCTGCGCCCTCATTGTGTAGTCCCAATTTTTGTGTATGTTGGTGGAGCTCCCCTTTGTGCCCTAGGGTTTTGGCATTAGTTTCTGAATGGGACTTAATGGATGCTGCTATGCTTGTGCAGCCCACTTCCTTTATCCCCCACTGCTTGTGCCATGAGCTGAAGGCCGATGACCAGGACCTTTGAGTCTGGGAAGTGTTACAACAGGTGAATGCGATACATGATGGAGTTTGGATACATTAAGGAGTTTGGTTAAAAAATGGGTTGTGTGATGAAAGTGCGTAATCAGTCACGTCATGTGAAAATAATTTCTGCTTTGTGATTAGGTGAATTGTATATTGAGTTAAAACCTAATATTGAAAAGAAGAAGTAAATTATAACTACTTTTTGACAAAGAGTACCAATTCCAGGCCTCAGGAAAGGAATCTGAGCTATAGAACAAATTCCAATAAATGAGGAGGATCAATTTTGAAAGGTCTTTATTGTATAAATGTGCATATAGAGTAATTGTTTCTGGTGAGGTTACTTCTTTGTTTATAAAGTCATTTACTAGACAAGAGGAGATGAAGAGAAAGGATGGAAGAATTCCTTAGGTCTCCGCTCAAACAAGCGGAAAGGAAGCATCTTTTGTGTACCAACTACTTGATTCTTCATTTACCTGTGAACATCTAAAACAGCAATAATTAGAAAAATCTGGGTTTGTATTGGGTTAAAACGTTCTTCTTCAGGGGAAGGGAAAGCATTGTATGTTGTGAGAGTGTTTCGCCTGGTCCTTATCGAAGATGTTGAGCTAAGCAGGGAAAAGAAACCTTTGGACAGACTGCTGTCCTCCTAATTTGCAATATCCACTGCCAACCTGTCTTAAGACTGTATGGCTCAGGTTTTTATAGATCCAGGAGTCTTCTTAGGGAAATCTGGGTTAAACATGAACAGCTGATTAAATGTGTCTGTCCTCCTAAATATGACAGAAATGCTAAAATCAGCTACAAGGACAGCTGTTACCTCTTGATTATTGTGAGACGATGAGTGGACACGTTCCACGAACCTTTGAACAGGTGCAACCTAGACAGGTTTATTAAAACACTACAGTAGTAACTATCCAAGTATGCAAGGCATTAGGATCTGGTGGGGTGATCATAGAGATAGACTTGATTAAATACTTGGAGATGTCACTTTGGTTCTCCAACTTGAGAGGCGATGTGTAAATCAGTTTCTATCATTTGTTTTAACTGGCATCTTTCAGGGAGGTCTGAGGTATCAGGGCAGATTCATTTAAGACATAAACTCAAAAGAAGATTATTTAATCACTGCTGTGCCAAACTTGGTGAATCTTATGGATGTAACTACTGTATTGCCCTAATTCATTGCTTACTGTGTATCCAGTACCCTCTGTTCTTGCTATGTAAATTTAGATGTAAGGTTAGACATTTTTTTTCCTGACCTTGGAATTAAGGTTAAAAAAAAGCTTGTCCTACTTTTGGATTAATATATTATGTTTTGTAATGTGGTGAGACGATGAGTTTGAGCCCTTCCAGCATTTAGGAGGAAAGGCTGCTTTTGGAAGATTTAATTGCCATGAAAATCCTTTTGGCAGACAGCAATGAGATCCAGTGCAACAGTGCTTTTTTCCTTTACCTGCCACAGGAGAATCAGCTCATCTGCCCAGGTGCTACCACTGTAATGCATATTTTACTCAATCCTTACTTTACCTAAAGCAGGGCAATGGCTGATACTATTTTATGGTTATCAGTCTTCAAAAGCCCCATCTCTGTTCAGTTGTGACCTTCCAAGGACTGCCTTTTTGTCACAGGGGTGTTAGGACTCTTCATATATACACTTCTTAACAGCACTTATCTCATTCGAGTGAGAATGGAAAAGGCTGGACGAATTATGAGAAGAAATAACATTTTTAGAATTTATCCGTCCTGTTGTGTTTTTTTCCCTTCTATACTGTAGCCCCCTTTTCCGCTTAGTCATGGGGTAGCAATTACTTGTTCTCTGTACAGTTGGGCCATATCTGAGTGTTCTTGCAATACATGCTTTTCTTATAAATAATAAGATAGGTAGTGGAAGAATCTCACTTTGAAAGAATTATACTTCTCACCTCATACATCCTATTTAGGTATAGTTTTGAATTGGCACACCCAAAGAGGTACAAGACCTAGAGCAGTAACAGGATCACTTTCTGTATAAGTGACTGTAGTTTTGAAAGTGGTGGCATTCCTGCACTGAAAATAAAAGGAAATTAAAGGAATTTGCACGAGTAAAACAGCAGAAAGAGACGTAATTCTTGAAATGAATTAAAAAAAAAAGTGTCTTGGTTAAGCTCCTCATTATTTTCATTTTTACACAATCACAGCTTTCTTAAATGCGCAAGCTGTAGATGTGTTACAAGTCCAGTCTTAGCAAAGTATAGAAATGGAAATAATCATGAAACTGCCAATTAGAGAAACTTCACTGAGAAATATGATTACTGAAAAGATAGCATTCATTTATAATGAGTATGTTGAATGAGTGCTACACACAAACTGAATAGTCGAGATACGGAAAGTATATTTTACCTTAAGTAGACTGAAAGATAAACTAATTGTCCTGTGTGAAATCATAGCTTCTCTTTGAGATTATTCTTCCTCAGTGAAAACTACCTATGCCTGTGGTTTGTTGTCTGCACAACCTACAGGCACCTCGTAACTCTACTGCTGCTCAGCTGCTGCTCTGAAACTTGGATTCATTTCTACGTGCAAAGGGGCTGAATGTGACTGTGCCTTGTGGCAACATGTAGGGAGTTGCTAGTGACACCCTACAGGTTTCACATAATGTCATAAACAACTCTGCTCTTTGTCATAATAGAGAAACTTTTTTTTTTTTTTTTTTTTTTGTCTTGAATGGGCTGAAACAGTTTGGCTGCAAGTATTACTTATGGTTTTTGTTTGTTTTAGCCACTGAACATATTGTTCCAGCCGTTTCTCTGTAGTGTGCCTGGTCAAATTAATATTTAACTTTTTGTAGGCTGCTGGATGAGCAGAATAATTAAAAACCTCTTAAATCAGGAATATACTAAAAAGATATATTTTTTTTTTTCCAAAAAAAAATCGTTTTACACAGAATGTGGTGGATAAAAGTCTATTCCTGAGTGACATCTGGAAAAGGAAAAGCCAAGGCTGTCAAAAGCTTGCAAGGGATTTTTCCTCTTGCTCAGAATCCTCCTTATGTTTACTAAATATTTCATCTTCTGAGTAATAAGCAATAATCATTAATGTCTCCACAGTTTCTGAGTTCCTGAAGCTGGCACTCCAACACAGCTGTAACTTGGCCAGCAGAGCTTTCTTTAAAGCTTTTTTTTGGACAACTGTCCCTAGCCTGTACCATTGAGAATTTTTTTTCAGGGTAATGTAATATACAATCCTTCAAGACCGTCCTAAAACCTTTAGCAGTTTTTGGATCCTGCCCTGGTATGGGGAGAGCAAGGATTTGGCAGGCTGAGTGTAACTGAAAGCACTCCGGCAGTATGTTAAGACAAATGTGTTCTTTACCAGATCTGGAAACAAACCCCTTTGTGTGTTGTGTAGATGGTGTTACTTATCAAGCATGCACTGTGAAGATAAGATTTTACTTGGTGGTGCCACAGAGCAACTGAATGCATGCTGAAGAGTTGTAGTATGCATTTTACTTTAAAAATTCATATTTTAAGGAAAATGAATAATCTGCTTATGGAAAATTCTTGTTAACTTCTAAAAGAAACGATCTAGATAGCTTGCTTTAAGAGAAAATTAAATCAACAAACATGTTTTGTTTACCACTGTTTTATTCATGAAAGTATGAAACCACAAGGTATATGATAACTTTATCCTTGTGAAAAAGCCCCTCTAAAGTCAAATTTGATTCAGATGCCTGTCTATTACACGCAGGTCAGATCTGTACCCAACAGTGCAGTCATTTCCTTTCACATGATTTATAGAAATTTGAACCAAAATTCTTGAGCATATCATCTTGAGGAAAATTCGTGAGCAAACCAGCCCAAATTCTGCAGGCTGGATCTATCCCTAGTTTTAAACACTGTCAGTTTTATTTCTGTTAAGAAGCTTTTTATCTATGAAAGTTGCAAGGAATGCTTCAGGATGTGTCTGCATTAGCAGGCAGCATGGTGCAGTAGGGGCCGATGTTGGTACTGAGGACATGGCAGCTCCACAATACGTGGTTCAGGGAGGGCTTATTTAGGTCTAATATCATTGTGTGGCCTGCATTCCCATTAGTGGTTGGTGTGCATTCCCATTAGTGGCATTAGCAGAGATTCTCTTCTAGTTGAATTTCGTCAGAAAGGAAATCATCGTGCATGCACTTTGGTGGGCAATGTGAACCAAAATGCAGTGAGTGGGAATCCTGAGGGATTTACTTTCAATAGTACACTTCTGATCTGACCAGAAGCGTTAGTGCAATTTTTAGGTGGTGGAATGTGGTTGAAAACCTGAAAAAGCTATTGAGTTATGGAAAAAGCATAGATTCTTTAATTACTTTAATGAGCTTTTGAAGTTTCAGATTGTTGGTAACACTTCAGTGTTACGTAAGAGACTAAAAGCATTCATCTTGGAACAATTGATACAAAAGCACCCTATAAACTAATCTGTGTGTGTTCAGATGCAATTCTTATCTTGCTCATTTGGAGAATTACAATTTCATAGAAGTTTTTACTGTCTCACAGAATAGCCCCCCTGTTTATGCAGTAGTAGCATAACTGAGGAAAGCTTTTCACACCTGTTGATCAACATTTGAAGAGTTCAGATAACAAGCATATGAAGTCACACTTATTATCTTTCTCTCCATCTAAAAATAAATGCCATAGCTTGCTCTGCTTGTAATATGTATCTAAAAAAGCCTGGACACAGCTGAGCAGCATAGTAGCATTACGCTATCATGATTTACTGGGTGTGCCATTCTTAAGCCAGCAGATAAAGTGGATCATTCTTTAGCTGGACACATTACATAGGAAGGATTTGTGCCAGTAACCCCTGACACCCTACTGAGGTAAAGAATGTGGCCTTGAGCACGCTGCAGAGAGAATTGCTGTATCTTTCTCTCACTTTTAAATCTCTGTATTCTCCCAGTCTGAAAAGAAGATAGGACGTGATTTCCTAATTTTCTTCTCTATTAGGATCAAAGATTCTTGTCCCTGTATGAATTGCAAATCTATGCTTCCTTTATATTACACTGGTGTAAACATTTTCACATAGGGTGGTACTTGCAATTAGATAGGCTTACCTTCTCGCTCTATGAAAGTCATCTCTGACCTCAAACCTCTCAGAATAGCACCATGCCATGATGCAATGCCACTGAACTTCCCCCAAAGATTTGGCATCAAGTCATGTTATGTGACTTTCTTTTAACCTAACGTTTCTTGTAGCTACATTCCTGGGAGTTTCCCCATGTTTTCGATTGGTACGTTTGCTCTGTTAAAGAGAGGGCAGTTTGGGGTCTTCAGTTTTGAAAGCACATAATTTCATTCAGTGTCAGAAAACTAATTTTGCCCAGATTATATGTTCAAATGCCTCGTTTAAAGATTGTTTCATTCTTGCCAGCTGTTTGATAAATCCAACGCATACTGCTCTGTGTGTCTGAAAATGCCAAACTTCTATTATTGTCAAGCCACTTGACACTCACGCCTTCTCATTTTTCATACCTGTTGAAAAGAAACACAGAATTTTCATCGTATGTAGTGATTTATTTTTACTTTCAGTTGCTCCACAAATAAATGAACATTAAGCAATTATTGTAAAACACTAGTGGCATTTCAGGTTTGTAAAAATACACATTATATGCACTCTCAAAATGATTTTCACGTTTACTTTATGAATTCTGCTCCTCCATGATACGTGAGAAGCAGAATTGTGTTTTGTGCCTGAAAAAAATTCAGGAACTAACCTTTAGAAGGGTGCATCTCTGTATGCTTTTGGTACGCAGGCTTAAATTTTAAATGCAGGGACACATACATTTTAAAAACATTTAAATTCAGAAATGATAGTTAAAGACACCTTGAAAAGTCTTCGAGTATACAAACATTTCATTTCAGGCTTTGTGACTCATCTCAATTTTAAATATAAATTTAAAGTACATACAGCTTCTAATTTTGATTCTCTATTCCGCTTACATTTTAAGCTTCTTATGTATTTTAGAATGGGAAAAGTATGTAAGATTTTTTGCCTGTGAGTTGTTCACTTCTGCTATGAATTGATGAATGGTGTTGATGTTTTTGGAAAGTGCTAAGGCTGAATTTGTCAGACAGGTGTATGTGTATGCAGCTGGCACCTAACTTAAAGCAATGCAAACCTTAAAAGCGTTTCAGAAGTTGATTTAAAAACTGTTTTCATCCAGCTCCGCCCCCACCTCCCCCTTGGAAGTTCATCAGGCTTTTCATAAAAGATCTTTCTCCTGCCTATTACCAGTCATTTTTAAAGATGTCCGAATTTTAATTACCAGAAATAAAGGTATTATAATGATAATTTCCATTGTAACTATTAAGGAAATTAAGTGATGGAGAGGCAAATAACAGTACCGTTTTCTGCAAAAAGGTTTTAAAGTTTACTTTCATTCTTGCTTTGCAGTGAGTTCCTATTAGATTTTTTTTTTTTCCAAAAAGCAATGTATGTGTGTGCATGCCTCAGAACAATTTTCTGCGAAGTGATGTGAAAGCCAATTTCATTGTAAATCACTGAAACAACATGGAACTGTTTTACTTCTTACTAAATGGTCTTTATTACACTAGGCATTTTCTTGTATGAATCGGTATTTATTCCTCATCACATTTGCTGCATCAGAAAATTAAGTAAATATAACCCCAAATTCAAAGCAAAGTAAGCGAAATTTATTTTTTGGCACACATTAATGATGCTTGAATAATAGATGGTTGAAGCAGACATGAACATCTGGTTGCTTTGTACTATCCACGTAAAATAGCTGCTTATCTAATGATCTGTCAATTTTCTTTATTTGGTAGCGCACAGCCTGTAACACAATGAGGCTTTCAGTGTTTTTTGCTGCTTGCACAGATTCTTAATTTATGTTAAAAATAATGTCTTGATTACAGGATATGTGGATATACTGTAGTGATCCTGTAATACCTCTGCTGTTTCACTTTTGTTATTCCAGTACAGCTGTTTTAGTTCATACTCCACCGAGTTATACTGGCAACTTCAAAGACAATCCTTTGACAGAATTTTACTGGTATAGTACGTTACTGCTGGTTAATAGGGACTCCCACCTTGCTCAGATTCCCATTAGAGACAGTTTAAAAGCTGCTACTTTGGATTCAGGTGGGAGTCCTGACACTTGTACTGCAGTTCTAAGCTGGTAATGGCCTCTCGTGTGCATGCATGTATGTGTGTGCTAAGGTAAGACTAGCATTTTGGGTAAACAGTAACTGCTTCATATCCCTCTGGTGGCCTCATGCGAGCTCGCGCATGAGCTTCACAGTAGAGCTGGCCCTCCACGAAGAAGTAGCCCTTTTGTTTCAGGTTAAGATTGCAGTCGGAGCACACGAAACATTCTGGGTGCCGGTATTTATCCCGTGCCTTCACCACTGTCCCTCTATATGGAAACAATTACAAGAAAAAAACAAAACAATTAATTCATAGGAATTTAAAGTGCAAAGAAACAGCAGTATGACACAAAGCAAGTTTTAGGTATCTCTCTTAAGGCCTTAAGACCTAATTCTGGTTTTGCCAGGCACTGCAGAATCTAAGACTGGAAATTGAGTTTGAGTAAGCGAGATATAAAAGGCATTAGAGGAGATGATGTAGACTGTTTGACAGTTTATTGGAGAAACAGGGTTTGAAGAATCACGTTATTTTGGCTACAACACAGGAAGTACAGTCCCACCTATCAAAATGGTGGTAAATGAACTTAGAACACACATTTCCTTGGTGACTGCGGTCTGAGCTCATCATTATCTGTGTCCTTTGCTGAAGTTAGTGATGTCAATCAAACATAAATCTGAAGTTTCAAAATAGGCCTCAGTGTTCCAGATACTCAAACTCACCTGGGAGAGGGGTGCTCTACACCCCTGAACAACCTGGCGAGTTCACAGCCTAACACAACACAGCACGGGTGACTGCTGTTTTCATTAGCATGTGTTAATGATTGGCTTGCAAAAGGCCCTGAGACACCTTAATTAAAACTTCCGCAGTACATTGTCAAAACTGAAATTGTCTGTATTTAAAGTGGCTAACATGTAAAAATATATTGACCGAAATCTCAAATCAGTAGCTCTTATCTCTGTTTTCTAGAAGCATTTTTTTTTGTCTCTCAGGCAGGGACCATCACTTGATAAAGATTCCTGTCATTTGTGATGGTGTTTGAAGGCATGTGCTTATGCTAGAGA
This sequence comes from Aythya marila, assembly GCF_965140915.1. Classification (NCBI taxonomy): domain Eukaryota; kingdom Metazoa; phylum Chordata; class Aves; order Anseriformes; family Anatidae; genus Aythya; species Aythya marila. The sequence goes on along the minus strand of NC_139045.1, from coordinate 20,042,854 downwards.
TTTCTAAAACTAGAAAGAAACAACTTACAGAATTCCGCTCCCACATTTGTCACACTGTGGCACTTTCTGGGCACCAGGCAAGCCAGTGGGTATCTTTGTCACAGGTGCTTTCACACTTCTTGTACCCACAGGGCGTCCATCTGAGAACCAAAACATTTCTGTTAAGCACAGGCTGATATTAAGCAGCTGAAGCAGTTAAGCACTTTTCATGTAAATACACACTTCTGGATGTATTTACAGGAGTTCACTTATGCCAACTAATAATGAAGTTTCTCTGTACAAGTTTAGTGGGCCAGATCCCATGTCTTTGGACTTGGGAAGGATATTGTATGCTATAGCCAAAAAGCAGGTATTACAACTGATTAAAAAGCAGGTAATTATAACTGATTAAAAATATAGTGCTTTCTGTCTCATAGGCATCTGCTAATTGACTGGTTGCAGATCCTGGGTATAATAGGAGAAGGAGGAGGATTTGGCTTTAACATAGCACCTTAACATAGTCAAGACCTATTCTTTGAAAGCTTAGTTCTTATTTGTATAACTAACCATACAAGAAATCCAGAAAGATTTATAACATAATACAAATATGAAAATACAGCAAAGTACAAGAAGAAGATTACCCCCAGAATCCCACAATAACGTATGTACAGAAAATATAGATATATTTATTCCTTCTCTGGAAAATATTTAGGTATAAAAATTGAAATGATAAATATTTAAATATTTTTAGGTTATTTTTGGTTATATTTTACTACTTATGCTTACTGTAAATGTAAGAAACCTACAGCTTTTAGTTTAATGTTATTTTTTATTTTCAAAACCTCTTCATTTGAAGGAAATATGATTGTAAATGGTATTGTTGTCTTCAGTTTTTACTTAAAATGCAGAAGGGATGAGTAAAACTTACTTTGGGAGTTGGTTTATAGTTCTCTTTTCCTGGATGTGGAAGAGAGAGTTTTGTTTCTTGTTATCCCAAAAGTTCTCTTGCATAAAACCTCATTCAGCTGTAATCAACTTTGTACACTAACAGTCTTAAAATTCTGAGAAGAGATTCTGAAAAATTTAATTAACATTCCCATCTCACTCACATGGGACATTGCTAGCTATAAAAGGCAGGGGAAAAATGTTAGTAGGCACGTGTCAGATTCAAAAGGACTTGGTCTGTCAGAACTTCGTGTAGTTCTGATCTTTCTTATTTTATTCTCAGATTCCCCCCTTCCCACAAACGTTTAGAAATACTTTGAACAGGTAGAATATGTCATTATTAACCACCTTCCTCGGAGACTAAATTCTGGAGCACCTTAAAGGAGCCAGACTGACGAGGTTGGCTGGGCTCCTCCTGGTTGGCGTGCAGCATCCTGTACACGTCGGACTGAGGCACTGCAGTGGGAGCTGGGTCACTGCATCGCAGGGAGGAAGAGCAGATAAAACAGTTAATTAACATAACTTAGAAGCAATAGCTCTGACAGGCATAGAATATGTTTCAGGAAACAAACGTAAAGACGAGTGAATTTCTACAATGACTGAAGGGCTCTTTCCTCCAGGTAGCATTGCTTTATATAGTCTTCTCTTGATCTAATGCACTGGAAAAATATTCAGTGGAATTCATACAAAAATAAATCTATGAACTCATGACAGTATTTCCATAATTACTGCCCTGGCTCTTAACAGCATTTGGAAATAAGCCAGTACTTGCATTTAACTTCAAAGCAGTTGCATTCTTGTGATCAACTGCTGTATTAGCAAATGCTCTCTGGTACAGTATCCAGAAATTCCATTGTCACAGCAGCTGGCCTCAAGAATGCTGATAAAATCACAGCTCATGTCTTTACATGGGGCCAGCCAAAACCTAAACAAACACTTTGGAAGAGTGTCATGAAGACAAGATATTCTTAATTTTTGAAGTTGGCTCAGTCAGCCAAATTCATATTAATAATCAGGTGATTATTTATCTAAGCTAATTGTTACTTATTTAATATATGGAGGTGTCAAAAGAGAATGAAGTAGGAATTGTGTGGTAGAGAACATCGTAAGATAAACACTGTTGACTGGAAAATTTATTTTGTAAATTATATTAGAATGGCACATGACTTATTTTTTTGTAATGACAATTTTATGATAAAAATATAAGGTAAATTTTTCTCCAAATAACACTTAAATTCACTGACTTGTTTGGGTTGGAAGGGACCTCAAGGACCAGCCAGTCCCAACCCCCTGCCATGGGCACGGATGACTCCCACCAGACCAGGTTGCCCAAAGCCCCATCCAGCCTGGCCTTACACCTCCAGGGATGGGGCATCCACAGCTTCTCTGGGCAGCCTGTGCCAGTGCCTCGCCACCCTCTGAAAAATTTCCTCATAACATCTTATCTAAATCTCCCCTCTTTTAGTTTAAAGCCATTACTCCTTGTCCTATCTCTACACTCCCTGACAACAGTTGATGGTTGAATTTCCAATGACCTGTGAACTAAGGAATGTACCAAGAATATTTCATGGTATTTTAAACTGTACCGAGTATTTTAAATTGATCATGATAACTAACATCTTGAGTAGCTGAAAAGAAGAGCAGATGACTGCATGCACTGTCAGGAATAGGCCAAATGTGTGGCACCTGTAAATTTCAAACTGCTACTGGGACCAATTAGAAAGGTCAAAATTCACTTCAGTGCAGTCTGTTATCCCACTGATATTTGTGTAAATGTCCAGTTTAAATTTCCTGTTACAACTGGCTTCTAACTCTCTGTTGAACCTTAGGTTAAGTTGCTACTGGAAAAACAAACAACACAAAAACAAACAAAAAAACCCACTAATTTCACAAGGAATCAAACAGTTATTGACAATTTTGTTTCCCAGGATAACATCTAGACTGTCAAATGGCACAGTAAGAGCAGCAGCATTTGGGCAGCTAGCTAGAGGCTACTGTTGATTATATTAATTGCTTACATCTTCAAGAATCAACCAGCTTTCTCTGAGCCATTTTTAAACCAGTGAATAAAATACCATTTTCTTCTCTCCTCGTAAACTTTTAATCTAAAGAGTGAGCTCTCTTTTAAAAATATCTAATTAAACCCTTGATTCTCTCTTCTTTACTAAACTATTCCTAAAAGTCAAACAAGTGATAATACAATTACACACAAAAGCCAAAAATCAGGCACAAGGGTATGAGAAAACATTTCTAAATTCATACCCAGTGAAAATGAATCTCACTACAAAAGAGAGATTTCAAACCTGTGTAGACAGACAGTTCTCAAACTGGGAATGCTACAGGCATTCATGAAACCTGATTACTCTGGGCTTAATCCATATTTCAGAATAAGGAAAAAGTAAGTTGGCTTTTTTTTTTTTTTTTTTTTTTTTTGTGATTGAGGATAAGATTCATGCAGTAGAGTAACATCACTCAGTAGACTTCGTGAAGTACGGTTTTGTTTTCATCAGATTAGCATAAACTTCAATACTAGACAAATATGATTTTTACGGTTAGTAACAGCCCAGTTCTGCAAGGTGCTGAAAAAGACTCATCGGTGCCAGAGATTATTGTTTATTTAAAGTATTAGTAATTAGCTTTAGTTTACATCATACATATTATAAATTATTAACTTAAGTACTGTTGTGAAACAGAAAAATAAGTTACTATTATGCAAAAGTAGAGATAAAACAGCATGAATGATAAATTGTACCTTGAAAAACATGAGTAGAGCTTTAAAACATTTTATTATTCATCAGTACTGTCCAGATTCACAAGGTTACTACCTGCCTTTCAGTTCCTGTAGTAGGTAAAATTCATGAATCAGCTTTTGACCTTTACAGAGATCTCTCAGTAGGCCTAGAAAGTCAATTCCAGCTCTTTTTGGAGAAAAGCTAGGGGTACTGAATGAGTTGCCCTGGGTGGGCGCTAAAGAGCATGAATACCTACAAGATCTCCTAAGCTTCATAACTTGAATTTCAAAGGTTGAAAGAAATGTCAGTTAATAATAATAATGCATTAACGGTTAATAAGAATAAATTCTTAAATAGCAACAATTAAAACAGTAATAAATAGTTGTGAATTTTGGAGGGAATCAATCTTGAATTGGAGTGGTTGGTCAGCAAAGACAGTTGAATCAGCTTTTCCTTGGTAGCTACAACTACGAGATGATTTCCTATGAAAGAGTTATTTGTAAAATCTGAAAGACTTTTAACACTTTTTCATTCAAAGTCATAAATTACTAATAGATTAATGAAAATACGTAATGTTTTTAAGTAACTTAGTTTCTCTCTAACCCTTTCACTTGTTGTAGAAACCATGTAAATTGTTAAAGCCTGGGATTGTCGGTATATTCTAAATTTGTATATCCAACAATATTAAACGTACTGCTCTAATTACCTCATGATGGGTGTTTCCCCCAGAGCTGTAGAAACTTGGCCTTGCAGTGTTTCCATGATATTGTCATCTGAGTACAACTGCATGGGTGTGTTAAACTGAGCATGTACAATCTTGACACCGGGCAGCTCCATTTCCAGGGGAACGTTAGGGGCCATCTTAGACACCGCTTTCAGCTCGGTGGGGCAGATAGAGCTGACGGTGCTAATGGAAGAGGGGGTGCTGCGTCCACTGCCACAGTCAATCCCCGAAGGAGTACTGCATCCACTGTGTTAATTGCACGTTACAGCCAGATTGCAGAAAGGTGTGCAGTGCGTGTCGGATTATAGAGAAGAAAGACAAAAGTACAGGAATACGGTGATGTTAACAAGGCTGAAAAGCATGAATATAACAAAAAATACAGAAAAGCCAAAGTAGAGAAAGCAGAGAAAAGCAAAAGTATGTGCGTTCACTGAAAAGTAAAAGCGTCAATGCCAGTTATAAAGCATTCCTCAAAATTCTGGCATGCATTATCTTTAAAGACAAAAATATAAGAGATTGAATAATTCAGAACACAGTATTACTTTGCATTTTGAATGCTAGATATTCTTTGAGGATTAATTAAGCCTCACTAAAACTCATTGTTCTAAGCGAGTAATTTCTAAGATCTCCAAAAGGGTAGCTTACAAAAGTTATGTGAGTTGTACGTGTCAGTGACAGAATAAACACCTGCAATACTGGAATCCTAAATGCACCATTCCAGTCCTGTACCTCGTAATCCATCTGAGGCTGAAGAGACTACTATAAAGTCACATAATAAATCCAACGTTTCTTACATTTCCTTGGTATTTATTAATCTTTAAAAACGTATTTAACAACATATAAATATATATATATATATTTGTTAAATATTTGTTGCATATTCCAAAGAAAAAAAGATGTGAAAATAGCCAGGCATACTTTTGCTTTTCTAAACTACAGTGTTTCCAGTAGAATGTAAAGTGGTCCTTCACAAAAACAGTGGCTATGTATTCAAATAATTGTTTCAAGTAGATTTTACATGTGATTTATATAAAATAAAAAGGATGTGAAATTTTATATCAATGTTGGTCTACATTACTGCAGTAAAGTTGCTGCACAGCAACATGTAGTCTGTTAAGAAGAACTAGTAAAACAATGCAAGCATTAGTCTTTTTCAATGTCACTGATCTCAATACTTCCGTCGTTTCTCCATAGCACCTCAGAGGCTTTCTTGGTTCAGGGATACTTCTTTCCTGTTGCTGTGTACCAGCACTTAACCCAGGCTTTCCACAGGCTACCATTTATATGATATTCAGAGTCAAGAGATGATAAATGCTTGATCTTTTTCCTCCAACCTGCACATCAGGGTTATGTTAGCTCTTTCCAAGATGAACGATTCTGTGTAAACCAGGGAGTGTATCACATTTCACAGTTTGTGCAGTGCAGTACTCTGCCCAGTAACTACTCGTGTATGGAGAAAACCCAAATTTTCCCTTTGATTCAATGGAGAATTTGTGTAGGACCACTTTCTCAAAATTGTGAAGGGAAATACATTGCCTACAATTCAAGGCAAATCAAAAGAAAGGTAATTCCACGAATGGTAGGCAAGCCTGAAAGCAAAAGTATAAGCTCTGTATTATCACCTAGCGAGTCAGACAAAAATATTAATACATGGGGCAATTTAAAAATTTACAGCCCTTTTTTTGTGTATGTGTGTAAAATAGTAAGACCACCCTTAGATTATGCAGTAAAATAAGTTTTGTCGGTGCTAATAGTGTTAGTAAATGGAAAATAAGAGAAGGACAGAAAAAGCATAAATCTTGCTCTGAACAGCTGAAGTAATGTTAAAGCAGAATAAAGTGAAGTATAAATAAAATATAATCATATATAAAGAAGATAATTTCCAGTTAGTTTTGTCAAAGTCCAGTCCAAAATTATGGCTAATGTCAAATCTGTTAGTTCAATCCCATAGTCCAGAATCAGCTCTTCTTTTAGTCAGTGCTGTTTAGTCTCAGCTGTCTGTTCTAAAGGGATAATTACAGTCAGGATGGAGGTTTGGGTTTTTCTGCTGTATTTAACAAAGAGTATTTTTACAGCCAAACTGCTGAAAAAGTAGGAGACAAACAGTGTGACAGCCAGGGTTTTGTGGAAGTAAGATTCTCCATCAGAGATTCTGCAGTTTGTAAATATGGACTTCTTTGACACTAAAATACCACACAGACTTGCCCAGCTAAAGTTCTGAGACTTGGTGCATTTCTTACAGGTTGGTATTATCTGGCAAGCTGGAAAATAGCCAATTATTTAATCATTTTTACTGAAAATATTGTATAATTGAGATTTCTGAATTACGAGAATAGGCTCCCAACACACCCCGTTGAGCTTCTGTAAATCTGATTAGGTACATGCAGATGGTGCCAAGTGGTCCTAAAGACAGTCTAGGCTTTTGTCTATCTTTTTTTTTTTTTTTTTACATATATATGCACATATATTTATATTTTAATCTTCTTTATTTTCTATCTTCTTTTGTTATCTATTTTGTCTAGTCTACATGTAAATCCTCCTGTCAGAGGCCACGTATGTTTCCAAAGCAACACATCCTACAAAACTGGTAATCCATATGAGATTGACATTTTTTTTTTTTTTATAAAGTCTTGTTTATCTGACTCAAAATAGTATAACTAAAACACAGGCAGTTTGACCTTCAGTATGAAATACAGTACACTAAATCCACCAGTAAAACCTGTTACTGATAGAAAGGATAAAGGATAGCATCTTATTGCATCACTCAAGCTTTTTTGAACTGCCTTGCATTTTAACCACAGAATTTGTATTGTTTTTTTCCTCTGTGTATTTAATATTGTAAATCATAGTAAGCCAGGCATTTTGCCCCCAGTTATGATAGAGAAATATTACACCAAAACAAGGGATGTAAATATATGATGTTTTCTGCATTCTAGAGCTTTACAGGTCTTAGCATCAGATGGTTCTGTTTTAGCACTGCATTAGGTCATTAGGTTGTCTTCTGAATAGCTGTCTGCTGAAAAGTAAACTTAAAATCTCTGTATAGGATAGATGGTAATTAAAAAAAACTAGCTAGCTTTTATTTAGCAAGTTAAGAAGTTACATATATTTGCACTTGGGCAGAAGAATTCCACAGCTCTGTAAATTTGTGTGTACAGTACCTGGTGCTACACTGTAATCTGAATCATTCATGAATATAGTTCCTTCAGACTTGTATCTGTAAAACTGAGAGTAGAGTCTGGTCCTACTTTCTTTTGGAAATTTTGAATTTCAAGCCTGATATCTGCAAGTCCACCAACTCAGGTTTTTAAATTTCAGCATTAAGTTATATACCACTGTAAGTTAACTTCAAATGCCTCAGGATGCTCCATTAATATGGTTTGTGAGTATCCATTAAAAAAATAACACCATGCATGCAAATCCATCACAGCACTCCGAGTTTATAACCTGCTTCGGCCTGGGAGTATGAAAGGTTTGGGCCGAATATTATGCCTGTGTTCAAAGTAGTTGATATCCTGTAAAGACAAGAGGGTTAAAATAACTTCCTTTGGCCTATACATGCTTATTTCTAGTTAAAACGTAGGTAATAAATGTTTGAAGTTGTAACCATGAAGTAACCATGTTTATTTGTACATTCCTGGTACATAGAAGACCATCACTTTAGTGCTGAGAAACTTTGAGAATAACAGGCAGTTAGAGAAGGATGAGAGGTAGAGTTGCTGCCCAACACGGGGCAAATTGTAGCTACCTGCAGTGCTGCTACTACAGAGTTGAGTGTAGAGTTTTCTGTGCTGGAAAAAAACTGCTTCAATTATCACCATTTTTTTGGATAATCAACAAACCCCTGATTATCAGCCAAAACAGCAAGAGCTGGACTTTTTAATTGAAAACAGAACAGATAGTGATATAACACAAATGAGCGTGTATTATTATAAGGAGATACCAGTACTCACTTTTGCGATGAATTAGGAATGAGACTCCTCAGTTGTCCATGAAGCGCGTCTTGTATATTGCCAGATGAATACAGCCCAATTGGAGAATTATAGGAGGAGCTCACTACCTGTCTTTTGTCATCAATATTTGCTGCTGCAACAAAAGGCTGGGCCCTTCTGTTGTGAGCCGTACCAATAGGCTTGAATTCCTGTACGTGATAGGCAGACAAAATACACAAAGCTACAATGCACACCAAAGCTAGTAATGTGTAAAACTGACAACATCAGTATTGTTAATCTCTGCATTTTTTACTTTTGCAACTTTGTTATTTCTTAACTGGTGCAAGCACACTATATTTTTCCATGAATTTTCTATTCACTACTTAAGCCATATACATTCAGAGACTATTTTGTGCTTCAGGGCAAGAAGAAGGTATTCCACACTGGTAAGTAGCATACGACAAAATGGGAGGGATGAATATTATAGCAACCTGTTGTATCGTTCTCTATATTTTACAATGTTTAGGTTCATTGTTTAGAAACGTTTCACATATACTTAGTTAGCTTAATTACTTTGTTTTAGTGTTAATCTCTGACTTCTGCCTTTTTCCCCCCCCATATTGACTGGAAGTTGCAATGGTAAGATAGCACAGATCATTAGTATTTTAATGAGAAATATATATTAAATAAAATATATTTCAATGAGAATATATCTCTGCCAATTCTCTGGTTTGGCCTTGTTTTTGAGATGTGTATTTTGCATAGTGTTTAGACTTCCAAAGATTTAGGCCACCTAATAGCAAATCTTCAGAGGATGAAAGGTGAAGTGAGAACAGGACTTTCACACCTGCTGAGTCCTTTCTTATTCCTAACTTTTGAGTTCAAATCTCTGCTAGAAAATGTGATTGGGCTAATAGGAATACATCTACAATACTATATAGGTATGTATACTGCAATAGACCATTTCTGTATTTATGTTGATATCACGCTGTGTCTTATGACTATAGAGAGTTTAAGTTCTGATACTCCTGAATGAGATTTATTCCAAATTGTACCTTAGGTACTGGAGCTTTTGGCTTAATCACTGTGTACAGTTTATGCTGTGCGTTTACTATCACATACTTTGAAATGATGACACATCAAACATCTTCAGTTTTAACATTACTCAGGTGCAATTGTGGTCTTTTGGTCATATCTTGCAAGTGATACAAACCAGTCTCCTTGTTCTGATAAATAAAATTTTAAACCAAGTTTGTATTTTTTTTTAAATGTAGAAATGCCCTTTTTAGATTACCTAACCTTTAGGAATGCTAGAAAAATTTCCAGTTGAAATAAAATACAACTTATTAGCAACAAGTGCAATATAATTTTAATACTGAAATCCGTGGAATAAATCAAGATAAAAAGAGCAGATTAGGTAAGCATGGACACATTTTTGACATCTGTAGGTTTTTATTTATTCCCCAAACATTATTGCCCTTTTATTTTATTTTTTTCAGAAAACACCAAGTCCCTGTTCAAAGATTTGGTGAATAATTTGTAAAAGTTCTGAATGCCTGAATGTGAATTGGCCCTGTAATTTTCATTTGAAAAATCTGAACACTTTTAGAAATATATTTAGGAACAAACCTTAAGAAAAGTCATGGTTATATAGAGTGTGCAGCCAGAAGATGCAAACAGTAAAAAGCAGCTTTATTAAATGGAAATGTTTAGCAGCATTACACTGGAAGAGATTACTGAAAGCAGCAATCAGATAAATGAGCACAGAAATTTTACTTGCAGTTCTTCATTTCTGTCTAGTAGAATTGGGTTGCTGTTGACAAAATGTATTAGTAAATGGAAGTAAGCTTCTACTGTTTAGGATCATGTTTACTTTATGAAAGATATTAATATAAAATGTTTTAAATTGGTTTAAATCCATGTATGATACAAAACAAACAAAAACAACCATGAACATTGTCATTTCACTGCCTGTTTAATTCTTGTTGACGAACAGCACAGAAGACATGGCACCATAATAGCATGTTTACAATATAACAGCTCTGAAACAGGTATTTGCAGTTAGTTAAACTTAAATTCTTTTTTTTTTTTTTTTAAAAAAAAAAAAAAACAACAGCCTCATCTATTCATATAAAATGTCAGTGAAAGAACATACAGCAAATAGTCCAGCTCTTGTGTTTATTGGATCTTATTGAATCTGTGAGAAGTCCTCCTTTAGTTCCAAAGCTAAATGAGAACTGCAGGTTGTTGAAATTCCTAAGCAGGAATATTTGATAATTACAGTATTTCATTTCTTAAAAATCTTTCTACTTGACCAATGTCCTTTTTGTTAGACTAATGCATTTTGCATTGAGATAGTTATCAGCAACAGAATGAACATAGCCTCAAAAGTCTGCAGAAATGCGTCTAGCAATGCAACCAAGTGTTGGCGTTCCTTGAGGGTAATTGCCATGACAGTACACACGTGTTTACCTGTTGGAGGTAGTGGGGACTAAAATCATCATCTCCGAATGCTGTTACGTAAGATGGGCTAGATTCTCAAAACTACATTAGCATGACTATATGGTTTCAAAACTTGACTATAAGTGTTAATAGGCTGTAAGCTTACTTTGTAAAATAGGGTTTTGGTTTGTTTGCATTTTTTATACTTTTCTATGTGTATAATATATATTTATATCTCCAAGGATATGTCTTTCATGGACAAAGGTCTAGTCACCCTTAACGAAGTGTTCAATAGCAAAGATTAAAGCAATGAAAAAAAAGTTAAAAAGTCCAAATAAAAGCAATTAAAGAAATATGGTGATGGAAACAAAATAATTTTATATGAGGTGAAAAAGGTAAATGAGAAAAAAAAAATACAGGTCATAGCATTGTTTTACATTGACAATACATCAGGAAGGTACACATGAGCTTTTTTTTTTTTTTAATATAAATAATTTTAATAAGGTACACTGTCATTTACAATGATTTTTTAGTCCTAATTATATTATCTGAGAACCTTATATTACTTTTATACAGAATATGAAGGGATTGTATTAGTAATACTTCAAGTAGTCTATTATTTCCTGTTATTCATCATGCTATAGGTTGCTCCAGGTTAACAAAATTAGGTGGTTGGTTTTTATGTGGGAACATGTAGTTTGCAAGATTGGCTCCTAATAAGCAGCTGTTGCTGGAAGTTATTTGCTGGGATTATTGTCTCTGTTTGCTCTATCCAGAGTAAAAATTAGGGAGACTTTTCATGGTGTTTTGACAATTCCCTCTGCCAGTCTCCAAATGACTGTTTGGGGCTGCTCAGCCTAACGCAAAAGCTTTCCACTGTGTAAAGGTTCCTTGTTCCAGAGCTGCCCTGTGCACAGCATTAATTGTTTATCAGATTTCCTATAAACATCTGTAGAATACTTTCCATCTGTTGAAAGGAGACATTCTTTTGCCTTGTGTTGATATGGTGAACAACTTAAAGCATGTTTTACTGTCATTTATAACTGTTACTAGCTTGCAACTAATTATTATTATTTAACTTATTATAATTTATTATAGTAATTGAAACTAATCTATTATTATTTAGTTAGCTCCCAATGTATTTTAAATTAATGACTTTCCCCTCATGAAACTTTCTTAGCGAACTTGGCAAGAGTGAAAAATTCCATCTGCATTTATAACATTTGTGACCTTTTGGGTAATTCTAATTATTATATAAATGGAAGAAATGCTTTTTATAGAACTCGGTGATCTTCCATTTCTGCAGACCAACCAATATGTGCAATACTTTTGGATAAAAAAGATTTACATTTGAAGTAACACCTAATTGCTTTTGGATATTTATTTATTTATTTTGACTTGCCTGGGCTTCAAGGTTATTATTCATCATTGGACTGCAGCACACTCTAATGCGACTTACATGGCATATAATTATGCTGTAAATAGTCACCTGAGGTTAAAGAAACTTTCATGCTGAATTGTTTGCACTACTGGCACACACACTGATGGGTCTAGCTCTGAGACTAAATATGCAGTAAAATTAAGTGTAGAATTTCTGCAGTTATGGAAAAAAGGCATTTTTTTCCCCCACATATAGATCAGAGAGATAAATGTTCTTGGATGGAAGAATTTAATCGAAAATGTAAATCATCCCTACAGTGGTTTAGGATATTTGTTTATTAGCATTGCTACTTTTCTGAGGCTTATTATGTATTGAATATATTCAGTACTCCTGATTTCCCGATAAAGGAAAGAGGTAGACATACACAAAATGGAGAGGTTCACTATTTAAATCTAGGAAATATATATTTTTTAATTGCTCAATGGAGATTACTTTTCAGAAGGCTGCCAAATAGCACTTACTGAAGTCTTGTGATCTATTTGTAAGTAACTGCTCTTTTTAGGAATGCAGCTTTCATGCACAGGGATCACTGGATTACTGTCCTGTCATACATACCTACATGGCCTTTTGTACAGCTTTTGTAGTGACTTTGTTCCTCTGCTATTTCTTCTAAGTATATCCTAGCTATTCCACCAAAAAACAAACAAAAAAACACCTCTTAAAATAGCTGTTTTGCTTGTTTTGTTTCTTCGTTACACTCTTACTGCTGAAGAGGGTGGATTGTTTCAGATGAACTTTGCTGTATCACTTAACACAAAGGTTCTAGTTTGCAAAGAGAGAGAACTGTAACACTGGAATGCCATATTCATATTTGGGAGTGCAACTGTGAAAACAGAACTGGTGGAAGCATTTATTATGTAGAATTTGTTCAAATGGAATCTGCTTTTTTTTTTTTTTCCTTTAATTTTTTAAATTTTATTTTTGTGGGACAGCACTAAATAAACAGTTGGCATACTTGCTTTGATCCTGGCCTGCAACCAGAATGCTCTTTTCTCTTTCCCTCTTGAGACAATAGCAAATGTTCATGTAAGTAAAAGGAGGAATGACAAAGGAATAAAACACTAGCTGTAGACAACAGGTAGCTAATTAACTATTGAAAACATCTGCTCACAGCTCCTCACAAGGGACTGGCCGTGAGTTTGAAGAGAGAGGAGGATTTAAATGGATTGGAATTGCTTTTGCTGTTCAGAAGTGATGAATGTTTTGCTTGTTGATCACTGAGTGGGTTTTGTACAATTTAGTAACTTTCAGTTCTGTGGTGTGGTACAAAAGTATATGGAGGTAAAGAGACCCAACATTAATAAATCTTCCTGTTTATGTACCTGTTACATCAAAAAGATTTTCTCTGATGTGATGGTCAGATTGCTTTGGTGTTTGACATTTAGTCCTGAACTCATATGGTGAAGTCTCTAAAAGAGTTAAAGCATCTTAAACAGCATCAGAATAAAAGGAGCATTTTCTTATTTTTTCCCCCTGTAGTAGAACTATGGTGATGTGTGCAGTTTTAAAGAAAATGGGAATGTACTGTAAATTGGTAACATTTTGTTTCGGTTGCAGCTGAAAACCTAAAACATCCAGTCAGATAAAATTGTACATATACTATATATAGATGATACAGAAAGATATATGATGCCTGTCATGTTTCATATTATCTTAAATTGGCAGATAACAGATGAAGTGGTGTTCAAAGAATTTTAATAACCATGAGTGAGATCATTTAGAGTGTAAAAAGATAAATGAAAATGGTTAGGTAAATTTTAAGAATTCATACCTGTGGTTCAGCTTCCAAATTTATCTTGAAGGGATGTGCTTTGCCATCTTCTGAAACTTGCGGGGACCATAATTTAGTCTCTTTCCTAGAGAGAAAGAAAGGCAGAAATTAACTTGAATTCCTGTATATTTGTATATTTCTATGTAAAAGATAATGCAGTGTGGAAATTTGTAGTTTGTTCTATGCTTTGTTAATATTTTGACATAAAAATACTTAAACAGTTTATAGTGTACTGTACATAAACTGTATAAAAATGATCTATTTTAAAATTTGAAAAGTGCTATGAACAATGGAAAATAATTTAATGGTTAATGAAATGCAAAGACAAATTAGTCCCTTTATGACCAGGACAGACCAAGCTTTGTACAGTTTTGTTTTTCTTAGTGGTTGATAGGTTAATATTTCTCACAAATAAATTTATATATTAGTAATTTTCCTAAACCTCAGCAATATCAGTTTGTTTCTTTTTTTTTCTTTTTTTTTTTTTTATGACTACAATATCCACATAAGGGCTAATTTTTCAATGCAGGAGGATTGCAGTCTTGGTTTGCGAAGTATACATACAATTGTAAATAAAAGCTTCATAGGTGGTTCTTTCAGTTGCTTAAGCAGGGACAGCAAACATGCAAATATCTGCTACAATTCTGCCTTCACTGACAACAGGAAATTTGGTAGCTGATTTTGAAATGTTGTAATATTATTCTTAAACATTGATCTTGTGAGTACTGTTTGTTATATAAATCTAAATATTCAGCATATTCTTAAATATGCACATATTTCATACAGGCAATTACACTTACCATATTTTTAAATACTTGCTAAGTGGTATATTGCAATCTGTAACAGATTGATATACTGGCATTAAGCATAGGAACTTTTTATTCAGGACCAGAGCTCTAGTAGCTAGACAATTCTCCTTCCAAGAAAAATACTCCTTTATTTGGAGAGGCATATTGTGGTCAGCTGTAACAAAATGCTGTGCCTACTGGACGGCATCAGGTTGGTCTGAGCAGGCTGATTCCTGGAGACAGCTGGGAAAGTACACCAGGTGATTCTGATTAAAGGCTGAGCAAAATCAGGAGATGTGAAGATGCAGGTTGTTGCTCTTGGTAGCTTTAGTGGAGAGAAATGGCTGTACAAAGTTTCTGGACTCCTGCGTTTTAGGTAAGAGAGTTTTTTTTTTCTTCTTTTTCTTACATTGCTTGGAAAATCCTTGTGTGTTTTTTTTTTTTTTTTTTTTTTTAATTTATATATTGTATATTGTGACCATAAAGGAAGGCCTTAGGTCTCCCTTATTTGTTCCTCCTTGTGAAAGTGTGCTGTGATGTTGCTTTCCATAACTGGGAAGATATGTTAGCAGCTTTGCCTGTGCTTGAGGACAGGAGGCAATGATCAGCATCTGGAGCTGGGGCAGTGTCAGAGCAGAGCGGTAACTAAACAAGTGACAACTACCCAAGGACTCTGTTGTGGCACTTTCCAGCTCCTAATTTTCAAAGAATGTAAAGTGCTGTCTGTTTCTGACATCAAATGTAGGCTTTGTGACATCAGGGGAGGCAGTAAGTGGTCTGTTTGTAGCTCAGTGAAGGTGAAGCTGAGGGAAGCTGCTCCTGTGCTGGAGGGTGTGCTCTGGGGAATCTGGCTTGGTCTGTAGCTGGTGAGGTAGGTTGTAATTTTAAAGGTTTTGTGGAATTCTTAAAGCTCTTTTACCTAGTTAGGCTATATGATAGTTAGACTGTGTTAATCAGCTGGTTGGGCAGCATCAGGAGCAAGCAGATGTGCACACATACCTCTCTATTCTCAAGCATAGCTGATGTGCCGCTGCTTTAATTCTCTCCTGCGCGTCATTGTGTGTCATGTTCTCTGTGCTCAGGCCATCAATAGCCACAATAACATCACCAGGGCTCAGGTTGGCAGCCGAAGCCTTGCTTCCAGGTGTAATCTGAAAAACAAATTGTGACTGCTTACTTAAGTTGCATACATACCTTAAAAACTGAGAGAGAAAAACAAATGCCACCATGCTTCCCTGTTGTGTTGGGGGTGGGTGTGTAAACAACTGTATGATTGCTCATTAAAAAAAAAAACAACAAAAAAAACCACAACAACACACAACAACTGTATTCTTAATTCTTCTGTTCCCTCTGTAGTTCCACTGTCAGCTCACCACTTAAATGCTGTACTCATCATAACTTCAAAGTAGATGAAAATTGTCTTCACGCTTCTGCGTTAAATAATTTCCACTCCAATTTATGTAATTGCTTTAACTTGTCCTTGAATCTTCTGTCTCAGCTGCCAGTTCAATTCTCTCTCCTGACTTCACGCAATAGCAGAATAGCACGCTGCTTAACAGTTGTGCCACTTAATGCTCAGGTGCATGACCTGCCATTGATGGGCAACACGCAAAACCATTTGTGGTCTTACTGTGTTTAAGGACAATTTACAGTAGCTACTGTATTTCCTGCTAGCTTGGCCTCTCCTCATAAATATGCTCATAATACTGAAAACATATATTTATTAATGTCTAATCCAGATCCCAAACTCCTTAAAGTGCTGAACTTTAAGTTCTGCTGCACCTGAGTAGCAGTGGCCCCGATCTTTCAAGGTGATCTGTGTGGTGCAATTCATACCTCAGGGAAATGTGCCAACATCAGTGACATTCAGAGACATAGCCCTAAGGTTTTTTTTGTTTGATTTCATGAAATGAAATCAAAGTATATATGGAATAAAGTGTTAAGGTGCCTTGAGCAGGAATCAAGAAGGTTACTCAGGTTCTAAGTCTGGGGTCTCCAAAACTGTCAGTTTTTAAAACTTCAACAGCTTTTAGCTTAAATAAGCCACATTGAGATGACATACGTAATGGTAGTAACAAATACATGGGTGAAGTGTGATCATGCTTCTCCCTGTAACCTGGAATGGCTTCTGACTTTGCCTAGCATGTTGTGGATATGCACGGGATGACAAACTGCAGGATGGTTCCATAACGTGTCAGAGCATTAGCAGCCAGACTGATATTCTAAATACATGTAGAAGAAGTGCTGCAGAGTTGCATTTGATAGGAAGGGACCAGGCTGTGCCTTGCAAGATCACGGTGTGATATTGATAATTTGGGTACCTCAGCAATGCAGGTGATGCCGTTTCTTAAGGAACTTATTCATGATGTATGAAATGCAGACTGTGACTTCTTAGAACCATATTACGACCACAGTGTGTGTTGTTTGCCACTCCCTGCTTCGTGAAGTAGATCCTCCTGGTGCTTTCTGAAAACTTTAGCCTTGCTCTTCAGGACATGTCTGTATGGCACATCTGTATCCTAGTTAACTCCAATTTGGATAAATACAAGGATACGTGTTGATAATCCTGACGTTGTTGGAGATAAAATAACTGTTTAACCCCATGCAGGGCAATGTCTGTTGTGATGCTTTGAAGAAAAACTCTCATCATCTGTTTAATAGACTTATGAAACTTGTCATGACACACCTTCATAAATATTTCAAGCTCTGTGTTTTCTGAAGAGGTATGAATGTCTGCAGACAGAGGCTAAATATAAAACTGAGTTAATATAAACACTTCCATTGTGATCTGTAAATGTTTATAGTAAGACAGAATTTAAATATAGAGTTGATATTTTACCATTCCTTCCAACCTCTACAAGCTTTAATTTTCTGTAACTCTATTCAATATTAAAGTCTAGGATGGCATTCCTCTAAATGCCTAGCCCCAAATCTTCTGTTCAGTACAGACTGAAATTAGTCAGTTTTATTAAGACTGGGGTTTTGATCAGTTCCCCTTACCTAATTTCTTTGCATCTATGTGAAGTCCCAAGGATTTTAATGAAAGTTTTCCTGATTTCTCGTTAGATTCTACTAGGGTCAAAAATCAAGCAGCTAACTGAATGCATCTATTTTTAGTCCCTTCCTGGTCTCCTTCCCTCCCAGTGATTGGGACCTGCTGTGGTTTTTGCATTTGCTTGGAACAGTCAAGACAATTGCCTTGCTTTGGAAATTGCAGATGAATTTTTGAGATGACATCTGTTCTTTAGACAGGTGTAAGATGATCTCTTGTGTTGTCTGTCTCTCAGACAAGTCCTGGTAAAAGCTCCTTATTGTTGAGCAGCGGCTATAGCCAACCAAACTTACAGCTGTCCTATTATTTTTTTTTTCAAAATATTTTAAAATGGTTTCTGTTTATTGTTTTAATGGCTAATAATACTTCTTGTCAGAACAGTTAAGGCAAATGTGAATGGAGGGCTGGTGATACCTTATATGAAAGGAAAATCTAGGCTGTAAAGAGCAAGGTGTTTGAATCCTGCAAAATATTCACCAGCTCTTAAGAGCTACAGCATTAATACTTATTTAAGGATTCTTCTAAATGTATACTGTGATAGCAAATATATTAATATGAAACAAATCTACCATTAAATTTTTTGGTAGATAGACTAAATGTCTAACAGACTAAACAGACTTAAATGTCCTCTCTCATATATATATATATGTATGTATATAATTTCATAGATCTACTTATAATGTGATTTTTGAGCATTGAGATAATTTGCTAGAAGCCAGTGGCTTATGTCTTGTGAGGCATTTGGTGGGTATGAGTCAATTGTAAAATCATTTATTCTTTAGAAAGCTACATTTATAGTAACGTCCTTTGTTACTACAGTTTTAAACTTCATTGTACTTAATCTAAACACAGGGAAAATACAAACCAGACACTGCTAAAATATTTTTCATTAGAGATAATGGAAACTATTTTTCTTTTAGAGGCCCATAAAAGGCAATGAAGGCCCCAAAATATCCAGAGATTTTCTTTCTTTTTTTTTTTTTTTTCTTATTCAGTTTCTTTTTTTTTGGTTTGTCTAAAGGTTGTGCTACGTCTGATGAATATTTGTTCTGAAGTTATATAAAGTCAAGTAATACCATTCTTTTTTGCTTACTTTTAAAATAAGTAATGTTTTATGCTTGTATGCATCTGGACTAAGTGTTTAAATGAAACTAACTTTTACTGGTATAATATGTGAGGGGTTTGTGCTTAAACTTTCTGAAGACTCCTGTTTGGAAGCATATTTACTGCAAGGCATCACCAGCGGTATCCATCCTTCAAGGCTCTTGACGTTTATTTAATACCAGACATAGTGTATATATTGAGTCATAGTGCAGGGCTTGGGGGGGGGGGAGGAGGCATGGGTGATTTGGAGGCTCATGCAACATGCACTTGGTGTGTTAGGTACTGAAAAGGAGCAAGAATACAGGGAAGATAATAATTCTCATCTTTGTGCTGAATACCGACTTTCAAAATATGAAAAATATCAATTTTTAAAAATATCAAATTATTTTTAAGGCCATTAGGTGGACCTATATCTGTAGATGTATACGGGTATCTGTAGATACCCGTAGACTTTTACATGCTACATGCATCAAGTAATTAGTTTCTTAAATAAATTCCAATTAATAGTTCAAAATCCATGGGAAAAATGAAGGCTCAGGCTCTTGCGGCCCTTTAGTGGTGTGTGTGTAATAGAAATTGTCTGTTACTAAATATGGCAGAAAGCACTGAAGAATTCTCTCCTGCATATTCAGGATTAGATAACTTTAGATAATTCCCTGATTCAACATTCATGGAAGTGAAAACTTTTGCAGATAAAAACAGGTGCTGTTGCCTTCCTTGTCAACATGCAGATTTTACTGTAATTAAATAAGGGTCAGATCAATCTTGTGAAGTTGGCACAAAGCACACGATGTACAAGACACGAGGAGCTCCTGCCCAGCACCTTCTCCCCCGGTAAGTGCACAGGACAGCTGTGGAAATGGTAGAGCTAGGCTCTGGCCTCCAGGAGGCTCAGGACTTATTTTCTCATCTTACTGCCCGGGGAAACGATGCCAGAGTTTGCCTGCTGCCAAGGCACTCGATTTTAATTTTTGAGGCGTGAGTAGAAAATGCAC
Source organism: Aythya marila (assembly GCF_965140915.1). NCBI lineage: Eukaryota > Metazoa > Chordata > Aves > Anseriformes > Anatidae > Aythya > Aythya marila. The sequence continues at coordinate 20,022,949 of NC_139045.1, read as the reverse complement.
TTAATCTCCTTTAGACCAATAAAGCAATCCTAGAAAGACAGATAAAGCTTGTAAAAACACTTCATTTTCAGCTAGCTCTCCTCAGAACTAGCAACTCCTTGCTCATCTGCTCGCAGTTTTTTCGCTGCATCTTTGAGATGGAGGAAAACTAAAGGGCTAACATTTGCAACAGCTAGAAAATGCAATAAACAGCAGGGAAATGGAAAGGTACGTACCCTGGTTATGATCAAGGGTTGGTTAAAGTCTATTCCTCCCGAGAGCCTGAATCCCCAGGGTGCTGGTCCTTGGAGAACAACGTTCTGGGGCATCGTGGGTGTGTGTCCCGGGGCTCTCCCGCTCCTTTTTCCTGTAGGTTGTGGGGAGGTGGGTGCTGCTGGCAGGGCACCTGCTGGACGGGTCACCCCACAGCTGCGGGCGCCGGGCTTTATCCCTGCTCCTCGGGTGACGTCAGCCAGCCCCTCGGCTTCTCCACCCACAGAGGGGAGTATCAGGCTCGGACAAATAAAGCCCGAGCGCTGGAAAGTTTACAAGTTCATCAGCTTCATCTGCTGCTTCAGCGTCCCCCTCGGCCCAAAAGTCAGCCAGCTTCAGGATGTGAGCTTCTGGCTTCTTAAGGCAGCCCCCTTCCCACTTGTATAGGGCTGGTGCTCTCCTGAGCTGTGCAGCACGCTGCTCTGACTGTGTGTGTGATTCTGCTTTGTGTAAACAAACACGAGGAGATTTCCCTCTCGAGCTGTTGTTTCACAACTTGTCTTACTTGTAACACAATAGTTCACTGCAGCAAAACGTCCCCCCAGCCCTTCAGCTGAGTGTTTCAGCTGCAGTTACTTGAGAGCACAGCACGCACTAACTCGAATGGCTTGAAAAACTCTGGACCGATGTCATGCATGTTTCTCATTCTGAGGGAGAGAAATGCCGTATTAGTTGATGATGCCTCTGCTTTTCATAGAAATCTCGGTGTTTTGTAAGACAGCTCCAGACACCTTCTGCTGGTTGTGTTAGTGAATAAACGCTCTGTGCTCTTTTTAGTTTTCTTGCATCAGCTCATTCAGCTTTATTCTGACTTCTGTACCCCTTTCATATTGCTCCAAAAGAGAAGGGGAGTTCTGACGTGATGGTGTCTGTGTTCACTCACTTTCTTATCATGCTGTTAGAGTTTTCCACTTCTATGTGCTGTTACCAAAGTTAATTGTGCGTGTATAATGTTCTCAAGCATCTCTTGAAGTTTGGCCTTTAAGGTCACTATCTACAGCTCTAATCAGGCAGAGCTCAGAGCTGCTTTTTTTTTTTTTTTCCCCCTTTCCCATGAATGAGTCAATAGTAAGTCAGTGAGAGAGCTTGGAAAGAACAAAAACTGAGGAGAATATGTGTTTTGGTGTAACATGTCATGCTTTCTACACTTCAGGAAAGTTTTTTTTTTTTTTTTTTTTTTTTTTTTTTTATGGCTGTTGTTTCATATGGCAGATGTCAAACAAAGGAGGTAAAACTCTGTGCATTTGCCTTTCCTACTGCCTGTAGCCTGCATAGAGGGGAGTCTGGACAAGAGAGTAGTGAGATAGGCATGAATCTGTATTTTATTCTTTCATATAATTTATGTTATGGGCCACGTGTTTATCTGTATATGTCAATATAAAATTGGCTTCCACCCCTTACTCCTCTGACTTGCTGAATGTCCTTATCTGTGTCTACTGATAACGTCTATACAGTGAAAGTCCTTCTCACTAAGATGTCTTCATATCTTGAGTGTGTGGTGTTTTTTCGTTTGTTTTGTTTTGTTCCCTGAGGACTATGAAAGTTAGCCTTGGAATTTTCTTCTGTGGTATTTGCCCTTTATTCATGGCTTGCTAGTAGATAGGAGCATATGTTGTGAGGGTTTGCACTGTGTTCTTGTCCAGAATATGCTCTAACAATATGAAAGGCCTTTGAAATATTTTGAACCGTGAGTGGAACAAGAGAAATGGCAGTACCTGTCTCAAAAACAAACAAACAAAAAAACAACCTGAGAGAACAGACCCATATCAGAAAGCTTGTGGCTTAACAGCTGCCATGAGCTTGGGGGAGAGGTTAGCTTATGCTAAGGAACATAGGCACATTCAAAGAAAAAGAGTAAGGCAGGTATTTAGTTCAGGGACATATCAATCTCTGTGGCTAAAATATTTTGTATGTTTTAAAGTTTTGAAAAAACCTCTCATTGCTTGTGACCAGTGTATATACCCTGATATGTTCTGACACGGTTCAGTATGTGCCTTCAATATACTGATGCTCTGCTTCCACGGTTCATCCTGCCACGTTTCATTATGTGTTTAATGTCAGAATTTATCGCTGTTTAGTACTTCAGTTTCTTTTTCCTTCCTCTCCGATACTGGTGTTGAGTGAAAACACTCCAATGTTTGGTACCTCCCCCTTCACCCCTTCTTTTCCTAGTGAATCCTGTAATGTCTCTTTGTTGCTGGGAATGTATAGCATGTTAGATGGACTCATTTTAAGAGTTCCTTCTTGTGCAATTTGCCTTTTAATTTTTCTTGAGTACTGGCAACCTCAAATAAAGAGTCATGCAGTCCTCTTTGATAGAAAAGGAACAAGAAATGTAAGAATTTCTGTATCAGATTAAACCCATGTTCAGACTCTCAGTTTCCAGTGCCAAAAACTAGATACTTGTATAATAACTGGTTCATTTGAGATGTGTCTTCCAAATTCCTGATAGTAAGTTATTGGGTTAGATCTTAATATTTAAGCTTACTTTATTTTTGTTATTTCATAAATCCCATTTAAATCCTGCTATGTGTTCTGACTGCTGGTGAAGTAACTACGGGGTGGTTATCTGATCATCTGGGGACAGCTGTTAGTTGGTGAAAACAGCTTCAGATGGCTTAAGTGCCCATCAGGTTTGTTCTTGCCTCTTCACTATACTGCGATCTGCTTTTGCACCCCTTCCCAACTTAATATATATGTGTAGGTGGAGGGCAGGTATAACCTTTTACTAGGCAGGTAATTGCTCTTAACTGCAGTGGAAGTTATATGCCCAGGTGAGACTGAGCTATGGCTTAAAGATTTTCATTTTTTTTTTCCTACCTTGTTTAATGGAAGAGTGACTTGCTCTCCAAGGTGCTGCTGTTCAGATAGCAACTGTTAGATCCTGTTTTATTGATGCATCACCGGTTCAGCTTTAAGCCTGGGCACTCTCTTTTTCCTATAATTCTCTCTCTCTCTCAAAAGGCAATATTATATTGATTGATACATGTGACATAAGGCTGTTTCCTAGTTTCCTTTCAGTGGCTGCTTTTAAGAAAGCCTTTCACCTATTTACAGAACGTGTATACATTTTTATCTCTCTGAAGGTCTTCTGTTGTTTTTCACACTGGACCAAGATGATCAGCTGAGCTGGGTTGAAGCAAAAGCCTTTTTTTCCACGTATTAAAGGTATATCCTAGAAGTGAAATAAAGGCTGTTTTCTTCCCCTCTGTTGGGTTTAAAGGAAGAATATTGTCATGGCACAGGCTTTGCTAAAAATACTGAGCAGCTTTTAAATAAGCAGATCTTGAAATTAAAAGTTCATTGTAATGAAATCATGTGAAACAGAGGAAGATGAATCTCCCAAGTTAATGACAGTACACATTTCAAACAACATACCCAGGTGTAAATCTGCTCGTTATTTTGGCTTTCATAATAGTTCTAGCTATGGAAATGGATTTTTGTAAATACATAGTAGTGACATTTTTAGTTCTATTTTATTGCACTGTTGAAGCGTCCGTTTAAGAAAACAATTTATTTTAATACTTCTTGTTTCATTATAGTATAAGATCATAGCTGTTGAAGCTTTTCTAACCTGCAAATACACGTCTTCTGAATTTCATGCCTGTGCCGTGAATTTATGCACAGAGTAGCCTTCACTGATTGCTTCGTAGTGTGACTAACCATAACGTTTGAAGCAGACTTTTGCTGTCTGTAGATTAGCATTTCATTTGATATTTGTGCCAAATGTTATATTTCTACTCAATGCAATCTAAAAATGCACAACTCCACATCTAATTATTTTTACTGAACCAGAAACAAGAATCCCAGCTGTGTTGATGTTACTCCTATCACTCAATTCTTCGAGATCCTTGGAGTGGGGTCAAAAATTAGGCATCAGAATAGCAGCAAGATGTGCAAACTCATTGTTGCATGCTATGCCACCTCACTAGTTTTGGACAATCAAATCCATGTCAGAATATTGGGTGTCAGCTTCCCTTTTCTTTACCAGTGCATCCCTGCCTAGATTGGAAGGAAGTCTTTTTCTGGCTAATTACCACAGTTTGTGTTGACAAACAAGTTATTAATAGCATTTCATTTCTCTTTAGTAATAAAAAATACCAATATTTGACGGTGATTCATCCTCCTGTAAAATCACAGAATGCTCTGTTGCAGAGCCAGAATAAACCCTGGCAGAAGCAGAAATGAACAAACTCCTCTGGCTCTGCATTTTAAGCCAGAAGTCTGCTAAACCTCCTGTCCTATCTTGGAGCTTAGTCTCTGTAACGTGTACTGAACTGAACCTCTTTTTGTGAAGGTTAGACAGGAACAGCCTAGGAAACTAAGCGGAGCTTAAAAACTCCCTTGCCCAGGTGGAACAGTCTGCAATCAGACTGGCTCTCCAGGGGTGGAAGGCCAGAAAATTCCCTACTGCACGGCCTGACTTCTATTTTGAAACACATGTGTACATAGGAAATCTACTTATAATAAATGCTAGTTATTTTTAAATGATTTCCCAAGCTGTTCATGTACAGTTTAGAGTTATTTCTAAGTGCCTCATAAGGAGCAGGGATAGTTAATAGCTTGAATCCCAATGAAATTTCTGTTATCAGCTTTTGGTTGGTGGATGTCTAGTACACTAGCAGTACCCTTCATTTTCCATGGCGAAGGAGAAATACTCTGTCATTTTCCTAGCTGGTATGAAAAGGATCTCTGTTATTTTCCTCACACCCCTGGCAAAGAGAGGAGGAGTGGGACTCTGGTACTGTACCCCTGTTCCAGGCGTTAGCTGGGAAAGCCATGTGAGGTGGAGAAGGGCATTTCTACCTGTCCTCCCTTACCCCCAGCTTTGTGGTTACTGTGAAATGTAGATTTAGCTCAACTGTCCTCTCATTTCAAGATTTTGTTCATCATTCTCTCATGGCTCTGATACATCTCTCTGCTGATCAGGTGCTGAGTAGCAAGCTGCCACTGATGAGCACCTTCTCAAGTTTTCTGTCTGTAGGCTCATTAAGCCAGGAACACATGGTCTGGTATTTCCGTTCTCATTAATTTATTTAAAAAGGTAATAAATTTGTTCTGAAAGTAATGGAAAAAAATGAAAACAAAGGCTTAAGCCTACTTTCTCCAAGAAGCTTCCTAGTTAGTGAGTGGGGAGTAAAGATCTCATCTAAATTAACAAGCAAATAAGTGGAAAGTAAATTTTTATTAAATATTAATAATCTTAAATATTAATCTTAAATATTTTGGAACTCTACTTCATAAACTCCTAAGCAAGTTGAAAGAAGAAATTGAAAACTTCTATTCTTAAAGCCTTTTTTCTTTCTTTCTTTTTTTTTTTTTTCATCTTATCTGAAACTTATGCACTGATTTTCTTGTTTGCATTTCATTTTTTTCATTTTTAAAAAAAGGTGCAACGGAGGATTTGGAGGCATAACTTGACTGGTGTTTAAAAAAAACACACAAACAAACTAAAAACTAAAGACACTTTGAATAGAATGAGATGCTTGTATCACATTAAGGCATTGAAGTACCCCTCAGCTTCATTTTGGAAACTGTTTTGCAAAATAACATATACACATTGAATTTCCATCTGTGTTCTTATGATTCCAGCTACCACATTACCTGAGATGTTTCTATCACCATATTTCTACCGTGTCTCTGTCTGTCTCACAAGGGTTAGACATTGTTATGACTTGAGAAGAAATTTCTTGTCCTTTATTGCTTTCTTTGTGAGCCTGATGTAATGTCAGCTCGTATCGTAACTATGATTCCTGGCCAAAAAGTAAGTTGCAAAACACTTCTCAATTTTCATGCCTAATTACTGCACTTCTCCGATTTCATGCTTCATTACTTTTATGAGAGCTGAATGTTTTCTGTGAGGATGTTGTGTATGGAACAGGGTTTGTCCTTCTGTGCTGACAGCCAGCAGAAGTTTTGGGGGAGAATCCTAAGGACTGGGACTGCAGGGCGACTGTGAGAAGGGAGTTGTTTTTTTCCTTTCAGCTCATTCAGTCATCAGTGGTTCTGCTCCCTTTAATAGCTAGCATCAAACGTCACCTTCAAATTTGGCAAGCTGATCCCTTACTTGGGTTAAAGTTAAAGCCTATTTTGGCACTGGGAACTGAAAGAGCTCATTCCAGAAGAGTAAAGTTGGAAAGAAGTTAGCAGGGCTGCCTGCCAGTGCAGCAGATCAGTCCAGTATGCTTCATGCTGACTCTTAGATATATAACTTTTCTTAAACACCATAAAGTAGCTGTTAAACAACTATCTGATGTGCTTGCCATTAAGCATAATCTGAACAAATAGCACATAAAAATTGTTAGATTTATGAAATCCCGTTCGTGGTACTTATTATAGGACTGCGTTCGGGCAAAGAGTTGAAATACTTCATTAGGTGTGTAATGACATGTATCAATGAGAACCATAACATAATTTTTAAGAAACCCAGTACTACCTTTAAGATTCACTTTTTATTTCTAAAATAGTCCCATTTCTTGATTTCTATGTATGTTTGAGTTTAGATGTCATTTTTGTTCTTTCCTCCCCCCCTACATGGTAACTCTGACCTCCTTAATTTTTCCAGAGGGAAGCTTATCATCCTCATTAAAGGGATGGCAAAGAGGTATCCCTCCTGTTCTTTCTAAACAATATGGGTAAAACGCGAGTTACTACTAGACTGTTCCTAATGGCTGGTGGCGATCCCTTCAGTTGGGCTCCTCTCTGGCAGTGGCCACAGGGAGGCATGCACATGGCAGCGTGCACATTGACTCCTGTACCCTGCCAACAGCCTGGTGTTGGGGCCTTGCCTGTGGCCCTGGTAGAAGTGGATGGGAATGCTTTTTGGGGGCCTTATTACTGTTTGTCTGGGACCTTTTGCAGTAGTCGGGGTAATTTCTTCACCCCAAACATCTTGAGAGGGCAAAGACTGCAGTGTTGGCTATGGTTATGTCTTTTTTTTTTTTTTTTTTTTGGGGGGGGTGCATGGGCTGACAGCTGGAGGGGTGCCTGCATGTAGGCCAAAATCAACTTAACAGGATGCCAGTGGTAGCTAACTGTATGTCTCGTGCTGCCTTACGTGACACAAGCCAAGTGTTGGCAACGCAAACAAGGCTGGGTGGCTGTCTTTCTGAGGGAAGTACGGTGATGAAAGGCAGGGGAACAGTCAACAGAAGTGAAAGAAGGAATGTTAGCTTTTTGGGAGCAGGGTACGTTAATCTGTAGTTTGTTAGTTTGTGAAATGGCATTAGTTGTAGATCCTCAGTGGCTGTTGTCTGCCAGTGTTTCAGATGTACCCAGTCGGCTCCTGCTGGGTACATCTTACTAAGGTGTTGCATCTTCTCAACTTCCTTTTCTTTGGGGACATGCATTTTGTCATTGTTATCCTAGTGTCAGTCATGGTATGCGACCTACTGTGTGCAGAGTCTAAATCGGGCACAGGATGCTGTGCTGTGCTAGGCTAACTCATAGGAATATATATTGTAATTTTAAAAGTGTGGTCTTTAAAGAAGAGCAACTACAGGTCCAACAGAATTAGCCCTCATCTACTTCTTAACTAAACAAGATTAAAAGGCAAATTATAGGAAGAGGAATATTTGTGTGGACGTTGCCTGTGCTGCTACTTGAGAAGGAGCTGACTGATCTGCAGCCCTTCATGGGACAAAAATTCTAGACAACTTTGCAAGGTTCAAGACTAGGAACAGATCTACAGTATAATTTGTGTTGACTAGAGAAATCCCTCAGGCATGAGATGGTAACAGTGTTTCTCTAAGAAAAAACACTTTTTGAGGGGATTAATAAAATATTTCTTTTAGTTCTTACTGGACGATAAGAGAAACCTTGGAGTGGTGAGGTTTCTGCCAACTTCCATGAAAATCAAGTGCATGTGTCTAAGTGTGTTTGTGCATTTTCTCTCTGTGGAAACAAGCCTGTGTATGCTTTCCCCCTTCTGCTTTATTTTTGTTGGTAAAAGTTTATATCTGGAAAAAGAATGAGAACTGAAGTGTCAAGGAAAGAACAGTGATTTCTTGGTAAACAAGAAAATGCCTATGTCTGTATGACTGCGATTTATACTTCATTCATTAGTTACAGCCTTCATCTAGATGATCTTTAAATCGGATTTCCTTTTTTTCAGTTGTTCCCTATATTTTTTTTAAAAGTATTATTCTACCTCAGACATTAAGAATGGCCTCCATGGTAAATAACGGGTTGAAAAATTCTGCTGCTAGCTACAGAGTGCCTTTATGGAAGAGAAAAGCAAGGCAGGGAGCAAAACTGCCCATCCTGTATGGGGCTCCTGATTTTCTTCTTAAATTTCTCCCAGTTTTGATATGTCTGTGGTCTCCCAAGAGATGAGATTTTGTACACAAACAACTGATGAGCTCACAAGTAAGGACAACAATACAGCTCTTTGGGGTCCAAGTGCCAAAGCCTCCAAATATTTTCTCTAAGAGACCAGCATTAAAAAAAAAAAAAAATCAATTGTCATCTTATGTTCCATAAACTACCGTATTTTATATCTGTTTTTCTTTTGTCCTGTGGCTTGGGTTTAGCATTATAGCGGCAGTTGCTATGGCAGAGTTGGCCGTGTTTACCGGGTCATGACAAACAGCAACAGCTGAAAGACAAATACGGCACTCAGTTTTAAGTATGAGGTGGGACGGGAGCCAGAGATCAGCAGCCTCAGATTGTAGCTAGCCACAAAGCTGGATCCTACAGTCCTGACGTGTGCTGCTCTTACTCGGGCTTAATTCTAAAATTAAGCTTATACGTGAACTCTTTTCCTAGTTTTAATCTTGGTTTATTTCTGCACATTGAAAGGACACCATTAACTTGTGCACAGACATAAGTTTCTTAACAGCAAGAGAAAATGCCAAATGAGTGTAATTAATTATGCTTCTCACACCTTCCCTGATTGTACCTTTTTCCTTGCCTTTATTCAGTAAATTTAGGAGCAAGTATACAGCTTTCAGAAAATGGTTGGAAAAAATGGCTTTATTGTGAGAGAGGATTTAACTGTATCGGGGGCAAACCTAACAGAAACATAGCTATGACAAACGTCTCAGTTTTACTGAAGAGTATTTACTGCATCTGAAATAGCTACTGTGGAAACTGTCGGGTGTATATATGCAAACACAGAGTCTTAAAACTAGCATTTATACATCTCCTATTGCTGTACTCTGGCATGTGTGGAGTTAAGATTCATACTGTAGTTGAGAACTTTAGCTCTTGAAGTTTTCTAGTAGTGTAGAAATCCAGGACAAAAATTAAGGGTCATCTTTCCGTAGGGATTACCCTCGAAGGGAAATTCTCTCTGCAATGTGAAGACAGGTAAATCAGCATGTAGAACAAGTGCCTTTAAACGCAAGTAAATCCCTTCTTCCTCACAATCCTTCCCCCTCCCGATAAAAAATATCAAAGTTCAGGAAACTCAAAAACACAAAGTGTCCCTGGAGGTTGGATTTTCTTCTTGCCTGCCGGTCACATCTCAGCAATTTCTGTTTTGCATTTTCCAGACCTTAAAAATGACTTGCCAAAGTCTTCCCATGTGAGAGAATGTCAGGATGTTTTACCTCAGCACCTCCTAACCAACATTAATCATGTGCTGCATAAGGTGTTAGTTAGCACATATTTTATGGCCTGCTGCAGGAGGCATCTTCCATCTGTGGAAGTTTTGGGTTTTAGGTAATGATGACCAAGCTGCTTGGTCAGGTTAATGGTTTGACGATGATCCTGAAGGTCTCTTCCAATGTAGATGACTCTGTGATAGCATGCTGCAGGTAGTGCCCTTAGATGTCTGGATTAGGTGATGCAAGAGGTAGAGTGTAACCTTGAATGGGTTAAAACAGATTTCTCGTGTCTTCCAGTTGTAAAATGTCTCTTCCTTCCATGCCTTGCTGTCTTGCCTTCAGCAATCCTCTCGGGGTCAATAGGAAGAGGAGGAGTGGGAGAACAGAAGGGAGTAGTGGCTGATGCCCTTCTGAGCGGGCAGTAGGAGGCCTGCTGAGCCTGGAGGATCTCAGTCGGGTTGCCTTCTGTTGAAGTTGCTACAGCAGTTTGTCTTCCCCTGTTGGTCTCACTGTCTTAGCTGTCTAGCCTGATCTGGCTTCAACAGTTGCCTTTCTAAGACTTTCCTGGGCAAGATCATTAGTGGAGGCGCTGGGTACATGTGATGAAGGAAGTGGCTGAGACGCACTACGTTAACTAGGCCATGTATCTTATCTGCAGGGCTTCCAGCAGCTCTCCCTGCTCTTGTCTGCCTCTGCTTCCCAAATGGACTGCTCTTTCTCCATGGGTAATCACCCTGCCATCCCCCTTTTGGGTGTTTTTTCTTCCCCCCCACCCCCAGGCATACTTAGAGGCACAGATGTTTGAGCAATGCAGGTTACCTGAGGTACAGCATGTGCCTGTGAAAATATCTGTGAGTGGCAGAGCTTAATCTAGTGACTTTCATCTGTATTAAAGTGATGGTTCAGACCTTAAAGGACCAAGGTTCAGACCTTAAAGGACAGGTCAGCTGCAGGGGGCTGAATCCTGGCTCAAACTGCTCGGTTTGTGGCCATGCAATGAGATAGGGGAGCAAAGAAAGAGCATGTTGCAAAAAATGAAGAGAGCTTGGATAGGAAGCAGTGCTTTAAGGTGCTGCCATGTATCAGTGATTTTTGCTACTAGAAAGTCAGGCTTTTTTAACAGCTTAAAACCCATTGGTTTTAAAATTAAAACTGTAATGATCAGAAATTATTATTGGATGCTGACATAGATTCAGGCTAATACTTTTTTTCTGATGATTGCTTTTTAGAGCTCCCTTTTGACTTAAATTATAGGTGCAAAAATCTTGTACCCCTCTTCAGGAGTCTGCTTGCTTCAGAACATAGGTGTGGATTGGTTGGTGGCTAGCAAGATGTGTGGCTTTTTTTTTGAGTCCTAGATGTTTTCCTATGGTCTTGGTGGGATATGACTTCAGTACTTCAGACTGTGTGTAGTGTTGCTTTGAGCCTTATACCTCAGAGCTGGCTCTGCCGGTAGCAGGTGAAGAGCATCTATAAATAGTGCACAGAGCTCTTCAATGGCATGTACGTGTTGCCCTCTACTACCTTAGGCATTTTGAACGCATTAATTTGTTCTCTTCTGTGGTTTAAGGGGGGGAAGGGCTGATGCTCACCTGTTCAAGTATTTCGCGTTACATGTAGAAAAACACCTATCTATAACAGATGAATCAGTGGTGCTGTAAGAAAAGCCTTTAGCAGGTCCTGAGCCAAGGCAGTATTTGTACATGTTTCACGTTACAGTTGCGAGCGATAACCCCAGACCGGGAGCTGGGAAGCATGAGCTGGGGCACTGCATGCTCTGGGTGTATCTGGCAAATTGCTGCTGCTGTGTGTCCCACCCCCCCTAGAACGACGTGTTCAGGCCCCCAGTGCTTCATGCCCGCAGAGCTGGTTTCAGCTGCACGCTCAGCTCAGTCCTGGTGGGGGTAAAGTATCAAGAGTCACTGCGTGCAACTGTGGTAATTCTTCACTGGTGGAAACAGAAATAATGACATTATTCCTGGGTTATTTTTTAAAGTGGATCACTTTTTTTTTTTTTTTTTTTTTTTCTTCTGATGGATGGAAAATGTAGGAGGATTGCTGTGCTATGCATGCATGTGGGTGATGAAATCATGGCTTCAAAGTTTATTCGTGTTGGCAACAAGAAACAAGTTGCTGAGCATCTCTTCTGAGGATAAACCTAGCAACGCATTTCTGGTTGTCAGTCAACACTTTTTTTTTTCTTTTTTTTTCCTTCTTCTTCCCCCTGTGGTGTCACTTGTGATGTAATGGCACTGCTGCAGTGGAACCCTCCATGCACTAGCTCTGCAATTAGATATGATGTCCCTGTGCAAGGGCTGCTTGGCATTAGAGCTATTTTAGCACGCATGCTTTCTACTTTCTGGTAATATTAAATAGTGCGTTACAGAGCTTTGCTCCTTCCCAATGACTCTTAAAGAAGCAGAATTTAAATATAATACTAGAAGGCACAATTCTGTAGTGCTTTATTTTATATATGGCATTCATATTGATGCAAATGAAACAAGAGTTGGGAATTATGGGTGCAGAGCTGCTAAAGAATTAAAGTGCCCAATATTAACCAACAAGATTAAACCAAAAATCACACCTGCAGTATTTTTCAGGCTCTTCCATGGTTTCATCACTGCACATTAACCTGGAAACTTCTGTTTTTCTTTTTCTGTTTTGGAGTGACAAAAATACATGAGTAAGAGACCATATGTCACCAGCATTGCTTTCTTTGGCCTAAGTAGCTTCTGAATCAAAGACGTGCAAGCAGGATTTCATTCAGTTTTCTGTTTCCCTTTCAGTGAATGTTATCGTATTCTGGGTAGATAAATAGAAAAAATACCAGTAATTTTCAAAGGAATGTGATTTCACTGTAATGACGAGAATGATAAATACTACTGGTCAGTTTTGGCTAGGACTTAAAGACTTAGTGATCACACTAATTGGGACTGATAAAACTAAAAAGCGTTTCTTTTTGCATCCAGTCAAATAAATAGCATGGTGTTTGATACCTGTAGATCTGAAAACCTTCTTAGATATCTCCCCTGTTTACTGTATGTGGATGAGGCACCAATTGCTACCTATCAGTCTGGCAACTACTGGTTCTGTAAAATGTGTGGATTCAAGTTTGGATCTGATTGATACTTACTGGATGTAGCAAGGGATTATGCTGTATAAACATATTGAAAGGGCCAATAATTCAATTATTAAACGTGCTGTTGCAGCTTTGGAGTCACATAAAATTTGACTCCAGGTTAACTTGCCAATTAGATACTAGAGAAGGGTTCCTACTGTCTGCTGTGCCCTGTAGTGGGGGCAGTTACAGAAGGGGTTTCTGATCTCTGCCAGTACTCACAGTTTGTGATATAACAAAACCAACACAAAGCAGACATTCAGTTGCTTCAGTGCTCCTTTCTTGTGCAATTTTCTTTCCAAACTAACATAGAAATTGTATTACCAATACAGTCTTGAGGAAAATTCAGGATCTATTGACTTCAGTGGAGTTTGCTGTTAACTGGAGCAAAGCCAGGGTCTCCCTTACAGCATTTATAGTTACATGGTGAATATACTTAGCAATGACCTGAGGTCTTTCTAGAGCTGCTTACTTCATAATTCTAGCTTCATGTTAGCTCGTGCATTGCTTTCTCGAACCTACAGGAAGCACCTTGTGTTCCTGCCACGGTTCTGTTCATCAGCAGTTAAAAGTCAGCTAGTAAATGCCAGGCGTTGCAGAACGACGACGTGCTCCGCTTGGCACAGGCAACAGAATGTTAAAACTGTGGGGGTGACCCTTCGCTCGGGCTGGGGTATATCATTACCTTGAAATGCTCGTGCATTGCTCTCCCTGGTTTGTTGGTGTCTTGTGGCGGCGGTTGGTTTTGTTTTGAAGTGGCCTTTGCCTCCCATTGAGGTGATGAACAGCAGACGGACTGCTTGCTAAAGGGTAGGCAAAGCAATCTGTTGCTTCTTGGGAAGCTCTGGTTACGTGACCTATGTATTCCTAAGGCAGCACAGCTGTGTAGAAATCCATGTGTTGTCCTTTAATTTTTTTGTCAGTTTACACTTTCTGACTAAAACATCAACACTACTGTTTTTCCCTGGTGTCGATGACTTGGTATTCTTATTACGATGATTTATCTATTCCCTTTTTCTTCCTTTCTTATTAAGTTTCATCAGCAAAGAGGATGCTACTTCAATCGTTAACCACTCAGACCCTTAACCATTCAGAAATTCTCTGTGTATTTACACTGTTTAATACATCCTTAGCATTGTTTTTTTTGGGGGAGTGGGGGTGATAGGGCATCTGTAAGAATTACTGTGACTATACCAACCAGTTCTTGTGCTTCCTGCCTTTATTAATATTAGGCTACCTTTTCCAGGAAAACAAACAAAACCCAACAAAACCACTTTGTTAAAGCACAGTATTTGCTACTCCTTAGTTTGTACAGGTCTATGGTGCAAGGCGGTGCTTCAGTGACAGCCTACAGTGATTCACACAGTGAGAAAAGGACAAACTACATGACATTTGCTTGTATAATCAATCCACTATTAGTTTATAGAGCTGTAAGAAGACACACATGCAGTGGGTTTAAGCTAACCTAGCACTGCAAGGATATGTTTACCTCAGAGGTAATAGTTCTAGCTAAATAAGGCCTTGGCCAGGTTGAAATCACTCCCAGCAGAGGCAGTGTTTGTGCTGATGGAGGAGTTCCTGTGCTGGTGCTTTAACAGCCTAGCTAGTGGAAAGACAAAACCATGTATGTCAGGCCTGAAGAAATAGGTCATTTGTGTCAGGATGCAGCTTGCTGTTCTGCTGTGTTCTTCAGAGGTAGAAGCCCAACACAGCTGGGAGGAAACCAGCTAGCAGTGGAGGCCAGTGTGAGCTGGAGAAGCAGGAACAAGGCGCTACCTGAGGCACTGCTAATAGCTGCGTGACTGCTCAGGGAAAGAAAGGCTGCTGCCTGCGTGCTCTACTTCTTTGTGTGTTTTGTCTTTGGCAAAGAAAACCTTGCTGTTTGAACAGAGGTATTAATTTGGGAAAGTTCAGTGTTGCAGGCAGAGCCCCGAGCGTAAGATGTTCCCCCAAACCTGTATGTTCTTAAATCTTAATGCTGTGCTGTCACTACAGAGGAGTTCATGGGATCATTGAATATCTGAGTTGGAAGGGATCTACAAGGGTCATTGAGTCCAACCCCTGGCTCCACATAAAACCACTCAAAAATCAGACCATGTGTTTGAGATCCTTGCCCAAACACTTCTTGAACTCTGTCAGGCTTGGTGCTGTGACCACTGCCCAGTGCCCAACCACCCTCTGGGTGCAGAACCTTTCCCTAACCCCCCAGCCTGACCCTCCCCTGTCCCCACTTCATGCTGTTCCTTCGGGTCCTGTCGCTGTCCCCAGAGAGCAGAGCTCAGCACCTGCCCCTCTGCTCTCCTCGTGAGGGAGCTGCAGGCCGCCATCAGGCCTCCCCTCAGCCTGCTCTGCTCGGGCTGGACAAACCAAGGGACCTCAGCCCCTCCTCATAATGTCTTGCCCTCTAGACCCTTCACCATCTTCATAGCCCTCCTTTGGACACTAACAGTTTGTTCTTCTAATTGTGGGGCCCAAAACTGCACAGTACTTGAGGTGAGGCTGCACCAGCACAGAGTTCTTGTTTTGCTCTTAAGGAAAGGCTTAGGGTGTGGGAACTTCTGCTGGATACACAGGGCGTCTGTTGTGTATTTCACTGTTGTGCTTCAGGAGTGAAAGCTAACTCTGGCAACAGAAGAATTACCTCTGACTAGCATTGTCAAAAAACAAAAAGCCCAGAGTGTTGCTTTTGGGTTCGAGAGTTTTAGGGATGATGCTAAAGTGGACTGACAGGGAACAGTGTGGACAACACTAGTTGCCCATATATATAACCTGCATGCACTTGGTGGTGGGGAAAAAAATCTCAGTACAAGGACAAATTGACTATTTGTATACAAGCTTGAATAGTTTTGTAACACTTCAGTAGTATGTCATACACACTATATACACTGTGAGAAATGATGGGGGGAAACAGTCTTTTACTCCAAGCAAAATTTATTAGAAGTCTATTCAAGAAAAAAAAACAAACAAACACAGAGACCTTTTGCTTGTAGGAATTCAAAGTCAGTTACCTGAAAGCCAGGTATGAAAAACCTGTATTTTTCTAAAATCAGATACAGAGTAGAAACAGTACTTTTTAAATATCACAGGCAACAGATGTTTAAGTCTTCAATCATAAATGGCATCAAAGATAGGTATTAATCTCACAGCAAAGCTGCATGCAGGTCTAGTTTAAAATTGAAAGCCTCTGAAATATAAAGCTTTTGCCATGAAATCTGCAATAATAAAGGTATGCTGCACAAAGATGTTTCTTTACCTTTGTCTTAATGACATTTCTCAGTAATAAAGACATATGTACATTTAGATTTGGCTGGTAAACCATATTTTAATTAGTAAAGTTTTGCATAAAATGCTATCTTACAGAATTGCACTATCCAGATGTGCTTATGGTAAATAGAGCAAGAAAAGAAAAATGCATTGAAATCTTCTGTATGTGAAGAGGGCAAAGATCAAATAAGGAACTTATTTTTTTTTCTTTTAAATCAACAACCAAATGGCTCTGTACAAAAAGGCAAACATATGTACAAAATGCTACAGAGACTACATACATGTTGATAATTTCAATCCTATACCCATGAGAAACGCAGTAGAAGCTTTTGCCATCTATTAAGGTGCTGAAGAAACGAAATCTGATTTTATTATTATTATTTTTTATAAAGCCATAGTTGTCATCATCCTGTGACTTAATTTCATATGCTATTTATGCTTACCTTTGCTTATGGAAAATTGTGTGTTTTCAAATACTTATTTCATTCAGGAAAAAAAACAAAAAACGAGAACAAAACTCTAAAATGTATCAGTTTTAATAGTTGTGATTTTTTTCTGTACTAAATCCCTAAAAAAGAATGTGTAACTCAGGTTTTGTTAACATAGATATTTATATATTTATATATATATATATATATATATATAGTGAAATAAATCAGTACATGATACTTGTGAATATTTTTAGGTGGCTATGTTAGAGGAAAAAAATCCTTTGCACTAACACTGTTTACTTTCTGCTTCTTAAAATTCCTGTGATACATAAAAACACTAACTTCTCAAATTTCATGTTGCTGACTATTACGACACTTTGATTACAACCATTTAATGTCAGACATCATTAGCAGGTTATTATTGTCTATGCTTAGATCATTGTCTCTTCATGAAATCCTGTTTCCCGAGGTTTTACATATCTTGCACTTCTTACCTTATAACAGAAAACACTATAGCTTTAATAGGGTAAAAAAAGGGTTTATCCAATACCATTGCACCTTCAGAACACTTGCAGTTCTTCCGTTTTTTACTACACTTGCTTGAGATTTTACAGTCACTGTGCATATATTACAACATACAAGTGCAGGCAAAAAATCTATATTATAATTTGTCATTGTAAACCAGTACAATAGGCAAACCTGTGATACGGCAAAGTGAAAGCAACAAATGCTGCCAAGCTAACAAGAACGTGGAAACTCAAAACTTTTTTTTTTTTTTTAAGTTGTAAACAGCAACTTCCCCTCTGTCGTACATGCATGCTGAAATTTTGTATTTTCCATGGTATTTCATACCACAAATGTCTCAAATGAATTTCTCCCTCTCCCTGCACACCTCCCATGGCCATTCGTCTGTGTACCCATCACCAGGCTTTTCCTATTGCGTTTCAAATGAAAAGACTTTTTAAAGCAGGGAGTACTTAAATGTTGAACCGATTCCTCTTGCTTCAGAAAAGCTTAATTATTCAGACTGCAGTCGTTGCTGTAATACTGCTGGAACGGTTTGGTGGATGGGATGGGATGAGGATGAACTGGGTGGCCTCTATTTGAGACTGCAAGCAAGAAAACAGAAGGCCAGTGTAGCATGTTTTCTAGCAGCTTTATGCAGATGTGTTGCAGAGATGCAGCATAAATAAGCAGGAAAAAAAATTCACAGCCTCTTGACATAGTTTCCAGGGAAAGTACCAAAGAATTTGGTTCTTCTTGAGGTTCCTGAAATTAGAAGCAATAGATAAAAGATGGGAATAAGAACAGGAAATCACTGTGTAAGCATGGCCTTTAAATTTTTGGTTAACATTTCACAAACATGTCTACTGTTCTTTACAGTCCAATTACATTGTTTTGAATTTCACTTGTGAGTTGTGAATTTTAACAAATTATAACTGCAGGGAGGAAAAAGCAAAGAAAGGGGCATATTTGATTGAATAGCCTGATTGGATTTAGCACAGATTTTAATGTGCTGAAATTTTGGCTTGATACATAGAAATCATTTAATTTAAACAACATCAATTGTTTGCAATTAAATAATTTGGATTTTTGAAATGCTGAGGACTAATAAGATGATAAAAAAGTTAGCCACTGTGTGCATGAGGGTTTATGCAATGATTAAGCCACCTTGTCTAGACCTAGGTATGAAATCTGTTTGTTCAGTAATAGTTGGTTCTCACAAACAGCCAATTCTGTAGTGGTATTCATGCAAGTTGTAAATTATCATTTTTATTTTTTTTATGAAGAGAGAAGTAATACACGCCCCACTTTGTGTCATGTGGGAGTGACAACAGCGCTGTACAACAAACTGGAGGCACATGTCCATTTATGTCACCAAATCCAAAGTACACAAGTGAAAAATCACCCATTAATATCAGAGGATTTTGGTGGGGATTTCTCCCGATAAAGCCAGGTTCAGGTTTGTTACATTGCATACCAAAATTAATCAGTTTATGAGACACCAAACAAACAGGGCAGCAGAGTTCAGGAATAAAAAGTAAATGAAAAAGGAAACAAATTAAAACATACCCACAAACCATCCATCATCACATTTTTCCATCACATCAATGACATCTCCCTCTCTGAGCTCCAATTCATCTTCGTTCCTAGGAGTATAGTTATATAGAGCCTGAAACCTTAAATAGGACAAACGATGCATTTTAAAAAGAAGAAAGAGCTCTTCGCACCTTTGTTAAAGAAGCTGGTTTAAACATTAACTCATAAGTAACACGCCCTTCAGGTACAGGGGTTTCTTTTGCCTGGTGGAGGACATCAGGGCTAGGTACTTATTACAGCAAACACCCTACTTTATCTGAGGCAATTGCGTGCATCTCGAGTACTGAGAGCAGCTTCTGCATTTGGGCCTCCCTTCAGGCAGGCTTTCCTAAAGCTGCCCTCTCGCTGGTGGGACAGCCTTTGCTAGCCTGTGTTTTTTCCTCTGTCATGCTAAAGTAGGAACAGGTCAAAATGTTACCTGTTTACCCGCAGGGCTGAAGGGGATGGTCTTCCAAAAGGCTTCTGTACTAAAGGAAGAGGAGGTATGGTAGTGAAAGTGAGAAAAAAAATTCTGGGAAGGGCACCTGAATGATACGCAGAGGTAGTGAATAGAAAAGGAGGGAAGCTGGGCAGGTGAAATGAGAAGAAACAGGTTCTACACTGACAGGTACATCCGAGGTACCTGGTCAGTTGCAAGTTTAGTGTATGCCCATATACCTCATGGGTATAGAGGTCTCTGGGCCTGCCTTGAAAATGCCCAACTGTCACAGCAGCCTCAAAGCTGGACAAGTAATGAAAAAAAAAAAAAAAAAGATTACAATGGGAGAAGTGGTAGAGGAAAAAATACATGTGAGCAGTGCCTCCCTTCAGAAGGGAGCTAAAAAGAAGAAGAATGGGTAGGGGCAGTCATGTGTGAAAGAAGGTGAAGCATCCAAGACTCCGACCAAAAACAGGTTGAGGGCAAGGCTATATAGAGGAACTTCTTGAGTTCTTAAAAACAAACAAAAATTTCAGAGAGTGAGGGAGTGTCTTGAGTCCAACTGGGAGACGCAAGGATGGAAATTAAAGCACTGTTCAGACCCTCCCCTCTGCCAGGGGCTGCAGTTCAAAGGATGTGAGGTGGATAATTGGAAAGAGCTACGAGACTGGGACGTTTCTTATTTTTCATTTCTCGTCAGCTTTTAATTGAGTTTCTTGGAACTGAAAGAACAGCAATAAACTCCTAGCGGGGGGAGCTGTGGGTGCTTAGCCAGACAGCCCGTGGGAAGATTGCAGCAGAAGCCCATGAGCCCCGCAGAGCTGGAATCTGCCTGCTTCCTAACCATCTGCGCACAGCGACGGCTCTGCATGTAAAGGAGCAGGGTACGACTGCAGGAATTATAGAAGGGAAAGAGTTCTGATTTCCCACTGCTGAAACAAAGCATCATCCTCGTGATGCCCATTTTTTTTTCTTAGCAACAGTTCACTGGCTGAAACTGAACATCGCTGCTTTTCCTCTCCCCACTAAAAACACAGTAACTCCCCCTTTGATGTGTTCCTACAGAAAATGCCTGAATGATAACAGAGCTAATGGAAAAGTGCTTTTTTCTTTTTTTTTTTTTTTTTCCCCTCCATGGCTTAAATGAGACTTAATTCAGTAAAAAAATTCCCGTTCCTGAAAATCCCATTTGAAAATCATATATACAGTAAGGTGCTAGGCTTGGTGTAATGATGGTCTTCTTGAATAAAGCATACTTATTTTTCACAGTGCTGATTTGGAGAAACAAAAGGCAATGTTCCAAGAAAGTTATTTTTAACTTAGTTTCCCATGACTGGCAGTTCCCTCTCCATATCTGAAAAGTCTGAACTTGTACTTTAATCATACTAACCAAATGAAACAGGACGGTCATTTAACCAATTACCTTTGATAATTTGCCTAGAGCAAATAAGAACAATCTGTGCAAAAATTAAATGGTAATACTGTTTTCTGTCATGGTTATCACTATTCCAGGAAAGCAGAGCTATGATGATATTCCAAAAATGATTAAATACAGCTCCCAAAGATACAGGAATTGCAGATGTACCGTGTCATGAATAGGATTCAAGCCAATTACTTAATCAAATACAGTAACAAAAACCTCCTAATTAGCACTCTTCATACTTCAGAAATCTAGTTTTAATAATTTTTAGCTAATCCATTTCAATAACTCCTTTTGTAGTCATTTCATTCACTTTTTGCTAATCTAGGATTTTTTTTAAATACAAAAACTACTATTTAAATACTGACAGAATACATATTCAAGACAACAGTTACTTCACAATTTAAATTTATTTCTGTTTGTTATTTTAGGATTGAGTGCCTTTAGTCATGAACTACTAAAATTATACTGAACAAAATTAATTAGATAATTATTGTTTGCAAAACAGAGAGAGGTGCTTCAGTACACTCAAGAATTCTAACAAAAGCTTGAGAAAAATGGGTTCAGTGAGACTGAAAGCAGAATACCCAGTTTTCATTATACATTACATGTGGTCTTGGTATTTGGTAACTGTTTCCTCCTCTTTTCTTGTCGTTTCTTCAGTTTAACCATTAAATATTCTTAGATGCTAAGCCTTAATTACACTTAGGAGAACTCATCTAATAGGGCTTCTTCCAAAGCTCTCTGATGCTAGAGGAAGAAGGGCTACTACTTTCAATGATCAGTGGAGCAGGATTAAAAAAAAAAGTAATTCAAAAGGATCTTGCATTGAACTTGGATTCTATAGTCAGCACTGAAACAGTCTTACATGCTTTATCTTGAGTTCTTACATTGTTTGTGAAAATACAACCTGAGCTCTAGGTTCTCCAATTTCTAACTTTTAAGTTGCATATGTAAATACTACCAAAAAGCCTGATCCTGCATTCCCGTGAATAACATTATCAAGTTATTTTTTCTCTCCGTTAACATTCAGAACTGTTTCTGAAGAATCTGTGTTGTCAGTAGAGCAGATGAGTTGGATTAATGCTAAGTCTTTAACTGGGATTCTGCTGAGATGTAACAAGGGAGAGAACAACAACAGAATAAGTCAAACTTCGGTTCTACAAAATTCTTACCCCTTTTAAGTATAATCGATGGAGAGCAGCAAGATGACATGTCTGCCTTACTTTGATGTAAATTATACAACTTGGGCTTTGCCCTCTGGGACCATCTTGGCTACCTTCCTACATCATGTGGTTATCTGGACATTTCTGAAATCCCCTCATAATTGTACTTGGCAGGTTAACAAATTATTTGAAGATGTGCTGGCTATTGCTTAAAAGTTAGGTTTTGGTTTAGTAGACAAGAAGTATACTTACGGTTCCCCCCCAGTGTGTATGTTTTCATGAGCAAGCACAGGGCGCTGTGGCTGAAATGAAATGATTTGAAATGTAATAAAGATTTATAAGCTAAGGTCCAAATAGTTGGATAGGTGCATGATGCTTAGTTGCTTGAGAGCTCATATTCTACCTTATGTAAAACAACCCCCCCACATACCCAACCTCGCCTTAAATTCTTAAGAGATGTTGCAAGCAACAGAATCATGGCAGGTTTAAAGATTGATTTTTTGGAGGACAAGATAAAAACTAAAACAAAACTGAACTTTTTCAACAATCTATTTATAGTATAGTGAAAAGCTGGAATAGAACCTTGCTGCCTCGTCACTGTGAAACAGAAAGAGAATTAGATAAATCAAATGCAACTGATGAACGTTATACATTCCTTGGGTGAAGTATATTTTTAGATAAGCAAAAATAAAATCTTGTATACTTAACGGCAGAATTTAGACTATCCATAGACAAACAACATTCCAATTTACATTACACACACAGGGTACTAACTTGGCATAACATGCTACGCTTTAATTCTGTTCTAGCTCAAGGGGCAGCACAAAGCCATGCAGGCTGTTGGGAGGCAAAGAACAGAGAGAATTTTTGAATGAACGCAAATGTAATTGTGTGAAAATAACAACTAACACTTTTACTTAAGTAGTAGTAGTAATACGTATTTCCAGTGCAAAGCTTTATGAAAGGATTATCTTTCCCCCTTTAGAGGTGGGTGATGCACCATTTATATCTAGTAAATTTAAAATGGAAATGAAAAATATTAGCCCCCTATGGAAACCACATCCTGCTTAGGGAGACATTGAATTACACACATTACAGCCTGGCTCAGGCTAGAAATACCAGGAGCAGCTGCTTGGAAGAGCACTTGATGTGAGCAGTGTTGACTGAGGATGCCCTATAGTCATGCTGTGGAGACTGACAGTTTGTACAGGTCTAGGAACTGTGTCTGTTCTGGAAGCGTGGATATCAAACACAGCTTGTGACACTTTCTTTCATGAACTGAGTAAACTGCAACCTGATCTTGAAGCCATGGGGTTTGTGTTAGTGTTCCATGCTTTCTCTTGCCCACGTTTGACTGTTCCAGTCCATCTTGCTTCAGTTCACTCAAAAAAGGTGATGCAGTCTTCCATGGGAGAAGGGCGTGGTATCTAACCCACAGCCTGATGATACAAATTGAATGTTAAAATGCATTAATTTTTTTTTTCTTCTTCCCAATACCTCCAGATGAAATTGAAGTAGTTAATTTCTTTTCATCATGTTTGTATGTTTACATGTAGAAAATATTGTGAATGTTTTCCACTTTATCTTCATAGTGTATGTAGTGTAATTATAACAAAGTGCCTAGGGATGCAGGAAGGCAGGTAACAGAACTTTTATTCATATCCATGAGAGGGAAACAGGTTCTAAAGGGGCAAGAAAGTCTATTCTAAGCTCTGACTCTCTCTTTTCCCTCATTTACCTCTCGTCACATATAAGAAAGATGGATGATTTTTGCTTAGAAATACAACAAAGATTTCAAATTAGATATTTCAGTTCCTGTTAAAACCCCTTCAACAGCTGAATTATCAAACAAGAAGAGAATATCCCACTGGGCAGATAGCCTGGTGTTTGGATCGGAATCTGAGTTTATTCTCTGCTCATCTTTCGTCAGGTTTCAAACTAAGCTGAATGAGAAAGATAGTCAGAGATGCAAGAAAATTGAGGTTACAATATCTCTTGCAAACAATGAAAGTCAATGTCATGCTACCACAAATGACTTAATGCTTTGAACATATACTGTGCCAAGAAGAAATTTGATAGGTCAATATTATCTTCTTTTTCTGCATATGCTTCAGCACTGTAAAATGATTTTCTGATATTTAACTACTCTTGAAACAGATGATAGAAGATCTATGTGAGTAAGGATTTTCAAGTCTATGTTTTTGCTACAGAGGAAAGTTTGGCTGAGTTAGGGTCTGGGAAAATGAAGGTGGAATCATCTGTGCTATGTCTGAACAGGGGACCCTGGATCTCTCTATCTGAATGTATTCTTTTATAGTAACCCAGCTTATTTTAGGGAGCTTTTCCCCCATTTTCATTCCCCCATATACAGTGGTATTGGCTAGAATGGGACTGTTGCAAATTCTGGCTAATTGTGTTCAAGAGATACAATGAAATGTACCCCGCTATGGTAGCTCTTCATGTTTAGAATTTCTGTCTTTCAGCTATGCCTAGGTTCACTACACTATCCTGTTTCCTTGGTAAAAATAGTAGGGCCTAATCTCAAAAATGTTAAGAAGTGTGTAGTCAAGTCAATGGCCCCAGTGGTGCACTTGACCTTCGTGCATGATTGATGTATCCTTGCCTATAATAGTTCTGTATAGTCCTGAACATGTAACTTAGGTGTGCAATTTATGCTTTTGTAGTTTTGGAATTAAATTCATAAATGCGCTAAGTATTGACGGATACAGTTCTCTTAACGTACCATCTGCACGCGATTCATGCAAAATTAAAATAGGGCTTAATCCCTTTTTCATGGTGCTTATTCCTTTCATGGTTATTACTCCCGGTTGGACTTTCTCTGAGATGGTGCCGGTCCAGTTATAAGAATGCTGATCTTCTTATGATTGAATTGTTTCTGTTCAGTGATGAAGAAAGCACTGTCTTCTCGTACCTTGTTGCAAATAAGGCCTTCCCTAGACTTTTTGAAGAATTAAACAAAGCTGCTTATCTTAGGTTGAAACTTTGTAAAGGGAACCACCAGAAAAAAGATAATCTAAGATCATGAGTGATCTACTTGGAAAACAGTTCAAGAGCCGAACATTAAGAAGCTGATGCAGAGAATAATTTAGTCCTAAAGAGAAAGTAAAACATAACCCACAAATTCAATTTTGGTTCTTTTCATAATTCAAATCAAATTTTTGTGCCAAACACAGGCAAACTCTAAACAATTGGACCCCCTCCTCAAAAAAAAAAAAAAAAAAAAAAAAAAAAAAAAAGTAGAGTCGTTACATGTTATTGTTATATTACAGTTAGGAAGAGAAAGGTGAAGGGAAGGTTTCAAGTGAACTCAACACAGTAGTGACAAAATATCTTGAAAAGCACACGGACTAAAAGAACGAGAACTTAGCATCACAAAAGCCTGTATCACATGCAGTGATGTATAATTTTAACTCCTGCAAACTATAATTTTAATAAACTAGCAATACTTGGAAATCAGAAAAGAACAAGCTGTATATAAAGAATCTCAATCTTTTGTATGTTGTAGCACTGGAAATACTATGTAGTACTGCTGAGATACAATACACTAACAGACTTATAAGTTTTGGCACACAAAAACCTGTTGGCTTTACTCAGACATAGCACAGAAGCACAATCGGAGGAAAACACAACATACTGATAGCGTTCAGACACTTGGGTGAACGTGAAGTACTGGAAGACCAGACACTGAGATCCTGGTATATGGAAATGCTGTTACTGCATACTGGGCAGCCAGTACCGTACCCTGTGTGAATAGCTGGGACCTCTGACAGGTGAGCTGCAGGATCTCTTAGTCATCACAGGGCTACGAGGAGGTTTACCCATAACAAATAGCTCTCTCTTTAAATTAGCCTAGAAAAACCACAAAAACTGTGTCAATTGAGAGTTTAAGAATGAAGCACCATGGGATGTTTGCTGCTTCATTCACACATGCAAACTGGACATGCTTTCCTCAGTAACAAAGACACGTATGCTGCAGGTGCAAAGGAAGGTACTATTAGTAGATGGCATTTTCATTGTTGCATCTTTTTTCCAAGGGCTTGCTGCTCTGACATGTGCACTC
Source organism: Aythya marila (assembly GCF_965140915.1). NCBI lineage: Eukaryota > Metazoa > Chordata > Aves > Anseriformes > Anatidae > Aythya > Aythya marila. Next base: position 19,997,151 of record NC_139045.1, on the reverse strand, counting down.
AGGCATTACAGATAAAAGATTATTCAGGCACTAGGTATGCATTTGAAGTAAGACAAGCTACTGGAAGTGTACCTACTGAAGTGACTCAGTCAAGGCAGGAAAAATGCAGCAGCAATGTTATCTTGGAAATGCCAATGACAAATGTTATTGGTTGCCGTTAGACAACAGACCTTACATTTGCGTTTAGAAACCAGCTATGCACTTGATGGAAAGTACTGCAAGGACAAGTCTGGAGTTTGTTACCATCACAGGAAATCAGCTAAATATTTGACAGAAATGTGTACATCCTACCATAGTTAATAAACAGCAGCACGCTGTCTTGGAGATTCTCGGGAGTAGGTTTTATATACTCCCAAGAGAGATTCCCTCCATTTATTTTCAGCTGGGTTAATGTGCCTTGCTCAAACAAGGACAAGGAATATCAGGGCCACCTAAAAAAGAATCTCAGTGCCTTTCTGCTTCCTTTATTCAAAGTGGGAGAAACAAAATGTGGTACTGTGTTTTACCCCTTCCTAGAGGTGACATGACAAATGTTGCCATTTGTCATGTCCAAGGCCCATGACAAATTCATCTGCTGGCAAGAATTCCTGTGTCTCTTCCCTGCTTCAGAAAATACAGCATAGCTTGTGAACCTTAAGACTTCTTGAAGTCTGATATATCTGAGTCTTCCGTTGTCATTGCAGTCTATGATGTAGTAGGTTTTTCGACAAGGATGTATTTTTTGCCATGGATTTCACGGTCACTTTTCCTAGGACAGTTTCTGAAACATTTTACATGTATGTGCCCTTTTTCTCCTTGTCATAGGGACAGTCTCTGGAAGTCAACACTGGAAACTGACTGTGGGGCTAAGCTGCACTGGGAATTGACCTTATTATCTGTCTAGCCATAGACTCTTTCCAGAACTCATTTTTCTGCCCCAGAGCGTAGCCTTGAAGAGGGAATAATCTTTGTTCAGGTCTTGGCTAATAGAGCTGGTGTTTGGAATGTTACCCTACGCAGTAGTGCTTTACTGTGAAACTTGGGACTGTTCTCCTAGGTTTTAAATTGAAATTGAAAACACTTTAAAGTATTACTTAGTTTCTGTGTACTTTGATATGATCCTGGTTCTTTCAATTAATTAAGAGTTACTGAAGTTCTGGTATGGAATTGAAATTGAGTTGACTGGTATCTCTTTGCACTATTTCATTGTATTATAATGGTTATAGTTTTATCTTGCTTTTCATCTGAAAAATGCCTATCTTACTCTGCCATGTGCTATGTTATTAATGTTAGTAAGGGAGAAAATGCATTGGAAAAGATCATACCCAGTGTTAGCCTTGCGGTTATATGTGAAGATTTGCAACAATCCATACTCGAGAGGTGCAATTACCTTTAACGTTGTAGCGTCTTTCTCCTGCCGATGTAAGAGTTTAGAGAGGAGAGGAGGTGAGAGGGAAGCAGTAGATGGGGATGTTGAGTGAGAAGCTGGTGCCTTGGCAGAGTGAAATGGTGGATTAGAAGGGAGGTGGGAAGGAGGATCAGACTCTCCTGATGTTCCCATAGAAAGCAGAGCTGGCTTAAACATTCAAGAAAAATAAGATGTAATTGTGCTGTACAACCAGCTGGTAAGGACGTAAAATGCCCACTGAGCCATGTAACTACCGTGAACAGTCAGAAATGGGATGCTAACTTTATTATTAGTCAGTCTACTACTCTGGGAGAAAACTCTTCCCTCAGAAATTAAAACAGGTTGCTATTTGGGGCAGTGGATTTCACCTCTATTCTTGCGTTTTGCTTCTGTGTTGTTCAGGTCAAGTAAGGGCAAAGAATGTCTGCATATCCTTCTAATTAACTAGCTTTACATTTGTCTGAAAACTTGTTTTACCATTTTGTATGAGCTAGCCAAAACAACTACCTGAATGGACTCACTGTTGAAGTAAGTGCTGGACTGAGAAAAATCTTTTCTAAATTTTTGCCTGGAAACCACACAAACTGCAGCAAAATCATGGCATTAAATGGCTAGCACACATTCAGGATAGTTCAGTGTTGTACTGTCCCAGAGAGGAACCAGGGCAGGCATTAGGGAGAAGGATTTGCTTAACTGCCAAACATAATCTGATCTGTTATTAGTCACATTCTCGTAACAGGGTCTACTATAAATATATCAGCTTGTGAAGTGACACATGCGAGGTCCAAACCTCTGAGTCTCTGCAGGAGACGTGTCCTTCCCTCAATACTGCTGCCAGCATTCCTGGGGTCCTGTACTCAGAAGGGGCAGCACATAATGGGATGGTGAGGAGGATGGCTCACTGGGTTTTTGTGTCGGAAACTTGATGGGAGCTAACAAGGACAGAAGGGGAAGGATCAGCAGAACTGAGACGCCACAGAACTGACGATGGTGTCTACACCTGCTTCTGGGAAGGAACTGTGCCCTGACAGTTTGTATTCAGCACAATAGAATAAAACTGTGCCTGTACACAGTACATTAAAAGCATAAATACAAGAGAAGGCAAAGAATACTTGTACTAAGATATCTGAACACAGAAGCCGTGTTTTTTCTGAAATTAAGATACCTTGTTGATATTCGGTGAGGTGCATCCTTCACAACTTACTATGGAATCTCTTGTACTTGCTACTGGGAATGCTAAGGTGTCCTGCCTCAGATCCTCCTTTATATAGAGCTTTGTCAGTTCTGTTGTGTCTTGTGCTTCTCTGGAGAAATCCGGTTCTTGAGGCTTTGACTGAAACCCTAGGTCAACTGACAAATCTGCTGCACAGATCTCATCTTCGTTTTCACCAGTTGCAACTAGCGCTGTGGAGACAGAGCCACCTTTACGTGGCAAAGGGACGTTACAGAGACCACCACCACCATGTTCACCTTCTCTGGTAGTATCTGACCAGTCTCTAGCTGCTTTGGTGACCGAAGAGCCAAGTATACCTTGCAAGTCTTTATCTTTTCTTGGTTTGGTAGTGTTGCTTGTATGCTTGTGTGTTATGTCATGAGAGGAACCGGCTGAAGATGAGGTAGAGGTAGATTGGAGAAAGGGCTGAGGAAGGGCTGTAGGAGAGCTGAGAGAGACCTCTGTGTATGGAATAAAATGATCATCCTTAACTCGGTGAATTCTGTTACATGGGGAGATTGCTATGGATTGAGCTGTTGTTAATGCCAAAGAACTGAGTTCTTCTAAGTCACAAAGAAAACTGTCTGGAAATGGTGGAGGAGGTGAGATGCACAAGCTTGTAGGTGAAAAACCAACAGGTCTTGCAAATGAGTAGCTAGTGGCAGCCTGGAGAGTCTTTTGATCGTTGTGTGACCAAGAGGAGGAATAGTATCTAGGAGGTGGGGACAGTGCTTGGGAAGGCAACTTCAAAAATAAGAAAAACATGGGAATTTAAATAAATAAATAAGCACGACAGAGAGTTAGGATATGAGTAGACTGGAAAAGAAAAATGTCTGTGCTATCATCTGGATTATAGGGTATGGTTTCAGTGAGCACGGGTGTCTGAAATCATTAGTACATGAATCAGAACAGCAAAAAAGACATTTGAAAAATGAAACTGTATCAGGTTCTGGCCTGGGACTTAAATGTCAAACATCAAGACAGATCTGGATCATTACATTCAGGAAGGCAACCTGCATTTGATCTGCTAAAGTTATGTTATGTATGGCTTTCTGTTAGTGAGCCTGTCACAGCTTATTAAATCATACAATTAAAATTAATGCGATTTTCCCCAATGAGCACAGTATTGTCAGAAGTACACTTCAGGTGTCTCAAAGTATTTCTTTAAAGCTCTAACAACAGTGGTCATTTCTAATTATCCTAATATTAATATTTGTACTTCTCAGTGCATGCTTAAGAAACATCTTAAATACATTGCATACTTTTATTAAGGCATAAGCAGCTACAGAATGCAGTTTTCCTTAAAAGTAACCCTACTGGTTTAAAATAACATCAACATTTGTGAAAGGTACATTCTATCCTAACTGAATGTAGGCAGTCAACAAAGCTTTTAAAATAGTGACAGCACAGTATACAGCAGTATATTTTGAGTAGCATTACATAATATTGATTGAAGTATCCTTCTGGTAAAAGAAACGTCCTTTTGTAAGAATGAGAGACTGGTGAGTCATACGTACACAGCATCAGTAGATATCCATTGCTTCAGTAAATACTGAAAATGCATTTTTGTAACTATTAATCCTCAAAGTTAAAATTGAATTGAAAATATTTTGATCTCATTGTTTTAATTATGCAGAAAGATTAGATTATTTGGACTAATTTAGATTTTAAATATTACACTAGAAAATAATTTCAACTGGCCAAATTAACATCACAGAGAAGAAAGGTTAATTTACTTACCTTCTGCTGGAATTTTCTTGAGGCAAATGGCTTTATTTTAAAGTTAGGCAAACCTTTGCAATAGAATCTTCTGTACCAAAGTATACAGTCTACAGACGGGTACAATGCAGTCTGCTAAAACATAGCTGGGCTGTTATGAACAGCATTCCAGCTCTGTCCTTCATCTTTACTCTTGAAAAAGAGCTTCCAGCCCATAGTTTAGGGATCATACTATGGTCCAGGAGACATTGCCATTTTTTGCATCCTGTGGCTACAGGCTGTTCTAGAGCTAAAGTTATAGACTCTCTAGGCCAAGTTAAGGAGAGCAGAGCTTGCTCTTGATATATATTATTTATTTTTATTGCCATTAGGCCAGAGACATTTAGAGCAATTGCTCTAGCAACAGGAGTGATAAAGTGAGTTACATGCTAAAAAAAACAAAAAACAAAACAACAAACAACAAAGGAATAGGAAGAGGGGTCTCAGCACTTGTGGTAAACTCCAGAACTCCTTCAGGCCTGCTAAAGCCCTTCTAGGTAGTCAGGAACAAGACGGCTTTCTCATATGGCATTGCCACATCTGAGTCCAGTTGTAAAAAAATGTTTGTTTAAGAATGTCAATAGAGGCTTTTTTTTTTTCCTGGACTGATGCTAGAATCAGATGATTGCAAAAATGTCCTGTGCTATTAAGGTGGCTATTTCCCCTCTCCTGTCCTACAGAACTCATCTGTTACTTAACAGCAGTGGCAGGACAGTTTTGTAATCTGATGTGACTATCACCACTGTAAAAATACACAATGGGGAAAAAGTAGCTGAGTAACTCCTGCTGCAATGCTGGTAACAGTAGTATGAAAGATTTGAGTGTATCTCTACCTGTCTGTAAAGACTAGGTCAAATCTGGTCATTGTAAACTCCCTGTATCAAATACTTGTGGAAGACAGGACAAGCATGTAGCACACTTGATGCTCTGCACCTGCACACTCGAGATGCTTGATCACGGCAGCCTTAAAAAAAGGAGCAGCCATCAATAGCTCTGGAGTTGTCACAGGCTGTACAAACTAAGGTGTTGCACTTCAGGTATGTCTACTAAGTTACTTTAATTATTTGTTTTCTATTCTCAATGGAGATAAATAATGTTATCCAATTAAAAATTCTAGACAATATTCAATATAAATCATCGGGAGCCTTCACGTTCCTCTTGATTTTACTCTTTCCCGTTCAAGGTTTGGGCATTTTATCAACTTACAGGAAAATATAAATAACTTATGAAGTTAAGAAATTACAGGGTAGTTTTAACATGCATGTACTTTTTACCTGAATGCAAATACTCTGAAGCATCACCTGTGCTCAAGGGCATCACTGACAAGGTTATAGGGGTTACACAAAAAACAGCTTTAGCTGCAGGAAGCCTTAGAGACAAGCCTATTCCATAGAAGATGAGAGGAGAGAGGCATCTCCAAATACAGAGAGACAGCTCTGTAGTATGTAGCACTTAAGTTGCCTCATACTCTTGAATCACCTTCAGATTCCTGTAATGAGAAGGGGCCGTAGCTTATGAAGATCAGTCTGAGGATACAGTTGCTACTTCAATTCAACAATATTGTTGGAATGGAAGAGAGAGGAGCTAGTTCTCCTTTGCGATACATTCTCAGGAAAAAAACCTTAAGAGAACTGTTCTAGCAACTACTATAAAGCAACTAATATTGCTTAGCCATAAGCAGTATTTTCAGAGGACACAGTTGTCTATAAATGACATCTTTTGGTATCTGTCCCCAAAGCTGTAAATAAATGTGTAACTTATCTCAAAGCTGAGGCATCTAAATAAGCAGCAGTATGCAAGTAAATGAAAGCAGAAAATGGGGCAAAACCAACTGAAACAAATAGAGGTTAATAGCAGGATACGAGAAAGGTTTATAAATTTCACACACAACCGATCTCCCACACTAAAGAGATGAACAAAACAGTAAAGAGGAAGATTTGGAAAGGAGTCCATCCTTAGTACTCAGAATCATCATAGATAATACATTAATGCTAATCACCATTTGTATACAGAAACTTGCTCAGTTTCTATCACTGCAAAGAGGTTTTGTTCCTGGCACAGGAGTCTGTGAAATATCAAAAGTGAATGATAAACTGGAATACAGGGATCTTCTTTGTAATGTGATTTATGGTGGTTATAAACTAGGAAGGAAAAGAACTCGGAAACTATGACAGGCATTCGGTGTGAAAAATTACAACTATAAAGGTCTGAATCCAAGCTCATTGACAATGTGATGACATGTGCATCACTCCTGGATGACGCAAGGCTGTCACTGTTGTTACACCCATCCAGAGAACTGCCATTGTACCAACAGCCTCCTTGTAGAGCCTCCATGGCAAGAGGAGGAAGGTTATGGTTCACAATCATTAGCTGTTCTCCTTTGCTTTGAAGGGCATAGAACTGAAGGCTCTTGGCAAGATGTGTCCCCCATGCAAACTACCCTCATTTGCCCTTTGCGTGCTTATAGGATTACAGACTTTTAGGATGATGGGTGTATCTTCACTTTGCATTGTGAAGAGTCTGCTAGACATTTCCGTGATGCTCAAATTTTGTCTGAATAGTTTGTTTTTTTTTTGACAGCTTGTTTTTTCTGCCCAGATTTTGACTAGCCCTACTCTCAATAATTTAATAGCTAAAGAAGAAGGCAAAATTCCTGGCAGAAATAAGACTGACATTCTGCCATAAAAATACTTCAATGACAAGCTAGTTATGCAATTCTACATATGTGGGAAAGAAAACAGATTGTACTGAATGCATAAATTATATATTATCTTACCATGTTAACAAAAAATTTACAAGTCCTTCTAAACCCACTCTAGGGGTGATATCTAAGAAAAAAAATCCTTACCTTAGATGAACTTAAGTGGTGTATTCTGTCACTAGAATAGCTGTGGGGTATAGGAGGGTCGGGGTAGTCATCAACACTTTTTGAGGCATTCTTTTTGATGACTTCTACATAGGAAACAGGGAAGATGCCTTGTCTGTTGGTTCCTGGTATTTTACCTTCATACCAATTTTGATCAACTCGCTTAAGAAGAATTACTTTGTCTCCCTGGAACACATTAGAAAAATGAGTTATCAGCAGATGAGTAGTAAATTGAATTTTTAATAGATGATATTATTTTAACAGGTAGTATTATTTTCCCTGCAGTGATGTTTCCCATCAGTCTTTAAAACCTTCTCCATTCTCACATTTCTTTTGCCATTTGTAATAGTCATATATGCCACTACCACTCCAGCAAAAGGAGGCTGGTCATGGACTGCAAATACTCCAAAGGGAATCTCACGTAGTCTCCTACTCTTGGTTGAGAGATTAACGTTTAAATTTTTCTTCTTCAGAGCATAACCTGTTTAAATGGTTGGCCAAAACTGCTAGCTAATATCCTAACAGTAACTAATGCAGTAATGACTAAATTAATTTAAACACCCATTTTTCTCTAAAAGTAAAAATGTTAAATAATGAAATCCATGCAAGTGCTTTGTTATCAAGTAAAATTGTAATACATGAAAGTAAAAAGTTCAAAATGATTTTGTGGGAAAGATGAGAGAAGTGCTTTTCCCAGAAAATGTGCTTGACTAGCAGGTATCTGTGCAAAAAGACAGATGGGCAGTGGCTCACCTACTGGTTTTGGAGAGCCTGGGAATTTGAATAGAAAGCTGGTATTTCTCATTTCAACTCTTCTCTGCAGAGAAACTTCATGAACTCCCTCTTTCATTTTATGTGATATACTTTTTACCACATGCATTTTTGTAACAAATCCTTCCACGTTAGTTTTTTGTTTTAGGGTTTCTGTAATTTTGCTTCTGTAGTTATTTGCGGAGTTATTTGTGGATTTTATACCGCCAATAATAAAGTTCACTTCTGCAGTAATCATCTCAGTGTCTGACAAACCCCAGAAATTAAACACTTGTTTTGCTAATGTACAATAAAAGAGAGCCACCAGGATGTGCATAGGTGAAGTATGCAGAGGCAAAATATGTATAGGCAAAAAACAGACTATTATTAATATGAAATATTTTCAAGAACTGGTACACGCACAAAAATTTGAGCCTTTTTTCCCTAAATTTTGGTGTTTTCTGTATTTTAGATTTCTTCTGCATGAAAAACCTTACCATTGTAGTTATGACAGTGACAAATAAATATTTAAAACAGTGAATGGATAATTGAAATAAAAACTAGAAAATGGGGTGACCAGTTAGATGTTGGCATATACTAATCTACCACATTATATTTTACAGACACAAAATATTTAAACTATTTGCAGGTAGCTGTGAAAGAATGCAAGCCAATGAGCATATGTCAGTAGCTTTGTACTATTATATCACTTTGTGCATAGAAAAATTTATCATGAAAACACTGTAATTACATATACATTAATTCTGTGTAGCAGTAGATACCATAATGATATTTCGATAAAGATAGATCTCAACTGTACCTTTCTAAGTGATAACTCCACATTTGTGTCTGCACTGAAATTATATTTGGCAATAGCTTCTCCAATCTCTCCAATTTGTGCTGGGGGAGGTGGCCTGGCAGGCTGTGCTTTTTCTGGGGGAGAAAGTTTCTAGGAAAAAAAAAAAAAAAGAACCAAACATTTTAATCATTTGCATGTAGTTTGTGGACCTATTATCCAAAATAATTCAAGGAATTAAAACAAAGAACAAACCTCAACATAAGAAATTGGGAATATTCCAACTCTTCCATGGTGTTCACCCTCATACCAGTTTTGATCAATTTTCCTGAGGATATAGACAGTATCTCCTTTCTTAAAAGACAGCTCTCTGTAACAGATTCATTTAAAGATGTTTACAGCTTTACATTTGAACTCTGCTACCTGCATAGCTTCTGCAGTCTTTACAGTTCAGTACTGAAACAGAATGTAGCAGATAAACATTTGGAGAAAAAAAAAGTCATAGTTGTGGTACACTTACCCGTTGATTATACCCTATAAAATGAAATGATTCACATTTATGAATCATCACCAGGTACTATCTGTAAGTTATATGGGCCTAACTTATACTGTGAATACAAGGAAGTATTATTAGTTATTAGCAGAGTAGTTAGGATACAGTCTGCAGGCAAATGTGATGTCGCTTGTATCCCCCGTTTAGATGCTGCTTCTATGACAGGTATCTGAGACATTCTTGTTCTTTATGAATCAGTAGGGTAAGCTACTGAATATATCCTGTCTCCATTGTCTATTACTGCCTTTTTGCAGCAGCATAGCTTGGAGTGCTGCTGTTCCACAGAGATTTCTTTTATGAGCAAACTCTTCAGTAGCATGAACATAGGATTATGTTCTTGCCATTTCAGGTACTCGGGGTGTGTGATTTGCTTAATGTTGGATACTGAAAAAGGAAAGCATTCAAATCATTATGAACATTTTCAGATCCTGAACTGGGTATTATTTGTTGTACTTTTTTTTTTTCTTCTTTTCTCCAAAGAGTTTACCTGCTGTTCTGATAATTCAAATTGTAGTTTTACAGCTATTGCAATTCTAGTGATAATGTTGTACCATATCAAAAGGTTTTTTATACAGCCTGAATCATCAAAGCAACAGCACTAATGGCATACATTCACTCTCCTCTGACTCTCTCATACCCTAGAACAGCATTCCCTGATTTTGTTTTTCTTACAGATCACTGTAGTTTGTTTTGGTAGGGGACATTTCACATCCTGCAGCAAGACTGGGTATGTTAAGACAGACATATTGGAAGATGCTGAGCACTATACAGAATTTTGATAAGAGTACTCTATCTACAACAGCACTTTTAGTCTGGTATCCTGGTGTTGCCTAAGTATGATTCACAGCAAAGAGCATTCAGTGGGCGACCCTCAGGACTCAGGCTATAGAAAGTATTTGTACAAAGTACAAGTACATTGTAGATTGTACAAATACATTGTATTTGTATTCAAGCAAATACAATGGAAAAAATATAATAATTAAAAGACATTTTAATTTCAAAATAACTTCTCACCCAGCTTGCTAATGCAGAGGCTACTGTGACAGAAAGCAGGGTCTTCTGCTTCCGTGGTGTTTTGCTGTTGAAACTGGCTATGAGAGCAGTTAGCTGCATCAAGTGCTAGAGGGACTTTTCTTGACTTATGAATACTTAAACGAACAAAAGTCTAGTACTTACTTAGAAGTCTGAGCTTTAAAGTCATATACAGCTCTAGCTGGCAGTTTCTGAAAAGCAGGCAAAATGATTAATACATTCAGGTAGTACTCCTGTAAGGTAAACTTTTTAACCTTTAAAAAGGTGGCCAAGATCCACCAACCAACCAACCAAAAAGCATAGGCAATTAAATATACAGCTTCCTTTTCTGAGACAATTAGGTGTTTGGGACAGTGTTTTAAAAAGAGAACTAGCACCTACACAGAGCACTGTCTTTACTTTAATAATAATAATAAAAAAAAAAGTTATTAAAGGGATCCTGTCAAATCCCATTTTTTGATACTAATACAGTTCTCCATTACAAATCTGCTTCAAATATGATAGCCTAAGTTTAAAGCACTTTATTGTTCTCTGCTGTTAAAAACAGTCTTTCAGATGAGAGGTGATATCCTTTTCATCAAGTGTAGCTAAGTCCTATCCTGTTTTACTCTTTCATAATTGCGCTTTTTTTTCTCACTTTTGCTGCTGGTGCTATAACTACTAAGCAAAGAATGAAGAGAACAATATTAAAAGAACAGTGGAGCTGATTAAATACAAAATGTACAAATTCAACTGAAAAATAGAGGTCAGTCTTTCATCTTTTTAAATCACAGCAATCTTAAGGAAAGCTTGTAGTGCAAGTACTTTACATATTTGCATATTAAAACCTAGAATTCTTTAAAAGGAACACATAAAACACTCCCCAAACTTTTAACCATTATTATGTAACAAGAAGTCATCTTTGAAATCAGACTCTGAATTGCAGCAATATTGCAGTTAAGATTCAGCACTCTCAAGTTGCCGTTATTTTGCGCAATATTTATTTGTATAAAAATCAATGGAAAATGTTAACAATCTGTACTTCCTTTGTGATTGAATAAAATCCCTGAAGCCTGCTTGGAGAATGTTTCAAGTTCTAGAATTTGAAATACTCTTAAGAAACTGAATAATATACTTCATTTAAGCGTATGCTTTTAAGTAATACCTTGTCTTACTTTCTTTAGATTGTCTTACTTTCTTTAGATGTATACCAGCTTCAATTTCATTTTCCAAAGCATTAATATAAGCAATCAGTATACAATCACCAAAACTGTTATAGAAATTAGGGATCACTCTTATAATAAGTGGTTTTGCATAATATACCAACAGCAGTGTTTTTTTTTTTTTTTGTTTGTTTGTTTTTAAACAAAAATAAGGGTGAAATACAGATGTTCTATGTGCCAGTCTTGAAATTATTGAGATACTTTCTTGTGTAACCAATTTTCTAAAGAACCTTTCCCGATCATACCAATGACTTTGACAGAGCTTACCAATGACTAGTAAACTGATGTCCACATTCATTTAAACATAAGTAGAAGATGCAGTTTATCTTAAAGTTTGGTATTCTTTTACTCTAAGTACCCATCTCCTTAATGAAAAGTTGGATGCTGTCCTATCTGTAATATGATGTTGAGAAACTGTTCCTTTGGTCTGTATCATTACAATATCATAACCAACGCAAATTTTGTCTCAGAAATGTTACTGATTTTCTGTATTGACATTTCTACATTATTTATTAATGTTTTGCTACCTCTTTGTCTGTAGTTCCTCTTCTTTCCCTTGGAGTACATCGTCCCACATCAGTGAAAGCAGAAGAATAGTTTCCAGGAGATTCCTGGTCTACTGAAAACAGAACATCATTATGTGACACTACGGTAAAATAAACAAAACCACAGTGCTGCTTGGTTTAATTTAAGGCGATGAAGACATACCCAATCTATTATTTCACCCTTAATAGAAGGAATGTGATGGTTTAAGTGGACCTTTAAAGAAACAAAAATACTGACTCCGAAGCAAAGGCTTTCCTCTGATCCACAGCAGAAGAATGTATTACAGATGATTGGAAGAACAAAATTAAGCCTTACTGTATGAAAGGATACACTCCTACTGGACCAAATGGAAGACATGACAGCAGTTGTGAAAAGCTTTCTCTGAATGCCAACAATATAAACACGTAATTACATGCACAAAATGTGACTAAAGCATGCTTCAATGAGATAAGAGATGAAAACAAATTTTCCTCACTAAGTGATCTAAGATGCATTTCTACTTTACCAGGGGCACTGTTTAGGCCTTGTCAAGCCAACTTGTTAGTTATTTTGTAAAAACAACTCTATTTTAAGTGATCATTACTTACCAATCTATGTGGCAGATTTTCTGCAAAGCACAGTTTGCCAATGCTTATTACAGGATGGCATGTTATAAAATGGTAAATACATCTTTTCAAATTTTAATAAAAAGTAAAATAAAAATCTTGTACTCTTTATAGCTCTGCAAGTTGCTAATGTGAATGAAAATAAAATGGAATTATTTCAGACCAGAGGATGAACTGAACTGCTTCTTGGCCTCTTAGATTTACTAGCTATTATAGTCTCCTAATGCCTGCTGGAGGAGGTGTCTGACTGATACTTGCCTGCCTTTGACTTAATTCACATGATCTATTTTTACCAAGGCTACACATTTCTAAGTCAGTACAAGTGTAAAACAAGAATTGAGAGTATCTAATAAATTATGCTGCAGTCCTCTGGAATAGAGATCTAAATGGTCTCCCATGATCTGTTGGCTAAGCCACAAAGGCTTTAGGCTATGGCTAAATACAGTGGGGGCAAAAATTAGGTAACCGTATTACTAATATTTTGGTTGCAAGCATGTCATCACCAGCAATTGTATCTATAAATGTTTAAAAACATTTTAAGCTCAAGGAATTTTTTAAGAAGAGAAGCAGAGCAATGAACAACTTAAAGTAGCTTAAAAGCAGGTCAGTGAAAGACAGACTTTTAAAAAAAGTTATAGTCTGAAGTTTCATTTGAGATTTGATTATTGAGAATTTCCCTTCTAAGATGATAAGGTACTTCTCAAAACTTCCCAGATACATTAACGTTCTATGAGAAGAACTAGTTTTGCTGCCACAGAAATTGGAAATAGTATTGTTTGAACAGTGGAAATGGAAACTTCCTAAAATAACCTTTGGGTCTATTCACAAAAAGTAGTACGAAGCATAGGAATCAGTGCATTTTCAAGAAAAAGCAGAATCAACATTCTATGGTACTTGTGGAATTAACAGCATTTTTACCACTTACACATAAAAGAATTATACTGTACAACATGTTTTTGATGCAGATTTTTTTTTTTTTTAAATAATAAAGGCATATTGTTTTTCTGTTTCACAAACATCTTATGATGCATCTACTCACTTTCTTTTTTTTCACTTTTTCTGTGGAAAAACAAACAAACAAAAAACCCAATCTTGCTTAAGTTAGTAACACCAAGTGGTGTTTTATAGCAGTAATAATCTAGTACTTGAAATACAATGCTAATCCAGTTGTCCAAATTACTGCATTTTGTGAATAGACAAATTTCTATCTTCATCACATAGGTACGGATGACAACCTTCCTTAATTAAGAATTTTGTAGGATGAACGCTTATAGAATACACGAATAAAAACAGAATGAGAAAAGGTAGGAAATACAGGGAGTAAATCATAAGGATAGAGGAAGAAAGTTAATCCACCTTGGAAACACAGTGCACTATCATTGTCTTGGAGGTTGTTGTTAGCTGTGTCCATGTCTTGAAAAGAGGCACTAAGAGGTAATCTTCCACAATCGTTCTGGTACAGTGGGCAATGAGCAGCACCATCTTGAGGCAGTGGATGAAAAGGCTGGTGCATGGGACGCTTTTTCAGAGCTGTCAGAGATGAATTCCTTTCTGGAATGTCTGGAAGCAGCTCAGTAATAAGTCTGTGTAATATACTATTGTCAGGCAAGCTTCCCCTCCTTTTTTCAGCTTTAATTTGGTCACAGATGTCTTTAAGTGCAGAATCTAGTGCTTCAAATACAGATGATTTGCATTTTTTCTTTTCAGTTTGTTTTTTAGGGGCTGCACTTTTTTTCCTCCGGAAAGGCACTGGACTGACTAGGAATGCTATCTTGGAGAGACCAGATTCTGCTTCCTGTCTCCTTGGATCCTCTGTGGTTTCTTGTTTAGCCCTTTCATGTTTCAGCATAGTGGTAAAGCGGGTGTAGGATGCTGGGCATCTGCCTTTGCAGGAGCTGATGAGATGCCGGTGGTGGTGGTGGTGGTGGTGGTGGTGATGGCCTGATCCATAAAAGCTTTCAGACGATGTGAATGAGAAGTGATCAAAGTCACTTTCACTACAAAAGGAGGAACCTTCTATCTGGATAAAGTCACTGAGGTCAGAAACCACTCCATCTTGATCGCTGTCTGAAAAGTCCATATGTGACCGTTGTGGCTCATCGCTGGTCACTTCAATATGAATTGGCACCAGGGTTTTAGACTTGTAGCTCCGTTGTACCTGAGAGGGATGTCTGCCTTGATTTTCTTCCTCCAGAAGAGACTCAATAGAAAATCGCCGCTTTGTACATAAACCATTTTTAGGAGGCTGTAGCGTAATGCTTGACAACATTTCATCACCTAGATTTGGCATAGATTTTGACTTCTGAATTAGTTTTTCAAACTCTGATATTCTGGTTGGCACCATGTCTCTGGGCACCTCTTCAGTAGAAGACTCTCTCCAGCCTTGAAGAATACCTTTATGCTGTTCTTTTTCGTACTGCAATATTCTGGACTTCACAGAACAAATCACCTCAGAATTCATTAAGTCCTTGCGATTGATGCGGTGCATCTTTTTGTACATTTTTAGGAAACCTGGAGCATCGTGTGCAGATCTGTGACGAACTCTTGCCCTACCACCACCACGGCCCTCGGGAACATATGGGGAGACCCAGTTCATTGAGCAAACATCTTTGGAGTCCTCCTCACATAAAAGAGAGCCCATGCTTTCGGACTTGGCCTGCGCATCAGGAAAGCTATCGCGATCATCTGTTAAAAGATCATCGCAGCTACGAGATTTTCTCTTTGGAGAAGTATTTTCTTCTGTGCTGCTCCACACTTCTGCATTTTGACGAGTCATTTGCCAGCCATTCTTATAGCTGATTGCCCTTCTCGAATCATTTGGAACAGCTAAATGTTGTCTGTAAGTGCTACAGTAATCTAATTCATTTGAGGTGTTGTGGTTGTGCACTGAATAACTGAGGAGGGATGGATAAACTTTGCTAATATCCCCACCTTTGTAATCCATAGAGCAGCATGGTAAAAGAGAGACATTGCCAGAAATTAAAAGATTCAGAAAGTTGAAATTAGTATCAGTTTTAGACAGACTAGAAAAGAGACAGCAATTAACGCATCTATGCTATTAGCTTAGGTCAGTACATAGGTTACTACAAATTAGGTCAGCAGAGCTAATAATTAAGCCCACCCCCAAACAATAACAAAACAAAACAAGGTAAGAAACCAAGCATCAACACTGATTTTGAAGCAGGTCAAAAAACAATCAACTAATAAAAGCTGAAAAGGATTTAAAGATGAAGCCAATCAACAAATCTAGACCTTATCACCTTAACTGAGATAAACTGAATTTGGAGGGAGACTGAAGTTTTGCATCTCTGGAGCAAAGACCATTATTTATTGTATTTGAACAGAATTCTATTCCATGGAATTTAACTAAGACATACGGGTATATACTAACTGCAGGAAATGTCAGAAATGGACAAAATTAAATTAATACAACTTTCCTTGATAAGAAGTTTACATCAAATAGAATGATGAGCATTAGGGAGTTATTCCCTTATATGTTCTCAAATATATTTCAAATACTTTGACATCTGTGTGTTCTGAAAGCTGCTCAGAATTAGGAGTCACTATGAGTAAAACTTGGAACCCTGGTCCAAGGTATATTTGAGCTGAATTTTCTCAGTGGTGTCAAGTGGCAGTATTCACCTTCAGGACATGCTTCAAGCAATTCAGTCTGCTTTCTGTAAGAACAGTATGAATCTGTAAGTTCAAAATCCATGCTGATCAAACCCCTTATAATGTGCTGCTTCTTTAACAAAATGGTTAATTCCAAGAAAAATCAACATTCTGCTCAGTTTCATAATGTTGTGAGAGAATGGAGTGACATGTTTTGGTCACCTTCCAAAAACTAAGTAGCTGTGGTAGATGTTCTTAGGGGAAGTATTTCTCATACACTGGAAGTGTTTAAGTCATGGTGAGTGCTCCTTATTAGTGGTGTAGTAAAAGGTAAATGCAGGTAAGTGGGGTTTGCCACCTTTACACTGCCTGGCCTGGTACACCAAATGGATGAGTTTACCCACTTTTAAAATTTCTACCATAACACTGGGTTTAAAATACAGTTGCTTTTCTATCACTTCACTCATTATTCCTCACTGTTCGTATAAATTTGTCTGTTGCAGCCTAAATGCTATGTTCTTTTCAGTAGTAATTATCTTTTACGAAGGTTTATGCATTCCCTAATACAGCTACGGCTGACTGGAAAATATAGCTAAGAAAGTACAGCAAATAAATGACTAATAATAACTGGAAGAGAAGGACAGGTCTTGTAATAGATATTATTCTATATATTAGTTTCAGCATATATTTTACTGGAAAGCTTTTGTCTTGCTGCAGGAAACACCTAAAACCTCAAACCAAACAAACAAAACCCCAATCAAATCAAACCCTATAATTCAAGTATCTTTTCTGGAGAGACATGGAGAACAGCAATGGAATTACAAGTTATTTAAAAAAAAAAAAGAAACTAATTAGATTGTATATTCTGTACTAAATACTTCAAGAATTTATGAAATTAAAAATCAGATTATGGATACTTGCTTGATTAAATTAGGTCCTGATAACTGACAACGTCCAATACATCTGCTATAGATTTGGAAGTTCTAGTATTATGGCAGCACATCTTTATTCTTAAATACTATTTGTCTTGATTTACTTTCTCTCTATACTGAAATAGTTTTAAAATTTCATTAATCTAATAAGAGAATAGTGTAGTTCATAAAATTTTATGGATTTACATATTATGGCACAAATCATATTCTGTTTTTAATCAATTTTCCTAGAATGGGCACAGTTGAAACTAGAAAACCCTTGTTACAAATCCATCTTTTGATCAGCTTAGAATGACACGTATAAGAATAAACAAGTTAGACTTTGATGAAAGGCGCAAAGCCATTGCTTCCTACAGTAAATCTTCCAGCAAAGTGCACCCAGCAACAGTGGACAGGTACATTTAATACTAAGGTATTGCACAACACATCATCAGTAGTTTTCTCTTAATGAATACGTTCTCCTCTTACCTTTTGCTCTCGACGGAGAAGAAGGAGAGGAGCTAGTTAAAGGCTTTCTAAGGGTGGTATATGGGCCTTGCATATCTGTACGGCCCACATTAGGCCTGTTTGCGTTCTGGTCACTGTGCGCCCTCTGATGACTTACAGCAGGTTCTGACTTCCTTCTTTTCCTGTAGTCACTTGCAGTACTTGCAGAACTACAGAAATAAGCAGTATTAGTAGCAGTCTAATCTCTGAGATCACAATTCAGAAGTTAAAAGGCAAGCTTGTAATTACATTATTTGTTTTTATATTAAACAATATCAGCAGAAATACATCAGAAACATATATAGGGGAGAAGCACTGGTCTCAGATCTCTTGCAGCATGCTTCACAGAGAAAAGCTGAATTTCTTCTTCACCTGATTGTTTTAAAGTTTTGTAGAAAATTGTTGTATTGTTTTCATAGTGAAGGCTTTGAAATAAACATACCAAGATTTTTAGAGGTGTTTTTTTTTTTGAAAGACTGTAAAAATATCAGCAATAAATGAAATGTTTTTCAAAGTGTTTCCATATTTGTCTTAATAAGGTGGCAATAACATTTTATTTAAAAATTAAATGAAATTATGTTTTTACATTAAAGGCCATTTATTGATTGAAAAGCTTTTTTTTTTTTATTATTTTATTTTTTTTATTATTTTTTTTATTTGCCTTTTCCTAGTTTACCATGGGCTGGCACTCTCCCATCCTCCTGATACTTTAACCTGCTAGGAGAAGCCCATCACTCAGCACTGGCTTTACCTAGGCAGTGTGGAGAATCTTGTCTTTTGCTGGCAACATAGCTGGTGTGAGGTATGATGTAGGCAGGAAAGGGTAGTCACAATGTAAATTAAGATCACAGTCACTAAAGGAAACCCTTGTGACAGGTTAGAAGAAGATCTGGCTATTGAGATACCTGTACCAAACTGGGATTTAAACCAAACTGGGATTTAAACAGTCTAGTTGTCCGGGATGCTCAATAAGTTACTATAGGAGTTGCTTTTATGAGTAGGTAATAGCAGTGTAAGAGGGCATGGTAAAAAGTAAAATGCAGCTATAGATCAGAATTTGAACGGTGAGCTGCCTGCTGTACTAGAGTAGCAATTCAGCGTAAAGATGATACGAAGAGACCGAGAACAGCTGAGGTAGTGTGCTTAGGGGAACAGCACTGGAAGTGCTGCAGGCAGTAAGGTTAAATGATAGGTTGTTGAAGTTCAGTAGAAGCTTGACTGAAGAGAGCTCAGGGATGTCACTGGAAAGACCCCAAATATACGATGGTTTATACTGAATGCAAAGAGTAAGTTCTTGAAAACCAAAAGTAATATTTGCATTTCAGTATCAAAATACGAACATCCTCTCCATGTTAGGAGCCCACAAGCTGAATGCTAAAATCTGACTCTTCAATATCTGGCTTCAGGTCACAAAGAAAACCCCAGGCTGTATAGTCTGTGACAACTGAAATCACATAAAAAGAAATATCTTACCTAGAGGGCCTGTCCAGGCCTCTGTCTGTTGAAGAGTGATGATACAAGGAAGTCTGTGAAAACAAATATAGGAATCTGTTATATGTCTGTATTTGAAAAAAGGGTGACAATTCCTGCTTATGATGTTTATTATGTTTGTTGCTCTGTGACATCTTATAAAAACATAGCATGATGATTAACATCCTGTGGGCTCCAGCAAACAATTTTCAATATTTCAACTTTCAATATTTTCAACTTCAATATTTCATGAAGAGAGTTAGGCAGCTTGTAAAAGCATCACTATGTTTTGTTTCATAATCTGTTACAGTAATATTTTTCTTTTAAAGCACAACTAGTGATCTAAATTCATTTTTCTCTGTACCATTTTTGAAATACATATACAACAGCTTAAATGAAATTTTGCTGTGAAAACATGAAAATCTGAAAATTATTTCTGCATGTGGAAATGAGGTCTGCAGAGTTTGCCCTCTCCCCACAATTACTCACCAAAATCCCACAATTGATTATAGCCACAACATTTTTTCTAAAACCAGCTGAAAGCCCCATGTTTTTTATGGCTGATTGTTGACCACCTTGTACTCCTGGTCAGAACGCTTCTTATCACAGACCACTCATTAATCATTACCTATGGAGCTAGAGAAGTAGCAACTGCACAAATCCTGTACAAAGGAATGGAGTACTGTTCCATAATTTTATTTTTAATATAAAGACAGCTATTAATGCCCACTAATTTTAAATCCATCATTCATACATTTTAAGACTGTGGTCAGAACTCAGTAATACCACAATTAAGTAGGTAACTAGGTAGGAATCTAGACTAAACTGTATAGTCCCTGTGGCATTTATTCCTGGGAACAAAGCAGTGTCCAAAAGTTAAACTTGATTTCAATTCTTTGGATGTCATTTCAGAGGTAACCCGATGGGATGGGATCTTTTTAACCTGTGGGGACTATTTTTCTCCCTATAGAAGCCTTCTAGACTTTTTCTCTGTGTAGGAAAATCTTTACAGACTTTTCTTTGTAAAGAAGCACTGTGTAAACAACAGCACTTATGGCCTGTAGTTTATATATACATATGTGTACATATATATACATATATATATATAAATTGCAAGTTCATGAATAGGACTTCTCCCAGATTTGTTAACTGACACTTATGTATAGTTTTAGAAATCACCTGAGAGTATTTGGGAACAGATTTCATGTGACACTGAATACTTTAAATGATGTATGAGAGGAACTGTTGAAACTGCTTATACAGGGAGAGGGCTAAAACGACAATGTCCATAAATATGGGTGTTCAGTTAGAGGTATTTGTCAGTAGACCGTTATTTAAGACCTGTGTCATGTACCAAATGATCCCATCAGGACAGTAACTGAAGTTTTGATTTCCAGATTACACTGAAATTTATTAAACTTTGAGGCAGGGAGAACCACACAAACAGACGCAATATGGATCAAGTATTACCTTAAAACTTGAGCTATGATCATTTCCCACTTCCCCACTAATTTAAACTGTACTTTCATTTAAATCACTTTAAAACAAATGAACAAACAAACAAACAAAAAAAAACAACAAACAGGTAAAAAACTTTCAGACTCAGTAAGAATGGCAACTGAGATACAAACAGTTAAAAATGTCAACAAATCAAAGATTTTAATGCTATTTTCCAGAGAAACTAAGTTCTCTAGAACTTACTCATGTTGATCTCTGCATAAGGTTTCAAAGTGTTAATTTTTTCTAAAACAGAAATTTCTTTGCTTTGTGGATTAGTGTTTCTTCTGTCTTACTATTTGTTAGTACCATTATTCTCTCTGTTAAATACTTATATTACTCTTCAGTTCACAGACTCCAGCTAGGACCTGAATTCACTTTCTGTATAAACACAAAGGTAAAATCCCTCCTCAAATGATATTACAAACCTCCGATAAGTCATCTAAAAAGAATACGCTCACTGCAAAAAAAAAAAAAAATTGTAGCAAAACCTGATCACTGGAAATGGAAACACTAGGCTCCTATACTTCCAGCTGTCTCCTGAGCAGTTATACTTGAACGAACTTATAGGGCACTGTAGCAGAACTAGTTGTAACACAGATTTCCAGCAGAGCTGGAAATAAAAGCTTCCAGAATTATTTTAGTGCTAGCCTAAAAGAAAAGGGCTACTTGTCACGCAGTCACGTTCGGCACATCCAATACAATCTTAAGGCACAGTATATTATGGGAGATGTGATTTCCTCTACTCATCCATGTCTCATTTACAGTAGAGGATGACACACATGCAAACCAGAGTGTGTACACTACAGCAGGAAGGAGAAAATTGCGATAGTAAGTGCTGGTAGCAATATATAGCAATCTATCTGCTACAAATTCCTATTGTGTTTATTCTTTAACATTTCAACAATTTAACGTGACATCAAGCAATGTCCAGCTGCAATTTGCAGCCCATGTAAGAGGGATCTTCCCCACCACCTGGGAATTAAGCTGCTGCTAAGAAAAGCAAGCTGAGGCAGTGGGATGTAACCCGTGTTCTCAAGGATACTTCGCAAGGGAAAGTATGCATCAGCCATCTCAGGAGAGTGGCTGTCTCAGCAGGGCAGGTCTTTTGTAGCAATGGCCTGTTGGGAGAAGACTGACAACCTTACTGATAAGGACAGAGCTTTTCCCAGTGTTAAGTGCTTCCAGCAGTGAAGGTCTGCCTCACTCATACAACGATGTACCCGTTTCTCAGGTGGCTTTCTCTCTAGTGCTCTGTTCCATGATGGGAGAGTACACAACACTGTGGAATACAACCAACTTTTATCACAGCATACTATTTTTCTTAATTTGCTAAAACCAACCTCTTTTTCTGCAAATAAATGAAGTTATTTCGTATAAGTTTCATTTTTGTAGTAAAATATGAATTTCAAGATTTGCATACTTTTTAAATCATCTGCCATTGTATTCCTCTTGGGTAATAAACAGCCTAGGTATGACACCTTAAAATAAAAACTAATTAGTGGATTGGATTAAAAACATGAAGAACAGAAATGGGTTCCAAAGTACTTTATGTACTATAACTGAGCTCATAAAGTCTATGGACCTATATATTAGAGAGAAGGGGTACTGCGAGACAAACCCACACCAACTGCTCTAGGAAATGAGTGAAGAATTAAAACACCTTTCCACAGGCAGCATAACTAGAAGCCTATACTTTGGAGCTTCTTCTGTTATGGAGGTGTGCTGAGAGAATATATCATCAGATATTCTCAAATAGACAATAAATCTGCTCCTAGCACTTAGGAAATTTCCATGTTTTATATTTGGAATATGTATGGGGCTAATGATGAGTGCATTACTGTTAACTTATTCTGTCTGAACAAAATATCATGATATTTGTTTTTAAAATAAATTCTGAAAGTGGTCATTACTCCTAAGACTTCACCATTCAGTTCATATTTTCAACATTTTCTTGAAATCTTGAAATTTTCAAGATTTCTCTTAAGGTCCTCTGAAACCTGAAAACTGCTTTATGACAATTCTCCAACTATCCAACCTCAACGATTTTAAGAAAAATAGCTAATGTTATGAGGCCTGTCTGCAATAAAACCATAAAAGTCAGCAGTAACAGAGCTGCTCACACCGATATGTCGTGTAACCCCAGTTCTCCTCATGCTGCTACACAACAGGGTGATGCAATGGCATCAGTTCTGTGTGCTTCCCATGCAGAAAGCTTACCCACAAAATCCCTTTTAAGCATGCCCTGGAAAATGACAGAGTCTTATTTTAAACCTGGCCACCACTATCAACCTCATCTTTGCTGACCAGTCACTGCTGCACTCCGGTATCAACAGAGGGACCTCAGGCTCACTCACTGCTGGTCTCTGCTGGAACCTTTGCCTGAGGCAGTACGAACACTGCAGTTAGTTGTCATTGCAGGCCTTCTTATGCTGCTGCCACGCCTGCCATTAGAGACCAGACTGATATCCTCTGTCACAGACACTGGCCAAACAGCTGTGCAGTGACAGCTTGCACCATGTGCAGTGGCTCCAGGGCTACACAGACTGTGACGTAAATCCCAGGGGCAGTAGAGCTCCCACTGCTTCCTTTGGAAGGCATTATGTAACCCACAACTGAAACCAAACCATTGAGAACTTCTTTATCCACAGCATTCCCCAGGCCATAAATAGTGTGTCAGTGATCAGCCTAAGACAGCAAGAAGTGTGTGCCATGCCAAAATAGACTGCTGGGCTACTGCACAGATTTTCCTTTCTGTCCTTTATGATACTCTTATCACCATGAACATAATATGCCTTTTCACCCCTTCTTTGATGCCATCTTTGAAGTTTTTTCTCTATGGAAGACACATATGGAGGCACTTTTGTTGTACAATACTGATTTTTACCATAGACGCACACTGTTATCCATTGGCTGTGTGGAGTTTATAACGTCTACCCACAGGTAGAGAGAGCCACACTGATACAGTTTAGAGGGGAAAGTTGAAAGCAAACAGTGGATATGGTTGCTTTTTATTTCCAAGAGCAGGTATCACTGCTAACAGCTGCCCTGTCAGCTCTTGGACATGTATTGACCCATGAACCCTCCCAAATCTCTAAAGCTAGATAGGCACCTTCCAGGACATCCAAGACTGCCCTGTGTGGATAAAGGCTTCCTGACAAAAACAATCAAATTTTAGAAACATCCCAAACTACTACTACTACTTTGATTCACTTCTACTAAAAAAAAAAAAAAAAAAAATCATATATATTTATAGTTAAGCCAATGTTTTAGCTGTTTTCATGCATCAAGGCCTTAATGGTAACAAAAAATGAAGTTAGAAATGGTAGGCAAAGTTTTAAACAATAAAGTTTTGTTTGCATGATGGTTCTAACATTTTAATGAGTTGTTTTTCAATATTTCAATTATTTTGCAGTATTTTCAATATTCTTCAATACATTGAAGAATATTTATTTTGCTATTAATTTGCTATATACAGCATATAAATACCGTAATTTGCAAAGAAGAGTTATTGTATTTAAAGACTTTAAAAGCTTCAAAACAAAATATAAGTGTCCTTGTAAATTCAACAAAGAGAAAACCAATATTACTTAACAGCTATTTTACACAGACTTACTGAACATGACTATATTTCAAATAATCATATACTAGGACATTTACTGGTTCTTATCTGATATATAGAGTATTCCCAAGTATCAGTGAAGGCCTATAAGCTTATTATCTCAGAGAACTGCGCCCAAATTTCACAACCATAAGTTTCTCCAAAATTATAGAGCTTAAAACCAAACCAGAGCAAGCTGCAAGACAATTAACAATTTAAGGTTACAATTTTCATTTCATTTTTGGAGATTCCAAAGGAAGATGAGAGTGAATCACGAATATGAATGAAGCAAAGCCACCATATGAAGTAAAGTCATCATTACAGGATTCACTGACTTTTACCCTACCACTCTAAAAACAGCGGGGAGGGTAGGAGGAATGAAAGCCTGCATCTCTCCCACTCAGAGTAGGGCAATGACAGCCCACTACCTGATCTTGATGTATTTTATTCATAGCAATAACATTGACTGCCAATTCTTCAGTTACAAATTTACAACAGGATTATCAATTGTGTGTTTCCAGATTTGCAACATTAACCAAAAAATAGTTAAATGGAGAAGTGATAGCTCAGCCACAAAGGCTTTGACTTGACATATACAATTTGCAGTCAGATATATTAATACAAAATACTATTGTGCTGATATATTATTTATGTCTAAAAGTATTGCACTTGCCCAACTCTGAAGAAGTGGGAATTTGTCAAGAGTTAGAGACATATGGGCTGTTGTGTAATTCTGAGTGTTAATCTCTGAGAAGTTTTGGGGACAAGGACTCACAGTTCCTAGGATAATAAGATCAACATCCAAATGTACTAGTGATCTGGAAAGATATGAAGACAAAGATACAATGATTGTGAATTAGAAACATCTCATAACTATAACGAGGAAACCACTAAATTTTAACAAACAGACACAAACGGCAAGGACGCCAACCCTTCTTCCCAAGAGAATCATCTGAACAAGAATCATTCATTTACCTCATTGGAAACACCAGAAGAACTGTCTTGAACATACTCCAAAAGCTTTTTAGGTGGCTGCAGAAGTGCAGAGATGAAATGGAGGAGAATCAATGGCAGCAAGGAATGAAACGTGGAGAAGGTGACACAGTTAGAAACTAAGTGTTGACAACATCAGATACAAGAGTGACACATATGGGTAGAATGGAAGGAAGACCGTGTTACAATATTTTGTAAGTTATTAAGCATCTTAATAAATGTTAGTAACTTTAGGCGGTAAAATTTACAGCTTGAATGATTGAATCAATACTAGCAGTTTTTAATACTTGTGAGACAAAAGAATGTAAGGCATCACAGTGACATTCTGCTAGGAACTCTCAATGTTCTATTCTTGCAGGAGACACTATATTCTCAGTTACCAGCACTAGCAAAACATTGTTCACATTTTGTTCTTCAGAAGAACATATCTGGACAGTTTCTGCCTACCTATATGGAAGAATGACAAACCAGCTTCAATGGCTAGATAAAAGGAGATGAGAGGTAATCAGGGATAAATGTGATACACTGCAGAGCACTGGACAACAAATTTTAAAAGGAAGTGTGAAGTTCACTTTCTCTTCTGCTTTCACTTTTCACAGCTGTGCATTCTGATTTTGACTTATGAACAGATGCTGGTTCCCAGAATGCCCTCCAGGACCCTGCGCCAAGTGCCCAAGCTCCTCATGTAGCATGGCATGTCAGTATTGTTTTATGCTTTTAAAGATTGTTCAAACCTAATCCAGGCAAATGCAAAAGATTTAGGAAGATTAGTAAACAATTCTGTTTAACATGGAATTTATATTGTTCTTAAATATTTACACACTACTATTTGTCTAATATGTTGTCTGTTTTTAAGCTATTAAAGTCACAACCCTGACAGGTTTAGGCTTCACTTAAAAAAAAAAAAAAGTTATATGCATTTGATGATTTTCTTGACCTTCCTTAAAAAAGTCATATTAATTTTACTGGGATATGAATTTGGTAATTTGTAAATCCTTATTAAAATATTACCCCTAACATTTAAATATTAATATTCTGCCCTCACTTACCGGCCGTCCAAACTCCAGTTCTGAAAAGAATTTATACCAGGGTTCGTTTTCTAAATCTATGTCATCTGGGTTTACGTGATCGGGCTGGAGCAGTTGTGAAGGAAAAGGGAAGGAAAAGGCACACACTGAGCAAAGTGCTAGAAATGCCATGTCACTTCAAGGACACACACACAAACGCAAAACAAATACAGGGAAAACAATGGAATAAAACCAAAGAATGAAGATGGTATTTAAGACAGAAAATATTCTTGTTCAAGAATTGTCATTGACCAGCAACTTTAATACTTTTCTTTTTGTTGTGATTCTTCCAATGACTGGAAGATGTTAAGCATTTTAAAATTACTCTTAAAAGAGGCCTCTTTGACCACTTCTATAAACACAACTGCATTAAGTGCATTTAAGGCTACTAAAGATGCCTTGTTAAGAAAATGTTTTAAATGACTGTCATCTTCAGCTAGACAACATGATAACATGACATAATTCTGGCACTATTGCTTTCACTCATTCCTTTTTCTTCTCACAAAGCATGTTCATTCCGGGTCTTGCAGTCCTGAAGCAAGCACTGAGCAGAGATAGTCAGGCATGACTACATTAAAAACCTACTTCAGAGGATCAAATGGAACTAGGATATTTTAAACCCTATGGTCAAAAATAGGGAACAAAAAATACGCATTCCATAATTTTAGCCTTAGCAGCATTTTGTAATGCTTTATCTCTCCTGGACTTGTTGACATAAAGCATTTTTTTTTTCCACACTGAAATATTTTTTTTTCATCTGAAAATTCTCACAGCAAAGGGATTAAGTAGGAACTGAAGACAACATAAAGAAAGCTTTTCAATGAGCAGAAGAATAATTGACAGATTTATTCAAGTAGCATGAAAACATGACAGTGCAAAACAGTAGAGCTCCCAATGGGATGTTTAATCCACTGCAAACTTGGCTGCCTTAATTATTTTCTAAACAGCTTCAGTTCCTTTGTAAGATCTGATGTAAGCTGCCATGCAGCGCAGAATTACAGTGAACTCTTGTCTTCAGGATCTCTGAATAAAAAAAGCCTCTTGCTGAAGATAATTCTGAATTTAAAATTTAGGCCCCCACAAGTGTAATTATCAGAATTTAGACACTAATTATGGTGTGACCTAGAAAGCAATCCTCAAAGTAGGAGGCAAGGTCCTATATAAAGCATGACACTGGTGATTAAGTATATAACACTTTTTCCTCCCGAGTCAAGCTGCCACCAATATACTAGAACAATCACACACTTATTTCTGTTTTCTGCAAGAGATAACACTGCGTGCTTGACCATTTCAGGTAATTAAAAATCTTATAGCACTTTTCTTGATGCCTTTGACGTTACTAGAATGGGCTGCCAATTTTGCTCTATTGAAAGCTCAACAGCAATTTTGAACTACCTTGGTGCTCAAATATCTATGAGCTGCTCACACAATATCTGGAGATACTAGAGACTATCTAGAGACGTATTAGAGGTTATATATGATTTCAGGAATACACCCAATCTCTCCTATAGAGAGATGAAGATATGAATGCAGATACAACAGATTCAAAAATACAGAAGATACTTCATCTGAGGGATAAAGGAACTGGGGCTGTTTAGTCTAAAGGAAAGGAGGCTGAGGGGAGACCTCATAGGAAAGGAGGCTGCAGCAAGGAGGATGTTGGTCTTTTTTTTCAGGTGACAAGTGAGAGAATGTGAGGAAACAGCCTCAAGTTGCAGCAGGGGAGGTTTAGATCAGATATTGGGAAGAATTTATTCACAGAAAGGGTGGTTAAGCATTGGAACAGGATGCCCATGGAGGTGATGGAATGGATGTGGCAAGTAGAGTGGTGGGTTTGTAGTGTTAGGTGATTGCTGGACTTGGTGATCTTAAGGGTCTTTTCCAACCTAAATGATTCTATGATTCGTATTATATTTACTCAGTATCCCATTACAGGTAATGCTTGGCATAATCAGATTTTTTTTTTTGCTTACCTTAAATATATATATATATAAATCCACAATTTAGATCTGGATAATCTGTGAAGACAGTATTAAGCAGCTACTTTTCATGATTTCTCCTAAGTTACAGTATGTTGAAATATTTATAGCATGTTTTAATCTTTATATTATAACAATGAATTAATTTCCTGGGACAGAAATGTTAAAATCAACAATTGGGTGCATCTACTTTGGGATTTTACTTCATATATCAGTAATGCCCTTTTGATGGGAATCTCTCTTACTTGTCTGTCTTATTGCACCATGCTTCTCATTGCAGAGGAGCCCTGGAATACACAAATTCAATTTATTTCACATAAACTGAGCCAGAAGATGCACTATGGGAGCCCAATTAATGGGCTGCAGCCACTAATGGGTGTTCACTTAATGGACTAGTTTCAAATTACTCAGATATAAATCCCTTGAAATGCAAAGGATATCATGGAGCTGTTGGCACTACAAATCCAGGCCTACTGACTGGCTGCCCATTTCCTTGGGCAGCCAGCCTCAGTTTTATTAGCCTCAAGCTTGGCCGGACAGCAGCAGCCCCATGCCTACACACTGGTGGCCTGGTGTCCCTCCCTCCTTGTAGGGAGTGAGAACACACCACCAGATGCACTGGGCTTCCACCCCAGTAGCCAAGCAGATTAAAATGGAAATGGTAACTGGCTCCCTTTTTATCTTTAAATACTCTTGCTAGTAGTTGAATGCTAAATTAAAAAAAAATAAAAATAAAAATCTGCCTGTAAGGAAAAAAATGCAAACAGTGTATGTTAATGCACTGTATGCACTTGAATCTCAGTATTCAAGTTCTCCTCCTGTGGTAGTGTGCCAATGCAATGAGAGCATAAGGGAGTGTGTGAAGTTAGCTCTATTCACACAAGCCCTACTTTTATTTACAGTTTGAACCGCAGAGGGCAGCAAACAAAAAGAAAGAGTGCTGAAGTTCATAACTTCACTGCTGCCTAGCAGTCCCTGGGAGGACGCTGCATTCCTTGGGCTACCACAGGCAA
This sequence comes from Aythya marila, assembly GCF_965140915.1. NCBI lineage: Eukaryota > Metazoa > Chordata > Aves > Anseriformes > Anatidae > Aythya > Aythya marila. Next base: position 19,967,793 of record NC_139045.1, on the reverse strand, counting down.
TTGATTTCACTTGGCTTCCAGATTCAGTTTTGCTGGAGGACTGTTTTTGATTCTCTCTCCTACTAAGAGACTCATTTTAACTCTCTTATTTTGGCTTTAAAATTATGACAAGTTTTTTTGACTTTAAAAAACGATTTTGGCTTGGTCTTACAAAGTATCTCCCAAACTGCTTGAACAGAGGATAAAAGCATTAGGAAGGTAAATTCCCTTTTATGACAAACAGAGTAACTTTCCCATACTTTGTCCTTACGCTAGCTTTTAGTAGTATTTTCATTGTTTGCTTTAAATTTACCATTTAAAGACCAATAAGTATCTTCATTTCACCACATGCATCAAATGATCAACACAGCACTGTATCAGCATACTCGAGTACAGAATACTGAGGTTAATTAAAAATTATATCTACAGGCTGGCATACAGCTTTGCCTGTGCTTCATTTTATATACATAGGTAGGCATTCATAGGTAATAATCAAATGTGTGAGTTTAAAATGGTGGGTTAAGTAGCTCTTATGATAGAGTCTGCATAGTGAAATTTATATTTAGCATTAGCAAATTCAAACACCACACCAAAGTCTCTTTGGAACAATGGACTGAGACATTTGTCACTAATTTGGCTTTGACTATTTATTGATTCCATAGAGCTTCTTCTTTTTCTTCTATTTTCAAAAAGCTGTTGTGGCTCCAAGTCCACTATCAGATTGAATTAATCTCTCCACATCTTTATCAGAAGACATATTTTGTAATATTATAACATACCTAAATGGGGAATTTGTAATTCATTTTAAAAACACAATTAAAAAAAACTACTTTAGTTCACAGAAAGTGTTACTGGAGATCAGATACTGAGTAGCATATTCTGATAACCAAACCAGGCTGTAATGTCAAATGTGACCAAACTTGTCACCTAAAGAAAAATTCAAATTAACCACTAAAGTTGAAAAATTAGAGGTGCATCAATGTGCAAGCACAGCCTATTTTTGCAATTTGACAAGAGGAATATTTTAAAATTTACTTTGGTTATGAAATCCTCTTGTATATAAGTTCAGTACAAAATTTGTATACTGAACATACATATAAAAAATCTGGAATAGAAATGAACCCCAAAGTTTTATCTGACTAGCACAAACATATTTGCATGCTTTGATTAGAACACAATGAAAATAAATTCATCTATTGATTGTCCCAATTTTTCGGTCTTTCTTTACAGCAACACCAAAATTTTTCCTTACTTGCTTCATTGAAGGAAGAGAGAAATGTACAAATTGTAGAATATGAAGTTGTTACTTCATATATATGAGGTTGAAACTGGTAAAGAATAAATATTTAACTTTATATTCATATGAGTAAGATTGAATTATTACACTACAATTTACTTATTTACTGGAAGTAAACATGCATTTTAGGAAACAAATCAATGGCCCTGATGATATTAGAGAAAAAACAGAACATTTTATTGAATCACAGACAATGGAGATTAAATGACACATCAGAACAACTTTTGTACCACCTTACCAGTACTATGTTATTAGAATAAATTGTAATGGTTTATGAGCTCATTGAAATGGGAGGAAAAGGAACTGCCTTTGCTTGGAAGACTATTCAACAGGCTAAGGTCACTTTTTTTATTTTTGCAGACCACTTTGTTATGTAATTGAGTATAAATTTTAATTTTCTAAATTTCACTCCATTACTTCTAGTTACAATCTCAAAATGCCAACCATAACCCCCTCCTTTTTGTAGATGGTTAATACTCTTACAAGGTCAACTTACAGAAGAAAAAACTGCTTCATGACAGAAGGCTGCAACATGATGTTACAACCTGAAATTTCACTCATCTTTTTATGTCTGTAACAAAGATAACCAACTCTTCCTAACTGATCTATTCATTTAAAATGTATTACTACCTCATTTATTTTAGGTTTATTATTTCATATGTTCTTTTGTTCTAATGAATGAGTATCTGGTGAATTAAATTTCCCACTAAATGTTAATCTTACACTGAATCTCATTTTATTATATACTTCCTATTTTCTAACCTCCACATTAGTCACAACTCTTTCCAATGTAGTATCTACGTTAATAATGGGAAATCTGATCTTTCAACATCATCTGCCCTGCTTAGTGTCATATAAGATAGTTGTAAATATTGTTCCCCACTCCCCCTGTTTTTTTTTTTTTTTTCCAGATTGTTTACATCAAAAATGCAAAGTAGACATGGAAATGATTTAATTTCAGAAAAAAAAAAAAAAAAAAAAAAAGAGTAAGTTTTGGGGCATTGGAGAACCTCTCTCACTTTTTCTTCCCTCTCCACTCCCCTCCCTCCCCCTTTTTTTTTTTTTTTGTAAAACTGATACAGTAATAGTTTTAAATTTGGATGTTATAAATGTCCAACATTTACAACACTAATGAACTATGTTCATTTTTATCATCCATATTTTGTACAACATCTTAATATAATCAGAACAAATTTCTTAGATATCAAAAATCAAAATGTTTTGAAATGATCAAAATGAAAGAAACTCATGCATTCACAACAAAGCTGTGAATTCGGAATTTGCCTCTGAATTTGGAACTGATACAATGTTTTTGGGTATCAGCTTTTCCTAGACACACAGGAAAATCTTTTGGCACCTATTCTGCAGATCATCCTTTGTTAAGTTGAGAGTCGTACGTTCCATATCTGATTCAATGGACACAAGGAAAACAAATATATCAGTGAAACCACATCTTTTTCTTTTTGTAACATGGTCAAAAGGAAGTACATGAATACATCATCTTTATCAACAGCAGAAATTCCAGAACTGTGATAACTTACTCTATTTCAAATATTTTTGTATTAATTAATAGTTACAGTAACGTCTGCATAACTTCTACCATGACTCTTGTTTTTCAGTCTTTTACTCAGAACCACACATAAACAAAGAATCTCTCAATTCTGTCTGAATATTATTTCCTCAGCTTTTTAGATTTATTCTATAGAGAGACGTTTCCTTATGTTCCTCAATTTTCTTATATCAGCTACTAATCTAAGCTTCTTGATTAGTATTAGAATTCTTGCTTGACAGAATTCTGAGTTTGACTGAAGCAACTCAGCAAGTATAATGTGACTGAGGCTTTTCTGCATTAAAATATTATAAGGAACAAGCAAAGCTCAAAATCCAACCTCTTGATTGAGAGCATCAAAATTAAAATGCATTAACACATTTAAAAAAAAAGGCTCCAGGAAAAATCAGCAAAGCTCACTTTTCTGTCATCTCATTAGTTCACTAAAATTGAAAATCTGTATCTATGACCACATTAATCAATAACACAATTCGTATATGATTTTTCATGCTAAGTTAGTAGAAAACATAATTTATTAGAAAAGTGAGGCTATCCTTGAAACATTACTGTACTTTTTTCTTTCTTTCTTTCTTTTTTTTTTTTTTTTTTAATTAAAAAGACCTTGAATCTGCTGTTATTCTTTGGCACTGGAAAAGCCTGGTAAATGACCTCAGTGTATAATGCAACTGTTGCAATCAAAAAAAGTGCTCAGAACAAATGCCACTGCTTTTTAAATATAATTATTTCTTAAGAGCAGCTTGACAACAAATACTAAATCCCATGTAATTAGTTTGATTAATTAGCAGTCCACAGAGAAATGCCAACTCCCTCTTTGAAAAATGAATCAGTTCTGCAAGAACTTAATTTCACAGAAACACACTACAGAAGTCATATTTCTGCAAAGACCACTAAAACATGTGGAAAAGCTTCTTAGTATAGGTGTTTCATTCTGTTGACATATTACATATTCTGGAATTGAATTATTTGAATAATTTATTTTAAATTAGAAAAAAAAACAAAACTCTGAACAAGCATGTAATGGAGCAATACATATGCAACTAATAAACCAATATCAATTACATAAAAACCTTATTTAAAACTAGACTCCCTCAACTGTAACAGCCTCAAAGTAAAATCCCAAGAAAAGAAAATACTGCCACTGATATGTGACAATTTTCCTAAAATACTAAAGTATCGAGAGAGCACAAAGGTAAATTAGGTTGGGTGAATGTGTTTTTCAGCAAATGAAAACTTCTGTTAATGGTCATTTTGCATGCATTAAGCTTAGCTTTGTAAAACAGGCATGTAAAACAATTCCACAACTGCAATCACTGTTCAGAAAGCAGTAATAAAAACTTTGAATTACATGTTCATGTACGCTCGGTACTCATGGAGTAACTAGCACCGGAAAGAATCTCCAGAGGTCACCTAGTCCAACCTCCTACTGAAAGCAGGTCACTCAGGGCTGGGTCTAGGTGAGTCTCAAACACTTTCCGAAATTGAGATTTCACAGACTCTCTGGGATACCTTTACTGATATTAGATCAAAATCTGCTTAAGGGTACAATTAGTCACATCCTGAAAATGCAAATTGTTTATTCTTGCGCATTAATTAACCAGAAATCATATGTGCTGTTGCTACTACTGCAAATGAATGCTAGAGATGCATGCCAATTAGAAAAAGCAGCTTCCATTAATTCACAGTTCTACTCATCATCCATTACATTTGCACAGTGGTTCCTTGACTTAGAAAAAACAGATCTAAGTTCAGCAAATAAGCCAAACTCATATTTTCAATACAACCATCATGAAAGAGTAATGAAAAATTGCTGCAAAATCATATTTGAGAAAGGACTTTCAATATTCATCTGAGTAGTTATAATCAGTAATAAAAAGATGAAACCTCTCACCAAGGTTTCATCAAACCAAACCTCTCACTGTATATTACTATTTCATGTACGTCTCTTACCGGTCTTTCATGTTCAAGGATTGATGACTTTCCTGGCTCATACTCAAAAATGCTTCTTGGTTCAGAACGGAATTTGCGGGTATCTACCTTTCTGTCAGGGGGATCCCAGTCATTTCTAAATAATAAATATGAACAACTGAGTTAATTGGCTGTCAAGCCATCACCTTTACAGCTTTGTAAATGAGACATACACACAAAACCAAATGAATTTAGGCATAGTTTCTCTTTCCATATTTCAGTTGTGAAGTGTCTGGCCTAGCATCCCGTCTTTACTATAGCATTGAAGTTATTATAGCAGTTATTACAGGAGGTATATTCAGTACTGCAAGAAAAATACTAGGTATGTCCAGCCTATGTGATTATTTATTCTTTTAATTGGTGAACCAGTTAAAAACTTTCCTGACATATTGTGTTAAAATACCATGGTATGCCTTCTCAAATTGCCAATTTACTACACCTTAACACAAAATTTATTTTTACTATACTAACATAGATAAAAGAATGGTAGATGTTTTTGTCATCACACAATATGACAGTAAGTCCACATTGAAGAAGTTACACAATTTTCTGAAACAAAAAATGAGGAACTATTTTACAAGAGAGCGTGAAACTTTAATAGGCGTTCTTTGTCCTAATCTGTAGTAGAATTGCTCTTGAATATCCTGTAAATAAGATATTCTGTTACCTTGGAACTTTGAATAGATAAGCAAGAACAAGAATTCAGAGTCAACTTTGGGACAGAACTTTATCCAGTATCTCTACAATTATAATTTTGTTTTCAAGTTAATAGTTTGATGCAAAGAATACTTTTTTTTTTCCAGTCACATACTATGTTGTTTTAATAGCTACCTGCACATTTTGGGTGGGTAGTTTGGTAGTTACTATCACAGTGAGAGCCATCTTCTCATGGCATTTTTGTAGTCACTACCCGTATTGTATTTGGAATAACTGTAGCTCTGGGGCAAATGATCCACTAGTAATTCACAGAATGGGTGAAGGAAAAAGGAAGTCTCATCAGTTATATCCTGCACTTACAATAAGAAATAACATGCTCTGGTTAAATTCTATCAAGCTTTCTGATATGACTCAATTTGATGTGACCTGACCTAATAAGGCATGTCACGTGCCTTAAAAATCTATGGGTTAGCTTTTATTTACTGTGCAATTTCTGGAAAACAGATGCATCTATTTATAAAATGCCCTACCTTTCAAGAGAAGAACTTACACATGGCTTTTTATTGTGCATTTTCACTGAGGCAAAACTACACTTTCAGAGGAGAAAACAATTTATTTTTTTTTTTTAAGAACAAACTGGAAAATGGTTCTGATCAAGTTCCATTATACTGCATATCACTTTGAAGAAAAAAGGATGCTACCGAAATTCTGGTTCACACTGAATTCACTTTCATTTACAATGTTTAGCCTATAATCCCTTATGGACTATATTTTTGAGCCCAACTGTTAATGCAAACCGTATCTTGGCCCCCAGCTAGAAAACCGCTATACATGAGGACCTAAGCCTCTTATATGAGATTTTAAATACTCATACTTCATAGGCAATTAAAAAAAGAATCTCCCAACGGCAGGAAAAGATTGATGAGCTATAGCTGTCAGCAGCAGGCAAAGCATAACTAACATGTTTGGCATCCCTTGGCCTGGAGAACCTAGATTTTCACTGCCTGTCCTATCAAGTATGAGATTAAAAAGGAGAGGCTGAACATCCAAATTATGTGCTGCAGCAGTTATTTTCAAGCTTGACAAAAGGAATTGTAACAGTTCTCAGTTTCTGTGACCTAGGCATTTGGCCTAGCACTGGATGATGACTCACGTAACTTCAGAGATCAAAGCTAAGCAGATCTATATTTTAGCCTTTTGCTAAGAAGATCTATGCTTCTGTCTGACTTGCTAACAAATTCAAACCTCTTGGCCTTTGGGAAGTAGTCCAACTCTAACCCTCAACATTTCCACTTGAAAAATGTTTCAGCAACAGGAAGAGCCAAAATCAATAATCATTGAGCAATCTCATTTTCATCTGCAGTATATATACCTGCTGGATTATTTTTTGAATTGCCACTACCTACAGATTTTAGAAAAAGCCATAATCATAAGTCTTAATTTAGTACTTAGTATCCTTTTTTTTCTTACTGTATTTTACGTAAACTGCAAATTAATTTTGAATGAAAATTGAAACTATTTAACATCATTCAAATTCTACATATAAAAATATTTACAATGTCCAAACTGACAAAATGGGCTACCTCTGTTTTGTTGCTCGAGTTGTTGAGAAATAGAGGTTGACTGCTATACCTGTAAGTTTTACTCCTTCTTGAATTTCAATTAAAAACAACATTTAGACTCTTTTGCTTTGCTACTGGATATCCTAAGCAGTCTCTCCTACTCAGGACTAACTATTAAAGGCAGCTGCTAGAGCATGGATTCTTCTGAAACACAACAAGCAGGACAATCCCACCAATGAGAATGACAAATACTTTTAAACAGTATCACTTGTAAAACTACGCACTTCTTCAGCAGGTTGAAGAAATGGCAGCACTATACATGATGCCTGCACTGCTGATGAAGATTACCCCTCATCACCTGACTGTCCTTTAAGTGAAGCCCTTACATTTATATCATTCTATAGCTGCTATTTTTTCCTTCATGGTATCTTGTAATTGGAGTACTATACATACCGAGAACACTTTTTGAAAATCTATTAACTTACTTCTCTGGTGCAATCCTTTCCCGCAGACGATGTGGTGGTACTGGAGGTGGCACATGTGGAGGTGGTAAAGGAGATGAGACCTTAAAGGCATCGGAGCTACTGTCAGAAGCGCTTTTAGACAATGGTCTATATGTCTGTGTCTTTGCAGCTGGGTGTGCCTGAGCAGAGAAGGATGGACTGTAGCTACCTAACATAAAACAAAAGCAGAAGTAGTCACAGCATGAGAATGAATTTTAATAAAACACAGAATGCTACAAGAATCTACAGTTAATTAAGTTGCAAGGTTATAAAAATGTGTAAATGCATTTTTAAAAGCATATTATATATATTATACATACATGCTATGTAATTCATTATAATACTTTTCATACATTTATGTATACAGCTACAGGACACACAGGAAAATGCAGTGAAGTTCAAAGAAATTAATGATTAATTGGGGGAGGGGGCAGGAGGGAGAGAAGAGTTATTAGCTGTATGTAGCTATCAGAGCTGTTAATGACAACCAGTTATTAACCCTAAGGCTCATCCTGTCTCTTGGTTTTTCTATGTCCAGCCGGAGGAAGAGAGGCAGGAAATGCACAGTTCTTACATTGTTTTAATAATTACTGCTAGTTTGGGATGGGTAGGCAATTGAATAGGATCTTGAATAACTCTCACACACAAATGCTCTCAATATTACACTAAAAGGTAGTATGAGAGCATGCTGAATGCAACATGAACACTGAAATGGAAGAATTATGAATGGCATTTTTACACAAGGCATGATTTTTTTTTTGCACATATGGTATATTCACATGTCCATTTTTGGTTCTAGTAAATAATTTTGCCACATGGTTATAATATTCTGCAAGATACAATTATTTATCTATATGATTAATATGTTTTTCTTGTGGCTAAATGACATCATCACCAGTGCCTATAACAAATATGAACAAGTTCGTAAAACAGAAGTATCTTTATAAGGCACTATTACTGCATTTTTAAGACTTTTTGTATTCCCATATATGTAATTAGTATTTGTACTTTCGCACAGTAGATCTCTTTTCCTTTTTATTATGAAAGGCTGTGTTGCTTATACTCATTAGTGAAAATATCTGTAATGTAATCAGAAACTAGAGTATTACAATGTACCCCATCTGCAGTAAGAGGCCCACAGTTGTAATACTTTTCTGTGGCAAGAATGAAACCAAAATTAAACTTAGTTTCATTTGGGAAAAAAGGCATGAAAAACACCAACTGAGATCAAACAAGATGATAAAAAGTGTTTATGCAAGCATTAAAAAAGCAAGCATGAATAGTTAACTACCCATGTTACTTGCTGACATTAACAAAAGACTCATTTTGAAGTGAGGGAATAATTCCTACCAGGACTGTATGCATAGGCAGTATTATACATGTCTGTGTCGTCATCTACAAAAAGAAATATACATGTTACAGTAATGTAATATGTGCCACTTTATCATAGCAACACAGCTTTGTTCTTGCAAATTCAAACAAGATTAGTACCACATCAAGTGCTGTATTTCTTTTTTTCATCTCATGTAGGCGTTTTCTGAATTCACTCTTTTCCCATTACACTTGGCATAAGCTATTTTGCCATCTTGCTAGTGAAATGGTACCTTCTTGCAATGTCACCCAATATTACTACTGTTTAGCCCCATATAAATTATAGCTGCTTATCTGCTCTACTCCCTTCCCCAAGCCTAATCTCTTACCTTTTGTCTGCTCTTCTCTCACTAGAGGAAGTTAACTCTAAATTTACTAATGTCACCAAGCTCCATTTCAGCAAAAAGCAAAGCAAAGCAAACCGAAAAAAAAAAATGTGGAAAAAAATGCAATTCAAACAGAAAACATATCCTCAAATCAGCCTGCACTGTTCTAACACATGAGCTCTCCAAAAGAAAGATGGTGTGGTGGGAGACTTACAGTGGCCAATCGCTCATCCCTATAGATGAGGATTGCTTCACTGAATTCCGTGGTGACATGGAATCACACTGGTTGCATGCCTGGTTTAATCACTTTAATTTTTAGTTTTAGTAATATATTAAATATATTAAATCAATTGTAAATATACAGTCTCTAGAAGAAGAAAATTGCTCTGTCTGCAGAAAAATCTGTAATCAAATTCAACCATTTGATTTGATTCAGTCTCACACTTGGTGAACATTTACATTTTCATATGGCAGCTAATCAAAAAAAAAAAAAAAAGAAGAAAAGTGCATTTTTTTTTTTTTTAATACCACTGAGAACTACACAGCCAAGAAAACAGCATACTTACCAGGCTTATGAACCATATGGATTTGCTTGAACATTGTCTTGTACCAATCCTTTGGCCTGTCAACTGTCTAAATAAAATATAGTTTTTAACAATTAACAATTAAATTCAAATAATGAAGAAATAAGAATATCTATGTGGACAGATCTGATCAGATATTTAATGTTATTCTGGACACAGGTTTAGTTTTATCATGCTTTGTCCCCTATTCATTATAATCACTTTAATTCCATCTATTTCAGATGGTGTATTTGTTCCTCTCATCCCATCCCTGCAACAAGTTCTGGAAGGCACTTAAGACTAAGTAAGTTCTGTACTTTGATTTTGGAGAATACAGTGCTTAAGAACTCAGGAATTTGTGCCAGATCAAGAGTTTATCTCCTTAGTGCCCTATATTTTGACAATGATGAATGCTAGAATGCTATACAGGAAAATACAAACACCTCAGCAATGATAAGCCTACAAGAAGAGTTTCTTTTTAACTCCTGGCAATTTCCAGCTTATATTATCTTCAAAATGCAATTGTTAAATGATGCACATATACTGTGGAATACTACTGAGAAAAGAATTAAGGCAATACTATATTTAAGAATTAATGTTTGGATTGTAAACAAGCAGTATTTAATCAGTAGTATTTAATCAAACAGTATTTAATTTCCCTTTCCGGGCAACTTAATTTTCATTTATTCTATTTTGAGAAAAGAGAAACAATATACCTTTTAACATCACTCACTAAATTTTAGTTGTCTTTACTATTTTGAACTAAGCAGTCTAAAAGTTTCCAGACTCTCCTGACACCAACTTTTGACCATGTTTCTAATTGTTTTATCTCTTACTCCTTTGCATTTTCTATTTTTGTTTGAGATTGGATGACAGTGCTTCTGAAAAGGAGGTAACATGAAGGCAAACATATATGCAGTATTATTCTGCTCAGATTCTGTATTTTTAGTTTCTCCACTGTTGTCAGAAAAGCAAAAATTTTAATGCAGATGTATAAAATTATTTTAGAATGTAATGGTGCAAAGGAATAGTTAAAAGGATCCCTCTTATGGAGGGATCTTGCATTAGTTGATGCCAAATCTGCAGTCACACTGCCTACTTCTCTTTACTATGAAAAGTGAAAATCCACGTATTATTATTCTCTACAAAATAGCCTACAGATCTGAGTATGTTCACCTGGCTCAATGCCATCTTTACTGAATCACACTTTTGCCTTAAATATTTGTTAAAGTTACTGCGTATAAATAATCTGTTTTGTTAACTTTTGTGAACTAGGAAGAAAATTGCCATTTTGAGGAATTAACATCAGTTCTCATGAAACTGATACTAAATGACTTAAAAAAAAAACACAAACGTTTAAAGGAAGAGCTACCAGTTGGCAGAGGAACTCAGAGGTCTGTTGGGGAAGAAAGAAATTTAAGTGGCACTTTATGATTTTTACCCAGACCTGACTGCAAGACAGGGATGAAGGAGATACGGTTTTGTACCAAGGCCTTCTGTACCTACCAACATTCCTGACTTCTGTCAATGAGAAGATTCTCAGAAGCAGATTAGGACCATTTTAACATTGTTTCCCTTAAACATGTACAGTAGCAGAACTCTGTTCCTACAAGATCATAAATGCTCAAAAGTTCACAAGCAAATCCAGCAGCTTTGAAGGAATTTATGCTGATATGGTTAACCTCCATGATGGTCCTCATTTCACACATCAGTATAAACCTATAACCATCCCATTCCTCTCTGACTGAATTGGGCCAAGAAGGGTCTTCAAAAGAGCTTGAACCAGTGGTAGGTGAATAGATAGGAAACAGTGCAAAAATACAACAGGTCTGACACTGCTGTTTGTGAAGGCACAAAGATACATCGATATATCTTTGCCATGCCCTCCTAATCTGTCAGGTCCTCTACTAATCCACAGGAGGCTTCCACACAGAGAGCAGCTATAGAGAAGCTGCCATGTAACTAGAGCAGAAAATCTCCCAACACCTTTCTGATCATTTGAACTGTTATCTCATCACCTCCGCCCCATCCCTCATCACTGGGTTTAAAGCCTCAGCCAATTATTTGACTTTACATTATAAACCAGACAGGATTAGTTCAGGAATAGAATAAATTAATTTTAAAATATGTGTCCTCAATCTATATTCACTAATCCCACATGCCAACGTTTGTTTGAGGAACTAGCTGTATTCACAATGCACCAAGCCATTCAGATGACATCCTGCTTTGCATACATTATGGTGGTTGCAATTAAAGGCTGGAACACGTTATCACCATATGTGAATGAACAATCAGCCAAATATCATGAGGAGGACATAAGGAGTATCTGCAGTTGGTACCTAGGAGACTCCATAATCATTGCAGTATTCTAATAATCCATTAGAAAGTATGCAATTAAAGCAGAAATTCGTGGGTATTTATGATTTTCAGTGGACTTCTTGTGCATGTGTATGTTTTGTTTTTCCTAGATGAAATGTTACATCACTAACTACAGAAAAGAAATCTGATGGGACTTGATTTTTATATTTTTTTTTTTTATTAAATAGAGGCCTTTTTAGTGCACAGATTAATTTTGATAGTTAGACATGAATCAATCATTTTGGATAGTCTCAAGCAGTGCAGTCATACTGCTTTTTGTGATTCTGTTTTTTCCTTTCATAGGACACTGTCAGTGGTGAAGTCTAGTGTTGCCATTTGACTGCTTTTCTGAGTGAACAGCTTTTTACTCTCTTTTTCAAAGACTTCATTTTTAAAGCCTTGGAATTTCATCATCTTTGGGGCAGGGCTTGGCACGGTGGCAGAACTTAATGATCTGAATTTTCAGGCTTTGGGTTTGCACTTCCCAGAGCTGGCAGGAGCTAAAGCAGTACAGAGGTAACATGCTGACATGGGATGGAGGTTCTGAGAGAAGGGACAGCTTTATAGCAGCCCTTCCCCTCTCAGCACCTTTGGGCAAAGGGTTTGCAGGAATGGAAAGCGAAGGTAACATCACTGCTTTCCTTGGATGAACAGCTGTCACTAACCAGGCTCTGAGGGGAAAGACAGAATTGCAGGAGATCACCACAACTTGAAAAATCTCTACTTCTGAAAAGCTCTCCAAGTCTGGAATACAGATACTCTCAAATTCTTATTTAAAAGCTTCCCTTTGAGTAGTATACCATTTGAGAACACATTGTATATGTTACCTATCACCTCTGAATCTGCATTTAATGCTTTTTAATAGAATATTGCCATTTTCATTGAGATGGAAAAATAAGAAATTTATGAACTTTGCATGCAACCATAAGCTCAACTAATTTGAAACCTTTCTCCCTTTAGATGGTGTAAATCTGAACTTTCTGGGAGAAGATTCCTATTTGGATTTTCCCCTGACCTTGGACAGAGAGTGAGTGATATATCCTACCTTCTCGTGTTCATGGGAAGTGCAGTTATAGCACTTTTGCATGCTTCTGCATAGTACTGCACTTCTGAGAGATGTCAAGGTGCAGCATATTTGAGTCTTTTGCTGACAACTATATCACCTTTGTTCTCACATAACTGGGGTACTACGGGCTCAAATACACTTGCATATATTTAAAATGTAATCTCAAATCAATATCTTGAAAATGACCTCAAGTCCAGCTAAATCTTAAAAAAAAAAACAGCAGTGTAAGGACACAAAATAGCATATGAGACAGACAGACACAGACATGCTAGCATAATCCTATGCCTCATCATCAGAATCAGTTCTGTAACACTAAGTTTACAAGCTGCAAGACATTTTGAAATTGAAATATAACCAAAGATGAAAAGCTAATCCAGATGAAAAATGTCCTAATTCAAATTACATTACATTTTCAGAAGAAAATCTTAGAGTATCAGACCATACAATCTGAAAGTTAAATATAGGTTGGCAAGTTGCCAACTCTGTTAAGTGCACTTGAGGGGGATTTCTGTTATATTCTTATGTAACTAATATGCACCCTATTAGAGCAATCTGCTATTTAAAAAAAAAAAAAAAAGAAAAAAGAACAGAAACAATGACTTTATCCTGTATAAAGCAAAGGGACATATTTACTTAAAGAAGGGGTAGGAAGCTAGAGCATTATTGCAAAGAATTGTATTCATTTTTAAATGATTATGATTGTCTTATTTTTACACAAAAAAATATAGCAAGAAATGCCAGTTTCCCCCCGTTCTTACCAAAATTGTCCCCAGCTTACCACTTATTCTGAATTTTTCCTATTGCTTTTCTCCACCAGTTCCTGCTTTTCCCCCTAATTTTTCAATCCATTGAACTGGTTCTTGGCAATTATACCACAGCCCCGTAAGTCAGTACTGGCAGAGAAGATATATCCAACAGTTGCTACATCCTTGGCACCTCACAAAGACTTCACCTGCAAGGGCTCTGCTGCTTTCATCCTGGCTCCCACTCTTCTTACTCTTTCTCCGTCTAGCACAGCACTTCTCCAGCTGGGAAGGCCAGTAAGCACTTCCTTACAGACCTAGTGCAGCTGCCACTGTGCTCTCTGGACCAGCCAGAAGAGGCTGCCCTGACAGCAGAATGGAAAGAATGCTTCAGCACAATGAAAACAAAACTCTTCAGTCCGACATCTCGGGACCACTCAAGCAGTGACTAGTGGCAGATGATCAAAACTGGGCTAGTCACGATGAAAAGTTTTCCACACTGTTCATTTATATGTCAGCCACGGGCACTATGATCATATATTGTACTTCTGCAAAAATACCAATCACTTAGATTATTATCTGCACGAAACTATTTGTTTCTATACTACACTGATCAAATGACAACCACTGCTCCCCAAAATGCAGAAGTGTGAGATTTATATATATATGTATACACATATACATGTGTACTTGCACTCACACAGAAATATAGTCCGTATGAACTTGTCTTTAGAAATGACAACAACACAAATACAGTTATTGCACATCTCCAAAAGGGAAGGAATACAACTGAAGAAAGAAACACAAAATTTTGATTACTTCTAATTAAACTAGAAACATGAAGTTTCCCAATTATGCTCCCATCAGCATTCTCCTTTTCCGTCAGCACACAATATTATATTCACGAGCTGCCTGATTACGCATGCTGTATTCCTCATTATATAAGACTGGAAGAATGTGAAAAACCCATTACCAACAATCAATTCATTGTATGAGTTCATACACAGATTCCCCAGAATTTCCTACCGTTCTAATTGCTGTAGGGATTCCAGATTCATCTACCGGGCCAATCCCTGCATAATGTGGAGCTTTAATGACTGTAATTTTTTTTTCTTCTTCTGAAGATCTACAGATTGGTATTGTACTGGTGGTGCTGCTGCTGCCAACACTCTGAACATGCTGTGAGTATGTCTCTGCGGACTCTGGAAAGATAACACGACAGAATATTGTATAACGATATAATAATCATACTTGGCAGTTGTAACACACTTCCTAATTTCTGTATACTTTACAAAGAAGGACAACAATATTAAAAAACACATACATATAGAACACTTCATAAAACCATCATCTTAGCTGGGGATGAATTATAAAATTATTTATGCATTAGGCTGTTAGACAAGATGTACTTTGCTGCATCTTGCTCAGGAAAAAAGCAAAAAAAACCACAAACCCAATGCCATCTATTGAGAAATAGTGGGAGCTGAACTTTTTTCCTATAAACTCTTGCACCTTTCCTAGTCATCCTTTATACTAATGACAGAATTTCTGAACTTCTCCTCCTCCAAATATAGCAAATATAGAAAATTATTGTTCTGTAAGTACAGCAATACATTGCAACAAGATCTCCACAAAGACTTAGATGAAATGTATTTAGAGACATAAAGTTTGATGCATTTGAATTACAAAAAACAAAACAAAACACACACACACAAAAACATCCTATGTACAATTTTTGCCTGCTAAAGTTATATTGTTTTTTTAAGTAGCTCCTTAGATAATCCAAATAAATGGACCTCAGAAACTTGGCACCTATAGAGCAGCATTAGGATCCACCTACAGAACTTGTGAACTGTGCAGACTGCTGCTGGTTCACAGTGGTTTGCAATATTTCTACTCCTCTCCCTAAATCCTCCTTAAAAAAAATAAAAATAAAAATAAAAATAAAGGCCAATACTATCATCTCCCTCTAAAACTTAGAGGGAGCCATTTATTTAACAAAAAAGCCCACCACACTGCTGGGATGCATCATGTGACAATTTAGATGATGGACTTTCCTTCTGCAGGAAGAAAAGCCCTACTCCATCAAGCAGTATGTTTCAGTAAATTAGTGGGTTGCTATGACAAACGATGTTGTTTTGTTTTTTTTTTCAAGAGCAGGTACAGTGCCCACAAGATATTTTAACCACAGGATACATTAATGCAAGGAGTAAAAAAATAAATACATTTATTCTAACATTACTGGTGAACATTAAGATGGCCTTTCATGTGACATTATTTTCAAGAAAATATTTGAATTTTAATATAAATCAGTGAAAGGAGCTCTGGTGACTGAATGCTCTGATTTTAATTTTAATATTTCTGCTCACTGCAGAGAGCTGGATTTGGCATGACTATTTCAGCTGTTTACTCAAGTTTGAAGTCCTGCAAATAATCCAGTGCTACACATATATGGTGAGGGGCAACTCTGTGTGGCACATCTGAATACTTGGGCCTTCTTCCCAAAATGCATGAAGTTAAATTTAGAAAACATTTGCAACCTGATCCTTCATTCTCTGTAGTCCTCAAACTGAGGCCATCAGTCAGATTTTTACATAAGCAAGGAGAATAAATCAGACTGTTATTGTGGACCACAGAACTTCAACATCATACAAGAGTATGAATCATAGGAAAACACTTTCCTTGTTGCAGGTGTTTCTAAACCTTGATATACCTTTAGCTCAGCAACCTGGAAGCAGTCAAAGAATCTAGTATTTGAGGATGTGGAAAAACCCGTATGTACAGTTACGGCATTTAGTAATAAGATACAGACAGCAACATCTTCCTAAGCCCTAAGTCTCAGAGTCAGAACTGTTATTTAATTTCCCTTCATGTAGAACAAAAAAAGTAAACTTCTGGACCACATCCAGGATCCTGGACCATGTATGTTCTTATCTGAATATGCAAACACTGGTAGAAAAAGCAGCAAGCAAATGATTGTACTTGCAGAACGAGATTGTACTGGCAAAGCTCTGTTACAAGGCTAATGTAAGTATTTAAACAAACAAACAAAAACAGATACAACCCCCTCCGCCCCCCCCCAAACACAACAATGACCTACAAAATACATAAACAAATTTTAAATTGACATGGCTTTAGGTGTCTAAAAGCCCAGAGCCCCCCCCTTTGTTGGCAGTATTTCGACTGAAGATAATGGGATTTGTGGCGAGAAGTAATGTACAAAGTCGGTCCTTGATTTCTTAAAGAGGGCAAACCCTGAAATGGGCTGTACAGGTTGAGTTGTTTTAATATATGCTCTCTTTCCTCAGGAAAGCTAGTGGAAAAGTGGCAAGAGGTCACTCTCACAAACATAAGGATAAGCAATAAAACTTAATAGTAACTCCAGTTCAGGAGCAAAATTATATCTACCAATAAATGCTATTATTTTTTGCATTTAATTCCCAAAGTAAATGAATAGACAATACCTTCATTATGGATGTGAAGCACTTTGCAATTGTTTGCAATCTTGGCCACATGAATTGGAATACGTTGCGTAATGTATAAAGCAAACATTCTGTGCAAGGCTTACCCATCATCCTGCCATGCTGCATGATAACAATGTTGGAATTGAGAGAAGCTGGTGGAGGGTAAGCTGAAGAAGGGGAAAAAGGCCTTTGAAAGTGACTCACTGGGCTGGCAGCAGTGCCAGAGTTCCCATTCACTGTGATCTGAGCCTGAGAGAAACAAAACAATATCCCATTAAACCACACACAAAGCCCTCTGAATACCATCCCAAACAAAGAGTGATGTAAGACTGTCATCCACACAACAATTTCCACTTGTCAGGTATCTAGCCGCTATTGCATCTGCATTCACTGTAATACAAAACTCATCATGTGGGGAACAGAAAGTGTTCCTTGTATATATATATATGCATGTATAGATATGTATATATATGCAGATGTGTGTATATATATATAAAATATATATAATATATATATATATATATATACACACAAGCCATATATATGTATATATATATATTATATATATATATATATATATATATATTTATATATGGCTTGTACCTGCCCCCTTCCCTCCTTGTATGTGCTGCCTCTGAAAGCATGCTGAAGATGGGAAGGTGACAGAAGGAGCAAGCAGGGTTGAGGCAGTAAAGATGAGCTGCACAAACAATGTCTGCACAGATCTGACATCAATATAAAATGCAGACGGGAATAAAAGTTCCTCTCCTCATGTGACAAAGGCTGCCTGCCACAGATCACTCACTCCAGCAGACGCTTTCCCTTGATCCGCATGCTCCACCCCCATTGATATTAATGGGGACTTCTGAGCAGACTGAAGGGAGAAGTCTCATTAGGAGCAGCAAAAGTGAGAGAGCCAAAGCTTTAGAAAATGGAAGCCAGCTGGAGTGACTACAGGATGGTGATGTGTAATCTATCACAGCAAAAATAAATGTCACTGATACACACACACACACAAATCTACAAACAAAACCATGCCATGACAGCAAATAACAAATAAATAAAATGGGAGAGCTAAGCAAACTGTCAGTAAAACAACATCAAAAGCCAGTTGGCTGTTAGTCACAAAAGGTATTTTTGACAACGATCTTCCCTCGCCCCAGGTTTTGAACCCCCACACCTGGGCTGTAGCGCATTTATGGGGAGCGGTGCAAGGATCAAAACAGAGACAGTGAGAAAGCACATTGAACGAAATGAGAGAAAAGTGAAAGGGAGGGAAGCTTTCTAAAACATCTCTTCATGCAGAACTCTTTTAAAGTCTGAACATCTGGAGTGTTCCAAACTGCCCAGTTTAATATAGCAAAAGTCTAATTAAAATCCATAGCATATTGTTATTACATTTGAAAATGAAATAGTTCATGACCTCTTATATATATTTGTGTTTGGTAGGCTGCTCATTTGATTTGTAATTTTTTAACATCTTGGCCTCCAGTAGGTAGGAGAGAGAAATGAATTGTCTCCTATACAAGCATCATGTGAACTCCTAGATGCATCCAGGGATTTGACATGTTAAGGATGCCTGTTAGAAGTGAGTTCAAAAGTTGTGTTGTGATGTTTCCATCAAAACTTTTGTGTTTAAATAAAACATTAATAAATGTTTATAAATTTATAAATTTATAATTAATAAAATCAAAAACCAAAATGGAAAGTTGGCTTTTCTCACACCATTCTCCAAAAGAACTTGGTGCTCTATCAGCTCAAGGCCAGCATTTCAAGAGCTACGAAGTAATGTTTTCAGCTGAGGTTCTTCAGTGAGGCCAACCATCTCTACACTAGTTCAGAGGTTCACCTGTTGTCCTCTTCTGAACCTTGTCTTTTTGGGAAAGCTTGTTTCAAGGGAAGACAGGGTGCAGCTATGTCTGCAACCTTATAACTTCTTATTCATTTACTATGGCATTTGGTTCTCTGAAGAAGAGAGAACTAGTGTGAGTTCTTTGTAGAACAGGAAGCTACTCCTATAAACTTCTATAATAAAAAAATGAAGACATTTGTGTGATGTGCTTTACCAAATGGCCAACTCAGACAGTAAGGCTCTTACACTAAGTGGTACACAGTATTATGAAAACAAGATGTACACAATTTGCTGATGGACATCAAGTTAAGTATAGTATAGGCATGGAATGACCACATATAACATTTCTGGGTTTGGTCCTAAAGGTTTTAGAGAGGATAGCAACTCAAATAGTATAATATTTTAGTTTTTAATTACCTTCCCCCCAAAATATATTTTGTTGTCACTGTTAAATTTATGTATCCAATACTTATTGGACTGGTGGGAGGGTTAACTATAAAAAGATAGTTTTGAGAAGTTTCAAGATGCTTTTGGGACTGATGCTGTTTCTTCTCAGAGAATCAGCTGTAAAATCTTTTTTCTCCTAAGCTTTCTTGACTAAGGATGTCAATAATAAACAAAAATCCTTAAATTGGTCTTTGAAACTGTGGCTCCATCTTATGTAGGCACAGTGTTGGATTGCACAATACTATATTGCTTTTATTGCTCTCTCAGTGGTTTTCATCTACACAATGAACCAGAGTCTCCTTTAAGAATGAAGATCATTACAGAGATAATACAGGGATAGAGCCACTAACAACAGACATACACGTATATGTGTGCCACCAGCTTCCCCCTCGTTTTCTTATTTCATAGATGCATTTACAATCATTTGGCCCTTGTGTACAGAGGTATGGAGACAAAGACTCTTGCACAAAGCAGAGGTGGGTCTGGCCATCATTTTAATCTCTCTGTAGGGCTCTGATGACTGTTTAGGACTTTTTGTTCTTTGGTGGGAGACTCATCCATTCTCTTGTCCATAAGTGGTGAACCATGTTACATTCAACACTGCCTGGCCATGTCTAAGAGAGAAAATGGCGGCCAAACCTGACCATAATAGATCCCTTTACAGGGAGACTACCCAAAAAAGGAAAGAAAGGAAGGACTGTTCTCTTTAGCTTACAAAGAAAACAAATACAGTTAGCTGATTATTTTAGAAGGAGGTTAGAAGAAAATATAGATGTTCCATGCTTCGCATAGCTAGTAGATGTCTCTGCAGTGATTGTGCCTTATTTACACATAACACTCTATATTGATCATAGCATCTTTGATTACAACTACTGGACAGTATGCAGATTAACAGTATTGACACTTTACAAAATTTTAGGCTTCACAGCTGTGTTACAAGAGTTAGGAACACCAGCTTTTACGTGCCTGTTAATAAAAACATCAATCACAGAACTGACTACAAATCATTGACTCTCCTATGTGCAAGTTTGGGCTAAAACTACATTTTAGAAAATGTATCTGAAATGAAAAAAAATACATACACTGTTCGTTCTTTTTAGCCTACCAAGTGCTCTGTTTAGGCTGGAAAATGATAGCATGCTGAAGTACTTGTACAATATTGAAATGTTGTTGTTACCCAGTAAAAGGTCTCAGAACATTTCACAGTTTTGTAATTCAGCAATAAATTGCTCAATACTAATGAAGACTCTGTTCTGACTCATTTTGGTCATGCAGATAATTTCAAAAGAAAAGTGATCTGGATTTGACCCAAATTCTATGCCTTCTCTCTACCCATATGTGAGTGTACTAAGGTACAGAACAATGAACATACATATAGAACAGGTAATTGCATGCTGCTGTTTTCCTTGAGTTAACTGAGAGGAAAGTAACAGGACACTTGGATACTAGAAGATTATTTATGAAGTTCACTCCTGTAAGAAACAGTGCTTAAGGGAAAGGTCAGTTAGAGGACAGAAAATCAGTTTCATGCAGTCAGTGGCTATGGCTGGGGGAAAAAACCTGTGTTAAATATTGCCAACATTTACTACGAATTTACAAGTTATATTATTGAAATCTCTACCTCAGTATAAACCAAAAAATGGTGGTAGCCAAGAGGCCCCAACTCCACAAACCTGTAAATCATTAACAGTATTTTAAACATACCTCTACAAAAGCTACAGACCATTTGCTTTTAATGCATTGGGAATGAATATTTTTTGAATTTACTCTCATTTATTCTATGCAAAATGTTCAGTACACCTTGGCTGACCACATACATGTGCAACAACTTGGTCCCATTTCCCTGTCTATTACCAAATCAGCTATGCAGACTATTTGTTTAAACATCTGTTACAAAACATATTTTCAGACTATGAACCCAGAAAACTAACAGAATTACATAGACGAATGTCTAGTTGAATGTCATAGATGAATGTCTATGTAATGGGATAACAGACAAGTCTGAATTGTTTTCCCCTCTGACAACCTGTTTGAACAAAAAGGAGGAGGAAAAAAGGAAGGATAATTACATGTGAAGTGGCAGCAGTGTTGGTTAAGGTGGTGCCATCTGACACAGCAGACATCTGGCTCAAGGTTGGGGAAGGTGTTTCAGAGCAGTCAGTAGTATCATAGCTACAAGTCTGCAGCTCATCTAGAATGGCTGTGGAGGACTCACTCACTGTGCGGGAGGAGCACTCACTCATGGCAGAATCTGTGCTTACAGAGGCTGTTTCGTTCCTGTGGATAATACTTTCAGAAGCTAGGAATGGGTATTTATATGAAAATTGTGAAAGGGCTGGGGTTTTATAAAAGCGTGAAGGCAAAAAGTCATCAAGCGCTGGCAAAGAATATGGTACTAGATGGGTGCCACTGTCTGGTGAGAAAGAGGCTCTGTTAACTGGTACCACAGGAGGAGGAAGAGGCAGTGGAGAAGCTTCTGTTGCTGTTTGTCTGTGTGTCTGTGAAGCATTTACCTCCATCACAGGGGCAGTTACTTTCTGGTTTCCAAGCTGAGATTTGAGGGAAAAAAAAAATAAGAAAGAAACAGATTACCAAATGAATAAAAACGTTTCCCTTTGCCTCTTGCTGTGTGTAGGAGAATTACAAAAGTGTAAGTTTTTCAGCAAGCCTAGGAAGTTCACATTCACATGGATTAGGAAATAAATCAACCATACTCTATATTAAAGCAGAAAAACATGAAAGAAATTAATGCATCAAATACTAGTGGAAGCAATGCCAGAAACCACAGTGTTTTGGGGATGAATATTCCATATATTGGAATATATGGAACGAATATTCCACAACATATTCCATATATTAATAGGGCCACACTATTTTATACTTATACATAAATATGAGGCTAGAGAATATTTTATTTTTATTTTTATTTTTTTGTAGAAGGAAAAAGGCATCTGTGAGCCTGATCTCCATAAATGTTGCTCCTTTTTTAAATCAAAAGATGGGTATCATTTTGAAACTGTAACATACAGATGGGCAGGACTGCAAGCTAAATGGAAATGCTTGTCTTGAATGTGCACATGACCCACAAGCAATAGACTGTGGATTTTTTTGCTCTTGTGACTGAATACTTCTTCTCCACTGCCTCACTGATAGTAACGTTTGGATGATCTTGGAATTTCCAAGCACTCTGGAAGCACCCTGTCAGCCTACTGGATAAGGTGTAAGTATATCAACCATTTCAACATCAGAGGACACAAGGATTGCTAAACTATCTGGTATAAATCTGAGGAAGAACAATGATTGGGAATACAAGAACAGGACAGGGATGATTTAGCACTGAAACAAAACACACTACTTGGCTGGCTTCATCACCATTCCTTAAAAGCATAAAGGAATATCCTCAAAAAAAAAGTGCTTCTGAAATTTCACACATTATGAGCTTTATGTTTTGATAGTTCAAATCGGTCACAAGACACTGGTTTTAAACTAGTCCTGAAACTGACTTTTAGTATCCACAAATTG
This sequence comes from Aythya marila, assembly GCF_965140915.1. Lineage (NCBI taxonomy): Eukaryota > Metazoa > Chordata > Aves > Anseriformes > Anatidae > Aythya > Aythya marila. The sequence continues at coordinate 19,944,548 of NC_139045.1, read as the reverse complement.
TTTTAGAATTAAAGATACATGAAAAACATCTTGGTGTCCAGCCTTTGTTAATCAGACGCACAAATTTTTCTATATTGCCCATCAGCTGCAAGCTTTCCATCAATTTCTGAAATACGTCAAAGTACTTCAGCACTGGTGGTTTCACTTTCGACAGAGCTAACAAGCTCTGGAATAGCTGCAGGGCAAGAACATTTGGGATTAAAATTTATTTAAAGGAGAGGACAGTAGGATACCACATGCAGCAATTACTACTTAAAAACAAAAAAAAACAAAAAAAACATTTACTCACAAATATCACACTGTTACTGAAGATAATGTTTTTTTTTTTTCCTGTGTTTGAAATATGCAGACATCTTTAACTCTAATCATTCAAAAATGTTTTAAACCATCAGATTAAAATGCCATTTTGGCATTTTAATCCACAATCTGAAAATATCTTGTAAAGCCCTAATAGAAGACTTGGAACACAACCCAGCCTTTGCCACTTGTGAGAGATCACTGGGGGTCCAGTTCCATAATCCTTGCTGAGATCAACTAAAAATTACACAAATAGTCTTGCTGAGGTCAACAGGACCATCCCTATGAATAAGCACTTCAGAAAAGGATTTTCAGCATATGAAGAGATACCCAACACTTGTTCCACATGCTTTGAAAGAACTGTTTGGCATTACAGGACCTATTGAGTACACAAAATGAGCCAAAACCTACTGTTAAAATTTGCAGTTAAAACAGTAAAAACAAACAAAATAAAAGCACACATCATCAAACAGCTTAAAATTCAAATCTTATTTATCAGATATAATCTGATTTCAATAAGCAATGTTTGAAATCTAATACTTAAAAAAAAAATCTTTCCATATAGTAACTTTAAACAAATTACTGATTTAGAAAAATCAATAATCAAATGGATGACTGTAAAAAGAAACAACATTTTTAGAGATAACTAATTTGCCAATGGAAACTTCAAATATCAAATTAAATAAATACTTAAACTTCAAATATTCAAATTAAAATATAATGAAAAGCAATCATAAAATGTTGTGAAACAGCTGGTCATACAGCATAACATATCAGGAGCTTAAGATCTATGCATTTAAGTACACATGTAACAGTAATTTCACTTTACTGTTAGACACATAAAGGTAAAACAGAACTATCCTTCATGGTGTATTTCAACATCCAAGTCAGAATTCAATATCTCTAGTGAATGACACAAACCAGGAGATAATGCAATTATGTGTATTAAAATCTGAAGTTCCTGAGTCCAGATATCCTCTCAGTATCCCCAGAAGAAAAGCTGCATGACTGTGCTACAATAACTAAATTGATCTCTGAATTGTTAAAATAAAAGGTAACTTTGGAGACTCAGGAAACCTGGTAAGCTTGCTGGCTTCAAACTGAGATGATTTCCTGCATGCTTGAGAAAAGTAAGGATGGACAACACAAGGAAAGATATTCAGGGTGCATCCAGAGAGCAAGTGAAATGGAATTCTTAAATAATTAAATACATTTTGCTTGGCAAATGATAGCTGATTTCATCAAGCCAAATTCTTAAATAAAATATAACATTATGATTCTTACAACATTGGTAGAAGGCACACAGCCATTCTAGGTACTGATTCTCAATATGAAGTTTCTCAGCTTTGTAGAGAAAAACTTGAGTATTCTGGCTGGTTCCAGAATTCTGTCACAGATGTAATCATCACTCTGGCAAAGAGTGGCTGAAAAAGTGGCTGAAAACAATATATATATATATATTTTAAAGTGAACTGATTAAACCATTTAAAAAACTGGTCTTTTTCAACATGGAGTGCTGGCAAGCACTAAATAGCAGGTACATTTGGCTACTGCTAAGCCATATTCTTCACCACCATGAAAAATGAAAAAAACAAGGTTGAATACATTCAAAAAACCTCAAGTTTTAATACCAGTTCCATCCACTGTGCTTCTAATTAGGTTTGCTATTTTCATAGCCCAAGAAATACTATAAGAAGTCATGTGGATTAACTGTCAAACAAGTATTTCATCTGTTAGAATGATGAAACATTAGACTACATAATTATCTTGGGCTGTGGAGCAACACTTGAGAAATAAATATCAACACAGTCTTGGAACAAATTGAAAGTCTTAAGCACAGCTTTCAGCTGGTCTTCAGAAATGTTCACTTTTCACCAAATATTAAAACGTCACACCTGAAGCATAAAATTTCCACCCAATTCTCATGAAGTAGACAGACTAGAACAGGTTTTGTCCTCTATCATATTAACACAAGATTTGTGGAGTGCTGCAAAGTTACTCATGACACCAAAGTACTGGCCTTGCTTCAACAGTCAAGACACAGATACAGAGACTCAAAGATGAGTGAATAAATTCATTTTGTTAATAAATAGCAGAGTTTAGTAGTTAACATTCAAATTAAACCCATACATTTGTACAAATGGGTAAAAATACCTCTATTTTTATTGATAAAAGCTGATGTCAAAATGTCCAAACTGATGCTGCAAGTTACATTCCTATGTCCATTTTTACTAAGTAACTCTATTGTTCTAAAACTCAACATACGAAGGCTATTCAGCTCTTGTGCAAAAATGCACTAGTGATATAGAAAATTATGTGTTGGATTTTCTTTGCTTGCTGTCTGTCCCCAAAACATTAAAACTGGTCTCCTCTCCCTTCTACATTGTCAATACCTACCATACAATAATGCCTGTATTAGATAAAGCTGTTCAGAAATTTTTTTGAATAATAGGTCATTTTCTTAGATTCACTTATCTACAGCTATAAGGCTGGCCAAGGAAATTTCTAAGACAGTAGCCTTTATTCATCCATGACACCAATACTAAACCAAGTGTTCACCATCTGTGGAGTTCAAGCAACCAGGGCAAATGTTTTGCACCCTCAGTTTTAGAGAGCAGTATCTAGAACAAGATAGCTCTCATAAAAGCAGGAACTAAATGAAGATAAAAATATGAAGTGTTTATTTCAGAAGTTGCAGCTCAGAGTTCTTCCATCACTTTAGAACTTCTACTTATAAGAAGCTTGGACAATAAAACTTACTTCCATCAGTCTCATATTAACAAATATTATTTTTTTTGTTGAAAAAGATTAAGATATGCAGCATGGTACAGAGTAGCAGGATCTCTCAAGACTGTAAGTAAACCAAAAAAAAAACAAACACAAAAAACCTAAAAACACAATACTGAGTAACTTGAATGCTTCTCTTTTCATGTATGCTTTTCAAGGGTTTAACCCTTCTCTGAGTAGGAGTGTTTACAAAATGTCACTTGGTGAGTCATACCACGCTTCTGCTTGCTCCTCAAGTTCCAGCAGATGAGCTCTGAAATGAAGTGCAAATAGGAGCACAGACATAATGAGAAAAATTGAAGAATATTACAAAATTGTCATGCATGAACTTGTTGGGCCATACAGGCTCTCTCTTTTTTATAGTTGGCTGTGTCCTTGCACGCTTTGTGACATCATATAGATGTACGTGTGCCATATGCATGTAGGTACCCACACATACATAATATTTCTCATTTACCACCTCTTAAGAAGTGATGATCAGCCAATCTTCCTCACTCTTCTCCATATATATAAACCCAGTTGCAGAGGGAGGGAGAGTTGTTTGTTTTTATAACAAACAACTTTCTGAATGTATATACTTTTGTGAGTTCCTAAGGCAGCTTTAAACAGTAACGGTAGGTTTTATCTACTGTCTAAAAGCATCCCTAAAAAAAGAAAATTTTGAATTGACAGACTATGATCTGCTTATATAAGAGTAATTTAACTGCTGTGTAGTCATGTAGAGCTTGCAAATCTAAAACTATTTCAAAAATGAAAATACTATAATATATAGTATACTTAATTTGTCTCTGTGAGAGAAATTGTAAACTCTACCAATACCGTGAGATACAGAAATAGATCACAGTTTTTGGCATCCAATAGAACAGATCCAAGATTTCAATCAGAGTTCTCAGTCAGAAATCTTTTCAGACAGAGTGGCAGCCTTTGTTTCTTGGCTTTGGGACCTAATCTGATGCAGAATTTTGCAACATCTTACATGACGACTTGTACTCTAGTTTCAGTGTATGTATTTTAACACAGACCTAGCAAAAACCACTGGCTCCACGGCTTGACCATGATGCTAGATACACCTGTTCATACTAATGTTTAGAATTTATTTTGATTTTGAGCATCACGGATGATGTCAGCTGAATTTTGCAGGCAAAAGAACAATAAATGGATGCATCCTGAAAGGCGTGTATTCCTTAATGATCCCTGTGATCAGCTCAAATTTTCTTGTTTTATTCAAAGAACGCCAATTGACAGATTTCTTATTGTTTTTCCCACACACTGAAAGCAAGGAGAATACAGAAAAATAAATGTAGAATTGTCAAACAATTTACAGCTAGTTTTGAATTTTGTCAGCTCATCATGAAACTAAAACAGATTCTAAAATAAAAAGAAACTGCAAAGTGTGTTTTGACTTTAAAAATTCTAAATAAAAAAAGAAGTAGCTAGAAGATGAGTTATTTATGATCATTCTGGCAATTATGAGTTTTAGTCTGGATGTTAAAAAAGGTATTTCCCTTAATATCTGTCAGCTGTTGTAAGACCACATTTGTTTGAGAGACACTGATTTATCTTAGCATATATAATGCACCATATTGTTAACAGGCTGAACAACCATTTTAAAGTGAAAATAAAACATACAAATGCTTAAGTATTATTGACTACACCTATGCCTGTACTATGTCTGATGGTATCAATTGATGCCCACATTTAAAAGGCTTGCAAGCCTGCCTCCTGTAATTTTTGGACCTATCCTATCTATCATGAAAAGCTCTTACTTAGCCTTTGTTACTGTTTCTGACATGACTTCTTCACTGTACCTCTTGCTTGAACTGACTTACTTTACTTGATAAAAACAGTAGGTAGTGAACTAGTTCTTCTCAAGGGTAAAGCAACTGGTTTTTCTCTAAATACTCTAAATTAATTTGTGTAATCCAATAGAATGGTTTTGACACTAGTTCTCTCTCTAATCTTATGGACAAATTTCATTGCAAGCCTTACGTGCCTCCATTGGTTAATGGAGTGAATTCAAAAGCAGCATTGCAAACTGTAGCCATATAGTTTCACAGAGCTTTGTTCAGTTCAGAATTTTCACCCAGAGTTGAAGAAGAGGTGAATATAGCTAATGCAGACACTTTTGGCTTCCGAAGTGTGGTTGAGTGTGATTCTTTGAAAGAACCAGACGTTTTACTACGATTGACAGCTCCAGGGCTGTCAGTGGACTTCAGGTTTCCAAGACTCTGCCCTGTTTACTTCAATTAAAACCAGTGATTTCAGTAGGACTAGATAAACAAAGATATGCTTCTGACTGAGACAAAGGTGTGAGGCAGATATGCTTAGACGTATAGCAACTCCTAGATCTAACTGAAGGCACTTCAAACTCAGATAAACTAGTACCGCAGTAGATAGAATAATTAACTTTTAAAATAGAACAATCTTAACTAGGTAATACAGAGCATAAATAACAATTTAGTCAGAACTCTCTTTCTGGCAGGTATGTATTTGTTGTTGTCTTATTGCTCATAGACTGATTTGATCTGATTCAGTACCTTTCAGAACAGCAATAAACCCGGCTCAGACACCTCTAGTCCCTAAGAAGCTTTTCTGATCCCTTCTAAGACCTAGCTATCTGCTCCCTGGCAGTCTTTCAGTATAGGCTATAGTTCCCCAGTAGCCTGATATGACTCTTATCTACCAAACCAACAATCTTGAACATGTTAAAAACAGCTGCTCCTCAAAAATGTTAACAACCCTTCACTCCCTAGTATTCCATCTGGTCTATCTACTCTAAGAGGAATATTACCAGGAACCCAGAAATAAAGTAAAATTCTGTTCATCAGTTTTTGTATAGAAGCTTATCTCTGCTTCAGATTTCATGAATGCTTTTTAATGTTTGTTTGTTTGTTTGTTTGTTCTCCTTTTTTTTTTTTTTTTTTCTCAGCACATACTCTGGGATTACTGGAGGTTTCAGAAATGCTTCAAAAACTTGTATCTTTAAAATAACAAACAATAATAGATAAAAACCATACACAATCTTTGCCATAATTAGTATCTCTGGTACACAGCAAAATATGATTCAGAGAAATCTGGGCTCACTCCCACAGGTGACTTTTAAAAAAGACCAAGATTATTTGACATGCACACAGAAGTGATGTTCCTATTCTTATTTACTATGATACTTGATAGCATCTTTTTAAACACAAGATAGAATCACTTCTGTGAGACCTTTGGCTTCTTCCCTAGACTATGTACTTGGTATTCCCATTTCTCTCTGATGAAATCTGTACAACTAACAAAGAATTTTCATCTCAGTACACGTTGGGTTTGCAAGAATCAGAGGGACTAAGAAGCACATTGCCTTGTGATGTTTGATGTATGTGTAGTTGACTTAAAAATATTTTATCAATCCTTTTTTTTTTAAAAAAAAAAGGATTGATAAAATAAAAAAAAAATATATAAAAATTTTAAAATCAAAAATTTTAAAATTAAATTAAAAAAAAAATAAAGAAAAGGGCTATTGCGCAGGTCACAGGAGTCACAGGAGACGGCAATGACTAGCCTTGCTGAAAGAACTGAGAAAATTATTTTTTGTGGGCCTAGGAAACCGCCAGAGCTGCATTTGCAGAACAAAACAACACTCTGTCCAGATGTGATCCTTCCACAGTACCTATGGCAACACAATGCTTTAATGCTTTTCTCTCTAGGAAGGATCATTTAAACCCACAGTTCACTAATCTCCTATTGTGCATCTGCACTCCATAAAGTACTCACAGAGGAACAAGGAAGTCTACTTTCCAGCTCAGCTGGGTTCAAATTTTTTTTTTTTTTTGCAATACCCTTCCAAAAACTTTTTTTTTTTTTTCAGTTCTGTTTTGATCCACATGACAGGTAGTTTTACCCAGAAAACAAAAGGTCTAACTTTGATAATATAACTAAACAAAGTTATTAAGTGATTCATGAATGATCTAAAATAAAAAATGGAAAAATTAAATATACCACATGGCATTCTGCAGCCTGTGAAGAAGGAAGAACTGTAGACTTTTGTCCCAAATCCTTTGAAGACATCTTTGAAGTGTCTGGAGAAATACTAGGTGGATGTTCTTGGATTTCAGGCTCTGCTTTATTGTCAGGGATGGGAGCTATCTGAATGGAAAGAGACGCTGTGTGTATCTCAGGCATGGGGTTACAGGCAGGTGAGACAGGCCTTTGTGAAAATATTGGCACTTCATCAGGCTTGAGCTGTTGCTGTGTATTACAATGAATGCTACTCGCTGAGTCTTGTGTCCGGGTTAATTTAAGGGTAGATACCCTCCGCTTTTGAGTCTGTTGTCTTTGGCCTTGGTGGAGAGTAGCACTAATACCAGCTACTGTGCTTGTGCCTGCACTGGAGATTGAGGTCAGTGGTTTAGTGATTTTTTGTGCATAGGACACACTTGTGTTAGATATTTGAGAAGACATTATGTTCTGGACAGACTTCTCATTAGTGTAATAGCCAGTATCTGTGGGAAGGTGTTTATCTGGCTCAGTTGTTACTGCCTGGAGATTAATTCCGTTCTTGTGATTAGTTACTCTCGCTCTTTGAAAACTTTCTTTTCTAGGGGGTGGCAGAGGTGCCTTATTTGCCAAAAGCATCCACACACAGCAAAATAACATTGAAGAAGAAACAGAAAGAAAGTAAATGTTAGCAGGAGATATAACTCAGTTTTACTTTTATCTTTAAATAAAAAAAAAACTAAGAACTACGGGTTCCATCCAACATTGTTCAATTCAATAGAAAACTGAATTGTTCAGGTTCCCACCACCTCTAGCTGTACAGCTTGTATTTAGAAAACCAGATGTTCCATTTGCTCACTGAGTAGACTGGGTTCAGAAGGAAGCCAAAATAGGCTTTATTTTATTAAATAATAAAAAAAAGAAATTATTACACAATTAAAATTATTAATGTGAAACTGTTCAGATATGTAAATCATTTCCAAAATGTACTACATGATTTTAGATGACAAGCTATTATTCACAGGTAACACACACATTTACAACAGACAGGCCTCTTAAACCGCTGAATTAAAACAGTAACAGAAACAGTATTGACAACATTATGTTGACCTTTTTTGGGCAGATTAATATTCTTCAAAGTTGTGTTTTTTTTAGTGCTAATTGGATTGTTCTGCAAAACAGGCAGAAACATCTTATAATTAATAAACTTTTATCCTCCAATATCTTGATAACTGACTTTTTTTTCTGGAGTGTAAAACATTAATAAGTATTCTTTGAAGTCTGGGAACACTCCTGGAAAGCTTTTATTTGTGTTTGACTTTTTATTTTTTTTTTTTATAGCTGGCTATCTTGTTCAAAGAAAGCAATTTCTGGTAATTAACCTACAGACACGCATCTTGTGCAGAGTATACTTTATCTACACAACAAAACAGTTTGTAATCACCCATACATATTCACACTATCTAGAAGATACCAGGATGGTGTCCCCACAAAAAACAATTCACACACAAATGCTAAAGAATGAAACATGGTGTGTTCAATTTTACCTGAGTTGGTGATTTTTTATCTTGTAGGTTGGGCCGCACACTTCTAAAACCTTTCGCTGTGAGAGATGAACTGCTAATGTCTCCATTCAGTGTCTCTCTACTTCCACTATTGTAAGATCTCCAGGCTTTTGTGAGGAAAAAAAAAAAGAATCAAATTATTATTATATATATTTTTTCTTTTGGTTACTAGATCTATATTTTGCTATCATCATATCAACCCAACTATTAAGCAAACTGTGGAAATTAATCTACTACACAACTGACATTGCTGCTGATAACACCGTGAAAGTGATAAGAATAAGGCTAAAGCTGCCACTAGCAAACTTTTTATATCTTTAAAATTTTGAAAACTCACGACTGACAATACTGTTGGTAGCAATTTGGTAGCTCCCCACAACATTCATTAATACTGATTTTAGCCCTGGGAGACCTTTTGAGATTCTGATGTTTCAGACCCTGTTTAAGGCTGACTGAAATACTTCTACAGATTAGGTTCTTCATCTTCACAGCTGTGTCAGATTTTTGAAAAACATCCCAGCCCACGTAAAATTATTCTATCATGGCCATTTCACCTCGATACCTGATTATCTGTTCCAATCTTATTTTCAAATCTGAACAACACCTCAATTTTCCAACCCAACAACCATGTTTTGTCTATCATCAGAGCTGAACATCCCTCAAGACACTGTTCAAATATAGGGGAAGATATTATCCTATCTCAACAAGTTACAGATCTGAAGACAAAATATTGAAGAAAGAGGCTGGGAAAAGTAACACATTATGTGAGCAGGCTGCTAAGTGGGGTGGGCAGAACTTGTAATCCTGAGTAAGAGACTAAAAATGAAATAGCAAGTGCCACTGAAGTGAAAGGTGGCAAATTAGCAGTCTGTATCCTCCCACACAACTCATTTTCTGACAACACACACAGTGTTATAGGAAATACTGCTTCCCAAATAAGACCTTAATTTGAGGTCTTAACCACCTGTAGTTATTATTACAAATCGACTGGTGCTTTCCTTAAAGAATGCAGATGTATGGAGTGATGAAATCAAATAAATGGAAGATTGTTATATTTCATCTACTTACGCAGTATTACACTGATGCATAAATAGCAGTATTTTATTTACCTGAATCTGGAGACTGAGAATCAGACCCTAAAAAAAAACAAGCAATATCAGTGTGTTAGAAATAAAATAATCAATTGTAAGAATTACAACATTTCCAGTTACAAAACTGCATCTAGTTCCATGTTCCTTGCTCGTAAATAATCAGGGTGTCTTAACATGCAGCTAGGCTCACAGGGTTAATTTCAAAAGGTAGGTTTGCGAAAAGATGACAGTGACTCAGTAGTCAGTGGTGCCAGGATGGATATGTTTGCTTCCATTTATTGTTCTGTTGCCATGACTATGCAGATAAGACTACTGAATTAGATTTCATCAGTGATCTAGTGAACATGTTAAGATCACACCAAAAAATTAAAAAACAGCAGAACATCTGGTGCACATTGTTTCATCAAATTTATTTATTCATTTAGATATTTAAGTCACTGATTAACTAATCGTTTTGAATTCTGGGCTAATTAAAAAGCAAGGCTTTATCTTAGGGAACTTACTGAGAATTACATACCTACATATTTATCTTTACTGTCTTCAATAGATACAATTCCCTTCTTTTACTTAAGTATGTCTCAATATTACTATATCATAGATACTAATGTTTACTGCGCAAGGTCTACAGAAGGCTACAGTGTGCTGTTACTGTTAATTAATCACTACTATTTCAGACAGCCTATTAGAAATAAATATTTGCTTTTTTTTTTTTTTTTTTTTTTTTTTTTTTACCCCAGTAAATACTGTGATCTGCTACCATCTAAAATCTAGGTATCTAAATAAATAACATTATTTTAAGATCAGCTGGAAAGGTTTAATTCAAAACCAAGAAAGATGTCTACAGATTGTCAGGATTTTCCTCCCCCTTCACACCAGAATGTGTGAAGCTTTCTTCATCACTTCAAAGCAAACACTGAAACTGACACATACATACTGCCAGCACACAATAGATATGAAATTCTGGTGTTTTCTTGGATTACTTGTAGATGTATCAGTGCTTTTTTTCTTCCCCTGAACAAACTAGAATTATTACCACTCTAAACAAATTAAAAATAACTTATAATGTGCAATAACTTAACCCACTAGGATTATAGTATTATTATTATAGCAACCATCACTAGTTTTAAGTGCAGTGACACAAGACATTAAGAGGCTTAAACAATAAAAAGCTATTAGGATTGCTAAGATATAAGGATGCAATGTTTTCTTGAATCCTTGCACAGTAATCCCAATGACCCTCCTACCATCCTTACCCACAGGAAGTTGCAACCAAGTTTTTGATTTGTTTCATAAATTCCATCAGAATTCTTATTCCTGGGGAGTACCCTTATATTATAAAAGACATACAAAACAAAGACTTTATATTGCAACTACTTTCTAGCTCATTCTTTATTCAACTTCCTATATGATACTTGGTGTGAACACTTATGTTCATATTGGTGTAAATTAGTCCACACCACTCAAGATGCTTTAATGATTTGTACTTATGAATAATTGATTCTTAATAAGTAGTGAACTTGGGCAGCTGATACCCATTTCATGTTGCAAAACCAGACAGGTGTACTGCTAAGAAACAGCCCTGTCTCTCTGCTGAACATTCAGCATACTTTTATTGTTTTACACATTTTTAGGAAAAATAGTATCAGAAATATTTTTAAGTTTATCTGACTTCTGATGATCATTTTGCAACAACAACATATTATTTTGAAAGCTGCTTTTAAAGCAAGTTGTAATAAACAAAGTCTATTTTTCATGCTGTATTATTTTATAAAAAGCAAATAAAATGGGGGACATGAGGCCCAAAATATGTATCAAAGTTAATTTTATACATAACTTATTCTTCCTAAGTCTTCCTGTCTATTTATTTTTTTCATTAATGGCTATTGAGCTTTGATAATGATAAATGAAAACTATTTTTTAAAGAGCACTGAGTATTGCAGAGCTTAGTAACAGACCTGTGAGTGGAATAGAAAATACGGTTACCCTTCTTCTCCTTGCAGAGTAATATTGCAGAGACACGTAATGCTATAGAAAGCCATTAAGAAGTAGAATCCCTCTGGTTAGTTGTTATACCTGAGGCCAATAGGTTTGGAGAACTCTGAACCCTCTTCACAGCTGTTAATGTGACAGACATTGCAGCACGTTTGCGAGCACACCCACCGCTATCTGGAAGCACAAAACAATACAGACACGAGCCCCAGACAAAGGAAGCAAGCACATGCAACATATCACAGTGTGAGATAGGCCAAACATACATGAAAATAAACATGCAGTTAGGGAACTGCTTCAGGTATGTGTAAATTTGTGAGTTTCACAGATTAGCAGAATATATAGAATTTCACAAGGTTTAAACAACAATAAACCTCATATAGTATAAACAAAGAATGTAAATATTTAATACTTAATCCACTGTGAAAATACATATGTTCTGTTGCCTGAAAGACTGCTTAATTGTGTCTAATTACTGAAAAAACAAACAAGCAATCAAGTTGAAGGATTAAGCATTCCAGAGTAATAATCAATAATCTGCACTGTAAAATAATTTCATTGTTTGCATTATAAAGACACCATTCATAAAACGTAAGCCTATATTCATTAGCTGACAAAGTACTTGTGTACAGCCCTTCAGATCCTTTAAACTCAAGAAACAAAATTATTAAGGATGGTATGCATTCTTTTTTCTTTGGTTCAATGTCCTTGGTCTCCCTACCCTCCCTCCCTCCTTCTCTCTCTTTAATTTAATGGAAGATAAACACATGTATGTCTGGAACCTAACAATATCCCGAGGGAACGACTTGAAATCTAAATCTGAAATCCCTTTGAACAGCTAGAAGTGTAAAAAATCTTCATTTTGGATCTTGCTTGACTTCTTTCTTTCTTTAGTCTTTGCTCCTCTCTCCCCTGGGGCTGTCATTCTGTTTTTAGTTGCACTTTGTTGTTTTTAGCAGGTGGCTTTCCTACAACTTAGCTTTTCCAACTCCATCATAGTTATAAAAGGTAATAGATATCCTTCCTGATTGTACTTAACTAGAATGCTCTTCAATATTGTCTTTATTTTAATTTTCATATTTGGTATTACTGAAGTTTCATGTAGGCCACGAACTACAACTATGATAGAGGCCCTAATGCTTTTTAGATCTGTGTCCTGAGACACCGAGTTTTATCAAATTATGCTCAAGGGAGGCCTGCAACCTATTAGTGGAAAGTATTTCCTATGACAGCAGTAATTCGAGCCACAGAGACATCTTTAACCCATGTCTCCAAGAGAAGTGAGCTGCTGGTGTTTCTTTCCTCTTTCCAGCATTCCCCCCAAGTAGCAGGGATATGCATGAAGCAGTTGGTAATGCTGACAAGCATCTGAGGCACTGCCCCAAGTGTAAGTGGTTCTACAGAATCACTGCCAGTTCCAAGTCTCAAGGCAAAGGGCCAGCTGATTTCGGGCAGCAACAGTCTAAAGCTATACATTACCTGGAATTAATTATTGGTATTGGACATGGGAAACAAAAACAATGGTTATCAAATCTGCACATTTGTTTTAATTTGCTTACATAAACATAGCATGGCAATGGTAATTAAAATCACATTTTCTATTCTTGTATTATTTTCTCCAAGACATGAAACGGAAGCAATTCCAGGGAGACTTGATGTTGGCATTTGTTCTTACCTGAATCATGGCAGATTTTAACAACATACTTTATTTGATTAATACAAGCTAGCAGGCGAATAATTGTTTTATACTATCACATCTTTTATCCCAAGTGATGCTTTATTTGTGTTTTTCAAGAGCTACCTTCACGAGCAGTCACACACTCAGTTGCACACTCACTCCAGTGGCTGCTGCAGGGACACACAGGTCCTCTGACCCGCGGTCCTGCCCCAGTGGCTGGCAGGCACACCTCCACACACACATGCACACAGCTCCCCCCCCACTGGAACCACTTTGGAAGGAATTTAATAAGACAGGACAGACTGCAATGATCAGGCTCAGGCCACGGCCAGACAAGCATACTGACCAGCAAACTGTTTATGCTTGAGCAGCCCTTTCCAAGCCCTAGCACCTTTATTTTTCCCCAGAGTAGTCCCTCCCCAAATCACCCAAATTCCTCCCTTCCACTGCCTTTAGTTCCTTCCTTAAGCATCTCATAGCAAGTCTTGTGCAATCCTCAGCTGCTTTTTCCCCTGCACTTCCATAATGACTCCTATAACTCCAAGCAGCAAATCCCCTCTTAGTTCAAAGCTCATCTGGAGAGCTGCTCCTGATACCTTATCTTGATGGGCTACAAGCCTGGACCCTAGGGCTGATGCTCTCCTGGAACAGGCTTGAGAAGGGCCCAGACAAGGTGCTTGTTCCTCAGGAGTCCTTAATTTAGGTTCCTGCCTGCCCTTGTGCTCTTCTAGGCTTATGGAGCTAGGCCTTCGATAGTGCTGGGATGCTGCTGTGAGCAGCCTAGTAAGGTATTATTTGGGCTTCCCCTCCTGCTGTTGTCTGAGATCCTTCGTGGGTGTGCAGATGAGCTATTACCACAGAAACCTAACTGATTACCCAGGGGAACCTCCTATTATTTGGTTCTTTGACACTGCTAAATTACAACAAATAATGATTTAAAGAAGTAAAGTTGTAGGAGAACATTTGAACAATCAAGCTGTATAATGTACTTTGGTGATCCAAAAATGGCTTTACAACCTATTCAGGAACTCTGCAGGGACCCAAGAATTTCTATTCTTGTCTCTCAGATGATGTAAGAGATTAGTCTATGTAATGACTTACATTAATAATTTTAACAATTGTAAAATATTTGTGAGCTTCCAGAACTGCAGACTTTTTCACTCTTGGCTGCTCTTTATGTGCCTTGCTTATTGTAAACAGATAACTTAAAATTAGATGCATTTACCAAGAATTATCTTTGTGAAATGCAGCCAGAATATTTATGGATAGACACTAAGAATCTGTTTTAGCCTATTAGCTTGTATCCATTCATAACTCCTCAATGCAATTACTTCTCCCCAACATCAGCTTTGCATGCGTATATGTAGTATGAGCAATAAACACATTTATCCTGTACTGTTACCTGAAGTCAAGTTCATCGATAACTCGGGTTTTCTGTCCTAGTTACTCAAAATGTCCCACCAAGGTAATGACGCTCACCAAATCTGTGAAGTACTTGGAGACTTGTTGATGAAAAGCCCTATATATAGTTTAAATTATTACTCTGTTGATGATTGCTTAGTCTGGGTTTAAAAAGGCACACATTCTATTAGACTACTATTTTTAAATTATGACAGAACTCGAACACCAAGAGCAACTATTAGCCCTTGGTACTTCTCAAAACCTCCGCTGTATCTAATGTCTATTTTCCTGCTTTGGCAAATATGTTTTGTTGCCTTTAGCTGTTGAGTATTCCTTCCTAACATGTGGTACAGAATTAACATCAAATGCTAAAAAATCCCTCCCATATATGGTAGAGTAATAGAAACCAAAGCTCTTCAAAACATTTTCTCTGTAGACAAAAATATCTTCTGCAGGGTTCACTGAGATAGACTGCCAAGTCTGCAGCCACAGGGAACACTGGATTAGAGGAGCTTGCTCTAAGCAGCAGATTGACTTTTTCTTTTTAAAGCTGCATATACACCAGTCTTTGCCACTTGAACAGCTACTGGCATCAAACTAAAGTGAGCATTTATCTGTAGAAGGAATTAATCACAATCCTATTTTAAAACAAGACAGTGGCAAATTAATAGTATCTGATAATTTCTAATTTTGTTGTGCTCAAATCCCTGTTATAAAGCAGTGAAACAGCAAAAAATAAAAAATAAAAGAACCTCTGCATTCACTTATGTTCCAAGAAAACAGAGTCAAAAAAGAGAAATAACTAGACCAGACCTCTGCACAGAATGGCTTCCATCTCAGCCTTAGTAAAGTTACACTTCACCAACAGACACGTATAAAATGTTCACTTTTACGCCCTACTCACTGGATTATTTTTCTTTTTTTACAGTCAGTAAGCAATATACACCAATAGAACTGATATGCACTTTAAAAAAAAAAAACAGTACCTCCTTCTAGTACAGCATGTAACATGCACATTCATACACAATGTGAAAAAATGTTTTTACTGTTTAAGTGCACAGTAGCTTAAAGATCAGTTTACAGTCATGGTATCTTTAGGAAACTGTACAAGATTTCTGTTGTGTTTGGGTCTTCAGGTCATCTATGTGATCAGAAGACACAATCCACAATAAAAACCATTCAGACATATAGGCTACTTAAATCTCATGTCTATTTCTCTTGAGAATTTGAAGCTTATGATAAATTTTTATATGACAGAACAAAGTCCTACTTCAGGGCTGCAGTAACACAAACTGGTAATTTACATCTCTGACACAAGCCATGTTTTTCAAAGTAGAAGCTATAAAATGACATCTATCATTTTAACCCATATGATTACAATGCAATCATAGTCAAACATCCGATGCTTAGCTGAGCTATTTCTGAAATTACAGGTCTAAGAAGCAAGCAGTATATCAGTGCTACCTTCATTATACAGACTGACACGTTTAGAAAAGAAGTCTTCTCCAAAAATGCAAGAGGGTAGGACACATTTCATAGTATTTCCATAAGTTAAAAGTCTTACAAAAACTTTGTGCCATTCCTGTCCCACTGCCCCAGTTAGGGTCTGGAAGACAACTCAGAACAGCCAAAAGAAATCCCACCCCAACTGAGAAACATTGTTTCTCATGCTTAAAACAGTCCCAAATGTAGTAGGTTTCACCACAGCCAACGTGTTTTAACTTTGTACTAAAAAACATCCTTGTGAGAACCCTGTCCTAGAGAGTTCCACTGATTGAGACAATAGGAAACCAGGGAGCATGGGAGCCAGCAACAGGTTTGGAGAGTAGGGGTTTTTCTACCCTTGTGTTGCAGTTATTCTGCAAAACAGACAGTTCACCTGCAGAGTAAGGGTGACTGCAACTGTAAACTTACACCTGAGGTGAGAGAGCCCAGAATTTCACCAGTCTGCTTTTTAGAGGCCTGTCGCCACTTCCAGAAAAAAAAAAAAAAAAAAAAAAAAAAGCAGCCTTATCTATCGACTTCAATGATTCAGAAACAAAATATTAGTATATTACAGATCATTAGGATAACCTCCTATAGTGTGGAGTATTACATTTCGTCAGTATGTCTACCAAAGAAACTTGAGAGAAAATACAAATCCCTGTAAGTACAATCCTCCTCTGATTGCACAAATGCAGCTAATAATACAGGATAGTTTTTTATACGCCCTTTGATTTAGTGACAGTAGAGAATGGAAACAAAACATTTTTAAACAATGTGCTGTTAGGAAAATGTGATGTTTTAGCATCACTTTTCCAGAACCATTATGCCTTGAAACTACATTTTTTTTTTTTTTTTGCATAAAACATACACATACTAAACTGAAACATGTAACTTAAGCACAGAAAGCTAAACATGCATGTATATTTTATGTATCCATATATATATCCATACATACAGAAAGATGTATGAAACTTCATATATGGAACAGAAATGCATATAAGCAGACATACTACTAAAATACCTTGTTTAATTTAAATCCAGCACCGATTAAGATATAATTTATTCATCAAAATTTAAATAAATCTGGTACCTTGTCTGCTTTCTAAACAACACATAAAAGTAAAGAAAAATCTCACAGAAGCAGCATACCTGTGTTCATTTTGACACTGGCGGATTTGCTATAAAAGTCTTCAGATCTCCTGCAGAAAATAAAATGATCTATTAATTTGCACAAAACAAGAATTTGTGGTACAAAATGGCAGCAGGACTTCTCAGAGGAGTGGAGAATCAGTGTGATACAAACGACAGTCCTATTTTAATGTGGCTTTAATTAAATTGGCACTGCTCGTCCTTCCAAAGTTAAAGATGAGCTGTTGCTTCCATTATAAGCTACTCTATTTCCAAGTGTTTAGTATCTCTCTTGCAAACATTTTCTCTGGGATAAAACAAAGAAACAAAGAAACAAACAAAAAAGTGATTGATTTTTGGTCTTGAAACTTTAAACTAAAAGTGATTCCTGTACACGAATGTGGAAGTGTTTTTAAAGGCTACTTATAAGCCTTATTTGCCTTCTGTGCAAACGTGGATATAAAGCATAAGCGTTGCTGAATATTTTTTAAGCAGCCAAATTTATCAGGTGTTTTCCATAGGTTTCAAAGCATGAGACATGGCTGTTTTCATCTAGTAACTTAACATGTCTCTACGAACAACACTGATGTTCTTAATGTTGCTCTCTGCATTGCTCTGCACAGAATCAGACAAGTTTTTGCATCCCCAGGAGTCCATTTCAAAAGTCCCAATGGAGTCAACAGACAGGGAATCAAGTCATTATATATTTGGTTTCCAAGCACAACATGCTTTTTAATGGTAGTTACTTGCATCAAAATAATGCATCCAAAAACTGAATCACTTATTTATGTATCCCAACTCTATTCAGTTCTTACAAACAAACATGAAAACGACTACAACCGTAGAAGAAGCAGGACATCCTGCATTAACAGGCTACTTGGACCTACTGTTAAAGTTTAGCCACACTATGCAGACTCACAGCAGCAACTCAAACAGTACTTCCATCTACTGCCAGGATATGTTCCTTGGGATCAGAAACTCCTCTGTTCAGCCTCTTTAAGATACTGCAGTAGCATAAAAGGATGAACAATACAGAGGGATGCAGACCGGGTTTCCAAATAAAGGTAAGACCGACAGTATTCTGTGCACTAGCCAATCCCTGCTGTATGGCACATGCGTGCTGCCCACTCTAATGTATTTGAGTGTGCGGGCAGAAATGTCAAAGGCCAAAAAACTGAGGGCTAAAATAATTGTTCTCCCTAGGTGCTGTTCCCATGTCAGGATAAAGCAAATGAAAAATCATGTATTCTTTTAATTTAATAGAGCTTTACAAAATAAAAATAGTCCAATAGAGCTGGGTACTTTAGAAGTAGGAGGGTATGCATGAGTGACCCTTTTGTAATGGAAATCTCAATATACAAATATTTAATACAAGTAAACACAGAATACCAAAATAGAATTTGAGGTCAGCTCAACAGGTGCCCTGAATTACCTGTACCTCTGAACTGACACATAAATTGCCATATTCCCTCGCATTCATAATGAAGCCAGATTTCCTGCTGCTTGGAAAATTTACTGTTGAGGGATACTTCATCTTACAGTATTTGAAGAAACTACCTGGACTCTGCTGCTATTATTCAAGGTCGGTTTTGTGACAAAAAGGACGCATGATGAAAAACCCTACTTAAATGCTATGGAAATAGCTATCTGGCAATGAATAAAGTTTTAATTACATTCTTTTTATGCTGCAGTTATCAGTAAATTACCAGAGAATTTCTAAAAGACCTTTTAGAAATTAAGGCAAATTACCTCTATTTTGCTCTATTTTTTCTTCCCTTTTGATTAATCATATCAGACTGACATTGACTTACATAACAGCTACAGAATTTTCTTAAAGCCTCAAATTCCTACAATGCTTTCAGACTGCTAGAGGAGACACCACTTTCAAGGTTCCTTTATCTTGGAACGTAACTGCTGATGGTACTGCAAGCAAGCCATGAAATGCAACGTGATATTTATTTTCAGACCCAACAAGTACAGATCTCTTGGAACACGGTGGTGCCAAAACGATTTCTAGCAGGTGGCTTTGATATATTTACATAAAGCGTGCTCAACTCTTACTCAAGTTTTAACACACAACACTCAGTTTTAGCACTTTGACTTTGCCCTCCTGAGAGTTCTCCTATCAGAGAATGCAGCTTACGCTGCATTGCTGACGCTCAGCAAAGGACTGTACACAAATCACTAACATTTCCACATTAATCTCATTTTGCTAAAGAACAAATGAGCCCTGTATACCTGAAACGCATGCATGTACATAAGGCAATAGAAATTTAGCTCATGCAAATGGAGGGCCTTGCATTTTAACTAGCTGCCAGAGCTCACCTAAAGTTACCTGCAATCCTCTGCTGGCAAAGAGCTAAAATAGCATTCAAATACTTGATACTGGCAGTATGATCCAAATGAATGCAACGAACTTAACAGCCATACCTCTGCAAGCAACTTACTTAACATTGTTTCAGACAATTTTTAATTTTTAAGATTCTTACTTCAAGAAATGAGGGGATGGGAACAAAGGGCTTTGTTTTGTGCTTCTGTTCCTACTTTTCTTCCTGAAACTTGCTCTGTGTGAATGGGTTTTTAGATAGCTCTAATACGTAGCCCTGAGAGAGGCAAGATAAATATTCCTCTGGAAGTATGAGATACTCTTCACGGCCAAAAGGATGCCTAATGATCAGCTAAGTTATTCAGCTCTTAGCAGCTGCAATGGAAGGAATGCCTATAACTATCATGCAGACACAAAGTGCTACTAGAATGCATCAATTTGCAAAACCAGAGACTGCTGGTTCAGCCACTTAACTCAGGTAGGTTTTTCCACCAAATTCATAGACTCCTTATTTCTTGATAACACCACGAGGGTTATTTCAGCTCAGCAATATTTTGCACTGTGAGCAGTTACTGAAAACACTTGTGGGAATCTCACTACCACCAGCTCTGCTTTCTCTAGAGACCTTGTAGCTAGCTGTGATTGCTTCTTCTGTCCCTGATAAGTTCTGAAGTGCGGGGTACTGCAGGGAGCCGTTCTGTCACCCCTTCTGTTCTACATTTATGTGGAGCTATAAAAAGGGTTAGTGAGAAGAAAAGTCTCTCCACCCTCAGTTTATCCACAGAAGATGCACCTCTTCAGTGCTAGAGGTTTAATTATTGATCAGATGTTAGAGCGCCTATGGCTGTAAGGCAGGAGCTCGACCATCCAACCAAGCATCAACTAAACAAATGTGAGCACATGCTCTGGGAATGAAAGCTTAAACGAGCAGTAACATGTTATTATCCGCTTGCACCTTACTTTCAGGGTCCTGCTCTGGGCCCAGGAACGTAGACAATTTTGAAATGCCAGGCTTGCTAGCTGTGTAGCTAACCAGTGTGCAAACTCCAGAATGCTGGTTGACTTCTTTCTTAAATGGTTTTTATAAATCAGTTGAAGAGCAAGGTGGTAATTTACCTTGTTTGGTATGTTTTGAATTGGAGCATTCAGACTATTGCTGTTTCACTTTCAAATAAGCTAGCAGTTTCTGAATGGATTGTGTCTGAAAATATTCTTGACCTATTCTACTTAATATAGTCAGAGCACGAAGGAGGCTCAAACAGAAAACATGTATTATGTGCACAATCCCTCTTTCCCAACAAAAGCAGACCCTGCTGTTACATTACAGTATCCTTGGTGCTGAGTACTATGGTAAATTGTGAGTTTGATTGACTGGAACCAACTAAACATGTTCCCCTAGTTATTAAAGGTAACTTTATGAGATGACAGAGACCAACCAGAAAGTGTTAATGGACCAATGGCTTTAAACAGGTTTTAAGTTGCCTATTATTTATCCCTTAAGATACTATAAAAAGCAGGATTAAAATATGCTCTTTTGATCTGGTATTTATATTCATTTTCAAGCAAATTCCAGTATGCACATTTTACAGTTATCATCCTTTGTAATGAATTTCACCCCAAGGACTTTCAGTGAGAGGAGCAATTGGCATACATTACAAAGTGCAGATGGATCATCAGCAGGATAGATTTGTGTGAGATCTGGCTGGAAAATGATCGATTTTCGTTGTCTTAGGTAGCCAGCAGTGCCCATATATTTGGAGGGGACAGAAGATTTTCAGGCTTGCATGAGGAGGAGTGTCAGATGTGCGTTAATGTTCTTTCACAACTTGAGCTACAGGCAGCAATCTACTTGGAAAAATATGTGCACAAGTAAGGAGCCAAATCAATCAGTGATTTTATTCCAAGGACTGTTTATTCATAGTTTAAACATGGTAGGTGATCTACAAACCTTTCATGCATGTATTTATTACCAAGCAAGATTATATATCCTACCGTGCACATAGTTTTAACCCAAATAATTAAGACTGTACAGCATTACTGCTTTTTTCCCTGTAATAGGTCAATGTATTTTATATGCCAATTCATTCACTTAGGCTGAGTCGTAATAAATGTGAGACTGGACAGTGATGTAGAATTTAACCACTGGTAGTGGCACTGAAAGATATAACAGTGCTAAACAATACTTTTCTGATATATGTTTGTATCTAAAACAATCATAACTGTAAGCTCTAGAACATAATGAAGCTGATTATATTATTTCTCTCTATTTTAAAATAAATAGTTTCAAACTTTTAGCCATAGTTGGAGAACTACAACAGTAGGTTCCACTGGAACGTGACAGGCAGGTTGCATGATAGTCAGGAGTAGTCAGTGCAGGATCAGGGAAACCTGTAACTAGAAAAGCTCAGTTTATTTAATCATCTGGGGAGACAAAATACTAGGAGACATGTCTGGGTTGCAAAGATCAATAGCTGGTCTAACTGACTGGAAGAACAAAAGATCTGTGTTGGCACAGATTCTTTCTGAGGTAGGAAAGGGATAGCTAGTTAAACAAAATTTCTCAAGCACTTCAGCAAGGCATGAGTTACATTACAGTTGAAAACAGGTGATTTCTGAGCAGCGTGGAGAGACAGCAGAATGAAGATGGAAGTTGGATTTATGATTTTTTCATAGTTTGCTGGGTTGTAATTGGGGATAAAAACTTGAAGGTATTCCAACTGTTCACAGTATCACTAAAACTGAATTAGGTAGGTATCTAATGTGCAACATAAATCTATTTCTCCTAGCAAATAAAATGCAATCATAATTATTCAAGGCACTGGTGAGATTTCATATTGAAATCCACAAGTGGTTCTAGTTCCCGTGACCAAGAGTTCAAAGAGCAACAGGTACAGGGGAATCTATCACAGGAGCCTATGGCTGATCACACTCTATAAACACATTGAGGGAGTTGACATAACTTGAGGAAGTAGGGGAACAATGTTGGCACAAGAACTGCTATTAACTATTTGTCTTAAACCTAAGTTGGAAATCAGAAGGTAGTTTCTATTCATGGCAGCCATTAAGGTCTGGAGCATTTATCAGGAGTGCTATGGTTAAAATTAAGAACCTGAATTAGGCAAAAATATGTGAAAAATGTGTCTGTCTGATGGAAGGGAAATAAATCTGATGACACTGAACTTCTTTCCAGGCCTTTGACTGTTTTCCTAACAGATTTGTTCTCTGAGAATGCTATAAATGCAAGATGAGGAGAAAATATTATTGTGTTCTTCTTTTCCTCTGACTCTCCATAAAGCAAAGAAAATAAACTAAATACTTGATGGGAGAGGAAAAGCCATGAGAAGATAAAGAAAGATTGCATGTTTTGAAACTGAAGGTTCTTGACAGCAATTTTTGTGGTCATATACAGCATGGGAAGAAAAAAAATAGCAGTTATATTTAAATTGCCATCAGGTTAAAAGTAATTACAATATAAACTTGGACATTTTCTATTATGTTTCTTGAGCACGTAAGTGAAAAACATCCAACCAATGACATTTTGGTTTCCGCTGAGAGATGCAATAAGCTAAGACAACCCCACATTTTTAATACAAGTGACAAACCCGTGGAAAATACCTTTGACACTGAAGAACCCTTACAAATACTCCGTTATGACAGTGGTTTTGAATTGATCTGAATTTCTACTTTCCCTAGGGTTTTAGTTTGCTCATGGAAGTTACAGGGAGCTGATGTACACAAAATGTTCTTCATGTGTAAAGCAGCAGAGAACAGAAGAACAATCGCCTGTATTTTTGTAAGATTGGGATCTGTAGAGAAAGAAGTTGAGACATTTTCTCCTTTTGTAGCATGATTTTTACTAGATGTGTATTTTGACTAGCTGTGTACTAAAAACAAACTAAAACTTTTGCACTTAGCTCTAAATTGATACTTTCTGTCATCTCAAAATACATCTCAGGCACTTCAACATCAAAATATTTTTCTAAAATTTAACTGCAAGTATAAGAAATACAAGATCTCAAACTGCAACAGGAAAAAGGGTGACAAACTTCTGCTTTTATGTTCTGGATCTGCTTAAAGCTCTGCCATTAGAGAATATTTTATTAATAATTCCAGTCTTGTGTTTGCGGTGGTGTGATTTTTTCCCATTATTTTCATGGTTTAAATATATAGAAAAAAAGAAAATTCCTTCTACTTACTGACTTCCATTTTTCTTCAGGCACCTACTGCTGTTTTTAAAATTGTGAATTCCTAGCCTTCAATGGTGGTTATTTTCGTTTCCTGCTTTTGGCTACCTCCTTTGCTGTTGTTTTACAGGAACTTAGTGTTTGTTCAAATTAATTCATTCTGTAGGCTGGAAATGATTTGAGATTACCGTAGGATACCATGCCATTGAAGTAGTTGCGCAGCACATCTGCAAGTGAATATTTTGGGAGGGAGGAAGTTGACTCATTGACTAGAAGAAATCAGGATTTTTTTTTTAGGTGATTATGGAGTACCAAAGATCATTCAAAGGATGCAATTTCTTTATGCATGTTTTCATTAAACATATTGTACCTTAACCTACCTGAGGTAAATTTGTGCAGCCTTGTGGAATTCAGTGGAGCTCTGCTAGTTACCTGAATTGTTGATCTAACTGCCAGAATTATTTGATTTTAGTAATACCAAACAGCAGTGATAAATACTACATGTAGAACTGGTATCAAAACAGGACTGCCGGACTACGTATTAAAAATGCCAGAACTTTAAACTTCATTAGATTTCATCAGTGCAGATACATTCTCTTAGTGCAGTAAATTCCTAATGTTTAGCACACTAATTCAAATTTTTTTTTTTTTTTTTTTTTTTTTGCTATTGTGTATGAAAGTATTTGAAGGGAGTCACATTTTCCAAGCTGTAAATCTAGCTGATGACTTCCTTCTGAACAACTTTACTTGACGACTATTTGAGTACAGTCAAGTACTTAAGTATGCCTAAGTTGATGCAAAGTAACTTCAGCATAAGGGTTCACAGACATCATCACAAAACAGACCTTCAGTACAGAGTGCCAGAAACTCAATACCCATCCTCATTTCCTCAGTTAGTCTGGCAGTTCCCTTGTGAGGTAAATCTCAATGTTGCAGATGTACAAACAAGCCTGTCAGATGAGCCAGAGCCCATACAAGAGACGGATTCCTGCTGCAACCTGAAATTTGCATGGTACTTTGAGACTGGTGGTAGAAAGCAGTTCTGTTCACACACAGGTACCCAGAGGAAAGATTTCAGCAGCTGGATTACCAGAACATAGTGGAGTCCACTGTGCCCCCTAGCTCAATACCCTGTTATATGCAACCTGCCCAATCTTCTACCTAGTGGAAGAGGGTACTAGGTAGTGCTAGCAATACACAAACTTTCTAGATCACACTTTGGAGTGATATGGAAAATACTGATAGAAAAGAGGTCTTATTAGGACATGCCAATTATTTCACCATGATCAAATACCCTAGTTTTACTAAATGCAGTACTTAACATATGTACCCAGAATTCATGTCACTGTCAATCTTTTTAGATATTCTTTAGAATTTCACCTCAAATTTTTTATTTCCCAGAAGATCCAAATCAAACAGGCATTATCCAACTAATTCTCCATCTTTCTCAAAACACGCAAACTCCAGATAATATTACAACTATGTTTCTGCTTAAAATACATAATGTGAAGGTTAAATGTGGATTCATTAGCCTTCCATAACTAGCAGACATGTCAAGCATTAGCAAATTTTACTTTCATTGTTCATTTTCTGGACTTTGCTAATTACTGGTCACTCGAATGCTTCAGATATTATTAATTTCTATGTTTATACAGTATGACACACAATGTGTTCCTGCTCCTTTCTGCTAGATGCATAACATGTAGGAATGACTAAACATGCCTAAATCTCCACCTAAGTATAATTCTTTCCAATATGTATTTTTTCCATGAGTCAACACCACTCCCACTAGAATCGGTGGAAACAGTGTTCATTCATGAAACAAAAATTCTTTCCTGTTTTCTTCCATTGTTTTTGCCTTTTAAAGTTAAAAATATGCTTCTCTGAACTGCTGTAAGGTAATGTTACATCTATTTAACAGAACTAGACCAATGTGTGGAGTGCTATAAGATTCCATAAGATATACTTAAGTATGCTGAAGCAACAAGATTTAGTTCTGATCTTTTTGTAATATGCTCATAAAGACAAATATATATATATATATATATGTAATGGGAAAGATTAAGATGATATATCTTAAAAAATAAGCAGGATGAAAATATTCCAGTGAATAAGTTCAATAGATCACACTGCAAAACCAGTGCTTCTATTAAGTATTTGAAACTTACGGCCAATTTTGGCAAAGTTTGAGAGAGCCAGAAGTCTCAAACAAATCACGGGCTTACATGTTCTAAGAGCAATTCCCATGAAGAATATCGATATTATCAAAGCCAAATGAGTGGTATACCCTAGCATTATTAGATACAAATGAATTATTAGATACTAGTCGCATGATAGCCTTTCAATCTGCACAGTGACATCTATCAGACTAATGGCAGAAAGATCAAGTAACAGTTAAGTAGCACTGAGCTTAAAGACAAGACTCATCAAGAGTCACAGCTGGCTTTTGGAACAATGATTTCTTTCAGCTTCTGTTAATGTTCAGACTAAATGACTCAGCATTTAGATGCTTCAAAGTACCTCAGAAGCTATAAACTTGTATCTTCCCTCCACGCTGTAGCAACTGCCTTATACCCTGCTGTTTGTATCATTAACTCTTACTATGTTTGGCTGCTTCTGAAGAGTCTCAGCTCTCCTTAGCATAACTGTGGTCCCATTAGAGACTTAACTGTTTACACAAAAAAAATATTCAACAGCAGTAATACTGTGTGCTCCCAAAACACAGAAAAACTCATGCACAACACATGAAAAACAGATCAGCTTTTCAACCTGTTTGTATGTTTTGCTGATACTAATATTTTCCACTTTCCCAGGGTGCACTATCATCATTGTTCATTTAAAATATTTTTGCCTCCTTTCCCCACAGAATACACACCAAATAACGTACCTTCTACTGTTTATGCACTGCATTGCTAGCTGATCAAGGGAAGTGACTGTCCTCTACTCTGTGCTGGCCTCACCTTGAGTACTGTTTGGTTTTGGGTGCCAAAATATAAGGACATAAAACTGTTAGAGAGTGTCCAAAGGAGGGCTACAAACATGGTGAAGGGTCTAGAGGGCAAGACATGTGAGGAGTGGCTGAGGTCCCTTGGTTTGTTCAGCCCCAAGCAGAGCCGGCTGAGGGGAGGCCTCATGGCGGCCTGCAGCTCCCTCACGAGGGGAGCGGAGGGGCAGGCGCTGAGCTCTGCTCTCTGGGGACAGCAACAGGACCCAAGGGAACGGCATGGAGCTGGGACAGGGGAGGGTCAGGATGGGTGTTAGGGAGAGGTTTTGCAACCAGAGGGTGGTCGGGCACTGGGACAGGCTCCCCAGGGCAGTGGGCAAGGCACTGAGTCTGATGGAGTTCAAGAAGCGTTTGGACAATGCTCTCAGACACAGGGTCTGATTTTTGGGTAGTCCTGTGTGGAGCCAGGAGTTGATGCTCCTCATTGGTCCCTTCCAACTTGGGATATTCTAAGATTTTATTGTTTACAACACTAGTACAGCACTGTACTAGTGTATTGTACTACACTGTAGTGTAGTGGTACTAGCACTGTACCACTGACTGCTTTCATACCTAATGAAGTCCAACTTGCTTGGATAAAACAACAACAACAAAAAAGCTACAACCCTTCCTAGTATAAATAGACAAAGAAAGCAAAGAAAGAACTACCAACAAGTGCAACTGTAACTATTTAAACTCACATTCTTAAGAATTGTTAATACCAATTAACAATTGGTAATTAACCAATTAGCTGCTAACTGAATTTCCAAAGTTCTAGAGGTTTGATTAATTTTTAAAGATTGGATGCTCATCTTTCTGTCTGAATTCCTTGTTGCCCACCAGCACACTTAAGATGTCTGCTATTTAATTCATCCTTTACTGATCCTAGAGCAAGTCAGAAACAGCATAACATTAAAATTCACAGCTCAAACAAAACTATGAGAAAAGGCATACAAAATGCTCAGTCTTCACTAGGAAAGAAAATAATTTTTGAATTGGGAAAGAAACTACAGTATTTGACAGAAACATCTGGAAATAGAACAAGCAAGCACAGGAGAAAACTGACTAAGATACTGCCTGGTATCTGAGGGGCTAACAAAAGACTGAAATGCAAATATGAATCTACAAATAACTACGAATACACTTAAGAATATGGAGGAAAAACATAATATTTCTTCTCCACATGCCTTTCATGTAATTGCACCATGAAATTATACTAAATTGTCAATGCATTTTATTAGGAGACATTCCCACTACTGGCAATTTTAATTCCAAAGTTAGACTGCTCTGTCATTCTAGAGAAATTCAGGGATCACAGCAGGTTCTCATCATGAAGCAGGAGTTACTGAGGTGTCCTGGAAAACCTGAGCACCTTGGAAAAAAAAAAAAAAGGCTTTGAAAGGGAAATGGAATCTATCTATAGAGCAAGAGAGAGACTGGCAGTCCCTTGACTGATAGTTATCAAAACCTGTTGCTGAAAACAACTCATGGGAAAAGGTCTTGTCTTCTCAGAACTGTCCAGTGACCCACTAAGCAAAAGACCAAAAAAAACAAAGGATGTTTATGTTCCCATTTGCTGTAAGTTGAGATCTGTTTATGGAGGAGGTTTCATGAAATGGTTGCACTATTAAACTTACAGCCACTCTTAAGTAGATACAATTTCACATGCCAATGAAATCTACTTGTATACCTAATAAAATAAAATAAAATAAAATAAAAAATCAATACTGGACCAGTTTATTTTTATGAATTCCAGTCATTCTTCTGTCATTTTAACTTTTTAGGGACATTTCAAGGACAGAACTGGGATATTTTGTCAAGCAGTCTTACATGGTCCAAGGCTCCTTTTGGCCAGGTACCATATGGTATAGCAGATTACCCCTATAACAAAGCACTATCATGCATTTCACATTTGTGAGCTTCGCTTGCTCTTGCCCCTGTGTTTGTCACTTTAGGAGAGGGAATGTCTCCACTCGGCTGTTTCCACAGACATACTAAGATGGGATCCCAGTCTCTGCTAAGATGCAGCCATTCCCAAGTGGGTAGAGGCTGCCTTCCACTAACATGAATCACCATTGATTCCCTCCATTTTTGTTTTTACCTTCATCTATTTCTTTTTCATTTTGGAGTATAAATTCTTGGGAAAGGATGATAACTTATGTTTGTCTCTACGTCTTATAGGCAATGGGGTTTCCTATAGGAAACAACATTGTTACGAGATTTCAAAAGATCAGCTAAAGAGATTACTTAGCCAGAAAACATGAATTCCAGATAGTTGCAGTGATGGTCAATAAAATAATAAAGAAGAAAACCAGCAAAATACAGACTTTTTTTTTCCCCTAAATGTTCATCAAATACAAAGGAAATATCTGAAGTTTCATTACGCATACCTACCCATTGCTTTGATCACTGGACAAATAGTAGCTGCTAAAACCAATCAGCTGCTAAGAGAAGGCATTAAATAATTGATAATAAACTCACTGCAAAATTCTACAACCACAAAACTCTACCTACACTGTTGAAATAAAATTTAAGTATAAACAAAATTTTGAAACTAGTAGTTCCCAAGATTATTACTATTACAGTTCCAAGTAATAGCTATACAATATAAGGTTTCTATCATATAAATGGTTATCCACAAAACCAAATATTTGTTATCTATTATACTTTATGAAGTTCATATTTTCTGCCTGCAAGTAACATCCATTTCTGTAAGTGCCAAATTTATATTTATCAAATTTGGCTTCATTAATCAAATGATTCATTTTTCCCCTCTCAGTTCTCTGAATAACAGGACTATATATATATATATACACACACACACTAACGGGTTAAATACTAAATTATTTAAATATTTTATCATTAATAATGCTACTTTATTATGCCTTGCCCAGTTCATGCTTTTATATGTACCTTATCTAAATGTATTACTCTAGTATCTGATTTTCCAGTTTGAGAATAAAACATTATCATGTGACACTCACTCTTGCTATTCTTACTGTTCTTAAATGAGAAAGAAACCACTCAGTGCATTGGTTCAGCATTCCAGACAGTGAAGGTCAGAGACAAGATCATCCCTTATCAACACAAGATTGCCTCTTCTCAGTTCTGACTCTAAAATAACAATAGGTTGAATAACAAATCATTCTATCAGTCATGACGAAGACATAATAACCTCCAGAATATTTAAATGGAATTTTCATTCAGCTCAAAGAGGACTTAATTGCACTGACCACACACATTCTGCAGAACAAAAAGACTTGTCTCTAAGGAATACTTGTAAGTCTTTTTTTTTTTTTTTTTTTTGGAACCAAGAATAACCCTCAGTATTTTCTAGTGAGAAAAAACATATGTAGAACATGCTTGCACATATAAACATATGCCTGTATCTTTCAATCTACACATACACGTAACAATTAAAAAGCTGTAATTTAGAAATTGTAACAGTATAACATAAAACTTCTGATTGCTTTAAAAAAAATAATTTGCCTGTGTATAAAAAGAATGATGTTCTTCTTGTAAGAAGCTATGCAATGGTTGACTTAATAATGGTAGATCAGCACGGAGCCCTGAACCTCATTTATAAGTTAATTTTTCTTGAGGCTTGCCTTGAGCATTGATCATTGGAACAGCTATGTGTTTCACCACAGCAATTTTGGCTCAGAAAACTATAGTATCCCCACTGAAGCAAAAGACAGACTGAAGATGAAAACAATTTCAGTAACTTTGGGTAAATGAATTGAAGATACTTCGGGTCCAGTTTATCAGAAAACTATTGCATCCCATAAGGAGATCCAGCTTGGGCTGTGGACAAGGCCACAGCTTTGCAGAAACAATAGTATATAAAAATATTGCAGTAACTGCATCCACAGAGGGGATAAACTGAAGCAGCTTTAATTCTGGCATTTCAAACCCTAAGACTTCATAACAGTAATGCAAGCCTTTCTTGGGATCACTGCAACACCTTCTAGGTGTCTTTTTTCCTCCTGAAATAAGGAAGAGGAAACATGGGAGTTGCATTATCTGATCCCCACAGATACCTGAATCACTTCTCTATAAACATGAGACAAACCTCCATCTTTTTGCTTGCTAACAAAGTTAGGCAACTACAATAAACTTTCAGCTCAAATTTTCAGCCATTCCTTCCTAGCCAATCTTATCTTTGTGTGTCGAACTTGCTTAAATGCCAATTTTCCCATCACCACCCTTCAAACCCAGCTCCCCCTTCCTCTGCCAGCAGCAATTTGTCTCAGTCTAGTGCTCTCATTCCCTCGGTCTTCAAGCCTGGCAGCTTTTCCCCTTCAAGTCTGGTCTATAGGGGGGTCTTAAGGATCAGCAAACCCTGTCACCTTAGTTTCAGCTAGCTCTAGCATTCACTGCAGTTGCAGTTACATGAATAATTCCACTCATTCCCTATACTACCCTTGGCACTCAGAAGCATTCAATACTCAGTTCTGTTCATGTGCAATGAGAATGAATCTCCAGATATTCTGACTTCACTAAATCTCTACTGAGCATCTGCAAGCACATCTTTCAGAGGCACACAGTTTTTGGAAAGGGAGGTAAAAGTCACATTCCTAACAAAGCCATCTTGAAGTTTACATCTGTATTCCAGCCAATGAGATCCTAAACTTGCTAAATTATAGGTCACCAGAATTTTTAATGTGAGCAAAATAACTACATTGTAGTATGCCCCACCTTCTTGCCAAACACCTCTGACCAGGATATGCTGAATTACTTCATTAATAATTGGTACTACCAGTCTACTCCAACCAGTTCACAAGGTTTAATAATGCAGTTTCAAACAAGCCGTTTGCATATTTTTGAGTCTTAAGACCAAGTTTCTTTCAATTGTATCATGGTACTGTTGCTTGTTTTGCCTTCTAAACAAGCTAGTGAAACTTTGCCAATGCTACATCCCCAGGAGCCCTGAAGCTAACAGGAATCCTCTATTGACTCTTTGGTGGGTTTAGTACTGGTCTTCAATGTAACGTGACTTCAAGGTTATCAGATGTACCTGCAGCAGTAGCAGTTGCTCTAACCCTGCCACAAGTGCTATTCAGGGCTACATTGTTCTGCATTGTTAGCATCACTCAACTAATTCATGGAGTGCTAGCACACGAGATGGTATCTGTTTCAGGAAAACGTGTAGATCAGTTACATGCCTTGCTATTATACCAGCTATTTAACCTCGCTGAGTGCAGTGTGAATAACAAGGAGGATAGATAATGTAAGGGAGCAACACAGAATGTTTTCCTTCACAAACTACACCTCGGTTTACTTAACAATTATTAAAATTATGTCCTCAAATTAATATGCTGCATATGATGTTCTAACACTACTTTTACAGCATT
Source organism: Aythya marila (assembly GCF_965140915.1). Lineage (NCBI taxonomy): Eukaryota > Metazoa > Chordata > Aves > Anseriformes > Anatidae > Aythya > Aythya marila. The sequence goes on along the minus strand of NC_139045.1, from coordinate 19,912,299 downwards.
TTTTTTAAAATTGGCAACAGAAGCAGCATTCCCTTAGCAGATGTTCTCAGTTCCCACACACTTAATTATAGTTTATAACTACAATCGCCTACCATACAGTGCACTGCAATGTGTCATTTTAAAAGCCCCTGTTACTTGCTCATTAAATTTCACTACTACTTAGAGCACCAGTGATTTCAGCTGCATGCCAACCCACACTCACATGACAAGGAAATAGGCCTCAACTTTAACACATATTTCACACAAGTCTGTACAAGCTACCATAGTGTCCAACTGGTCATTACAGTAAATCACATTCCATGATTTTAATTAACACATTGGTTGTTAAGTGGCATCATGAGTTAGAGTATTTTTTCCTTTATAGAGCTATTTCAAATAGCTTGAAAAATAGAAACTTAACTGTAAACAAATTAAACAACTATCAACAAATTAGACTCAGAAAGATGAATAATTTTTTTGTACTTTTTCCAGGTTACAAGTAGTGAATGATTTTTATTTTATTTTATTTTTTTTTTAAATCAGTTTACTTGCCTAAAACAAACCATAAATTCTTATCTGCAAAAAAAAATCAGCATTAGAGTTGCATATCACAAACAAAACAGTCAATAGACGACACACAGAGAACAGTGAACTGCACAACACATCTGTAGGCTGGGACCATGACCCCTTCTGTTGTTTTCATCCCTCAGCTGGATGTAAATAGGGAATTTTGAACACGATTCTGTAGCCTGCCTCTATAATGACAGTTTGACACCTTCTTTCAGGCTAGCCATGTGAAAAAAAAAAAAAATAAAAAAAAAACAAACAAGTATTTCAACAGGAAGGCATGCTGTGTCATGCAGCAGCTTTCTGAAGTGCTCCCCAGCACTGACATTACAGAGGCACTCAAGCAGCAGCCCAGTGATCACAGTGCAACACAGTGCAGCAACTTTAGTTCTGAATTTTCTGCAGACAGAAGAGAAATGCAAAGACCTGTAGAGACGAATGATCACATTTACTCCCAGGAGTGTTAAGAGTAAAAATTTACTGAATCCAATAGGATATTAAATTCAAGTGAAAGTGAGATTACTGGAAGGAGGATGACTTGAGGAAAAAGGCAGGTGCAAGGAAAGCTTTTGGGTAAAATTTCCAATATATTGCAAATTGTGGTCTTATAGAGATTAGTAAATCATTAAGCATCTTTTAAAAATCTATGGGCTACATATATGAAAATATGGTAACTTCAGTATGTTCCGTATCTTCTTTTTATGACTTTGCATTTAGTAGCAACATTATTTAGAATTCTGCTATTTCTCTATCATTCAATTCTATAAATGCATTTTTGAAATTTACTTGCATTTATAAATAAACATTCACATGAAGTAAGATCTGTATGGCAGATGGATAGAGAAGTAAGCTTCTCCCTCATTTGTATTTTAAACTTCTCTGGACCCTAGGTGAAATACAACTGCAGGACAGATTCTGTTGGTAGACTGAAGAATTGATTCATATACTGTCAGCAAAAGACAGTAATAAAAAAATACTGTCATGCGTAGAGAATACACATGTTGCCCTTGAAAAGATACAGCAGAGAATCTGGAGAACTTGGGGTACTCTGCCTTGTATTACATAAATGAAGGCAACATCAGCCAAGACTACCTAGAACCTACAATAATGAAAAGCAGGCATTCTCAAGAATGAAAGCTTCATGAAATGCTCTAGTGATCGGGTCAGTGAATTTATTGTACATGCTGAACTTGCAGAAAGTGAACCAGTCACCATTAATCCATAAATTTATTAAGGGCACCAAGTAAAGTTCAATAAATTGTTTTCATGAAACACAGTCCTTATGCAAGCAAATCCTTCCTCTTGCTTATGATAGCATTTATTTAGCACCAGTTGAAGATGTTTGGGTTTCTTACTCATTCTCGCAATAAGAAATTCTGCAATTCTCAAAAGTCACATTAAAGAACACTCCATCACCGGACACAGTATTAGATACTGATAAACCCTCTGTGGATGTCTAAGGCAAGCTATAAGCTTGATCTATACTCTACTGCAAGATTGCTCCGTACTGATTTCAGCTGAGGGACATCAGCATAAACAAGGAGTAGAAGATAAGGCCTTACAAATTTATCAGCAATGAATTATTGACTGGGGCCACACCATCCAAAACACATTGAATTTCTCAAAAAAAAGCAAATGCTTCTGAGTCTTGAGTGAACTGGAGCTGCAGCTTCCAAGAATGGGTATCTGCTCCTGCCTTTGGCACTCCAATTATATATTGAGCATCCGACTGCCTCTCACGGCCTCACTGCTGGCTGGAAAATACTGATTACTCTTAATCATCAAGAAAGGCAAAAATATGTACCTCAGTTATATCCTCCATCACAATTCACACAGAATCACAGAATCATCTAGGTTGGAAAAGACCTCCAAGATCACCTAGTCCAGCCTCTGACCTAACACTAACAAATCCTCCAGTAAACCATATCACTAAGTTCTACATCTAAAGGTCTTTTAAAGACCTCCAGGGATGGTGACTCAACCACTTCCCTGGACAACCTATTCCAATGACTAACAACCTGTAACTATGGAATAAAGCCAGCTATCACACACTCTGTTTCTAGTGATTATCAGGCAAACCTAAAGTTTTGCATTTGGACAAAACTGGCCAGTCATGTATAACAACTCTTTGTTTCCATGAGCATACAGAACTATAGGTTGCATACTAAATTCCTCCAAGGTGAAAACTTGCACTTGGTGTAAGCATGCAGCACCATGGCCTCCATTTTCAGGTAAAATAGGAAGGAAAAAGTGCTTAAACTTGATGGCCTCAAAAGTTTTGCAAAAGAGCAGTGTTACAATCTCATTTATATGACAACCAATCACTGCTTAAATGAGTTGAGTAAAAAGTAAGTACTTAGTATCAACGAAAGCCTATTAGTATTAATAAAAGCCTATTAGGATAATATTAGTAATAAGAAAGTCTTACAAATAAACCATTTTCATTAAGGTTCACAGATTTTTGTCTGTCCATCCCCTAGCCACACCTCTTTTTTCTAACTTCCAGTCTCAGAAACAGTGAAGAATGCAAATACTTCCTGCTATTTCCTCCCTTGTTATAAGCCAGTGAAGTTCAATTGAGGTCAACAGTGCCCCTTTACCCTAGTTTAGGATGCAGGCTGTTTGCTGGCTCTAAAATAATTTTTGAGTTTTGGTGTTTCAGATACTTTATGATTTTGGTCTGTGATAAATACATTCATAATAGACTGGCATTTGTCTTAAAGTCTCATACCCAGACCATCCTCAATGATTTAATACAACTTCAATATTAATTTTCATGCAAAAATATCCAAAATGTCACTTCATTATAAAATTCAAGAGACCTGTGTCAAAGATACTGTTTTGTCATTTTTTTTTTTCTTTTTTTCTCTCCATGTTCAAATTCAGTTTTTTGTATAGCTTATGAGGTTGAAATACATTGTACTTATTAATGATTATCAAATCCATTTACATTTCTTAGACTGGTATTGCTGGTTTAATCTTTTCCCATTCCAGAAGTACTCTTTCCATATTGGCAAGTGTGTGTAACAGCTTCCTGACTTCACTATGCAAAGACCGTATGCTTCAAAAGAAAAGCATTTTTGTTTGTTTTATCTCAAAACAATGCAACCTACCCCTCCTCCTTTTTCCCTCAAAACATATAATTCTACAATTAAGGAATTACATTCTAAAAGAGCAAATGATGGCATTTTGAACTGAATGCAGTGAGTGCTGTTGTAAAAGTAGGTACTTGAAACAGACAGGCAAGACTCCTGCATTCCTCTTCTCAGTAAAGTTCTGTGCTCTGTAAACCTCAGTTTAGCCACTTATTTTAAGAACTTCACCTCTAACTTCTAATATACAAACACTCTCTTTTTAAGAGCTAGCTATTATCAGCATAACTATAAATCTGACCCAGTCTTGAGGACTTCACTAGTAAAAACATTTTGCTGACATAATCAAGATTGAACTTGTAGCCCCTAATATAAACATCACACGTATGTAAGTAAACAGCACTGTTTTTTTTCAAGCTTTGTCCCAAGGCATGGGAGGATTAAGAACCCCCTGTATCACTGATCTCAATCTCTTACCTGTGAAAGTTTTCATACTATACATGATACTAAACATGTACAAATGTTTTTTCAAAAAGTCTCCCATCACCTACAAAACTAGAGGACTCTAAGAAGCATGAAATACAAAGTCACATAAAAGCAGTCCTACCTTTGCCAAAATTATACCTTTTCTTATAAAAACTTAAGCACCACGGGACTGAGTTTGCAATGCATCCCCACAGTGGCTAGAAGGTTATCAAACCATTTGCTTTGTTTGCCAAGAACACTACAGTAGGTGACGATAAAGCTAAATTATAGTGAACAGCCACCCTCAAACACCTCTCGGCTGAGACTGTTTAGCAACTATTACGTTTCTCACAGTCTTGCTTGCATGACTCATACAGAAAGAGGACAGGCATTAACACTGATAAGTCAAGCTGTTTTCAGACGCTACTGCTTGGCTGCTGTAGAACATTTTGCAAGCCACTGTCACACACACGCAGCAGATTTCCTTGAAGTATGACAGCAGGAAACAAATCTGGGTGTAGCTGGGCAGACACGCATTGTTTTGAGCTTCCACTGGATGCAGTTACCAAGTCGTTCAGAGGTCAGTGCAGCCACGGAGTCCCTCTGGCTGAGTAGTGCTACCCTACTGCATATTTCATTCACCCTTACAGCTCCCAGAGCTGTTTCCAGGCAGACAGACATGGGAAATATTTAATATCAGGGGCAGACTGACAGTGGTTTTATGAGAGTCATTTTCTCTGTGTTGCTTTTGAAGAGATTTTTTAAAAGGTGTACAAGAGGAGCCAGGAAAATTCTTCCCAGGGGAAAAAAAAGTGGTAATTTGGAAACATGAACTAACTCTCAGTGGCCACAAGAGACAGCGTGGAGCATATACTAATGAACTCTTCGCTGTATTAATTTAGACTGCTAAGGCTGTCTTTAAGCAAGTCATATATAAAGGATATCAGAGTAAATTAACCATATTGTTTTAGGTACTGGACTGCACCTCAGGGTACCTGAACTTATTTCCCAGTCAGAACAAAGAATCATTGTGACCTTTATTGCTTTGTAAAATTTATGAAACAAAATATTCTCCAAGAAAGCAGGAGAAAATGCTTGCCAGAAATTGTATTGAACTTTCTAAATTCTGGCCAAAAAAGCCATGTTACTGTTCTTATGAGTTTGGTTTCTTATTCAAAAATAAATATTCATTGTAAGTAAGGGCAGCTATCTTTTATTGGTCATCAAACACCTTGGCAATTGTAATAAATGCAACTTCAAGTTCATTGAAGCCAGCAGACTGGGGGAAGCTGTTACAGTAAAGGGACCCCCAAACACTGGAGGAATTGGCCTCATGAAGTTCAGCAAACACCAAGTCCTGCACCAGGAACAGCTCCATGTAGCATGTTCAGTCTGGGAAGCAGCACTGAAAAACAGGATCCGGGAGTCATGGTGGACATGAAGCTGCATGCCTTGAGAGCAGTGAAGGCTAACTGCATAGGGGCTATACTAAACTAACAAGAGCATTGCTACCAGGTCAAGGGCAGTGATCACTCTTCCCTCATTTCATGTCCTGGTGAAGCCATACCTGCACTACTCCATCCAGTTTTGACCACCCCAGACAGATACTGGAAAAATGAAGTGAGCCCATCAGAGGTTGAGCTAACAGGCTCAGGTTGTGGAGCCCAGCACACATGCAGAAAGGCTGAGGGAGCTGTGGATGTTCAGCCTGGGAAAGAATGCCCAAGGCATTCTGTCTTCAACCACTTACGGAGCTGCAGAGAATACAACAGCCAAATTTCTTCTTGGAAATGTCTGTGAAATGACAAGGTGTAACAGATGGATTGCAACAGAGGGGGTTATGAATCCTGTGCCTGGAAAAGTGAGCTTCACAAGATTAGTCAAGCGTTGGAGTGTGCCCAGCTGTAGAGCCTCCATCCTTAGGGTTGGTCAAAGCTCAGCCACACCAAGTCCTGTGCAACCTGGTTTCATTTCAGGATTATCCATCCTCTATTCAGGTGACTGGACTATGGGATCTCCAGAGGCACCACATGATCTAATTTATTCTCATTGACGTGATTCTCTTTGTGGTTCTAGTCAAATATGCTACTACTGTTATTTCACTTTTAGGATATGAAGTCCAAAAAGAATTTAAGATTATTAAATTTTCAGAACTAAACCAGTTGAAGTACAAAAGTGAAATACCTTTACCACTTATCCAAATTTTAGATGCACAACATGACTATCAGTAAGCACTTCTGCTTTAAGTGTATAATTGCAGTTATACTTCAAAAAGGTCTTTCATCTTAAGAATAATATCAAACAGGTACAGAATTCATTTTTGGCTATGAAGAAGTTATCCAGTTATATGCCGTGTTCCTCATACTGTGTAAGAATAGGCACAGCACCAACTAGACAGTAAGCTCTCCACTTCATTTGTGTCGTGGCATGGCACATTTATCTTAACAACTTCATCAGAATTTTAAGGTAATTGATAAAAGGTGGAACAGAAGTGGCAATACACTTTATTTAGATACCCTGATGGAGCAAGACACCTGACTTATCTGATGACTATGAAGAGGTACATTGACTTTTACAGGAATATTAATGTGTACAATGCTAAAAAAAGTCTAATGAGCAGGTTAATTAGCAAGCAGGGAAATGCAAGAGAAGAAATCCATTGGCCAAGAAAAAAAAAAAAAAAAAGAAAACAAAATGAATGTTATGTCAGAGGAATACAGAAATAGCAGTGGAGAAATGGAATTAAAGGACAAATGAAGTTCTAGACAAGAACAGTTTGCTTGTAGTGATATTATTTTATCTTTTTCACCTACCACATTACTTCTAAAGGAAGTCAGATAAAATGGCCATATAATCCCTAACTATCTCATCTGTTGAACCTCCTCTCTGGTATTTCTTTGCTTCTCTCACCCCCATTTAATTGATTTGCACATTTACAATTTTCAGAGATCATAGACCAAACAAACACTCATACATGTACTTAGTTGTTGTTGTTGTTTTCTTTTTTTTTTAATATATATATACTCAGTCTTTTTTTTTTTATTATTATTATTTTCATAAATACGCTTTCTTCACATAGAGAGAAATACTTTTTGAAACACTTTCTTTTCATCAGCCTTTGAGTGAACTTAAATGACATTCTGAGTAGTCTTTTAAAATCATTATGTTTAGGGAGATTAGCAATTAAATATGCTAATAAAGATCAGCCGTGTTTAGGAAATACAGGGTGATGGTCCCATCTGAACATAGCAAGTTCCAGAGCTTTGGGGTTTATTAGCAATAGCTCACATAGCCAGGGAAAACACTGCAGTGTTAAAATCGTTTTGTTGTTGTTGTCTTAATAGAAAGCAAGGACTGCATAAGAAGAGTAAGGAGCATAAATTGGACCTTTATAACCTTTACAATCTCACTAAGAAAATAGCATTCTGAAATAAACAAGCTTGGGAAGATGAATAGGTTTAGACATTCCCTTGAGTGCATCCAGAACTACTGCACTGCATATAATTAGTACAGTGAAAGTGAACATTGCAGAGAGAAGGGAGAACTGCCTTTTTTTTTGTAGCTTAGCTTTAGAATACAACTTCCAAGCTCCATTTACAAGAATCTGTACTGGAATCTGTTTATAGCACATTGACACAAAATCTTAATAGGAGCAAACTCATTTTTGGCACAATCCCAAGTCTACTTACTGTAAGATGGTGATTTTTTAGAACTGTTTTTGAACCAGCTAACAGAAATCCCTACAGGCATAGGGATGAAAATCATGAAGCAAAAAGAAGCAAAATCTGTAATTACAGACTGTCTTTTCCAGTAAACAATTACTCGCTTCTACCACCATGTACAAACCTATGTGACCAATGTGAGCATCACAGGAGTTTCAGGATTCCAGCCTTCTGACAGAAAGGCCATACAGACGTACCAAACCATAGTAACCTCAGGCAGATTTCTATTCTCCTCATAAAGGTACATGAACGCATTAGGCATGCTCCCACATTGACAAATAGCTTTTGAGACTCACGTTCAACAGCTATAGCTAATTTATTAGCTGTCAAAGCTAACACATCATGTAAACAGCTCACAGTGCAAATAACACACAAAGGCAGATAGCCAGGGATATAAAACTGTCAAAGCTAGCTTTTCACTGTACACTTTCACTGGGCATTTGTAATTAAAGGGGCTTCCTTGATTCTTGACAGACTATTTCTTCAATTTATAAGTATAAAAAAACAAACAAACAAAAACAAGCAAGCAAACAAACAAAAAACACCACCACACACTCTCTATACCCCACCACTGCCAAAAGAAAACACCCCAGAAAACTGGTACAGATGCAAGGCCTGAGACAAGGCAAAATATGACTAAACCACAGGCCTGAAGTTCTTCTCTCTTCATTTCAGCAAACACATCTAAATCCCTCACTAATTAGGAAACTAATTTTGTCTAGCTTTTAAAAAGACCATTAAGCTTGCTTTTAATGGGAAAAATCACATTTTTTCCAATATGCTAAAGCACTTAATATTAAAAGAATAAGTGCATTACAGGTCATCACATACACTTGAAAAGAGTGAAGACAGAAATAGGTAGTTTAACTCTTATTTTCCTTTTTCTCAGCAGAAGTGCCAAATGTGTTAACCCACACTTCCTCTACCCACCAGCTGTGATCACTTTGCTCAATGCCTGACTACATTTTTGTTTGTTTGTTTGTTTTATAGGACCTACTGCTGCCATATGTTCTGCCTTTACATTTACATTCTTTTGTTGTGACTGAAATTCTCTTTTGTAAGAGAAAAGAAATTTCTCAAATTTTCCTGACATCTCAATTTTTACATCTGTGCCTGGCTATCTAAGAAATTGGTGAAATAGTCAACTACTGCAAGGAACTATATTCCGAGAAGTATGATACATACCTATATTAATCTGTCTCTTATGACTCACTAGTTATTCAAATACCATCTAGGATTTTCAAAAGCTCATAAACACTGATATGAATGGCAGCTAGAAGCATAGGCATCTTTTAAAATCCAGTTATATGGCTATCTGCATCTTTTGCTAATTAAGCATCTTGAAATAGTAGCCCCTGTGCATTTATAGCATTTCAGAAAAAATAAATACATTGTGCAACCTCAAACATATCTAAGGAGACTATTAGCAATCCTCCAAAGTTTTACTCGTTTCTTTTGCTGTCTTCTGAGTTGGTCTCCTGGACAATCACAAACATACTTGCACACGTACACTGATGTATGTGCAAGGCTGTGCATGTGGCAAGGAAGTTAGTCCAGTCCAGAGACTATCTTGCTGATGCCCCAGCTTTAAAGGCAGTGTTTATGGGGAACAGCAAACTGTGGGGAACAGACTGTACCTTGCCTCTCTCATGGGGGCCTCTTATTTCTTCATTGAGAAGCAAGTCCAGCCTCCTTCCTACAGTTCTGCTGAATGTACTTTGAGATCCTTTGCTGCTCCTCAGGCTGGAGGTGTTTTCCCCATTAAATTATAAAAGCCACTATTTCAGTAAGTATGCTACCCACTCAGCAGAAAGGATCCAAAAGAGTTTTCACGTAACTTTATATACCAAAAATAAAAAAATGACTGTTTATATTTTAAAAGTATAAACTTTTGAATGAGAACATTTCCACCTGTGCACCCTATCTCTCTTGTACCCTCCATAATTAAAGCTTTGCATATTTTTCTTCACAATGTTGACAGAATAACAGAACATTTCAACAGTCAAGTTTCTCATAAGCAGCCTGTATCCTCTATACTGAATCTGTCCCTCTGACTTTCCTGAAATTCTCTATACTTCTTGTATGTCCTATATAATGTTCCTGGTAAAAGCACCCCAGCAACGACCCATTTGGTTGCTCTTCAATCATGCCTGAAGGGCAAACTTCACTTTATTCAATTTTAGTAACTCTTGCTCATGTTACCAGTCACACTGATGTTCCCAACGATGACAACTTTTTAGTCCACTTAGCAACTTCTTTCACAATCACTGATGATTTGTCTCTCTCTCTCTCTTTTTTTTTTTTTTTTTTTTTTAAAGTTACTTTCATAAACAGATCCCATTTGCTCCACTTAATACACAAACCAGACATGTTTTCTGGTTAAGGGGAATGCCATAGAGGATCGTGCTCACATTTTATTGCATTTTCACACAGCTGAGCCCAATAGGGTGCTGGCAGAGAAGTAAGATTCCCAGAAACCTCATCTTAAGGAAAAAAAGATTTGAAACCTCCTGGCATTGATAGCACACTACTAGGTATTGTAATGATTAAATAGCCAGATGTAGTGCTGTCAGATGGTAATACAAAGTGTAAAATAAACAACTAGCATATACCACACATTGAATTCTACCAGGATCATCAGAACACAAAAGAAGTCATGAAACTATAAGCAAAACAGCCCTGTTGTGAATTTTTCAGAATTCCTTGGTCACTGACAGCACGTTTAGTACATCTACCTAGGAAAGAAACATTTTTTCTTTCCTATTTTCAGTCTTTATAGATCTGGATCTCAACACCTAATTAAAAAAAATATATAAGAAAAAAATTGACATGCTCTTAGAAAGCCTTGTGCTACGCAATTATCTTTTTAATGGAAAATTTTCAGCAGGGATCCCTTGTCCTTGGACTGGTCCTGTGAGTACTACAAATGCCTACTAACACCATGCGTGTCTAATTAAATGACTGTGGGTCCTATTCAAAAACATTGCCAGCCTGCATATGCGCAAATTATTTTTGGTATGTAAACAATTGTTTCATGAGATTCATTAAACCCTTTCATTAAAATCTTTTCATGCTGCATGTATTAAGGGGAAGTGTTCAGGTCATACTTGAGAAAGGTATATTAGAAAGTTCTAGTCCCACACAATTTCAGGAATAAAGTTTTAAAATGCAGAGGGGAGGACATTTTGTATTTTTACTTTCTCGTAAGAGAAAGAAGAAACTAAGTCAATGCTGAGCATGGCTACAAGGCACCAGGAGCAAGGTCAGTAACCATGCTGAGATGTTCATCCTTATTTTATAATTTGCTCTCCTTCACAGATTAAATACTGAATTACAGAATGCATATTAAATACATATTAATATGTATTAATATTAAATACATTAATATTAAATACATATTGAATAATTATGTATTAAAATTTAATACATATTAAATCCCAAGTACCTACTCTACAGTGTCACCTGATTTTGTCTCAAAAAAAACCAAAACAGACAACAACACAGAATAATTTACAACTATTTTAACAATTTCCAGATTTCTTGTTTCATGACATGCAATCAACTTCCTCACACATTTTCCATAAACAAGCATCAGCCAAGCAGTGCAGTGCTTTCTGACACACTGGCTAAAGAGAGGTGAAAGCTGAGGGGAAATGCAGCAAAACTCTGCTCTTGCCTCATCCACTATGCATGTGGCTCAGGCAGCACAGTACCTGGGCAGATTCTTTCCCTTCAAAGGAGCCCCAGTTGATCTTGGTGCTCTGACTGCTGTTGTGTTCACAGGAAATCCACCTTCCCCTAACAGTACAGGTAAACAAAAAACGTACTTGAAAGTTGGATTATAGAAAAGCCTGAAAAGTTTCCTTCTCTTCATCATGTGATGCTGCTGTACAATGCATAAGCTTTATCTGAAGGATGCAAAGGTCCCAAAATAAGCTTTGATTTCCAAAAGTTCTCAATTGCAGACACTGTACCTTCAAGGCTTTGTACTAATGTGACCCCCTGCTGCTGCGTTAAGTTACGATGCTACAACACCACAGTAATATCGCAGCGCAGAGGTTGCATCCGAAGCAACAGCAACAGAGTACTGTCTCGGGCTTCAGCCATCAGGCACCTCGCTGTCCTGTGGGGCTGCCAATTGTTTGGGCACAATACACAGCATGGGCACACAGAAGGAGGCAGCCAAGGGTGAACTTTGCTCCCAAAGTGGTAAAGAACTGGCAGCCAAAGAACTATTTATCAGTTTTAGCCAGATTAAAAAGGCTTAACGTGAAATAAGAACAACTGTTCCACATGGCACAAGTGTTCTAACATGAGACAATCTGCAAGGAATTTCAGAAATTAAGAAAAGCAAAGTGAAGATAAACTACTGCCTTCTGATATATTTTTTCTTCTAACAGCCGAGTTGATACATTTCCTGTCACAGTCCTTGATATGGTGTGTCAGGTAGACAGAGATGCTGCGCACACTGTGAAGCAATTGAGTTTTCTGATGCAGCTACATGTACCTGAAGTGATAACACTGGTGTTACCACAGTGCAGAACTGCAGCAGACTGCCTCTCGCCTTTCTGATTTAAAAATGCCAGGGCTCTAATTTGAAGTCCTTAATATATGCTTACAAATTTTGTGGTCTTCTGTGGGATATAAGCACGTGCTTTTCTGTATAAGGATGGAATTATTCCCAAACTAAAAAGAAAAGACAAGCATACGCTGTAGAAAGCTGCTAGATCTCAAAAAACTCCTGTGTAACAGATTTCCAGCACTGATTTTACATATTAGACAGCAGACATTTTCTTCTTCCAGTTAACTGAGCACAGTTCGTTTACCTTAAAAGAACTCTAAACAATTTTTTGGCTAGTGTAGGAACTGGAAAAGCAGCTTTAACTCTGCAGTTTTGCAACAGAGCGGGTTCACGGTTATTTTTATACTTTCTGCTTTGTCAAGCATTTTATACACGCTATTTCTTTTCTTTAATTCATTCCAAAAATGTCTATTCCAAGTATTTTTTCCATATCTAGCCACAAGATGTTGTTTCTTTTCTAAGAATAAACAGTATTTCAGTTTACAAAAATGTCAAACTCCTTGACGTGAACATATCTTTATATAGTAAAAGCATCCAAAGCCTTCTTGTCTGGTATGTGCCTGCAAAGGGGCAGCCCTATTAGGTGGGAACCTATAAAGACAGATTTCCCTACATACCTGATTGGTCATACTTGCAGAAAATCCCAGTGGGAATGACAAGATTATTTTTCCTTTTCTTTTTCCCCTCTATTTGCACTAAATGCAAGTCAATTCATATCTTTGACCCCCAATACACTTATGCTAAAGAACCCTGGTGATGCTGTTTTAACATTTTCAGCAGGAGTCAGAGAATTCAGCCATCAGAATATTGAACGTTGTAGCATTACACGAGGTGAGGGAAGAAGCTTGTAAATTAGCTGTCAAGTTCAATAAAAAGACCAACAGTCCAGGAAGCTGGCAGTCACCATTTGATACTGCATTACTGATTGTGCCTCATGGTAAAAATTAAATTACGTTCATATTAAAAACTTGTTTGCATTCATTGCAAAATAGAAGCCATTAGAAATAAATCAAAAAGGTTAATGCACCTCTGAATCCAGAAAGGCATGACAGTTTTCCTCCCAGATCAATAAATGTATTATGTCTTAAAAAGTTAATCACTTCTTTTAATGCCCTTAAATATTTGGCACAAGGCACAGCCTAACAAATGGCTTATAAAAGCAGACATCACACATATTGTGGGCTATTTATGTGTTTATAGGCCTCCTCTGCCGATAAACTACTACCAGCTTGAGAAATGAAGCATTTAACCTACGCAAAGAAATAAAGAAAAATCATACCAAATATTATTTAGACTCTTATTAGTACATTTTTGCCTAAAGGCTCTTGTACACAACCCCCTTTGCTACTGGCTTACTGGCCTCACTCTGTCTTTATAAAGTGCATTAAAGGTTGTATTTATGGTAATAGGAAAAGACAACAGCAGATGTAGCTGAAGATGCCTGGGTCTTTAGAAGAGCTGACAAAAAAAATTTCCTCAGACCCTCCCCTTTATTTCACACAAAGTACCTGCAATACCAAGAAGCTCACAGCACCAGTGAAAAGATGATGAGCTCGGATCGCTTGCTAAGATTTAATGTTCTCTGCCTTTGATAAATTCCAAATGCCAGACTCTGTTGATACACTCAGTTTTATCCAGACTCTTATTTTTTCTTTCCTGCCTTAGGTATAGGAACTGCTCATTATACATTTAGATGCCACACTGTAAACACTTAACTCTATTTCAAATTAAAATAATGTTAGCAGTATCCCTTTCCTGAGATGAGGAAGCATTACTGATGGCTGTAAGAACAGAACCCTGTCCCCTGCACACATTTAGCAATGAGTTAAGTAACAAGCCATAAAATATAGATGATGGAAAACTCAAAGCCCTTGGGAGAACAAGATGGCATCATATGCAGCATGTAAGTATTTGTGGGAACAACGTACAAACACAGCTCATTCTGCATATTTAGTACTTCTGTTTCACATACAAGTATTTCACTAGCTGTTCCAGTAAGAGAAAAACCAAGAGGATTGTTCATTTTTAAGAAGGAAAACAAATACCTGTCTGTACACTTAAGAATAGGACAATTCCTTGTGTGCCAGCTTTTAAAACTATGTGGGGGGTAGTGGCCCCAGCTTTTTTATAACTTTTTTTGCTGCTGCTTTCTATAACTGATGAATACTGTGAATATCGGATATTATACTTGTGAGAGAAACCAAAGAACAAATACACAGACCGCTGAAAGGTTTTTGCTAAAAAACAAACAAAAAATTCAAAACAGAGTAGCCAACATGAACAGACAAATATTTGTCAAAACTTTCATTAATATTAACAGAGGTACAGTACCGTCCACTAGGAGATGGCATGCATTTTCTTTTCTAGAACTAGCACACCTTTCTGCTTGTTCAGATATCTGAATCCTCCATTGCACACATACCAACATACCACATACTTTTTTTTTTTTTTTTTTTTTTTTTTTTTTTTTTACACAGAGGCCCTTAAAGAATTTCAGAAGTTTCAAGCTCACTGTCCCATCTGAATTCCCTGTAGAATATAGGAGAGGCTGGATTTCTACGCTGAAGTCAGCAAGCATGTAAATGCATCATGACTAAATTGTAGAGCTCCTTTCCTCTTTATTTACATTTTTTTGTTAAGCTTAAAAACGCAGATGTTTAATATCTAGTCAAATTCTACCAGATTCTACCAGATGATTCCATGGATTTGTAACAGCAAGATTTCATTTCATTTTTCCTTAAAAAGTATAAATGAAACCAGTATGTGTTTAACAACTCAACGCAATAATGAAGTGTAGGTAACTATATGGTAAGAGCTATGTGCATGCACCCTGCAACTGTAAGCATATAAAAATATATATAAACATTTTCAGAGGGAAACATGCATATAAGCAGCATAATAAATCTATAGACAGCATACCAGCACTAGAATCATCTGAAAGACTGGGATTCAGGACCATGAATAGTCAATTAGAATGTACTTGATATTTTAATTCAGAAGACAGACGTAGCATAATATTGGAGAAAAGATACAGACTCTCCAAATGCTTAGGGAAATCTCTGGATATGATTACAAATTCTAACTGAGGCTATAAATAACACTTTTACAGCACAGAACAAGTGAATGTGACATCTTCCACATCATCACTAACATTTGATGGTTCCCACCTAGGTGACAGCAGTCAAATGCCATGGGATGATTAAACTCATGATAACCTCTTGAGCCAACATCTACTAAGAAAAAACCCAGACCTAAAGCACAGCATGGTTCTGCACAGCATGCAATGATGAGCAACACCTAAAACAACATCAAAAAAACCCAAACCTACAGATACTACCTATTTATGTCACAAACTCCAAAATGTCATCTAACAGCCCAGCTAAGTTCAAAATACACACTAAAATTCTGAAGATGAAGACAAGAAACAAATGAAGAAAGATTTAATCTCAGGATTTTATTTTTGAGTCATCTAGTAGTTAGAAAGGGAGATTACAAATCAATAGCAATAACACAAATTGAATGGGGGCATGTACATAGAGGGAAAATTTTTAAAAGCCCTTTGTCGTTACTTTCTTGACCTACGTACCGTAACTTTTGAGTGCTATAAATTTAAAATTAATTCACCTATAAAACATGCTGTAGTGTAAAGAACTTCACTTATTGCATATTTCCATTACAATATATGACTCTATCATTTTAAGAGGCATACTAAAAAACTCAACATATACTATTTCAAAACTATTTGCGGTATTTGTGTCTCAAAACCGAGTCTATAAAAAAAGGCTGTTTCAAGCTATTTTAATTTTTTTCAATGTCAACCATTTCACATGAAAAACAGAAATGAAATGTTAATGCAATACTCCAGAGTTGTCATTGTTTATCATAAGTAATGCATGGAACTGCAACAGGTACGGGGCCTGATTCTTAATACAGAAGTTACTCTTTTTACAGATGTGAACCACCAAAAAGGTAATATCACAAAGGTAAAGGACCTGTCAGCCTCATTACACCTTTCCAGAATCAAGTCTTATTAAAATATCTAGCGTATCATGGCATGTACTCCATTGACCACATGAGAAGACTGGCTGATAATCTCAATTTATGCACAACTTCCCAACAAATAGTATTTTATTCAGTAGGAAATGAAAATGTGCGGTTTACTTGAACATCCTAATAGTGAAAAATCATTTTACTCTTCAGCTTTTATTTCGCTGTGTTTGAGAACATAATGTCCCTGTGATTATACAGGAGTACACTGTGTAGTGATTTCCTATTGACTAGTTAACTATGCAGCTCAGAACATGTCAAGGTCATATTTTTATGCCAAGCCACAGCTACAGCCCTGAATGCAGCATGCAGTGCTTCATCAGCTACATGGAGTAGTACAAAGCATCACTGATACCTAGTTAATGAAGAATCTGCTTTAGATCAATGCACTCCTCTGATATACTCTATCAGGAATACACAAGAACTAAGGAAAAAATAATGAAAACTTAATGGTTCTTCAACCCTAAATATTTTGTCCAATAACTTATTTCATAACCAAAACATATCCTTCCCAGGTTTTAATAGTTATGTATAATTTTGGGACAGCAGTGACTCAGCCCATAGATGAGTAAGCCCTTGTACATACATGTCCTTATTGTTTTTCAGATGATTGTGTGTGAAAATTAGTGATAAATTTTGCATATATGCAAAGACAAATCACATATAAATGCTGCTGTAAACTGGCCAGCATGCCAGAAATGATGTAAGCAATTAGTGTTGTATATATGAAATGGTGCATATAATTGTAGGCCATGTTTGAAAACACATCCCATGTCTTGACAAAAGTTTGTATGCTTCTGTGCTAGCTATCTATTCATCATGACCTCAAGTGTAGGTCTTTGCAAACATTATGCATGAGTGTCTTTACATTCACTAATTCAGCTATCATGAATTTTGCCTTCCAGCTATCATTCTCAGATGCTCATCAGACATGCTTATTCCTATTTAGTTATAGAGCTCTAGTGGTTCAGCTGCTGTCCTCTGTGTGTAGTTTTTAAACAGCAGCTGTTGAGCACTGATGATATTAAGCCCATATTTCTAAAGGGAAAGACATTATTGCTGAAAAAATTGTTAAGTCTGCTTTCAGCTTTACAGAAGCCTTAGGTCTCATTTTCCTCATCCTAAGGCTACAGTGTCAGAAACTTTACTTTTCTCTCTTCTGTGTTGGAAGAGTCCATAGTATCTTCTCCATTAAATACCTGTCTAGTCTTGGAGGAGGTGGCAAACTTCTTAGTAGCTGTTATTTTGTATTATTCTACTACTGTCACCAGATACAAAAGTTTCCTTGTACAAATCTCAACAACTGGGACTAGCAGTCATGCAGCTTCTGCATTTTCTTAATTTGCCTCCTAGAAAAAATCCCAAGTGATGATGCTCAAAACAGAACTACGAAGTTACAAAGCACTTCTCAGGTAGAATTTGTCAAGTAGAATAATATTTGTAGAAAACTTAAAAACATTCCTATTCTGTAACAGAACACTTTTTGGAAACACCTTCCTTTCAAGAGACAAAAACTTCCCCACACCTTTTTTTTTTTTTTTTTTTTTTCTTTTTTTCTTTCCTCCAACAGTTACCTTATCTGACCTGGTTTAGTTCTGAGCAGGTCTTAATGCCCCTAGCTTAGTGCACTAGGAGCGAGTTAATATAATTAATTGGAAAGAACTCAGGAATTGTGTTCAACAGGAAGAAAAGCACCACACCAAAACCTGCACTGGAGTCTCTCGAGTATCTATGACCACCTCATTGCCATAAAGAACCCTCAGTGCCAACACTGTCAAGCATTTTTAGTCTGGGCTTGCTTACAAACACCTCATGCTAATATTACGCCTGCCCTTGTGCTAAATTAGTTACCAGATTGTGTGCATTTGAGATATGGATGCAGACAGTGAGGCTGCTGCCACAAACAGACCACACAAAGCATTTAACTAGTGAGAAGATATCTAAGGGCGTGTATGCATTTGTTCCATCTAAAGATAGGGCTTGCATTACAGTGCTTTTATTAAACCTGAAAAACTGCAGTCTCTTCTCACTTGCTACATGCTGAATGGGCCTGCTGTTGCCACCACAAGCACTGATCAATGTGGGCTGCTGACAAAGACAAACACAGATGTTACTCAGAGAAGAATTTAACAGCTAGCATTTCAGTATCTCATGCACGGATGCTCTAATTTTTGAACTCATCGTTTTAGAAGCAGGGATGAAATCACTCTGTTACCTTTTTAATGACGACTAAGAGATTAAAACTGAAAGGCCATCAACACGCTGCACACATGGCCATTGGGCCACTCTCAAACACTATTCTTCTTTTACTGCTCCTCAATTTTAGAGGGCTAAGTAAACGCCTTCTACAACTTCAGTAGTATACTAAGCACCATTACAATATAACTAGCAAATAGCTGACCCAATTCCAAACCTTCCATTTTCAATTAGAGCTTTGAAGGGGTGCCACAGGCTGCAATGCTTAATTTTGTCTTCATTAGTCTGCAAAGATAATTTCTTTGGGATAAATTCTTTCACAGACACCAAGTTACTTTGAGCACTGCTTCTTGTTTTTTTGACAAAGGTTGGCCCGCATTTTGAAACTTGTCTAAAAGAAGTCATGTTGTCCTATGATCACTGTTCACTGCTATGAATCGAGAGGCACATTTCTAGAATTAAGATTCTACACATGCAAAAAAAGACTGCAGTTCCTCCCTCTGAAATCTTGCAACAAAGATAAAACCTCAGAATATATCTAGAGAACATTACAGCTGACAAGTCAGTCCAGACCACTGCTGGCTGTGACGTTTTCTCCATTTACCTTATTTCTACCATCTTGTGTCTTCACACTTGATTTTTTTTTTTCCTATTTGTCTCTACTAAAGAGGCAATACAGCATCGTAGCTTGAAAATAAGACTATTCTGAACTTGAGTGATAACTGTAGTCCTCAGTAAGAAGAGAACAGTGTTGTAAACATTCAAGGTAATATTTTCAAGTCATAGAAGAAGGTTTTATTCCCAGTAGTGACTAATTTCTAGTAGAATCAGAATAATTTAGGCTAGAAAAGACCTCCAAGATCACCGAGTACAACCATCAACCTGACTTACTGAGTCCCATCACTAAATTATATTCCCCAGTGCCATGTCCATGCATCTCTTAAATACCTCCAGGGACGGGGAATTCATCGCTTCCCTGGACAGCCCATTTCAATGCTTGACCACCCGTTTCACAAATAAATTCTTCCTGAAATTCGATCTAAACCTCCCTCGTGCAACTTGAGGCCATTTCCTCGTGTCCTATTGCTTGTCACTTGAGAAGAGACCAACACCCTCCTTGCTGCAAACTGCTTTCAGTAAAGCAAGAAGAAACATGTCTTAACGATAAAGGACAGAAATTAGCCAATATACTCTAATTAATAAAACCTACACTATTTGTAGGTTTAAATGTATATTTAGCTCTCTTGCTTGAATTCTTGGATGCTTCTTGTTTTGTTCATTACCATGGACTACTACATCTGACACTAAAGATGCAGTACATGAGATCTCCATGTGCAAAACATCATCTCACTTAGCAATTTTCCCATACTTCTATTTATTAAAGGTGACAAATGATACTTAATTTATGAAGAGATATAATATCCTTAGGCAATTTGAGCTCTCATTTTACTAGGATAACCCTGAAAATAAATTTTTATTCAGGTATATAAGGACAAAAACATGACATACTAATTAAACAAAATCTCTACTTCGATGAAAAACATTCCACAAGAAAACAAAATCTCTGTGCAGGTTTATTCAACCATGCGAGCCTCATATGTTACTACTACAGCACATTACCCACAAACAATTTCTTCATCACTGAATACACTTGATTCATCTACCAGTGCTTAATAAATATTTGATCCTAATTGAACCTAATGATTTTTTTCAGCCTTTGAGATAGTACTGCAGACTAACAAGAAGGTTTTTTAACCCTCGCTGACTTTTCTTAGTGCATTGCTCAATTTAAAAGCAAAATTCTGAGAACTTGAGAGTTCTGTTTAAAGATATGTGAACATGGAAAAAATGTGTATTTGCTATCAAGAGATTCTAAAAGGGGCAAGTTAGTTATACAGATGATGATGTACTTATGAAGACTGTGTTAGATACATCCCTGCTACCAAAATAGTCTAACTGATGATCAAAAGCCCCTCAGCATCCTTGGGACGCTTGAAATGAAATCCAAGTATTCGTACATAAAATCATCCCTCAGCACATTCTATGCACTTAAACATTTACAATTGAAGAGACAGCTTGTTATTGTTAGTTGTTTTGCCAGATTATTATTTTTAATGAAGAAATTTTGGAGTTTGTATGCTTATATTTCAGCATTCACTTGTAATTTTCCATGTTCTGTTTAATCAGAAAATGAGGAAGGTTTTTTATTTTAAAGATTTCTTCAATCGCACAAGTAAGTTGGTTGCATTTACCTTAAAAGCAAAACATTTTAAAAATGATATTCTTTGCTCCAGTTTTGCAGAGATTCTATTTGTTTGTTTGTTTGTTTTCCCTTTATCAGCAGGAAAGTTACCATTAACATTGGAAAATTTGTCCAACTAAGCTGGGTAGACAGAATTTAGGGAAGCCAACACTGCTTGCCAGAGATGGAAATGGGGAAAGAAATTCCAAGGTATTAAGTTCTTTTCTATCAAAATAAGTGTTAATATATTGCTTTGCACGCTTCCTGAGGATGGCTCTGATACCTTAAAGTCAGATATACTGCAACAAGTGAAATACTCTGTCACGCATCAGGTTTATCTCATGGTTATTGCTTTATGGTTATTTTACACCTCACACAGGTTCACCATCTTCGATTTTAAACCATTACCAATATTTCTCTGCTTTAAAAAAATATTCACAGTTTTTCAAATACTGGAAATTATTTGTCTGACTACAGCTTATTTCCTAGCTTTCAAAAAAAGGAACAGGCATCTTAATTGGCACTAATTGGTGGGCCCAGAACAGAAGGGATTTTCACGCTTGCCTAGATACAGTTTCTCCTGACACCCACTCCATAGTGGTGTCGTGCCAAGAGAGAAGCATCATATGCACTCTGACTTCTGGTTCTGCTTTGGTGTTACCAGAGAGATCTTCTACCTTGTGGACTCAATCCTATACCTTTCAAATTGTGCACATTTGACACCTTTTCGTCCAACCGATCATACCTTTGTAGTATAACCTTTTGTTCCTCTCCTGGTACCACCTGAAAAATTCAGCTGCGTTTAGATTTGAAATATCTAGGAAAAGCTTGAAAATACATTCCAGTTGTCCCCTTATCTGAAGTTAGGTTAGCTCCATATACAGAAGGTTTAAATATTTCATTTTTTTTTTCTTTTTAAAGGTTTTTTTATTTTGAAGTTTTTTAACTGCCTTTTGCTAAATAACTGATACTGGCAATCCTGCTGAAACGTGCTGTTTCTAGAATTGCTAGATGCATGCATTAGAATAAAATTACTGCAGATGCCTGGTGAAACAACCTAGAATGGTTAGATTAAACTTGTTTTAAGTACCTATTTTTGCTTGTGTTGCTTTACATAAATGGTTTAGATTCTTATGTTCTTCTATCAACTCAGCTTAAGGGAGGAATCTTTTGTCTCTAACTTTCTTCCTTGATAGGTATGTATTTTCTTCTGTCATTGCTCACCTTGTCTTTTACCTACTGCATAACATGCTAGATTCTCTGCTTATTTTAGGTTGGATCTTAGGAAATAAATTTTCACTGAAAGGGTTGTGAGGCATTGGAACAGGCTGCCCAGGGAAATAGTTGAGTCACCATCGCTGAAGGTATTCAAAAGATGTGTAGATGTAGTGCTTAGGGACACAGTTTAGACTTGGCAATGCTAGGTTAATGGTTGGACTTGATGATCTTGGAGGTCTTTTCCAACATAAATTAATCTGTGATTCTGTTGCACCACACATTTTAAAACTCACCAGGATTGAAGTCTGTAGTAGAAAACTCTGCTGTGATCAATATGAATAAGAAAATTTGGTATGCATAGTACAAATCTTGTATGTACAAATCATAGTACAAAGTTGGAGCATAGCAATTTTTGATGTAACTGATTTGTATAAAGAATTCCAAGAAATCCATAAAAACTTTGGATATCATATTCTAGGAAGACTGTAGGCTTTTTAAAACTCCAGTGTAAAATTATCAGAACAGTAACTTGGATCTGTTTATTTTCCAGTTTTTGCTACAGAGTAAAATTTAATTCAGGTTTCAAATATACTGCTATCACTTTTTTTTTTTTCCTGGCAATTGCACATCTGTATTTTGAATTTCATATTTCACCCATTTTTTCGCCTCAAGATGGTACAAGACACAGTGGTGATTCGTTTTAGAAAAACGATTAAACCTGCTATTGCATTACTCAGGTATTTATCAAGAAACTACACACCAAAGATTGCTTTTGCATAGCCCTGTTTTACGATTTGATACAAAAGCCAGCTAAAACGATGTTGTTACAGAAGCAGCATGAGAACCAGTGCATTTACAACTAAATAGCAGCCTTGTAACTAACCTACTATGTGGGGTAGTAATACAATTGCCTTGACAGAAGAGTAAATGGATACTTACCTCTGCTCAGGGGGTTGGGAAAGCTGACAATCATCCCAGTTACCTACTGTGCTGAATATCCCATGGCTTACCATATGCCTACTAATTTCTCCTGTGCAGGGATGTAAAATGACTATTGTCTAGACCAGGTTTTCTTCCTTCTTCTTCACATGAGATCACTCAGTTCACCTGACCAGCTTAAAGAAGGCACTTCATATTAAACACTAGTTATCTCTTTGATCACTCAAATTACAGTTGCTGCAGAAATAACAGGGCACTTTAACAATGTGGGAATATGTGGTTTATATCAGGGGAATTCTCTAGTTACTTCAGTATGCTTTTATTGACTCTGTAATCCTGTACCGCGTGACTACTTTTATCTGTGTACTGCTCTTGTGCTGCTTGTGCTGAAGCAGAGAAAGGAGTAGTGCTGGTGATTTTGTTTGTGTAGGTCAAGCAGTAGAGGTCATCAGCACCCGAACAGATCCCACTTGAAGAGAGCAAAGGAATAAAAGCACCCTACGTGAAACAAACTATTCCTGTATTTCCTTAAACACAGTCCTTCAGAGGAAAAAATAAAAATCTGCCACTAAAAGAAAAAAAAAAAAAGGTAGTTAAATAAGACTCATTTTGGCAGAGGTGCTGAAGAAGCACCTGTCTGCCCTCCCAGACACTCATTCCAATCCTAGTGCCTATATTCATCAGCTTAATTGGCGCAGTATAACTTCTAATGAAATCAGGTTATAAACTTGTTCCTGAAACAAGCTACATTCAAAATACTGCGTGAAATTATATGAAAACCCAACTTTCACTGATAAAGCACAGTATTGATGTTAAGAATGCTTACTTTTCAAATTGAAGAGTGAAAATTTTGAAGGAAACAAGGCAAGGGCAGAGAAATTCAGATACTGCTCTGGCAGGGAAGAACTAAATGAAATCCTCTGACAGGCTCTTTTGTTTGTTTGTTTGTTTTCTTTTTTTAAACCACTCTGAGACTACCTGAAGGTCATTAAGGACTTCTATGAAGTTCCTCAGCTTCTCTCACTTGCTCAAGAAAAGTCAAGAGCCTGGCCTCCAAATTACTGTCTGCACCTACATATTGAAGTTTGGGGCATATCCCCCATGACATGCTCTGGTCCCCAGGTCATCCAAACATGGGAATGGAAGGACAAGGCAGGTCGCGCTGTTAAGCTGCAGATCCACAAACCAGCCACGAGGCACCTCATGCAGTACCCTGCCCCCAGCATCTCAGATTGAAGATGTCTTAAGTGATGTGAAGAAACAGACAGTAAATCACACCAGTAGATTATTTTGTATAGGTGCAAAGAAGTTTCATATTGCATACATTAACCTCACATGGTTGCTTGGGCTCAGGCCAACATGATAATTTCTGCACAACAGCCATGGTAGCATACACCACATAACAGTGATTCCTTTGAATACTTAAATCATCTGCTCATTCTGAGGGAAAAGGAGAAGAAGGTTTGTATGGGCCATGCAGTGGCACAAAGGGAAGTAACTCAAGGCTCGCCTGTGGTGAGAAGAGCTAGTATTCCCAGCTTTGTTCCCTCTCTGGAAATAAAACAACAAAGCTGTCTTCAGAGGACAACCACAGGCAAACATCAGAACCCAGCTGGCCCTTTGACAACGCTGCTCATTCACATGTTAAATTAGCTACCTAGGGGGACAACCCAAGCAGACTAGAGTTAGCATTTGGAAATAACACCCTGAACTTCTGCTATAAAAGTTAATGATACAGAGTGTTTACAAAACAAACAAACAAAAAAACCCCACAAACTAGAATCTAGAATCTAATTTTTATTCCTGATGATGCAGACTCCGTTAAATTGTACATCTCTGAGGATTTTTACAGTGAAGTCTCCATGTAGTATAAATATGGTTAAGACTACTGATTTGAAACTACTACGGTAGTATTAATGGTGAAAGTAGCGAACAAAAAAGTCATTTTTATCACAGGAAAAGCCTATGATAAAGGCTTTCTCTGTCACTTCTGCTTCGCTTGTGTCAGGTCTACTGATGTGGGGTGAGTTCAACTACTGGTCCAGATGAAAGTCAACCCTGCAAGCAAGACCAAAAACTAACACCTGTTTTTGTACATTTTCACTTCGTTAAGTGTTATACTGACTTAAAATTGATTACAAAAACGTAGGGATAGTTGGCCTGCATTTCACATGGACTTCATATTCAAGGTGAACATTTGCAGAGAGCATTCACTATATCCCTAGCCTGATGTGCTGACATAACTGAAGCCAGCAACTACTCAGACAGCAAGCAGTGTTCGTCTGAGATGTTGGTGTCAGCCATCAGTGTCAGTCTTTCTGACTAGGTCAGGAGGACTTCTTCATTCCAAAGAGCAGCCAAGCTAAGGAAGCCTTGGAAGGAAAACCAGCTAGCTACACAAGATGCTTCACACTGATATAGAACTGAACAGTTCTCAAAGACAGCGTTCCTTAATATTCCAAATGATACCAGGTCCAGCCCAAATAGTCTGAAAAATTTATAAGATATTCTAATGTAACATTGTAGCTTACAACTTTAAGCAAATAATAAAAAAGGTGACCAACTCCTATCATCACCTGGTGTTTACACAGTATCAAAGTAATATGATGGTTCTAGAGCTGAAGATCCTCTGAAGCAGAGCTGAGTCATCTGGATAGATAATTTTCTGCTCACCTGCTGTAATGAAGCAGTGGAAAAATACCCCATAAAAACATTACGATTCATACTGTTCCAGCAGTATGGTTGAAGTATCTTTTTCAAGTTATACCTTTTTTCAAGTTATATTTTTCAAGTTATTTTCAAATTAAGGATTCCAGAAAGCTAAAGCCTACCTTCAGGTCACTGCTAGATCTAAGTGCCTACTTTGGTTTAAAAACGTAGCAATGAGACCGAAAAGATCAGCCTGATGTATTATCTATCACTCTTTCCTTAGATTTACACATTCCCCAGTAAATCAGTGGTATTCTTTTGAAATAAAAATATTTGCAATATGAAAATGGCAAAACTGGACAGTGTTTTGTTTCACAAGTTATATTGTGAATATATAGTGTATGTATAGGTAAGATGTAAAGCAGATCAAGTTCATTAACATGCATGGATGATAACTCTCTACTGCTGTTAGGAAACTCAGATTTTCCAATTGTTTCTACAGCTTTGTTACTTTTAACCACAATCACAGATGTATAATGAACAAGCACTTTGGAAAAGGAACAAAAACATAGCTGGGAAGACATCTGTCCTGTTCACTATAAGCGTTCCTGAATATAATAATGATTCATGGGAAAGAAATGTCACAAAACTGCAATTATTGTAGGCAATTTATGCACATAGTTAAATTGATAACATTTCCATCATAAAGTCAAGATGCTGGCCTCAATCTAAATTTTTTTCCTTGCTTGGATTATGTTGAATTCTGCTAAGATCAAGAAACTGCATAAACTAACATGCAGAAATGGGAGGAATAGTTTGTTAACAGTATCTTTAGCTATTACCACAATGTTCAACACATATCTGGTCTAATTTTGCTCTTAGCTATACAACCTTTATGCTGATCTTGCTGACTTCAATAATATTCCTTGTACTATATAAAAGCAAAAGGAGGAGATTGGGAAATGGGCACAAAGGTATAATGAAGGTATTTAAATAAATCCTGGCATTAAGAATGGGGACAAGCTATATTACTCAGCTATACATAAGAGAAAAATCTTCCTAATACTTCCAAAGAAGAATGGTCTAAGCATTTATTACAAACACTATACTCTATATGAAAAGGGCAATATGAAGTCCCAAATGGTACCAGTTTTAAAGTCCATTTCCCTCATTGTGTCATTTCATTTGACGTGTCATTGGTGCAAAGCTACTCCCAATCTCTACAGTTTTATATACAAGAAACACTAGCAAGTTAGCAAATAAGGTCCAATGTAAAAGTTAATTTAAAGTTGTAGCGTTAGCAGTTAGCAAGAAGTTTGGGTGTGCTGCCTAGTCAAAACACAACAAATTCCCAAAGACTACTCTAATTCCTAGTATTAAATATGTGTGGATATGAAAGAGGATACTGTTGATGAAGTAATGAGCTTTTTCAAACTGTCAAGGGTACCTGTGGCATAATACACAGATATGACAGAAAACTGGAATAGTGCAGCTATGAGAATGATGCATTTGAAAGCTCTGAAAGTTTAGTTTGTAGTCGACTCTCTTCAGCCAAGTATCTCTGAAGCACCTGACAAATTCCTTCAGAGATGAGATACCATGTCCACCATATATAGCAAAAATTTTCAGAAAAATAAACTCAATCAATGCAGAAGTTCAGGCCCTGACTTGACCCTGGACTGAAAAATGCTAGAGACCTAGTTTGACCTCCCATGGCCCTCATCATAAGCACGGGGAAAAACCAAAGTAACTATTCTGGAATAGGCACCATCACTATTGATGAGCAAATACAGTCTGCATTTAAATAATGATATTTTACTATTGGAAATTTTCCTGAAGTTCATTAACAGTTGGAAAAATATCACAGTTTATGGAATATTATTTTTAGTTTAACATTTCACCTCCATGACTGATTTTTTATTTCCTCTGTTTCTCTAGCTATCATAGCCATGGAATGATAAACACAGTCCAAGCAGCTGAGCCTTCACCACATGCCCTCACATAGTTTTGTCTTGTTATGGCTCCAGCTAGTCAAAAGTTATTTTCAGCAAAGGTTATCAAGTTCTGGAGTCCATTAAAAAGTATGAAAAACAGCAAAAAAACCTTTGTATTTGACTGTCAGTTTTATATCTATTGCAGAAATCAAGGCAACATTCTAAAAACATATTTGATGAGCAGCCTGAAGTGTCCAGATAAACTCATTTTTTTAATGGGGAAATTGATTTTTTGTTGCTGTTTTAGCTTGTTGACTTTTTCCTCTTCCCTTAAATCCATACCCGTATCTAAATCTAGGCCCTAATTCAGAAATCAGATGCAATTCTCATGCAACTCATTATGGTCATAAAACCCAAAAAAACTATGTACAAAAATCCAAAAGACACATAGTTTAAAAGATCGTTAAATCTTGCAGATCTCGAGATATGAGACATCCATCAGCTTAATTCTCTGTATTCTGACTGTAGCTACACCTCTCATAATCATGCAAATACAGTGTGAAGCCTTACTCAGTCACACCAGTGTCTTGTAAATGAACGCTCAGATTTTGAAATGCAATTCAGCTTCATACGTTGCCTAGAAAAAATAAAGTACTGAATTTATGCAACATAATGGAATGAATAGTGAAAACAAAAACATCCCAGCTTCACTTGATAAATATACCTTGTGCTTAGCCTGCAGGGACCAAGAAACACAGTAGTTCAAATTCCTTGCTGGTTCCAGACACAGAAGAGGCCATGGCCAGACTTGAATACCATGAGGTCTCAACTCAGGAGACACTGTTGTGCCAGCACAGAAGTGCTTGTGTCAGGTTGACTAAAGCCTTTAACTGACTTCATATAGACCAAACTGCTATGCTATGGTAACAATTTATGATCATGACTTGCCTGAATTAGACTGGAACTAGCAAACTAGGCATGTGTATGCTATTTTGACCTGATTGCTTCCCCACAGATTATTTACAGTCAAAATTAAATATGTGTATTTTTAAAAAAATTAAAAAGATGCAATGTATGGCTAGTAATTCCCTTAGTTTCTAGTTCAAAATAACATGTTTTTGTCTTTCCTTGCTTCTATGTTGAATTAAGCTATTCTACTGTAACTGAAGTATAAACAATTTATACAGAAAATAATCATGGTGATTCTTATCTGGATCAGTGTGAAAGGCAATGACATGTAGCCAATAACAGCAGTAAAATGTAACAAGCTATCATAGAACTGACTGAAAAAAAACTAAGGTTTGGCATATCACAATTTGTATTAATAGCACAATTTGTGTTAATAGCACAGCTATATATGAAGGGCCAAGCCAGCTACCAGGGTCTAATTGAATTGTCTTACACTGAACTTTGAGCTCGTTTTTTTGTCCACTTGCCCAAAGCAGGACACTGATCTGTGTGGTTACGCTAGGAATCTATGTATTGACTTGGAGCTCTCTCAGTGCCAGGGCTACCACCACCACTTCATTATGCTTGGCACTGTCCAACAGTGCCAAACCAGTTTTCTTTGTTCATCACTTTTATAGCAGCAACAGACAATTACATATTCCAAACTTCCAAGAATAATTTCTATCATTGTCATACTGATATGGGTATATGGAAGTTTCTGTTTCACTCGGATACGTATGCAAGTATGCCAGAATCAATGCATTTCCACTGATTTAGTGCATGTAGGAGATACAATCATAGTTGCTCATTACAGAATTTAATGAAACGTTAATCCATGCAATCATTTTTTTCCCCTCACTTAAGGCAGCTACTGCTGTGAGTTTTCAGAAAGGAATTAGAAAGGAATTCACCAGTGTTAACAATTAGTGTGTAACACTCCATGGAACATGAAAAGTATTCTCAATCGTGAAATTACGTAGTGAGAGCAACAAACAGAACTATATATTAAACATGTCTGCTTGAGATACTGTAGTTACAAAAGGAAAAGAAAAAGAGAAGATTTACACACAGAAAGGCTGTCAAAAAGCAATGTATAGATAAGGTGCGTGCACTTAATGTAGGGTGCTGTGTTTTCATTCTGTTGAGATTTCCTCTTCTGTTCATTGTAGAACACAGTCTATTGTTACCGTGCATAACTCACTTGGATATAGAGGCTTTATTCAATTTGAATGGAAGTATAAGAGCAAGTATGAAACTGAAAAGGGGAGGAAATTAAAAACAGTTTAAGAGCTCAACAAGCACAAGGAAAACTTTCAACATCTTTCAGTGTCTATTGTGCCAGAATCAGAAGTATTACTTAAGGAAGATCCAGGCTTCTAAGTTTACTAAATGGTTCATTCCAATATTACCATGGTCATATAAAGATGGAAAAGATGATCTCTGCAGAAAGAAATAATCATTTTAAAGCTTGCCTCATTTCTGCTTGTCAAGAAGCATTTGATCAAGGAAGACATATTTGACCACAAAAACAAACAAACAAAAAATAAATCCAGAAACCTCAAAAGAAAAGCAAAATGTAGAACCCTCTGATCAGTTTTTAAACTCCCTCACTCTACATGCGGCAATTTATGCAAAAACTTATAGATAGTATTTTGAGTTTATACAAAACAGGTGAGTAAGATTTAAAATAACTGACCAGACAGGTAGAAATTTATTACATTATCTACTCAAGAGTATTCTACAGATGCATAGTAGCAGCTGTTTGTGACAGTTCAATAGCATTACAGATGAGAACAACCTTTGTCCAGGGCCATTCTGGTTTTCCAGATAATTGCCAGACAAGTTATTATTCAATGAATAAACATTTTGTAAGAAGCAGTTCAACCAGCTGACTCAAACACCTTTCAAACTTACTGTTGTATTTGCTGGCCTGTAAAAGATTTACTCAAGGGAGCCTAGATTTCCACTAGAAACAGTCATCCAACTCTAATAAACTTTTTGGTCAAGCATATATTATTGCTAAGTATAAACTTCAAAAATTAGTTCAAAAATGTATTTTGGCACTTCTGCCAAGTTGACCAGTTTTGTTCAAAGCCTGATGAGAAGTCAGTTCCTGTTTCATTTCAGCTATTCTAGCCATTTGTTATTGCTGATATATAAGCAATATATATTAAGCAAAATATATATATATAAGCAAAATATTGTGTATATATATAAATATATAATCACATATCTGCATAGATAAGTGTTTCTTGATTAATCATTTGGTTTTACAAGCAATTATTTGGCACACCTTGCTACAGAAGTCTAGGCATTGTAAGTAATTTGGACAAATCTTCCAAGATCACAGGATGACAGATCAACATCATGCTGACCTGCCGCCTGTCACTTAACTGTTTTGCTAGAAAACCACCATGCAGTCAGCTGCTACAGACCGATAAGCCACACAATTATTTCCAAGTCAGTAGATTTATGTTTATCCTATTTACATAAAGGAGGGAAGTCCAGTCTGGTGGGGAGAGCTGTGTATAGCAACCTTTGCCACTAGCATTCACAAACTTCACAGGGCATCCAGTTCTAGAGTTTGAAGTAATTCAGTACTTCCCATGTGCAGCACATTTATACATTCCCTAGGAATTACATGTTTACCTAGTTACATTTTTGAGCTTTAGATTTTTATATTTTTTTCAGAAGAATCAAAGCATCATCCTTGAGAGGATAAAACTGAATTCCAGTTCAAACAGTAGATTACATGGTACACTTGCTCAATTTTACTAAGGCATCTTTCATTTCATGCAAAGATTGCTGTAAAATGCTCTGTATGAATGTTTTACTGTTAGCTACTCCAAGAGATATCAGTATGAAGTGATCTAGCTTTAAATATTCAGGTCTTACACTGCAGTTAGGCTTCCACGAATCTGCCTGCAGAAAATTAAAAAAAAAAAAAAAAAAAAAAAAAAAAAAAAAAGCTTCTTAAAAACATTCAACGTTAGCTGAATGCTGCTTCCAGAAGTCTAAGGCCAGGTCTAACCACTGTTTCTGACAGAGGCAGTAGTCTTTGAGTACACAAGAATGTTCCAGAATGTTCCAGACTCTCAGACATAATATCTCTAAGTTTTGTTTGTCGTTGTTTTAAAACATACTCATTTCATTTCCTCATTTTAAAACAAAAGTCCTTAAAAAGTTTTACTCTCACATTTCAGCTGTTAAAGAGGTAAAAGGTCAGAGCTGTAATATTCCAAAAAATCAGCCATCAGCCTCCTCTTCAATACTGGAAAGCTTTGTTCAGTGCATGGCCTGAATGGGAAGTAGAAACCAAAATGGGACTGTATGCCATTTGGAGAGCCAATGGAGTTCTGACAGTGAGTTAGTACTACCTATATTCCACAACCACTATGGAAAGATCAGCTAGATAATTCTATATAACGAAGGCTATAAAAACCATTGAAAAAAGTCCTCCTACTGATAGAAACTCACCTTGACTGCACTGAAAGACTTTTACCTACAGAGAGGAACTGGCTCTCCAAATTAGCTATTCTTCAGGTAAATCCCCTCACAAGAGCAACATGGCTTATCTTCTTTTTCTTGCCTCCTCTGCTTCCTTTTCTCCCAGGGAGCAAATAAGATAAGAAGCCTATTTTCTCTGCTGTTCTATCTTCTACGTCCTTTGATTTTTAACTCTCCAACTTGCAGAGAAGAGATCTGCTGCTTTCCAGAAGATCCAGTGACAGAGTTTTAGGGTCACGCATAACTGAGAGAAGAGGTGCTGCAAGATGCAGCAGAACTGTTATTTTAGGCCTATTGAGAAGAATCATACAAGCACAGGAATCCTATACATGTGTTCCTCATGGAGCACTTCCAAAGAGGAGGCTTCTTGTATGTTAACTTGCAGATTTCACTTTCAGCTTCACAGGGACGGAACCACTGCTACCTTTGTCACTTTTTTTTTTTTTTTTGATTATTATAATTTGCACAGATTAGGTAAGACACGCATGTTAAGAGTCTTCTTTACTGGTGGTTAGATTTTTTTTCCAGTATGATTTTTTTTTTTTTTTAATTTTTTCTTAAGCAGCAGCATTTCTACTAAATGATTTTAATGGGGAAGAAAAAACCTTTCTGTGGAACAAGTGATTAGCAATCTCAAATGTCGAAGCAGCCTAAGTGCTCAAGTTGCCTCCAGTAATAAAGACGATGTAGCCTTCTAAACAGCATTAAACATTTAGGGACGTAAGCCACTAATGAAACGTACTAATTCTTAAGCCACTAATATACAGAGACAAATGCAGCCTTACACACAAACATAAGCAGGTAATGTCTTATGTGAGCCACTCTGAAAACAGATTAAAGCATACTTACTAGACGTATGGTTAAGTGCTTACTTAGGAACAGACAGTGTATAAGCATGGTTTTCTCTTTGTAGTACAAGTGCACAGGTGGCCAAACAGTGATATTCTCTCCTATGTACCATGCAACTCCACTATTACCAAATCAACTTTTCAAACTCAAACACAAATTAGTCAAATAAAACTGAACGCTTGAGGCAGAACTGAAAATTAACCTACTCCTGTGTGGTTTATATGCAAAAATATCTGTTTTTCACTGACAACTACTTTTCTTTTTAAGATGGAAAATGGATACTTGAGGTTGCAGAATCTAAAAAATGTTCATCTCAAAAGGCCATTTTTTAGAAAGGTTAAGCTTGTTAAAGTTAAAATTAGTAAAGTTAAAATTAGTAACCCTGATACAAGATGCTTATTGCTACATTTAGTTAAGAAGTTGCTACATTTAAGAAGAGATTAATTTTACCATCTTCCCCAACCCACAGGTCAATAATGATAAGGCAAAGGCTATCACTACTGTGATAATCCAGAATCCTGCTGCTTCCTAGTTCACTTAGGTCTATAAAAAGGTCAGTGCACAGCCTAAGTAAACAAAGAGGAATGCCACATTATTATTAGTTCCCCCCTCAACTCCCCCCTCCCCCCCACAGATAGGAAACAACCAATGTGCCAGGATGCCACCAAAATCACACCCTTTTATAACAATGAATTAGACACAGAATCACATCATGATGAACCTTTACGAGAGTTATATATTGCCATCTCAGAATAGTACAAGACTGCGTAAGCCCAGTGGAGAAACAACTCCTGGTTTTCACACCAGCATATGCATGCTCTCAAGTGCATCCATAGCAATGTATCTCCAATCAGAGACAACACAAGGATGAGGCATTTGCATGATGGCCCTTTCATTCAGATTGGTTTCCTCTATCATCAAATCTTGCTCTCCAATTTTCGAAGCACCTTCTTCTTCTCCAGCATATTAAATCCATGCAGTTTGAACATATATCACTTTGAAATTCTGCTCGTGGATCAGAATTTGTGCAAATCAGACACCCTAAAACCCTACCGTCATTAATAAATGAACTGAATGTAGACCACTCAGTGGAACTGACATTTACACATTATGAATGAACAGTATATTAATTTAAGATCTTTATCAACAAGACAGACAAGCTATCGAGATCTACTGTTTCTTAAAGTAACAGCTCAGTAAAATTGTGCATTGTTAGGAAAACTTCTATACTGGCAAGAAGGAAACATTTTCTGAGACATTCTTTGATCAAATAAGTACACCATAAAAAGCTTATATATACATTTACCTCCCATCCCTCTATTTAAGCTTACAAAAACAATAAGGAGAGAGCACATTTATTTATGTAATCTAAATTGTTCCAAGCGAGCTTTTATTCTTCATACACAAAGAACTACAAATAACAGTGCTAGGCCATTACAGATTTAAAGGTTTCCTTGGGAACATATCATTAAATAAACTTTTGTATTTGCATTTTTTTTTTTTTAAATGTATTTGACACCACCTTTGGAAAGTGAACAAAGACACACTGTCCAAAGCAGAAACTTGCACAAAATGTTACTGTTCGCTCCCCATGAATGCAGAGGTATACTTGCACAAAGAAAGAAATTCCACCACTCTCCTGAGACTTCCTCTCTTTAGCTGGAATTTAGTGCCAAGTTCCTCAACTAAAATTTGGGTTGTGTCAGCATGTCTGCTACAAGCTCTTGTAAGTCAATTTTGTTACTCAGTCAAAAATTAAATGCCAAACAAAAACGTGGTTTTATACAGTAACTTTAAAGTTACATGAATTTAAAAATTACCATTCATAGACAACCCTGGGCCCTTAATTAATATAGTTTAAGCACTGTTTTTAATTGAAAATATTTCTTAAATATTTTGTCTATTACGCAGACTAATTTCTAGTAAGTTCTCCTCCAACTATGTCTTTTGGACTTGTTAAGGTATCTCAAATTTCTGCATTGCTCCCCAAAACAAATATGCACTTAGTTGGTAACTACAGCATGGCCTCTGAAGTGTTCTAAGTTCCTTTGGAAGATTCAGCTTATTCTTAAGAAGTCTCAGTTAATTAATTATTTTTATAGAAAAAACATCCATGTAAGACTAGTTCACTACAGTGTGGTGGAAAGAACTTAGGAAACACAAGGACAGGGTGACTGATCTGCAGGATCAGGAAGCAGCTTCATGTGTGAGAGCAAGACAGGACCAGAGAAGATCTTAGAACAGAAGAAATATAGGTTAATTAAATATGAGAGGGAAAAGGAGAGAAACTGTCTCATTTGAAGCAGAAGTGTGCTTGGTACTAAAAGCCCTATGGTTTCAGGTGAACACCTACATAACACTATCGATATCTGCTCTAAGGAACAGCAAGCAGACTTAGATCCCTGATTCTCATATCAGAATAAAACATTCCTGTAATGAACTAAACCAGACTTTAACAATTTTTCAGGAATAGTAAAAGCAAGTTCCTGATTTTTACACAAAATTCTATATTTTTAACAAAATTATATGCTACATGAAATGTGCATGTAGACTTCAGAGCTTCCTTTTTCGTCCAAAACTAAGCTGGAAAGTCCCCTACTAAATTGTAAATCAATTGGACAACGTTGCCTCCCAACAATTTTTATGTAAAAGCATTGACACGTATATATCCCCCCCACACACTCCTCATGTAAATATAATGCAGAACTACTGCTTGGCAATAAATGTAGAACTGCTTTTATATAAGACTTGGCTTTCAGTATGTTTTTGAAATGAACTAACTTTAGGGCTATAGCAAAGCCTGACCAATGAACTATGCAGAACTAGGACATGCAGTAAGTACACAATAATTGTGGTAAACCAAAGGGCTACTATGCACGATTAGATTGACTAGATATATACAGGCTGCCCTTTAATGCTAGCCAACTGCTTAAATCCACAGCACTGAGCAAAAATTTTTTGCTCTTCAAAGATTTTCTTCACTTGAATCACAGTAAAGAATAAAAATAGAAGGTAGACTACAAAACCAACATTCTTTTGTTTGGGTTGTACTCTGATAAAATTCTATAACCAAGGAAAAAAAAATATTTCAAGCAGTAGAGGCAAAAACTCAAGAAACTACGCCTGCAATATCGTGAATTGAACTGTTACAGAATTATATTATAAAATGAATGACTGACAACCATGCTTACCATCCTACGACATAGGTGAATATTACCAAAAAAATATGCTGTTGCAACAACAATGTAGCAATAACATGAAGCTATTATATCTACACAAGATGAAACCTGCAAGCTATAAGACATGAATGAATCACTGGCAACATTTATTTCTGAACTCTGGCTTGATGCTGAATGTACATTGTAATAAAGAGTCTGAAGCTAATTCACAAAATACAGAACATCCCAGCAGGTAACTAATTTCAAGAAAGAACAATTACCATTTTTGCTTTAAGACATTTAATGATTTCATTATAGTGAACTGAGAACAAACTACCAGCTAAAGAATTACAAATCCACTTAACCCAAAGCATTCTACAGAAACATAAGGTAGTGTTTTGAAGTTTGCAAAAGCAGCACAGTTTGTAGACTTCATCATAATTCTATACGTATATTCTACACATATAGTATGCAGCAGAACTACTAGCAAACAGAAGTTGTTTTCTCTGAACACTAATTAAAGCTCAAGAATGCAAGTCATAAGGGCAGGAAGAAAGACAAACCTTTAAGAAAAATATGACTTACCAGACAGACAAGTTTAGCTGTGTCTCTAGCGCAGAGGAAATAAGGACTTTCTGTATATGTAGATCTTGTTTATTTAGCCCTTTATGAAGATTTCTCTCAAGAAATTAAACTCACATGCAAGAGTCTGCAAAAGAAAGAGAAAGAAACTGAGCTGCTAGCAGATGTTTCTGTTCAAAGCACATTTGAGCTATTTTCAGCAGCAGTGGGCTTGCCTACAATCAAAATGAAAATGCAATACAGAAGAAATGAAGAACCAGTCTACCAACCCAAGCAAAATAAATAAATACATAAACAGAATCAGGAAATCCATAGGGAAAAAAACAAACAAAACAAACAAACAAAAAAACACATCACCAACCCTTTGTTCATTATCCAAGTTTTTATTTAAAGAAACAAAGAGTAGGGAACAAGTTTGTGGATGAAAAAGGAAAATTCTGTTAAAAGTAGAGATGAGGCCTTGAAGACTATTACCTGTAGCTCAGGAAATGAATGACCATACCCTTTTTTTTTTTTTTTTTTTTTTTTTTTTAAATGTGAAAAATACATCTTGAAATTAGTTGTCTCTAAAGATGCTTTGCCTTCTTTAATGAGAGGCTCATCCGAGATGGATGGACTTCTATTTGCATTTAAGTGCATCATATCTGGCTGCAGATGAATCAGTTGACTAAGCTTGAAGCCACTGGTTTGTTTCTAGTTTGTGTCCCAAGTTTCCAGTTTCAGCATCAGTGCTATTTTGGAAACTTAGTGACATGAAGCTGCTGGCACTCCATTTTTTTCCTACCATGGGCCATTCAGTGACATGTCAAAGAACTCCCCGTCCCCTTATGCTGCATTCCCAACAAACCAGCTTAACTTTTCATCACACAAAAATACCAGGAAAACAAAGCATCAAAACAAATTAATGAGGATGGGAAAAGACTGCAAAAGATCTTTTTAAAGCACTATCACCAAAAAAACTTAGTACTTTCATGCAAGGAAAACTTAGAAGATTTGAAGTTATTCTCTACTCAAAACCTAAAGCAAGCTGGTGTGGTAAAAATATTTTATATTTCAATATATATTGGATTTTCAGTCATGTTGTACTTAGCTAAATAGACTCATTTGAAAACGCTTTTGAAGTCATGGGTCACCTTAATGTCTAGTGTATTTCTAAGTAGTAACTGTTTGAAAGTTATACAGACACCTGAAACAGGATGCCAAACACAGGCTACTTAGTAAGCTATTCAAGTGGTAAAGCAACTCTCATTGCTAAAAATAAGCAAAACTAAGTATATTTGTACCTCAAGACTCATATAAAAAAAAAAATCAGTAGCTATAATGCACTTATAAGAACAATGAAAAAGCTACCAAGTTTGAAAATAAAGCATAAATTCTTTTTGGATTAGCACAAGAAAATCCCTTCCATTTGATCTCAACCGTTTTTAGTGTTGTTGTAGTTAAAGCAGCTACAATGAAAAAATACAACCCACAAATACTGAATACCAACCTGTCAAATTAATCATTGTTGCTGTTTTTTTTGTTGTTGTTGTTGTTTTTTTTTTTTTTTTTTTTTTTTTCTTCAAATGGCTAGTTTGGTGCTATTATTTTACCACAAAACTAATTCACAGAAGTTAAAAAGCTCAGTTTATATTTAACTTGAGCTCCATGAACAAAGAGATTTAAGGAATCCAACAGCTTCGATTTTAGACAACACGTGATGGTGTGAATTATAGCTGGCTAGAGAGCTGTAATGAACAGGTTGAACATGCAGTGCAGTTTAAATAAATAGAAGACCTGTACATACCAAAACACTAGTGTCAGATGCTACATAACCTTACTATTCATATTGCTTTTGTCTGATGGTTACAGGCCAAGCCACCAAACTTTTTAATGTTAAATGCTAATGCCATGCAAATATGAAAATAGAAGAATGTTAAAATCATTGTTACCAATACCAATTCAGTACCCACGTAATGCATGCAATACATGTCTTGGAGTGCAGTATTTCTTTTCTGAAGCATCTTCTCAGGAGGATGATTTACTATTAATATGTAACCCATTCTGGCACCTTGTTTTTTCACACACCCTCTGCAACTGGTTTTGTGTGAATGATTTACCTGTTAGCATTTATTTAACATGACAAAAAGACTGTTTCAGTATATACTGATATTTGCTTTAAATATGAGAATAATCTACAAGAAACACTAGATGCCAAAAAATACAATAAATATCATCTGGCTCTCAAAGAAATCTAATTATCTGTTCGTTATTAGTCAGGCTTGTCACTATTATCCAGATTATTACCTCATGCTTTTCAAAGGATGATAATAATCATATTTCCCATTTCATGGATATCAGCAACACTGATTTCAAGCACAACTTTTCTTTAGTGTCACCCTGTAGTACAATTTAATTGATGGTGAACAGTCAACCATAAGCAAGAAGTGTACAGCAAACACTGCTGATGTAGGCATTTGGTTCAAGTCCCCACAGGCTCCATGTCCATGCACTACTGGTCAGAATTCTGACAAACCAGAAGAATCATGATAGATGAGAGAAGGAAAATTGTTCAACATGCTGATAGACAGAAAAGATGCCTAACTTCTCCACTGCAGAGAAATGCAGGAAATCTTGACTTTCACTGGGTTCCTAGATCTAACCTAAACACAACTGAGTCACTGAAACTTCACGTGCAATGGCTGAAGAATTCTTCTTCAGTGAGGTCAAATGGTGTACGTTCCAAACTATGCAGGTGAATTTATACACTGTACAACCAGGTGTAATTACCTTGTTATATTATTTTATACATGTCTTTATTACTTTATCATATTATTCTATATATGCTCTTAGTCAGATTTTGTAATAGTAGTGGAATACCTTCTAGTAACGTGATAATGTGCCTAAGTGAATTCCATGCTACCTGCCTCAAGAAGAAACACAAAGAGTATGGATATGTTCTCTACACATTGAAAAAGGCAGGACACCTACTGAAAAATAAACTGATGCAAGCTTTTGGGACATAGGATTCTGTATTTCAAGAAAGAATGTAGGCATCCAAGTTACTGTCATAGCTACACCTGGAACTTTTTCCTAACCACGAGGAAACTAAAAGTTGCCTCAATCAACTATCCAATATTAAAATACTACATTTTTTCCCAGCATGGCTACAAACAACAGAAACCAAGAAGAGATGCATGTCCCTTCCATAAACCATTTTGAGTTTGGTGATTAAGCAGCTGTCATATCACTATTTTTCCATGAAGAGACATTTTGTAAAGAATAGTAAGACTAATGTTTATTAAGAACTTGACAATTTGAGCAATGTGTATTTCAAAGAATTCAAGTTACTGGTTTACTGAAGCAGTCTAGCTCTTATCTACTTATCTGTGGCAGTGCACATGATAATAGTATCTTTATTCAAGACACTTAGAGAAGTGGGAAATTACCTACATCCCTCATGGAAGATGAATTGCAACCTACAGAAGTGACACAAACACCATGTATCAATACCTCATGGCTTCATAACTCCAGTAATAAAGATCTGGTTAGAGAAGTCTCATCTTTCACAAAACTTTAAGAACATTAAAGTTTGTTGAAGTCCAAGTTGTGTTTTTTTTTTTTTTTTTTTTTTTTGTTTTGTTTTTCTATTACTTCATTAGCACATTAGTTTTCCTGTATACACATTTCTATTCTCCAGTGTCTCAGTGTATCCCAAACTAGCTCTCCACATTCAGAAAGAAGAATGGGGTTCCACCCCACCCAAAGTCTTTGCTATCAGTTCCTTCAAAAAATTAATAGTACATGGCCCACCTTGCTAGTATCATTAGGTAATAACAAAGTTACTACCACTTTATCTCCAGGTTTAGTATAGGAGTGTTTCATTCACATATAGCTTATTAGAAAAACTTTGAAATTGGGAAGGAAGAACAAAAAGAGAAAACTTGGCGTTTTATTTTTATTTTATATATATACACATATATATATATATATTTTTTTTTGGCTCATGCTCCTTGGAAAGCACTCAGGACACTGTCAAGAGTTATCAGCCAATTTCTGAACCAGCAAAAGAGAACTTCCAAATATATACATATTTTTATTTTATTTTTTTTTACAGAAGTGTTTAACTGATAACTCATACATTTGAGAGACATGGATCAAGAGATTAAGTATGAAGAATCATGCTCTCACTTAACTAATATCAACTGAAGTTCATGCAAAATGGCATTTTATGAAGAGCTGCCTCTGCTGTTTTCTCTAGAACAAAAGATCTGTGCTCTCTTTAAAAGGTGCCATCTCTTTTCAGCTATATTCTGTTCTCATTTTCATCTCTGGAATTTAAGTCTGTTGTCCTCCTTGCCCCCCATGATTACAACAAAAATATAGACTGATGATTGAAAAGATTATCTAAAAACAAAGCCCCTAGGCAGATTTTTTGTGAAAGTTCTCTTGTAAATAAGAAATTCTGTTATCACAGTAAGCTGAATTTGCTTTGCATCTTAAAATTTGCTTTTCAGGAATCTTGGTATTTCTGAGAAATTGCACAATGCTACCTACTATCTTCATGGTTAGATACTTCTGAAGATGCAAAAGGCTTTTACATAGAATCAGCAGCTATGGATTTGAAATTCTTCACAGTTCTTTGAGATCTAATATATTGATTTATTAAAATGAAAAGCACCCTCAGATACTTATTGAGACAATACATCTCTGGACAATTAACCTGTTCTCTGAACAGAAGCAGGAAAGAGGATTAGTACCAGATCTTCTGCCAGTTACCTTTGGCAAAACTTGACTAAATTTCACTGATGTCACAGATTTATTTTTTAATATCTAAGGACTCAACTTTGTTTATCACTGAAAAGGTTGCAATTTTTGATTAATATAGCACCATATAATATAGAATCCTTTAAGAATTAATGTGTCTTTAACTGCACACCAAATAAATACATTACAATATAATGAGAGACTTCAAGTGAAGTAAAATCTCAAGCGCATTTCAAAACAAAAACAAATCAAAAAAAACCCAAACTACTAAAACTATATTATCTAAAGATTTGGAGCCTCTTCTTGGTCGCCTGTTGTAACCAATTTCAATACTTATGCCAGTTCCACATAACTTGCAGCAAACTATATTACTGTTCTCCTAATTAAGTGGAAAACACTCCAGTCACTGCAGCTATCACAAACTAGACCAGCAGAATGATATGCCTGCTAAGAGCATTATTTCACTAGCAAAACTAACTTCCTCTGTTCCAAGGGTAAACAGTCAAAAATGTATGGGGAAATAAAGACGAGAAGGCCTTTTTCAGGAAATAGAGAACAGAAGCCTATTGTTTATCTCACTATCAATATACACCACTAGTACATTGTTTCAAGAAATTCATACAAGGTCATTCGTCTTTCAGACTCATTTGCCTTTGGAATGAGTTCAGCTACTGTATGTTTGTGTTTGCTGAGGGGAAGGTAGCAGTTCAACTATAAAGCCCAAACCCCAGACGTATGAACAAGCAAGAACCTTAAACCTGAAAAGCTCATTGTGACTTATAAACACAAATGACTGGGTTTATTGAACTTGGTACTCAGAAGGATTTTTGAGCCCAAATCCAGTGTTACAAACTTTAAAAACCTCATTTAGCTATACACAATTGCCAAAGCATCAATATATCTTTTAACAGTAGAATTCCTATGCCCCTAAAGCTCTCCTGCTAGACCAACAAACCAGTATCTCACTTTGATGAAACCACAACTGTCATGTACAAACTTGGATTTTATCAACATTGCATCTGAAGGACAGACATCTGCAAAATGTTCAAGGTATTTTCTATTTTCATAAAAACAGTGGAAGACTGTTACCCCACCACTTCTTTCATTCCTTCAAAAAATTGTTGATGGTCATTAAAACATCCATCACAGATCCTGAAAATCTGCATAAAATTTCTAGGAGGATTTCAGTCACATCTCCCACTTTGCTTACACAGAATACTAAGCATCAAGCTACAGTCCAGTCTTTTGAGGACACTGGCCCATCACCAGGTTTCTCTTTTGTGGCTCTAAGGCACAGTTTCATTAAGGGATGTAGTCTATTGACTCCATAGGTCAGGTTGTGGTTGGACTTGATGAACTTGAAGGTCTTTTCCAACTTACATGATTCAGTGATTCTGTCTTTCATATAGCAATTAGAGACCTTGTGTGGCTCACATAACAAGATCCAGAGTCTCTTTAGCTTAAAGACAATTTATCTGGGAGAAAGGAAAGTTCAAATGCCAGCCTCTCCTCCAGTCATGCTGAAATATTAAAACCAGAACAATAAAAGCCTTAGTTGGCCGTGAACAACAACACAGCCCCTTCTCAATGGAGCATTGCTATCACTAGGCTATGAGGTGACACATGCTCCTGTGCATGGCTGCCCCTCACAGTCTCACGCCAGCTGGTCCACACAAAGCAAAACAAATTCACAGAAGACACGCAAGTCCCAGTTCCCCCCTTTTACTTCAAAGCGTTATGCCACAGAGCTCCACATGGCCCAATGTCATTCTGTTCTTTCTTAAACAGCCAGGTAATGGCCAGGCTGGCTTTACACCTCCACACTCTGTTCTGAGTTTCTGTTCCAATTACCATGACTAAATCCACCAAGGAATTAGGCTTCTCAATAATTACCACAATGGTGTTCAGATAATTTGCTAAGCTGCCAATTTTGTAAAGAAAAAAATAAGGGACCTACATTACAAATGGTCTTTAATTTTACCAATAAAGCAATTTTAACATTTTCTGCTATTCATAGCACAGAGCGCAGGCAAAAGCAGACCTACCACAACTGAACCTTTCAGGCTCTGAATCCCAGGGAGAAGGGAAAGCTGCTTGTCAAATCAACACAGCACAAAATCTCTTATTAAAAGTAAATCAAACAACAGTGGTGGGAACCATCTTTCCATAAATGTCCCTTTAGTCAGCTTATCCACTGTGCTACTACAACCCACTGAAATGAAAACACACAGGCATGTGTGCAAAACATAAAGACATAAGCAACTGCGTAAAACTTTAAAGGCTTCCAGCTACGACTAGACTACACTTCGGTGTTTTAGAACACAAGTACTGGTAGAGTTTGATATCTTTCTGAATTGGTATTTTCCAGAAACACTGCTCAATGCAATATTTGATTTTCAGCAAGACCCAACATTTGTATTTGGGTTCCCTACTTCCAGTTGCAACACATTAACATAAAAAAGAAAAAAAAAAGGCTAAAGTCAGACAAAGTTC
The DNA here is from genome assembly GCF_965140915.1 of Aythya marila. Lineage (NCBI taxonomy): Eukaryota > Metazoa > Chordata > Aves > Anseriformes > Anatidae > Aythya > Aythya marila. Next base: position 19,868,384 of record NC_139045.1, on the reverse strand, counting down.
ACTGACATACAATTGCTTCAGATTCAACTCTCAATCTGTTGCTCAGTTTTCACACAATCGTGACAGTTATCCATTCCTAAGGCTGCAAAGCAAGTAGTTATTTAAAGAGCTCAGCCATCACTGGACTCATGCCATTTACAGCTACACTGCCTTCACTTTTGCTTCAGGTTGCTTACAGGTGAGAAAAGGTGCTGCTGAAACACCCGAGCCCACCGAGCCATCTCCTGCTCCTGAGAACAAGCAGTCCTCAGGAGCAGTAAGAATAGCAGAAGCAGAAGAGTGGTAGTACAAGCAGTACGAATAGTAGAAGAATTACTGCTTTCACCAGTACAAGGTGCTGAAACAAATCTATCCCAATATTGGTGTCTTTATCAAGGCCACAGACATCATGAACTCCTTTGGCAATGACATTACCGAACGGACCACTGGAAAAACAAGTCATCTGGTGCACTACAAGGAACATTTCCCCATCTTTTTTGGGGAGGAGAAGTCAACTGCACACGAGCAGCTGACCAGGGAGCTGGCTCAGCACACCATACCTCAGGGCACCAAGGCCATCCGGCCAATGCAGCAGCTCCAAGAACTAACGTGGGTTTTTTGCTCAGTTTACATACCACTTTCTGGCAGAATTTGAAGTAAACTTGAACTCTCCTTATGATAATATGTTTTTGCCTCAGACTACACATTTGTATGTCTTTACTTGAGCTGCATCTGTAGATTGATTCTGAAATGATTTTCTGATGGAATTGCAGTGACAGACTGGTTGTTCCTGAAGGGTGTGAAAACAGATCTGGTTTACAATCTAAGCCATGTCGACTTGTGAGAAGTCATAAACCATTCTGACTTGGAGCTAAAGCTGAAGCCACAGGCTGAATTTGAATCAATTCTCCAATTACCCCTCACGCCAAAGGCTTAAGAAAGGCTTTAGGTCATCTTGTTCATTTGCTTCATAATAGCAAATTAACAGGCGTATCATTCCTGACAGACATTTGATCAGCCTATTTCAGAAGGCAACCAGCAAGAAAGATATCCCAACTTCATAGACACTCCACTGCTTACTTTTTCCTAGCTCTAATTGAAGTGTCCTTTACTGTAATTTAACCCTGAAACGTTATTGTAATTTAAGCCCCCAATGACCTGCTGTTCAGGTGATGTACTTATACAGAACCAAGCTCAAATTCCAAACATGCACAAGAAGAAAAAGCAGGACCAGCACTACCCAGCTGCCAGCCCTCACGTAGGTGCCTGCACCTCCACGCTGCATAACACACAGACTGCATGACAAGTTTGAGGGCCTGACAGGTAGCCATACTTAGCACTGAGGCTTAACCAGCTGAAAACAATAAAGGACTTGAACAAACAATATAGGACTTGAAAATGCTGTTAGATGTGTCAGATTGTAAGAGATTTTGAGCAGAGTCCCGGAGTTAGGAATCTTAGTCAAGAGCAGAATCACTGCTCTCCTTAAAGGTGGCATGTACCCCTCCACCCCCCTTTATGGTCACAAAGTTGTTCCTGCAATCGCACTGAAGTGTTTGCTTCCATTGCTCTCTGGTTACAATAAAGCTGCTTCTCTCCCTTCAACATCTAGAACTGGCCTGTCATGCTTACAGCTTCATGCTGTTGGTGAGCACACAATCTATGAAGTCGGGCCTACACAATAAAGACAATAAACAAATTATATACAGGAACACAAACTGCGATTCCTGCAGAGAAGTTCACAAGCTCTAGGACTGCAAGAACTTGAGTGCAAAACCAAGGGCACAAGTGTCATCTCTACCGATGTACACCTTAGCTAAAAATACCAGGCTTTCAAGGCCTTATGAGGTTAAGTGTGACCCCCAAAATAGGCTGTAGCATATAGCGAATTGTTGGTGCCAGAGAGATGCAGACAGTAGCTTCTCTGTGTTTTCTTTCCCACCCACACACCACTAGGTAATTGTAAGGACTCAAAATATAAGTTCAATTGCAACTAGTCACACCAATGTCATCAGGGGGCATATACAGTTGGATGTTCCTACATAGCAGCATGCTCACACTGTCTTGGAAGACAAAAGCTACAGTGGCCTTTTTTTAATTAATTAATTGCATACCAATGTAGAATTATACAAGAAAAAAAAATCTCATGTCCTGGAGAACTTGCAACTGATTTTTTGATCAACAATCTTGACACTCTTAAGTGTCAAGATTGTTGATCAAGTTTACATTATTCAAACTGATGCTTTCCAGACAGCCCAAATAAGTAGAGACAGTTGTAACTTTGTGAGAGAAGTTATTTAAGTATGATAGAGAATAGGAATGACAGAGCAGGTGGAAGCTTCTAAATGATGCTTTTTTATTTTTGGTGGTAAGTACCCTGGTTAATCTCTTCTGTAAGATATATCATGATTAACAGGAACTCCTACGCAGAAAAGTGCTCCATTCCTGTTCAAATCTCTATTTCTGAAGGTCATAATTTCCCCAGAGATGCAACAGTCTCCCATGCTAGTAGTTTGGATTGAAAGGAGGACTCGGCTTCCAATGCTTCCAAAGCTGAAGTTCTAGCAAAACGCCTACATCCACCAGTGGATATGGATACTCTATAACCAAATTGGCCCTAGCCCACTATGGGGATGACTTGAAATCAGTGCTGAGGTTTTGTTTGTTTTACCTTCTTGTTAACAGAAGCACGTTAAGTACATTGTCATTTATCATGCAATGCTTCAACTCTTGCTAAGTGAAAATGAGAGCTCTTTTAAGTTTTTTGTTTGCTATTTGGTTTCCCTATAGTACCATTAATTGTCAGACATACTATTCATTTGAAACATTTGTTTGAGCTATATTTTATGCTTCTCCTAGCTGGGGAAAGAAAAGCTGATGTTTGCTGTGTATAAGGTGACACAGGATGTTACAGCTGCATTGCCAGCTGTTCCATGCTGGCTTCTTTGCAGGACATTACTAATTTTTCACTAACAGTGCTAGACTCTTTTTTTATGTGGCACCTACAGCAATGACAAGACAGAAGTCCTTGCGGGTGACATTTAAAGGGTTTTAAAAGCAATTTCATAATTTTTCTCCCTCAGTACACTTTCACTGCTGATTAGTAATAAACATCAGTAATTAATATAAAAATCCAGAACTGCAACCATGTTTTTCACCATAGGCTTCCTTGCTGCATAGAAAAATTCTTCAAGATCGTCTATAGAAACAAATTTAAGGCAACACTTTCTTGCCATCTCAGATTTTGGTAGCCAGTATTCATACACATTGATGGGCTACATGCACTTTTCAAGAGCTGCTGTGCACACACCTTACAGCCTTAAAAGATCCCAAGTGACAGAACAAAGGCCAGCAGCAATGAGGAAGGCAGAGAGAAATGCTCTTGAGAACATTTTCAAGCAGCAAGAAACTCACATGATATGACTACATGTATTTTGCACGTCGTGTCAAGGAAGCAGCACCTCTGCACATATCATAAACCTAAATCCCCAGCAGCTGAAGTTATAAGGAAGAAGGCTTGAAGAACAGAAATGAAAACATCACATTCGGGCAGATCCTAAGGCATGTGAGAACCGGAAAACAAAGCTAGTATAATTTAAAGTAGTTATTCCATTTTGTATCCCTAAAGTTGTACATTTATTAGGTAATTTCCTCTTTGAACAGCAAACATATGGAAATGCGGATTTCCCTTCCTAGAAATTGTTTACTTCCTGAGAACTTCAACATCCTCTGCTTTTCAAAGTCACCCACCTATTATTTATAAAAACTGAAAGACCTGTTTTTGCCTCAAGGTTTTTTAATTTTCGGTTAGTTTGGTCCTGATCAAAACAAACTCTCAATTCTAATCCTTAGACAAAGATCAGTAAAAAGTAAAAATAGACTAGCAAAAATATGTACTTGAAGGATGAAGACAGTGACTTTTGCTATCCTCTGCTTCTAGAATGGCTTGAAAAAATAACATATATGGAAGAAGAAATTTGAGAGGTTTAAAAGTAATTTTTTTCTATTAAATTTACAAAAGATAGTTAATTTTTCCAGATTTCTATATTACCTCTTGAAAGAGAATGTAGAGATAAGGACATTGTTAAATTAGCATTGTATATACAAACATCAAAAGCAGGCATTTTTTAACATCTCAGCAGAAGTATGGTTATAACAAATTTAGTGTTCAAAACATGTTATGCTCCATGCATTGCTTTGCTTTCTGCTATGGACCACTGGACATGCAATTTAAACTCATGCACATTTGATTTCTATAGCAATTAAACAAATTGCTCATAAGGAAAATATTAGAAACACATTTTATTTATTTATTAGCCTTTGCATTCGGATCAGCAGGGTGAAAAGAGATGATACAGGACTGACGGTTACCTAAAGACTATATTTTGAAACCAGCATACAATGGGTGTAGGAAATCACTAATAGTAGTTTTACATAGTACCTGTAACAGCTTTGGGTTATTTATAACAAAATCAGCTAATGATAGACTGGTGGGATGAACTAGAAAGATGGGAATCTTGATCAAAATCTGAACTGTCCCACAGTCAAGTGCTTCAAACCATTTTTGTAGTACTTTTAAAAACAGAAACAGCACTGAAGTAAAAAAAAAACCCTCTATGCTATAAACTTACATGATTGATACTTAAAAAAGTCAGCATACAAAATCTTATGATAACATATCAAAACATTACAGCCTTGATAATGGCAACTTGATAGCTCAATTTCCTGATCCAGCCTCTACATAAAAATAAGGTGACCCCTTAGCTTCATTTAGATGGTGACATTTTGAACTTTCACATATTTCCAATACAGACAGCACAAAGTAAAGCATGATAAAACACCAAAACCACGCAGACTTCAATTTTCAAGTCTGATTGGCATTTGTGGGCTCCAAAGAGCACAGCATAATTTCAGAGTAGCTTCTGATGTTTATTAAGTTTTAGAATGCAGAATTATGCATCTACCATGAAAGCAAAAAATGATTTTAAAAAAGTGTGCATATAAATGTAAAACCATTTCCAGTAATAAATACTGTAAACGAGGTGGACAGATTCATTCAGATGGTGCTGATCTTTTCAGCATGGATTTAACTAATGAGAAGACTTAAATGCCTACCTGCATTTAGAAAAAAAAATCATTGTTTCAAGTGATGGAAATAGACGTAAGTACTACATTTTTGTTCAGCTTATTTGAATCTTTCCAGTATTTTACTAGGAATTTTAGGCTAGGGGGTTAAAAAAGGTTAGATGCTAAGGCCTTTTCAGTGGGGAAATTTCAGCAATTACAGCAGGAGATACTCATTTAGGGGTAATAAATTAGATTGCAATGTTTTGAAAAAAAAAAAAAAAGCCCAAGTGTACAGATTTTACACTCATACTGTATCATTAGATTTTACATATGAAAGATGCAACTTTGTCACGGCATTATCAACTACTAGTTCTGAAAAATGCTTGTAACGAACATAAAGAGAAGCTGTTCCTAAACCTAGCGGAAAATAAAGCCTATAGAAGTCTGATTAAGATTTAGAAAACACTGAAGGTGAGAGTAGAGTTATATAGATTTTTGAGAAGGCTACACATAAAAGAAAATTACACTGCAAACTTTCTTAAATCATGTATGAACTCAGGTCATCTTCAAGCTTCTGGTCAGCTGATAATTTAAAAAATCAAGTATGTGTACTGAAACAAACAACTCACATTTTGCATGCTCAATACACGGGAATATAAAGCAAAACACACAGAAGACATCCCACTAACACTCTAAAACATTTTGCCCCAACTAAAACAATTCCCATAAGAAAACACTTAAACTACTAGCAGGTATTGGAAAGATTTTTTGTAGTAAGAAAACAGACACATATACAGAAAGTATAAAAATAATGGACAGGAATCAGAAAATAGAATTGTAAGCAAAAATACAGATAAAGCAGAAGGATTGGGTAGCTCAAAACGTAAATAACTTTTTCATATATGTTTTGGGAAACCAACTTCAGAATTAGAGAATCAAGTATTATTGTTTTATAGTGGCCAGATGGACAGAGCACTGCAGCAACTTCTCTCATGAAGTAGTACTCGTGCATCTTACCTGCTGCCTGACCCCTATCCACAGAATCACATTATTCCATTGCTGGTGGAAGACAGCTAATGACAGTCTCGTTGTGATAGGGAGGTTCAAGTAAGTATCTATTTGAAGCTTCTAATGCTTCATTCTAAAGTGTTTGTGAGCAGCCAAAGCTTAGTCATTTGGGTATAAAACTGAATTGCACATAAAGGACTCAACTGCAGAAGGGGATCACAACTTGCTTTCAAATCTGCAAAAGAATTAAAATTCGAAGAAAGTGTACATATAGACACTAAGTACATGAACATCTGTGGTATCTGCTGGCATGCTGTGCATAAGTCAGAAATTTGACTAGAATGCAAATAATGACTTTTTTTAAACACACAAGTAACTCAAGTATATGAATATCTCAAGGAGCTAGCTCATTTTTCCTCACACCTGCTTCCCTTCAGTCTCTGGAGCAGTATGGTATAGTTTATCCTGACGGTACTGACTTTTCTTTTTAAATTTAATTGCATTTATTTATTTTTGCCCTCTATCAGGAATGCTGTTGTTTAGGCCTCTGTCATCACACAATCTGACTACAGTATCTGGAACCCTGCTTTTCAGTAATGTTGTCTGATCACCATAAAATGTGCTTCATAAGCCCACTCTAGCTTTTTGCTTTGAGGCCACTGCACTTATTTGCCCTGGAATAGTGGGCACACATTGTCCACTAGTGGGCATACAACTGCCTCCTCCTCCCACCACTGCAATTGTATCTCCCCTCTCTTCCCTTTCTAGAGCTGTCATAGTTCTCTCTGCTTCTCTACTCTTGCAACTCCCAAGGCTCTCATCACAGCTTTGTACAACTTCTGCTTGGATTCTCCCACATACGCTTCCATTCATTTGTAACAGACAGTATCCTTCTAGCATAAGAACACTTCCCAAGTTTGTCTACCAAGATACTGTTTGCTTGTTCCTCAAATCCCTTCTAAATTTCAATTTCTGCTAGGCTGCCTACAGGAAAAGAGGAAAGTACTGGTATTATGGTTGAGTGGTCAGAGACATTTGTGAATAAATCTGTTTTGCTGTTTACCTTTGGAATCGCATGTGATCCCTCTCGTTTGCCTAACACCTAGTGCAAAGAGAACTCAACTCCAGTCCCGTCTTTGCCTGGTGATGTTCTAATATTGACAGAAACAATTACTTAAATGTAGTTTTCTTTCAGACAGCAGCTGAGATGACAGTCTTTTTATCCGTTCATTAGGAAATAATTTGTCTGCCCTTTCTCTTCTGACAGCTAATGATACCGAGAGAGCATGCCTGAACTGGAAGTAGAACACGTCTACATAGAAACAGAACACTTGCTGTTGTACAGTTCATAGTTACTTAGTCATACTATTTATCTTCACTCGTGGTTTTATCTAAACACTAACTGATCTATCTACACTTTAAATAACTGTATTTAAGATAATTACACCACTAAATATTATGGGAAGTAAACAAATTCACACCTGAATTAATTTAACACAACATCTCCACAATTATTTTTGTTTTGCTTTTAAGAAAACTATTGCCTTAAACTTGAAGGCATCCTCCTAATGCTTCACTATAGTATGTATTAACTAGAACAGGTGCAGATTTCCAAGCTATTTTCTAGGGTTTGCAGTTCTGATAATAAAATGTGTCCTGAATCTGGCCTTTGCCCAAGAGCATAAATCTGTGAATAAAATATCACTGTCAAAAGCACAGGAAAGTGTAAATCTACAGCTATGCGAGTAATGAACTAAAATCCTCCCCTATATTTGTTTAAAAGTAGAATGATAATCTACCAGGCTCAGATTACATGATCTATATCTGCAGACTGACCCTTAAAGATGTTTGTTAGAGAACTGAATTTGCCTCAATATCTCTGTTTTGCATGTATGTCAAAACAGAGCCTTTGGTTTGGTCTTTATTCTACTGTCAGACCTGTCAACACCTCGCTTAGCTCTCACACAGTAGCACTTCATTTGATTAGCCTCTTTTATATTTTGTTTATTCAAAGCAAAGCATTTGATTGCATTGCTCACACTGAAATTATTTTCTTGAGATTCCTAAGAAGTACAGATTTGTCCAGAAGAAAAACACTGCAATTAACATGAATCTGATTATCTGGTAGAATGTCACTGCTCAGAGATCCCTGTTAATTAGAAATTCACTAGAAATAAAATTAAATAAAAATAGTGTTGGCAATTGCTGGCTTCTGTCTTAAGTTGCTCATTAAAACGTGTAAAATGCATAACTGGCTAGAAGGAACAGTGTGATATACACAATCAATATGACTTAAGTGATGCATACCGAATATTTTCTATTGCCATCATCCCTTTGTGATACTACTGCTTGCTCATCTCCAAAATCCTTACTGTATGTTAAATAGAAAAGAAAATAGAGGGTTGATATGTGAAACAGACAATAGCTGCTTAACACCTGAAAAAAAAAAATTAAAGCACAAAATGCATAGAAGTCAGTAGTGTGAGCTCCATGTTAAAAGGGAAGCATTCATTAGATACTTTACCTACGCCAGTCACTACAGTTGAGGATTGCCTCAAAAGCTACAGTCTTTTTGAAATTCAAAACCTTCGCAGAAGTCTCATGGTATTTAAAAGCAGTATATCAAGCCTAAACTGGGGACATTTAATCCATTAGCCCACCTGCTTCACTGCAGAGAGCAAAACATTCTGTGCTAGAGATTTACTGAATGGCCTTCCTAAAACACCATTTCTTTGTAGTTCTCACCAATCACCTCATACCAACAATTCCATCTTTATTTGCCACAGCCAAACTACAAAAGTTCTCATTATCTGCATAACAGAGTAGAGAAATTAAGGTTCTCAAATGAACATGAGATTAAGGGAGAAACAGGCATTTAGTACCTTACAAATCTCATTTTGCACCTGCTTGTATATTTGGTGCCAACATCTTGGATTTCAGATTACGTTTATGCTTACAAAAAGGAAATAGTTCTGTTTTTATACTTATTGTGTATCATTTTTTAATATTAAGATAGAATAAACAAAGACAACATTTAAACATCCAATCTAATTATGTCTACCCTACACTTAGCTCACTTAGTTCTGTGGCTGTGCATTGCTAAGTTTCCCCTGTGGACACTTGTAATAGTGAAAATACTGTTTATACTTATCAACAGACCTCTGTAGTAATGTGTGCAATTCCCAGTTCATGCATTTTTCACACATCAGACATGATCCAGACACCTGCATCATGGACAGCCTCCCCCTTCTTATTTCCTAAAATGAAATTTGGCAAAACAATGGCCTTTCAGAAGTCAGCCCTACAGTATATCCTTGCTGTAGTCAAGTTCAAAGCAGTCTGTGAGAGTAGCTGCCAACAGCGATTAAGTGTTTTATTTATATTTAATTTTATTTTATTCTGATCAGTAGGCCAGAAGTAGTCTTAATACTAACTGCTTTAAATTTGTACTCTTACAGGTTGCGTGGTAGTCTACCATACTTCTACACTTCATGTCATTAATTAAAGTAAAAATATAAGTCTGACCACCCTGTTTCCATAACTCCACCTTTTCTGTACGTGATAAACTGAAGTACTAATCTCTCTTCCACAAATTACATTCCAGAAATCCCTATTTCTATTCTTTTACTGGTGTTACTTACAGATATATCTAGAGACAGGTCACTGTATTTCATGACAAACACTGACCAGATCTCTGTCAATAGGAGCCTATTCACCTTTTAAATTCATACATCAGGTACAAATATTTATACTATGTTGACAAAGGAAAATCTGCTGTGTCTTCTGCACCTTCATCACTTACCATGGACACAATGTTTAAGTAGTTATCTGCACCTCTTTGCAAAGTGGCACGGTTTGCAAACTTGTACCTATTCATGCTTTTCCCACAGAAAAGTATATGGCTTTATTAAACATAACACTTGAGGTTCTCTGTGGTGACAACGCTTTACGTTCAGGCTAGAGTGCAAGTCTGTGGATTGCAAAAGAAGACATTTGCTACATCCTGCTCTTGATGCAGTTGCTGCACCTTCTCATCATGGGGTACGCCATGCAACCCTAAGCCTCTTAAAGAGCATTACAGCTACTGTTCAGTATTACTGTGGCTGAACTAGGAACTCACCTCTTGTCACTCCTAAAAGAAAAATGTCAGTAAGGAACTTGACCCATTGTTTTTAAGTTGTTTGAAAAAAACAAAACAAAACAAAACACAAGGACCTTTCCAGCTAATTTGACCTTCAGTCATAACTACTGATTTCCTATTAGTAGAACTGTTGATCCTAAAAACAAACACAGCCTTAGACAACAATGCATTTAACCACTTTTATAATCCTGTAAAAGGTTGATTTCTCAGCTATGAAAATTGCAGTTATTGATTCCCTTGGGCTTCCTACATGCATCTTTGCCCATCTTTTTGGGTCCTGAAGGAGCAAAAGAGAAAAAACTGCTATGCTTGTGGACAAACCTAGCTAGTCAGCAACCATTGCTGAACTAGGGATAACTTAACTTACCCATCAGACAATTCAGCTGTACACTGCTTTAATACTTCTACATAAAATGCAAGACAAATGCCCTACAAAAAGTAAAACTTTCAACACTATGTATCTGCTGAAAAGGCTCATGAAAAAGTTTATTGTGTAATTTAATCACAGTAAAGACTGGGAGGAATAAGGATTGCTTTTCCTGCTTTCTTATTTCCCCCACCAATCCTTTGAGGCTTGGGATTCTCAGCATCAGCTGTTTATATAAATACACATATTAATACATATATATTATGTTACTTAAGTTATTTAAGAACACAGAACTACATCTGTCCTATTCAACCCCTTGATGGTGGCTGGTGATGTTTTTAAGGGTGGATGGATCAGAACACCGTCCTTATTCAGTACAGAAAGATTAAAATTAAGTCTGTTTAGGAAAGAGGCTAGCAATAATAGGAGAAAAGGCTCAGCCTTTGGAATTTCCTGCTTTACAACAGCATTAGCTATGGTGTATCACTGTTATGGAACAATAGGTTTGAACAGAAAAATACAGTTAATGCTTCAAAAAAACTGAAAGCAAGAGTAAATCTAGAACATTGTCATTCGGCATGCTTTTACTCAAAAATACATGGTGCCCTTTAAGTATTTACTTCTGTCCAGTATCCCACCATAATCCCTCCCATACATGAGGTTTTCCACAGAATTGGTGCCTTTGAAAGTTTTTTTTTTTTTTTAATCTTTTTAGACTGGGCTCAAGACCGTTAAGAAACTTCATAATTACAGAAGTGTCGGCATCTCCTCGAGACTTTTTTTTTATTATTATTATTATTGTTCCAGTAGAATACTTGTGTTAAAATGCTTGCATGAAAAGAATCCACGCTATGGACTGAATGTTATGGTAGTCATCTCTAATAGGAAGCTATGCACTACATCCAACAGAATATGAAGAAAATGCAAACTGTCAATGAGTAACTCACTTTAATGCCATACTGAAGTAATGACAACAAAAAGATCAGTGTAGTAGAACGCTATCAAGGCACACATTTATAAAATTCAAGATTACAAACAATCCAGAATTGTCAACTTGTATGTCTATGTTACGCAGACAGTCTAGCTGGAGCCGAAGTACTGTTTCAGGGTAACATCTGATGCAATTTACCAGCTTCAGAAGCACCCTCTTCATTGGTGTACTATACTCAGTACCTGATCCTTCCAACACAGAGATGGCATTTGGCCACTCCACAGCATTAATGTTATACAGTGTACCTTAATCTGGTATGCTAGCATGTTTTCTGGGCACATGCTATCTGTATTTTTACGCACAGGTTGATCTTATATGTAGGCATACTGCATTTTGGAGACTAGTCCATAGGCTGGGGGTAGGTAACGTTCCCACACCAGCTCTGTCACAGGGTTACTGTGCTCCACAGACCACATGGTTGGTTGATGCTTATCACTGTTTGCTCAAAGCTAGTGATTTTAAACAAACATACCAAACAACAGTTACAGCACTTGATTAAACCTTCTTTAGTCATCCTGTTTGTTCTTGCTATTTGCACCTGCTACTATGATACCACATTTTAAGATTGATCTGCCTGCTTTTGCTTTGTTGGTAACCAGTTTATGATCACAATACATGGTTCCAGGGTCACCTTCTAAAGTCATCTCTCTCAAAAAGTGACTAATGTTAAACCACGACAGCTGGTGATACGTACATCATTGCAGACCAAGAGTCTGACTTTGCATAACATACAGACTTTCAAAACATGTATAATCATTTCTTGGATTGAAATCATCATGGCTCTAGTGAATCCTGAAAAACTTCTACACTTCAGCCAGAACTTGATCATATCCTTTCCATTTCTGAATAGTCCATTTTTTCTTCTGTCATATTATTCTCAAGGACTTCTTAGTAACCTTCTGCTTATTAACACTTTTCAGCTGATTATGAGCTGAAATCACCCACCTTCTATGCCCGTTTGCTTTTGACACCAGTGACAGGATTCTACCCCTCCATGCCTTACATCATGTACAATTAGCCCATAGTGGACACACTCTTTACTTAGCTGCTGTTTCTTACCTCCATCTCATTAAAATTCTTCCTCCAAACTATATTCTATTGCAGCACCTCCATGGCCATTACTGAGAGTCACCAATTTGATTTACAAATAGCTCAGAGGGATCAGATGTTGCCAAAGAGACCGTAAGGGAACAGGGAAGCTGGGAATTGATATGAGAAAAAAGACAAAGGGAGAACAGCAGAATGGAAAGAATGCATAACGCTTTTCTCAACAATAATAGAGACTAATAAGATGCATCTATCAGCACCTAACTGGGTGTACACTGTTTACTGATTTGTCTGAGTAAATCCTGCCTCACATGCTTTCTAACACCATAAATTCTTCACAGCGAGATATGTCCACCTCGAACTGTAAAATCCTCGACATTCTGCTTACTGCTGTATCTGTAGCTCTCACTGTTATAACAAAAGCTCTCTTTGTTAGAGGGTTATAAACACCTTAAAGGAAATGCTAGCTTGGCTTGTTTATCATTTTCATCATAATTACAGACTCGATCATGAATATTCATGTAGTACCACACTGTAAATACGCATTCCACTTTATAGAACGCAGATGAAAGCAGCTCTCTCAACAACTTACTGTGTGACCCCTACACATGGGTATAAGAAAGGACTTGGGGTGTGCATTCACCCATTAACAAAATCCTGCAATGATTCAAGGAAGATGGAGCTTTTCTAATGGAGAAAATGCATGGTAGCAATCCATTTATAAACTGCTATTTCCAAATGCGCGTCTCATTTGGGGGGTGGTTGCTGACCATGCTTGTCCAAATACCTTTGCAGGACATATACACAGAAATAACACAGTGGAATTTGGCTCCTAATTACAGAACACTGGTTACTAATTTAACTATAAAGATACCAGACCTCAAATTCCTCACCCCATGTCTTCTCAACTGTCCAAACAAATGGCTCATCTCAGTATAACTAAAATCCACATAATTATTAAGATTTAAACCAATTATCATTTCATTTTCTGAAGCCGCAAAGTGAATCGGTGTGTTTGGTTCAGTTGTCAGAATATTTTAATGCATTTCAGTATCAGGTAATTCAGAATACATTTAGAAGTTCACAAAATGCTACATTTAATATAAAAATTTGTATTGAGGGATTGTAGTTTTATCGACCTGCTTCTAACTATAGCTTTCATCACTAAAACAGATGTGTTGCAATTAATACCTATTCAAAGCAATTCATTCTGCATTGAAAACCTACAGCATTAGCCTACAGTCCTCATCAGACGGCTTATCCTGTTTCCATCACTGCCTTGCATTCATCTTGATGTTTTTATTTGTTGCAGCTTTTGGTAGAAAGCCTGCTGCCGAGGTCGCCCAATAAAAGTTTAAGAGCCTTGTGCTATTAACGTGCTCGTGCTCCATGTGGAGTGCTGGTTTCCTTCCTTTTATTGAACGCCAAACGGAGGGACACAATGGGCGTGTTGTGCTCCGTGCAGCACGGTATGCATGATATCTTCGGAAGGGAGGTGTGAGCTGGCTGCGATACCGCTGCTCTTAGCAGCACAAGTACCACCAACTAATCAACCACAGCGCTGGGGCACGCAGCCCACTGAAGGCTGGTGAAGAAAAAGCTGCTTTTTATTATGACCTACATACCTCACGGCAGCAGCCGGACAATTTGAGGCTAGTTACGCTGAGGCTGAGCACAATGCACGAATTCTAGTAATGAAGAACTCATTCAGTTCGGGCTTTACGAATACGTTCGCGAGTTTGACAATGCATTTGAGGCAGGATGCAGAAACAGCATCCTGACAGCACAAAGCACGGTGGGAAACAAACAAAAAAAAACAACCCACGTTTTAATAGAAAACGCGAGCATATGGCTTTATCCCCTATCGGAGGCATCCTTTTGCATCGCCAACCGCACGGCGCATCGCGCTGACACCGACCACCGCGGATAAAGCGATCGCACCGACTCCCCCATGGCCCCACAACCCCCCCCGGGTCCGAAGCCGCCCTTTAGGGGCCGCGATAGATACCTGCAGCAGCCGGGTCCCCGCGGGAAGCCTGGCTCGGAGGGCGGCTGCACAGAGCGGGGAGGCTCCTCGCCGGCACCACGCACCTGCCGGCTGTGCGGCGGGGAAAGGCGCCCGCTGCTTCTTCCCCCGGAGCTCCGGCTTCTCTCCCGGGAGCGCCTAGCGAGCGGCTGCGGGAGCGCTGCGGGGCAGCCGTGCCTCTACGGGGCGGAGCGCGGCTGGGCAGCCTGACAGCAGGTCCGCAGCGGTGCCGCGCCGCATCCCGCCTCCTCCGAGCGGCCGGCGGCACTCCCCGGCTTGTCAAAATGGCAGCCGCGACGCCCCTTCCTCCCCTCCTCTCCTCTCCTCCTCCTCCCTCGATGAGGTCGGCGCTAATTGCGCGGCGCCCCGCTCCCCGCACGCAAAATGGCTGGGCCCTGCGGCGAGGCGGCACGCAGCCCGCTGCGCGGCCCCGGCTTTACACTGCCATGGCAACGGCCCCGGCACGCCCCCGCCGCCCTGAGGGACCCCAGCGGGGCGAGGGGACAAGGTCTGAGCCGTGGAGAGCTGCTGGTGGGCATCGGCTGCCCTCGCCTCCCGTCTCGAGCGCCGGAGGAGGCAGCAGGCACGCAGCGCGCTTCCACCTGAAGTTTTGAGAAATAATGGGGAGCAGTGTGCAAGCGTGTTGTACCCCACACGCAAAAAACGAGTGTTAAATGGAGGAAGATTGCTTTCAGCCACTACCTAATCGCTGGCAGGGCTGGGCTTTCTTTGCACGATAAACCACAGCCTTCCTTGCGAGGTGTGGTACTTACAGGTTATATATATAGGTTATAGGGCCACATGAGGTTTACCAGCCCTGCTGCTCCACTCCTCCACATCAAAGCTCTGCCACCAGGGCCCAAGACACCCACTGGTGTCCCAGTGCAATCCCGAGCTGAGAACTGAGGGCTGCTGTGGCAGGTTTACACACTTCTGTCCCCAGCATCTTTACACTGGTTTCTCTGAAAGTATTACAAGAGGAGAATGGGGACTGCAGGGGACTACCATTTGTTTCACCGGGGAAAAAGGAGGTAAATTATTCAGATTTCTGACAAGACAGGGCTGAAACATTCCAACACATTCAAAATTAGTGCTTCAATATTAATTTATTCTTATTTCTTTCTCTTAGCCTTCTTAAAAATAAAATAAAGTTAGCCGTGTCTCAAACTGCAGTTGGTGCTAAGAACCCTGTGCTGGCGTGAGACAAAAGGACCTTCAGCTGCCATGACTCAAGCACATACTTTCTGTGCCATGATTACTGTCCAGCAGTACTTTCTGATCAGAAAAGGAAGTCTGCTGGTTTGGCAGCCCGATTCTGAAGCTTTTGGCTAGAAAACATTAAACTACTGAAGTAATTATTTACACACAAAGTAAGTATTAAAACAGAACCAATCTGCATTACAAAAATACCATTTCAACATGATTAGCTCACTAACTTTTTTTTTTTGTTAATAAACAACATGAAACAGACCACATACCCAGTCCCTTTCTTCTTAATGCACTGATACAGTCACTGACTTTATAAATAATGTTCTTCAGAAAGTGAAAACACAAGTGAGGTTTCTGTCACTTTAATGCACTAACATACTGTGGTTGCAGTCATAGTATTCTTGACAGGCAGGCTGAAGTCTTAGCTTATGAAAAAGTAGAGGTAGTGAGTTTTTAAACAATAGGCTAGAGCTTGAAAAGATTTGAAGATGCTTGTCCATGTCTGTATATCTACATACAGTTTTCTTAACACGCAGTGGAAGCACATTACTTTCCTAAGTGTTCTTGAAGTTACTTTAGAGAAACTGCCTCAAGAATGCAAGTTATAATTCAATCTTCAGGGCTCTAGATCCATGTTTCTAACATAGCCATACTTCACGTTAAGAGTGATGGAGCTTTTGTCTGTGGTACACCTATAGGATTTGATATGCATGTACATGCAAACTTTCCTTGTCTTCACTGACATAAGCAATCAAGTAGAAGTTGGAAGAGGCTTAATCCAAGAGCAGATTATGGTTTTGATTCAGCAAGCCATTAAAACACAAAGTGTGAGGACGTAACCTATTTGATATTACTTAGAAGCTCCACAGAAGTCCTAGGAACGGATTCTGAAATATGCTTCGCACAAGCAGTCAGTTTTTTTTTCCTGGTACAACCCACTGAAATCACGGCATTACAGATGGGAACTGGAACCACAGTCCAGAATCATGCAGCCAAAGTGGTGGCTGCTAGACTAATCCCATAACATTCAAGTGCAATGTATAGAATCATACTGACCCTACAGTGAGGTATTCAAGTAGTTAAAGATAGCTACTTGTCTGCTGTGCGTTAGAACACACCTGAAAATAGTTGGTACATTACTTGGCTCAAATCCTATTCAAATGTCAATTTAAATGAGCTTCCTAATCTCCCTGTAGTACCTGAAGGACAGATGCTTACATCAAAAAACATAGCTGAAAGAACTCACAGGTCCTTCACCAAAACGTCACCAACAGCCTTCAGTTTTAAGACAAAAATAACAAGCATTATTCTCAGCCTTATCTATAGAAATCACATCAGTGTATCATTCACCATTGTAATTTAGCCCTTCCTGTTATTTTTCTTCACAGAATAGTTTCTGGCTCTCTGGTTTCATAAAATACATAACTGTATACCTCCATTAAAGCAACATCTTATGGCCTTCAATCAATTCTACTCAGATATTTTTCATAAAATAAGTAAATAAATAAATAAAAGTAACAAAGTAAGTTTAGCTTCAACAACTTTGGTGCATTCTACAATTGTTTTGAAAGCATGAGCTGTAACAAATAGAGGATTTTGTCATCCATGGACAGGAAATATCAAAAGCACATCCTAGTTAAGAACTAATTACTTTATTAAAACCAGCACTTTATTTCCTGCATTGCTGTAATTGTTCCTAGATATATTTGACTATCCAAATGGGAAAATATCTATGGTAACTCCTCCTACCAGCTGAACATGAAGCTGTTGGCTTTGTGTTTTCAGGTTCTCACAAATAACAATTATGATCAATTTTTGTACTGTGGGTTTGATCATATATTTAGCAAAGATACCGACAGAGAGTTATGTGTAGACTGTACAGAGTAATGAGTCGATTTAAGAATTTAAGATATTGAATGTATTCAAATGAAACAATCACAAAAGCATTTCAGAAATATTTTTTATGGTGTTTAGGGGAAGGTTTTATCACAAGTATATCCCTTTTACACAGTTGTCATTTGAGCCATGGTGCTCATAGCAAGTAGTACAGGCATAGAATGGGATAGAAAAGAAGAAAAAAAGTAACTCTGATTTTCTTAAAAGCAAATATTTAAAAGTTCTAAAGGAAACCCTCAAGCCCTTTTGTAATTAAAGATGAAAGTGCTTTAGCCTAATAAGACTAGATCCCTGCAGTATTATTACATGTTTTACTGCAGTGTTAAAGCTATTGAAATACTGGAGCAATTTCCACACTATTTTCTCTCCCATTATCAATATTTTATTTTCTGCTATAATTTCATATGAAAGGAATAGTTAAAGTACCACTGTTTATTCTCAAATATAGAATCTGACAAAAAAAATCATCTACTTTTTAGCTGTTTGTAGACATAGTTATAGATTACTTAAAAAAAAAAACAAACAAACAAACAAAAAAAACAGCTAAAATTAAAGATGAAAGATTGAAATAGATGTTCATTATTTTCCTTCTCTATTTGCTTGGTTACCAACTGGATTCATTAACGTATTATTTATAACAACACCTTTCTGATCACTTTAAGTCACTTATCCCAACAAAACATGTCAAATTTTATGGTATCTTGAGAAGACATCAGTTCATGGGAACTATAATATAAATGAGCGTTCTGCTTCCAGCTCTTTAGGATACCATTTCAGAGAAGAAGGTAAGCTTGAGCTCACAAAGATATAGAACAGGCTTTCCCAAAAATGAGTACTTAAACATCCAGTTTTAACAGAAAGTAGCAAACATTTGAAACAAAGTACCATACAGATGAGTAAACATCTTAAAGGTTATCCTTTCATTTCTCAAAATACCACAAAGACATCAACTGTAATCTAAAAAGAATCAAAAAATAAGAACTAAGCACTGAAATACACCAGACTTTTAGAGTAAGCCAAGACAGTCAATAGTTTATCTGGTCAATTTGTACTTGAAAGGTTTCCAGTCCTAATAGCATCATGTACAGACAGTTGTATTAAATAGCTATGTTAATTTATAGACCTAAGCTGGAATTCATATTAAGTCAATTTAAATTCTGAAGAACGTTTCAGGCCACCTAGTTCTGAGCACCACCCACAATTGATTTTGGTCTCTATCCTGAACTGCAGATTACTACATGCCTCAGTGAGTTCCCTCTGGAAGCCAAATGTCAGTCTGAGCAATAATACAAATTGAGCAGCAAAATGCATATTGGCCTCACCTCTCACTTAGAAGGCCAAAATTTTGAGAGCTTAGAACAAGAAATTTGGAATTTTAATTTTCTTCCCAATTCATTAGAAAACCACACTTGGCAGTGTACTTGTGTATAAAAGCACAAATGTGAGACAACTAGACAATAAAAGGAAAATATTCTATAGGAGTAAGGTTATTAGAATTCTAAAGCAGAAATTTTATTAACTTCTCAGTAAGTTCCTTATATATTGCAATTCATAGAGTTAAAAAATAGACAAATATGCTGGGTAAAATGTCCAGCTGTGTTGTCATGGTCATCCCCTTTGCAGCTTGAAATACATACGGGTAGTTGAATTGTTGCTAAAATTTCACATACATACACACAAAGATCTATTATCCCATCTATATCATTTTTACCATGGAGCCTCAACCTCTTTCAGGTACCTTTTTTATTTTTAAATTGTTATCATTTATGTTTTTCTATCCCATGTGCTATTGCCCAAACTATCAATGTTTCTTTATAAGCTTCCAGCCAACCTAATTTTGTCAAATCTGACAGAAAAATCAGGGAAGAAATTAAGAATATCAGCCCCAACTGATCTCTTTCCAATCCCCTTCCCCCTGCCCCATACTTTCAACATTGCATGATGCTGAGAGCCAGATGATAACCAGCTGACTAAAAATAGAAAACACTTCCCTAGTCACACAATCATACTTGTGGTCTTGCCTGATTAGATTGGTTTATTAAGAGATAGAAAACTTGTTGGGCTAGCCCTATCTGCCTCTGACACTCCTCAGTGCTAACTTGAGAATATTTAAAAGTTTGTCCTTAAATGATTAAATATCATACACCTTGCATGTAGGATTTTGCTCTCCCACATAGTGATTCTGGAAAAATAGTTATTCAAAACCTAAGCTCAAGAGCATGTGAAAGAAATAACATCAGATATGATGCTTCAGATCAGTTATTTGTTCAAAACAGCAAGTCTTATAAAGCTCAGAAGATTATCGATGGCAAATAGGTATAAAGCTAGTAAATAATCGTATTTTCTGAAGTTCCTTAAAGGCAGGAAGTTTTAAATAAACTAATTTTTAAGTGGGCTTACATTTTATCAGTTCTGAGAAGTTAGCAGCCCCTCTGTATGCCAGATGAGGTCACAAATCATTCTTGAAACACCTCTGACAAAGTATAAATGCCATTGCAGGGTATGTCTAAGTCACACTAACATGTCTGGCTGGCATAGCTACAATAGCGAAGTTGATAAGGTACCAGTCAGCTTATCTGCAGCATTCTTTTCATGAAGAGGTCATTTCTTCTTTTGTTCTATGAAGGGAAACAATGTCAAAGCATTCCAGAAGTGCTTAAACAAACAATAGCAGCATCTACCTACACTAAGAGGTTAACCGTTTGTAATTTTCTTGCTAGCTTAATTATTTTCTTTAGAATGTACCGTAACACATAAGGAACTTGAGCAAATCATGTGCCAAATAAGGCTTTCATCCTAGGAAGTGAATCAACTTCTTGTGATAAGACTTACAGATTCCAATTGCCTTCTAGCTGTAGCCAGGATTGGGCTTCTTAAAATTTACTTAACATTAATTTCCTGTTTGTCCTTCAATAATGTTCAGTGCTATCTTAATTTTTGGTCTTTAACGGTGCTACAAAGCAGTAGGTATCAAATTATAACAAGATTATTTATAGCCTGCTGCCGGTTTTGCAAATACCTTACATTTGAGGAAGTCATTTATCATAGAAACTTAGAATTAGACTTGGCACCTGAAATATTCTGAGTAACAACTTGATTGCCACATTATTCTTTGCCAGTGTTAGCCAGTAACGTGCCCTTGTAGCGAAGAGGGTTAACAGTAAGAGGAGTGCTGGCAGCAGGTCAAGGCGGGTGATCCTTCCACTCAGCCCTGGTGAGGCTACAGCTGGAGTGCTGGGTCCAGCTGTGGGCTCCCCAGCGCAAGAGGGACATAGACATACTAGAAAGCGTGCAAAGTGCCACGAAGATGATGGAGGGACTGGAGCATCCCTTCTGTGAGGAAAGGCTGAGAGAACTGGGACTGCTTAGTCTAGGGAAGGCACAAGAGTGGATCTCATGGATGCATACAGATACCTGACAGAAAGGTGCAAAGACAACAGAGCCAGGCTACTTCTGATAGTACCCAGTGACAGGACAAGAGATAAAAGACAAACTGAAACACAGGGTTCCATCTTGACATCAGGAAACACTTTTATACTGTTAGTGTGACTGAGCACTGGCACAGACTGTCCAGAGGGGTTGTGGAGTCTTCCTCCTTTGAGATCTTCAAGAGCTGCCTGGACGTGGTCCTGGGCAACTGGATCTTGGTGGTTCTGGTTTAAGCAGTGAGTTTGGACAAGGTCACTTCCAATCTCAGCAATTCTGTGGTAAAAATAAACAATTGCTGAAGTTTTTTGCTTTTAAATGGATATTATTTGTTCCTCTGACACAAAATCACTGATGTTTGATCTTTCCAAATAGAATCAAACTCAGATCAGCAGAAACTGAGAGTCTCCGATATGAAAATAACCTAGCATTTAACTTTGAGGCAGCAGTGATGAGTTTGCTCAGCACCACTTTCTGAAACAAGCTGCAGATGAAG
Organism: Aythya marila; assembly: GCF_965140915.1. Classification (NCBI taxonomy): domain Eukaryota; kingdom Metazoa; phylum Chordata; class Aves; order Anseriformes; family Anatidae; genus Aythya; species Aythya marila. Next base: position 19,846,731 of record NC_139045.1, on the reverse strand, counting down.
CGTAGAGTGGGAGGAAAAGAACTACTGTATTCACACACAAGAGGAAAGAAAAGACAACTCAAATGTATTCGAGATTTAGAAGCTCCTATCACTGATGTTGTTTCCATAGCAACTAAAGTACTTCAAAGCAGGGTGAGGATTTTAAAGGACAGCACCACATACATTAAATATTAAAAGCAGATACTGTCTACCAACTGATGATCTGAGGTTTGCACTGATGAACTTGCACAGTTCATTAGAAGTGTCCCTTGTTAAGGAGATAAGATCCAATGAGGCTACCCTATTAAAAATAAGAGAGTAAAGGATTTACAAAAGATTTACCCAATACTCCCCCCCCCCCCCCCATAGGGGGCATTCTGTTTCCCAATTCTTTAGCTAAATCCAAGATGCACACTCTACTAGCAAACTCACTACTCACTGTCAAAGGTGGTGTCCAACACAATATTCTGACCAAGGAAGGAGTTATTGTTTATGTGAACCCAAGGAAAGACAGGTTGCAGTAGCCAAGAAGCAGCGTCCATTGCATTAAGCTTAGTAAGGTAATTCAACTGATTTACAGTATTTATCTTTTTATCACTTCCTTGTCCTATCTCTAGCTAAGAGATTTGATATAACTGGCCTTTTCTTACAAAAGGCAGGCAGCCAAAGGAGAGAATTTATACTTATTAAGCTTAGGGAAGACAAAGGAAGAAAATACCCATACTAGAAAGAATATTTAACATTGAAAAAATGCTTGCATGGAGAAAATGGGAATTAGTTCTGCTGGACCAGAGCCATAATTAGTCTCTTCAACAGCAAATTGCTGCTGTTGACTGGCAAATGACACCAACTATTTGAATATCCAGTTGAACTGCTCCTCCCTGAAAATTTAACCCCCCTGTGGATAATTCACTCATTTATCACCATTTCTGAGAAATGAAACATCAAGCTTATAGTTTGACTGCTGCCCAACTCAATAAATGGCTTCTATAATAAAGGCAGAAAGCCATTATGAACTGTGTATTTCCATACTACACCATGCTACATCTAATGCACAGTACAACTTCAGAATCTTCAACAGTATAAAAGTTACTTTAGAGTCAAAAACCCATTGTCAAGTTACTTAGCCACTTAGTAAGGCTGTGTCCTTACAGTTGCACCCTCACACATGGTAAGGGATGTGGCCAAAGGAACATAGAATGATAAATGCCAGATTTCTACTTTTAGCCTCAAGACCTTGAGAACTGGATTGCAAAGATTTTCATGCATACCATGAAAAGAAATTTTCATTGAAGATCAATCTGAAGCTAAGCTTCAGAAGGTTGTTAATAACACTCTTGGGATGTTCAGAGCTGCCCAGTTAGTATCTAAGAAGTGCAATAAATTCAGTATACTATTTTCAAATACCTGGTTTGGCGTGATGATCATTTTAAATGTTGTGCTGATAATCTACATGGAAATTCAATATTTCAATATATCTATCCAAGACCACTTCAGTTGTGTCTTTATTCATCTAAAATCATTTTCAAGTACCTTTTCCTTTTAGAGCTTAGTACCCTAGCATTCATGCAAATGGGAGAATACCTATAAGAAAAACCCACTGTAGATATTCCAGCACGCTGGAATTATGCAGAAAATTCCTGCACTGTATTGCTAGATTTATTCATGTCACCAGAAGAAAGCAAGGAAATGAAATTGGTTATTTTTATTTTCCGATCCCCCCCCCCAACACACACACACACAGTGGGGAAAAGGATGTAGGTGGGGAGTGTAATTGACAATAATTATTTGTAGAAAAGGTCAGGGTTACCTATTTACCAACTGCATGAGGCAGCTGATTATCTGTCACATCTCTGGAGTGCAGTCATGACACTGTCAGTGACTAAAGGACAAACAGGCCTTGGCTAGCAATCAAACTTGGCAACACTCAATAACACAACACAGCAATGTCTTTTTAAAATAGGTAAATTGTAAGACTAGATAGCATAAAGTTAGATATCCATAATGCCAAAAATCTTCAGTGAACACTGCTATTTAGGTATTTGATGTGTGACTTGGTAGTATGATCTTCTCTACACATGAGGAGCTAAAAAAAGAACATCTAAATCACAAAATTCCAATTCTGTTTTGAATTCAACCAGAAAGCTTTCATTTTTAAATTACATGCATTTTATTTATTTATTTAGATATAATAAACCTTGGTTTGCACACAAACTACATACAGAAGGTAAAGAACTGAAAGGCTCTGTCAAAATACATGGAAAACAAAGAACAGAATGCGTAGTATTAAAAATTACAGCACATGAAAAAACAGGAATTTGCTTGCCAAAGCCTCAGGAAATTCTCCTTTAAATGATGAAAGCCATCATATCACACTATTACTATTGCTGAAAAACAGAAACAGAAAACAGATTTGATGCATCAAGTCTGATAACCGATTTGTTACCGGGATACTCAGTGCTTAAAGAAAAACATTATTTTACATATTTCCATTGTAAAGTGTGCTGTATATTAAGAGAAAGGGAAATTTCACCCTGAAATACACTTACGTAATGTGGAATCAACAGGGATGAGGCAAATCTATCATTTGTACAAGTACTGTTTTTTATTTATTTATTTTGCATTGGCCAAGGTCAAAAACAAAATGTTGAAGCTTCTAAATGAAACAAAGGCTTGGAGTTCTGACAATATAATAGGAGAGAGAATTATAGTATTTTCAGTATACTAGTCCACAGTGAAATGGAATTCAGTTTCCCCACAGTTAGGAACACACAACCAGTTTGGATTTATACAGTTATCTGCAGGCTGCAGTCCCAAATCCCATTCCAACGTGCAAATCCTTAACTACAAGAGTCTGAGTGAATTCAAGAATATTAAAGGAGAACATAGGACCTCTCTTTGCACCTCTAAACGTGGGGAAATTCAAATAGTATGAAAAAATTATTGTCTGTGGAATCATTCACGGACTTTGAATAAAGACAAATGCCAGCCACCTGTTTACTATTGTTCACTCATAGCTAGTTATTATCAGAGTTTATTTTTAACGAGTATTTCAGGTATAAAGTTCGTTATCTGACTCAACATGTCCCCAAAGTACTCAGAGAAACTGTCAGTGAATCAAAATTTTTCTCTTTTTATTGAAAGCCACTGAAAGGGAAATGGTATGAAGAACATCATTCTCAGCATAAGAAGAATCTGAACAGTGATAGTGTGGTGATGACTTTTTTCCCCCTTTGAGAAAAGAGGTTTTCAGGAGCCCACGGGAGATAGATGATCACTATATTAAGTTGAAGATTTCCCTATTTCATATTTGGAATTTATTCAGAAGTTAGAAATTTGAGGAAAAAAATCATTTGAAAGTTGTGCGCTGCTATCAAATCATTAATTTAAGTCCTCCTACTGAAATAAAAAATTTTAAACTGCAGGTATTTAAACATACCTTGATAAACAGTTTTTTTTTGTTGTTGGTGTTTTTTTTTTTGTTAGTTTGTTTGTTTTTGCTTTCCAATATTTTTTACTAAAGCACTTAAGTTCTAGTTATTTAATCTCCTGAATAATAAGAAAATTAATTCTCAAAGTGCCAAGAAACCTTGGGAATGTCTTGAGTAATTGAGTAATCCCATGGCTGCATTTTAAACAGCCAATCCTTGTATTACCTCATTTTCATGATGAATAAAAGCCCATGATTTTCAGGATTCCTCTTTTTTCCTCCTTTTCATTTTGCCTTACATTTTATATTCTTTCACTGAATGAAGCAGGTGAAAGTGATAGTGGCAGAAGTTACACCAATAACATCTGATGTAGGCAGTAAAAGAAAGGTCAAGACCTTATGCATTATAGGTCTTTTCATATGCCATCATTACTTGTTCTCTAAGAGTATTGTAAGTGTGGCCCCTCCTCAGCTAGAAAAGCTATGAGAACTTCCATTGCTCGCGATAAGTGTTTTAAGGGTAATTAGCAACTACCATCAAATTACTGATACATTTGTGAACAGAGCAGTTACTCAGTGATTGATTCTTGATAGTTACTTCTTTCAAGGGATGCTTGTTTCCAGGCTCCAAGTAAGACTTGGCCTAGTGTTCCAAGCTGATGTGAGATTCTTTTCAGACTGCTAAGAATTTACACTTATCTCTTCTTGTGCTGTAATTGAAAACATAAGTTTACAAGGGAGTTGACTATCTTTGAGGCAATTGCAAGCATTTTGCCAGAGGATTATCTACACAATTGCACTACTGTTATCAGGCCTCTTTCACTTCTACCCTGAAGCATGTAAATTGTTAAGGATAAAGCCACATCAAAATGGTTTGTTGTCTACAGATTGGCCATATCCTATCATATTAAACAGGTGAATGGCAGGAAAAGATCATGAACCAAGCAACCAGATTAAGTAGCAGATAATTTCTGTTTGAAAAAGCTAAAGCCTGTGCTCTCAGAGACACTCATAAGAAGGTGAAGGAAATCACTATACTTCCTAATATGAGCTCTTTGCCCCTTATTTCCTGAACAGAAACAGCTACCATCGGACCCTTCATGAGATACGTGGAGCGTGAATAGAGCCATTCCATCTCTACTCCTTCATGTTCCTCCAATAATACGCTAAGCTCTAGCAGCAGGACCCCAGTGAAAAAGCCAGCCTTTTAGTGTCTGTGTTAAGAACCTGAAGATTTACATGGTAGTAATGTACACGCTTAAAAGCATCGCTGTGTTGGAAACTAGCAGAAACATGACAGCTGCAGCTAGCCTCCTAGTTGCCCTTCTAACACTTCCAGTAATAGCTGGAAAACATTCAGAGATATTTATTGGCTTAAGGACTCCACCAGGTATAAGAAAAATCTGATGTCAAGAGTAGGCATACCACACACTTTCTGAAACAAGCAAAAACTCATTAGCATTATCAGTGCCTCATACCCCCAAGTAGACAAGTTCTCATTTACCAGGTTCTTATCCCAGTTAATAGGATTTAGAATTCTTGAATATCTTACTTGAATTAGTCACGCACTATTTCTTTCACCTTATTCCAGAACAAAAACCTCAATTGATCAGACCATACAGGTAAGTTCTTCACATACATCCTTCATTTGCTATAAATAGTTCCCATAAAGGTTCAATTGGTCTTGTTTCTTTTGGTCAGCATGGCCTGCCACTGCTTAAAACAACTCAGTTCTTTAAAGTAGTAAGTATTGGTATTAACCACTTGATTTTCCTCGAGGAAGGCTTAAAAGGCAGAAGGAAAAAAGATCTTTGAGCAAAGATTACCATAAATTACATACATGCAGTGGCTGCTTACTCTTAGATACTTGGGAGTATTTTAGTTTTACTGTGTATTTTGGCCCATCAAATTTCAGGCAAAGATTTTTCAACTGTAGGAGGACAAAAGCTATGTTATCCTGCTGGTGCACTTACTAATACTCTCTTCTCAGTAGCACTAATTCAAGAGAGCTGAAACCAATGAAAGCAACTTAAAAAAAAAAAATAGTACTGACATTTCAATCTACAAGACTCTGAAGGTTTTCATTGGTTTTTGGTCTTGCTGTGCTACAGCCACTGACCATCATAACACAGTAAAGATGAATAATATCACACCTGGAAATTATCAAAGGTGCCATACACTTAATGAGATGTGATTTTCTGCAGCAAGAGAATATAATTTGACTGATGTTGTGTGCCCTCCACATAAGGGGCTCTGAAGCTGTTACAGCAGTCTTTGAACAAATGGAACATATTTAGAAGCTTAAGTGACAGTAGCATGATACTCAGTGATAAACATGGAAATTTTTGAGGAAACTGAACACTGGCAAACAAAATTTCAAGCTTTTGAAGTGCTGGCATTACAGAATTTTTAATTTTCTAATCACCTGCCATAGTTTGCTCTAAACTGATATTCGCTAGCTGTTTAAGAAAAGCATCTATTCATTATTAGTCACAGACTGAAGAACATATGCCCATTATATCAGCTAAGATAAAAGATGACTTGTCACTCTCTAGTGCTCAATCTCTAATGAATATCTACTTTAAGGACACTTTAAGGACAGGGTTTTCCTAACTTTCTCTTGAATGTCTCCTGCCATCAGAATTAAGAATCAAAAATTTATTTCTGGGTCTGGCAGACTAAGCGCTATATTCACGAACACTGGAGCTTTATGTTCATACCAGTATGCCATAAACATTAAACCAAATGTGTTGCCCCACCTTTGATACTTGGAACACTAAAAATAGAAGCCATAGTCAGAATTGTAGTTTTTGCTGGTTATCAGTGATGTCACCAGCAAGTTATATAATCACATACTGTACATTCCAAATGAATGAGCAGACTCCCAGGTTTTTAGATGAAAAGTTACAGTTTCACACTTTGTCAATGATTTAAAATTCATTGAAGGTGTATAGACAAAGTGATATGTACGTTTATGAAACTCATCAGTTTAATTTATATATAGTCTCTTGAAAGACTCTGGCTTGCTAAGAGCATACTTTGGAAGTGAACAGAAAAACAATTCAGCTTCTTCTAGTGCTAGGGCTCCCACCTACAGGAGATGCCAGAATTAGCACTAACATTTGGTTAAGTGATAGGTAGGAGTCCTAACTGGGTAGCTAACTAGATCAGTGTATAGAAAACAGTACAAAGAGAAGTCAGAGTTTGACTTAATAACTTAGAAGGATCTATTCTGAATTTCTGTAAAAGCACTGCACTAGTTTTAGTACCTTCAGGTTTCACACTTGCTTCAGAATTCTGTTATGTTCACGAATAGCATCTTCCAAAATTCCTCTCAGCACCATGTCAGCAAGAGATATCAGTGCCTCTTTTTGCATTCACCTTTAACACTTCCACTTTGTTTAAGAGGGTACCATCATATCTGACTTCCACAATTTCACTGTGATTTGCGTATCACTGCAAGGATGCTCAGACTACAGTTTAATAGCTGATGATGCAGTCAAGATCTTCTCTCCCAGCTATTAGAAGCTGTTGAAGAGTTACTGACGATTTCTGTTCTCCTTAAAGGGTTGTTCCTGTAGTGAATTGACGGTCAAAAATAAATTCAAGTATAGAAAAACTATTTAAAAAGAAGCTTAGCTATAATAAAATCTTCCCATAGTGCCTCTGTTTTAACAACAATTTGGTTCCATCCTAGTAAACTGTCTATAAAGTTATACTCCTACACTCACATTCTAAGTATCTCAAAGCTTGCAGCAAATACAGAGTTATAGCCAGATGTCTTACCAGTTTGACAAAGTCTTGCTTTATTTTTGCTTTTTTAATTTTATTGAAGGAGTGGGGATAGGGAGGCAGACAGAGGGGGATGTGTTCAGAGAGACTAGCAGTCAACTTGAAGAACTGGTAACAGCATGCTAACTTTTCCTCATCTATGTCAGCTCAAACTTAACTAATGGTAGTTTCAGCCAAAACTGTACTGCTCAGATCCCTAAAGCCATTTATCAGCTTTGAAAGAGTTTTCATTGTCTCAGTGTATATATGCCCAAATTTTCCTTTACCAATGAAATTGTCCAGTATTCTCCCTCTTAAGGGAGTTTGGCTATACCTGAAGGAAGTAGTGCTTTTCTTGCTCACAATGGATGTGTTCTGTGGAAAGCACTCAGAGTAATGGTGATATTTTTGGTCATCTTGTCTGTATTGATCTGTCACACTTTTTAATTTTTTTGTAATGAAAGATAAAAAGTGCAGATTTGTTCTAGAAAACTTGCATACAGCCTTATTATCACACTCTTCAATGACTTTTTTTTTTTTTTAAAGCCAGATTATCGTCCTGTTCTATTTTTTGGTATGTAAGATAAGACAAAGAACAGGGTGGCAAAATTCTTGCACTGCTGTTAATTTTAACCGCTGTATCAATTATGAACTGCCATTCAAGTTAATCAAGGGTTTCCATTATTATTATCATCATGTTAAGAGAATGAGATCATTAGCACTAGTCAAGCTATAAAAAGCTGTGGCATAACTGAAAGCTGATGCAATCCTAGAACATACTTGGAAATGTTTGCCTTTTTCCAAACAGATACTCAAATTCTCTTAAATATCCTTACATATGTACTTTAAACAGTTATAGTTACATAACAAATTTTGGATTATTAGTACATTGAAAAGCATTCATTAGATATTCCACATTCATAATATGAATGTTCTATAGGTGGGAATTAAGAAATACTTGTAAAGGTAATATTGTGAGGTTCTGGAACACTTTCAATACTTTTTACCAGTACATTTATTTTCTAAACTGCTATGGCTTATGAAGTAACAACATTCGAAACTAGAGTGTAGTCAAACACGTGCATGATCAAAGAAAATATCCTACAAGACAAATATGATCCCCAGCTCTTATCTGTATAAAATCATTGTCCTTAGCCAGTGCAGGCATTTACTTTTTTTTTCCCCCCAGTGGTATGTAATGAGAAATACAATTTAAAGTAGTGGCATTGGCCTAGGTATAACTGAGGTTAAATATAGGAATGATTGACTTAAGAGGCAGAAAAAAAAATTGTTCTCAACAGTTGTAGCTCAACAGCAACTGCAAGCATAATAATCTGTATAACAGTTGGATCTGAGTCTTAGATGTGAAAGAGGATGCCACTGTGCTTTGCACTATATGAATAAATTAGTTCATCTGAAAGAACTCAATCTGAATGTATTACTAAGGCAAAGATGACAGACTGAAACATCACAAAACAATTAAATTTGTCTCTATATCAGTGAGTGAATTTGGATTTACATTTTTCATCACTAACCAGCTGTGTAAGGAGTCACCATCTTATTTTTGGGAGAGCTACTACACTCAAAGATTTAGAAGTGAATATTAAAATTCTGCTCTGAATGTAAACTTTCCCTCAGAAACATCTTCATTTCTTGTTCTTATGCACTGCCCCCTCTTAAGGATCTTGACAGAAGACAAATTTAGCTATCAGATATTACAGAATATTAATAATTACATAACTTCCCCCCCCCCATTGTACAGCAGCTCTTAAGAGTGAGAAACAGTCTGAAAACTGAGACACCACAAAGCTTTTACTGTTATTCACAATGTCTAGCACACCAAATACTTTTGCCAAGCATCACCAATAAATAATATTTCCCTTATATGTACTGCACCTTTCTGTGTTTTAAGGAACACGATGCATTTGGGAAAGCCTAGCAAAAGATCTTCAAAGAACTTTCAACATGAAATACCCCTTCACTGATTATTTCAACCCATCTGGTCTTGAATCTATGTTAAAATAGCTTAATCTGGAAGTGAAAACAAATAAACACACAAGACATAACTAGGAAAACTTTGTAGTCCATAGCTAAAACTTATTCTTGCTTGTCAGGAACTCTGTATTGCCAATATAAAATAAAACAACATCATGGCCCTCCCATGAGAAGGTCCATCTTCCACAGACCTGAGGTAAAATGATTCCCAGTATTACTGATACAGACACATTGGTACAATCTGTCACAAAGGCATCTACCTATGATTTTTCATTCATAAATTTTATCAGCAGATACCATAAAAACTAGAAGAGCCTTTATTCAGCTGGACATTGCCCTGACCATGGAATTTTATCTCCACTCATGTAATTAGATTACCGAGACCACAGTTTTTAGAAGCAGCTCTAATGAGTGACCATCATAAATCATGGCCAAGACTCCTTTTTACAGGGGTTAGCATGGCAAACCAGAACACTGACATAGAAGGCATTCAGTAATTTCGTTAGTCACGGTGGATCATTGTGGCTCCCCTCCAATCACGCTAACATTACAAGAACTTTATTAATTATGAAGTATTTTCTAGTCAATCATTGCTGCTATTTCTGAGCTCATCTCATCTCTGAAGGACATTTACAAACAAGCCTCAGCAAGTTTCCAGTGCTGAAACGTGCATATAGAAGTGAAGCAATCATGAAAGCTTTCAATAATCACCACATGGAGACAACATACCATTCAAATCATATTTCAAAGAACCAATATACACATTTCACAACAAAAATATTAAGGGCACTAAAATCCATATTTGTTTAGGCTCAAGTGGTGACTCATGAACAGAGCTAGTGTCTATTTTGCCTTACGTAGAATCAGGCTATCTGAATGTTCTACGTAAGTCAAGAATATACTTAAACCAAGATGATGAGTTGAGGGAATTCAGCATGTATAGATAAATATTCAGCAACTTTGTAGAAGACAAATTAAACTATGTAGATCCAAGAAGTCAACAATCATGACAGACCTTTTGACACATCCATTTCTCTTCACTTGGCATTAATTTTACATTGACTATACAAAATGAGATTTTGCATTTTCATGTGATAAATAGTGAGTAACTATTTAAATAGTGAGTAACTATATGTGATAAAAGTGAGTAACTGACATCAAGTTGTATGACTGATATTAGATGGCTTATTAAAAATTCTTATCTGTTTTAACCCATATCCCTTAAACCCAAAGGCAGCTATTCCAGGGAGTGTATCACTGTGCTGGGCAAATCAGCATTCCTGGCTGAGCAGTACATTCCTGCCATTCTCAGAAGCACAGCTTTCACACAGCAGCAGTTCCAAGAACGAAAGCAAACGCATGCCAGGTTTCACAGCAGGTAGTCACTGGCACAGCAACAACTCCAGCTCTCTACTCCTGATCCCGAGACCACCACACACATTTGAATACTCGGGTGTATTTTTGTATGATCACTTCAGTGAATGTGAGAAACAGTACTGTACTGTTAGTCCAAATGACAAAAAAAAAAAAATGGTCAGCACTTTTCAGAAGGCATTGCACCGTTTCCACTTTCATACATACTAAATCTGAATTGTCTCTACTTAGTCATTGGGTACATAGAACTCTCACTTGCACAAAACCAGAGAAGTTTAGATTTCAGGCACTAAATACATCAATATAGCAGCACAATTATTTTACTATCCACTAGGTCCACCACAGGTTTCCTGTGGTGATACAAGTTTTGTTTGCTTTTTGGTTTTGGCTGTCTTCCCCCCCACCCCCAATGAATACTCTGGGAAAAAAAAAAAAAAAAAAAAAACAAAAAAAACACACAACACAAAGTTTACAGTCTATCTTGAAAGTTGGCAGAAAATAATGCACTGTAACTGTCTACCAAATATATAGTTGCAGATAATATGATTAGTCAAAGCACAGAAGCTGAAAGACATCTTGCTCAGTCTCCCTTCTCCTTGCCTTCTTAGTGGTATCTAGTGAAGGAGTAATAAATAATAGGCACAAATTGAAACACATGAAATTCACTGAAATGTAAGAAAGCTTTTTACTGTGATTGAGCACTGGAGGAGACTGTCCAGAGAGGCTGTGGAAACTCCAACCTTGGATATGTTTAAAATCCAACTGGACAAAGTTCTGGTCAACCTGCTTTAGCTAATCCTCTGTTGAATTGAAGGTTATTGGATTAGATGGCCTGCAGAGATCCTTTCTAACATTATTTTGCAATTCTGTGATTCTTCCGGTTGGGTTACTGGAACACTGACAGAAGACAGACAGAAGTTACTTTGGCATTTGCTGTACTAACTGAATGAGCTGTAGGGGATCTCAGATACCCTGGAAAGCCCTGAAGTGCTGGTATCCCAAGAGTAATTGTACAGCACAGCCTTCATGGACAGCCATTCTACAAAGGCAAGCAGGAGGGCAGAACCTGTCTGACAAAAAGATGAGTGGCTAGATGTTGACGGTAAAACAATTCAATGTTTCCTTTTAGAAGCAATCAACCAAGCAAGTCCAGCTCATCAAAAATAAAGCTGATGTCCTCAGTTCATTGCAGGAAAAAAAATAAAGAGGACCTACTAAACACTCAAGAAACAATCCTGAATTTCCAAAACAAATACCACTGTCCTGTTATTAGTGCCCAAGTATTATAACAACTGTTTTGATATGTGGGGGAAGAAGAAATGCCCCCATATTTAAAGAGGCAGACAGCAGTTTAACCAAACTGATAATAAACAAAGATAAAAACTAAACTTCCTCCATCTATGGGAAAATGCTTGCACTTCTAGTAGTGATTGTTGTTATGAACTACATATTTAGTCCAAAGAGCTTAAAAGTTTCTGTTATCAGGTTTCATGATTAAAATCACTGTTACCCATAAAAGCTTACTAATTATTGTAATTACTTATTTTTATTAAGAAATTTTATTGTGGGTAATATTGATGAGATTAATGCATTTTTAGAAAAAGTATTGCTTACCACAGAAGCTTTAGGGCTTTTGAGGTTACATCTGAAAACACAAAGTTTATGTAACTGATTAATGAACTGAAGTTTCAAAGGAATACTTTTTTTTTTTTTGGGTAATAAAAATAATCTGATTAGAACCTATACTAGCCTATACAATCCTAGCCACAATGATCCTAGCCGCATCATTTGATAAAAAAACTGTTTCAACTGTATTCAAACAGAAACAACATTTGTCAATGGCTTTATAAGACAGGTACACACTGACTAAAGCACTTAGGACTTATGAATTTGAAACAGCTTTCCTGGCAGGAACATACATTGTACTAATGAATTCTTCAGACTACCTTTCTTCAGGTGATCACTGCAAAAGATCCCCACTTTATTTTTTATTTCATTTTTTTGAAGATCTGATCTTATTTCATTATGAGCAGGAATATAACTCACGTGGTACACTTCTATTTCCTTACAAAGTCTTGTGAGATTTATCAAAATTAAACCAGATTTAGTTTTTATACTTAAAAAAAATAATATATATATATTTATTTATAGTTCTGTCACAGGTAAGCAATATAATCAGATCTCATCCATTAGGATATACCAACCTAAGAGAGGTAAGTGATGACAAACTGCAAGGTGTGAGGGCCCTTATTGCCCTCCCTATTTCCATGCACCATCATTTCCCCCCTATCTGTTAAAAATGCCTCACAATGCACACAGGATCAGCAGTCAGGAACTGCTGTTTGTGTGTAGGCAGTTACACTTCATCTTCTGGGAACTGAGAAATGCTTATTCTTTTAAGCACAGCCTGAGAGAAATTTTGCATAATTACTCAGTGGTAAGAATGGGAAATCTAGACTTTCTTAGAAAATGAGTGGGAAGTCAAGTCCCTAGGGGCTCAACTTCAGCAGAGAAGGAACTTAATTGGGTAAAGACACACTGTAATCAATAACCAAGAAATAATTAGTAGTTTAAGTCAAACTGCAGACTGGTCACATCAGCATGCAATACATCTCCAGAATCTTACCTATAGAATTAGATCATGAAGAAATGAATGCCAGCACTTTCTAAGCTAAAAACACACAAAACCATTTAGTTTCCTGAATGACAGTGTAAATACTGATTACAACTTACTCTAAAAGCACAGTGGTAGAGAACTACTGGGTAGACACATACTGACACAATGCATCAAATACATTATCAAAAAAATCATTGTATTCTCACACTTTAAATTTTGGTGCATAAAGAAATAAATTACATGATTACCTTTAGAAACTTCTTGGAGGCAACACAAAGTAACTGCTTGAAATTTGTATGTAACAAAATAGCTAGAAAAAGCAAGGTAATGTTATAAGAAGAAATAGAAAACTAGGTCTGTTTAATTCCATTCCCTGTACAAGAGCTTTTACTATTGAATATTCCATCCTTCTATCCAGTAAACCCACAGCTTGTTTAAGCTGGAAAAAAAAAAATATCCTGGAGCATGCTTTCTTATTACAATTCAAAAATTGCATTATATCCCGTAAGGTTTTAAGGATCATCTTTGATATTTATGTTGTAAAGTTCCAACAGAATATGCAAAGTCAGGGCAGAAATTTCCCTGCAATGCTTAAGGGTATTTTAGGTAGTGATGTTCTCTGGTTACAAATTTTAAAGCTGTTATTCTTGATGTTTAATAATGTTGCCTGGTCAGAGAAAAAAAAAAAAATCAGTATCTGGAAGGTTACATGCTATATGTGTGTCACACGTTATTACATAATTCACCAAACTAAGGTACTGCAGTATTTCCCTTATTCCCACATCAGCTATACTCATTTTCTTTAATATTCTAACACTGAAAAGGTGTTGAACAAAAGGAACTACAGGAGACTCCTCTCCAGCTTGAAGCTTCTCACATAGGTTAGATTCACATTCCTCTGATGCATTATATTATTTTCTGGTTTTGTTCCCCTCCTTTTTCTTCAATCCTGAAGATCTTTGTCATGTATTCACAGAATCACACCATCACTGAGATTGGAAGGAACCTCTGGAGCTCATCTAATCCAACACCCTGCCTCTAGCAGGGTCAGCTAGAGCAGGACACCCAGGACTGTGTCTAGTTGGGACTACTATTTACAGAGATGGAGATTCTACAACTCCTCTGGGATACCTTTTCCCATATTTGATCATCCTCACATTGAAAAAAAAAAAGAGAATCCCTTGTGTTCAGATGGAATTTCATACATATCAGCTTGTATCTACTGCCTCTTGACCTGTGAGTGGGCATTATCAAGAAGAATGTCTTCTACTTCCTCCAATTGTTATTTATATAGTGATGAGGTTTCCCCACTATCAGTAACGGTCTCTTCCCCAGGATAAGTAGTCCAAACTCTCTCAGCCTCTCCACATAAAAGAGATGCTTCAGATCCTTAATCTTCATCAACTACTCCAGTAGGTCCATGTCTTTCTTATAGTGTAGAGCCCACAACTGGATACAGTACTCCAGTACTGGCCCCACCACTGAGCAGGGCATCACCTCTCTCTTGTGGGCAGGATTACATTTAAACTTTCTTACAGAAAGAGAAAGAACAGAAATGTATACGTATAAATATCATGTCAATACTAAGGTTTCTTGATGCTTTAGACAGACATTGGGAAAGTCTCACATCATCTAGAACAGACAGGCAACATGTAAATCAGAGAGATATAGAATAAGAGGTTGATACATAAACAAAAGTGGGAAAGCAGAAGGACAAAGCAAGAAGAGAGCACTGAAGTGCGCATCCATTAAAGGATCTCAGATTTTCTACTAAAATGTAATGTGTAATTAAAAAAAAAAAAATCAGAAAGCTGATCATGGGAAAAAGTGAAGTTTATTAGTGAGGTTCTCATTGCTGGTACCCATGCCACTGATTTTCAAATTCACTGACTGTTTTAACTTAAAGCATCTTTTGTGATGCTTTTTTTTTTTTTTTTACCCTGACAATGCCGTTTGTCAGCCAATTTCTTATGTTTCCTCCTACCATAGTAATGAACAAATATATATTTAAACAAAAGCTTTTTTTAACACCACTTTCTACCAACTCTTGAATACCAACAGAATACCGCACAACATATACCACTACAAATGGCACTGAAAGATTTAAAGGAAAAAGACAAGTTTTTTGCTGTTCAAAAAAGTGAAGTCCCTTTATAAGCAAGTAATCCCTTTGCAGGATTAGTATGTCTGTGATAAACCTGAGCCAGTTAGAAAGAACTTATATTTCAAAGTATAAAGTAAATGTAACTGGATAGTTTCATTACTGGATTAAAGCCAACCTAAAGAAGTTTCCAGCTTACAGAACAGAAAAATTAATTTTGACTACTGAACAGTAGCACATAAATTTCTTCATGAGATTAACATTATTTCTTCTAAGTTACAAATGTGCCCAACAGAAACAGAACTCCAGCTATCCTTAACAGGAATTTAAGTTTTGTTCATCTTTTCATACAAAAGGTAAATTCCACCCTATATGCCCATAAAAATCCAGCAAACATCTAGGATGAACAATAGCATCACCTTTTTTTTTTTTCTTTCTAGCATGTCACAAAGCTCTTTTATAAGAGTTTGCCTTCACTTGATTCAGTGTTGAAATGCAGGAAGGACAAATGCACCAGTCACTCTCTTTAACCAGCCATTCTTCAACATGAAAGTCCTTGCCTACCTTGTTTTTTTTTGTTATTATTATTAATTTTTTTTTTTTTTTAAATTAGCCTTAGTGATCCTTCCATCCTTCCTTTTCCCCAAACTCTAAAGGGCTCTTCATACAAGTCACTGTGTAAACAGTCCTAGAGTGGGGTAACTGCTTCCTCAAGTTCTGGTTTAGGAGTTACTTTCATTAACCAAATCACTGCCCTTAAGTGAGCAGAACTGCCTTTTTCATTCATTAAGCAAAACAATTCTTCAAGTATACTGAAAACAAAAAACATTTACCATATGCTTCACAACAGGCTAACTGCTCAGAATTAAAATCCAGCCAATTAGCAATGTTAGTCATAGGAGACATCTATGCCCTTTAGCAGCAGTTTCTTTTTGCAAGGCCTATTCCTTCTACCCACACTAATAGCTGTGATCCACCCTGTAAAGAAGCATGCATTTGTAGTTTAGTCATCTTGCTTTAAGGGAACCTTTTCTATTATCTGTTTGCTAAAGGTTTGTTTTCTTCCTTCAATTTTGCACAGAAGCTGTAACAATCTACAGCTGGGTCAACATATTCAAGAACATACTTTGACCCACTGATTATAAAACCAGCTGCTTAGTTCAGTGCACATGCATATCAGAATTAACTGAAGCTGGCAAATTTTCCCTTTCAGCTACATACTTCAGGTTAAAGTAATTGTAACATAAAATTTCAGGTGCTGAAAGTTCCTGTATCAGGAACTTTTTACACCAGGTTACAATTTTGCAGTAACAGAACTACAAAAATCATTAATGCTAAAGTTTTTCCTAACTGAAAATTTAAGTTTTTCAATAAAATAAATCCCCCCAAAATCATTATACATAAAAAACATTTTAACCTGAGGTACTACAGCTAGCCCAGAATTTTTCCAAAGAGTTTTAGTGGAGTGTCTTAGAAATTTACTTATAACTACACATACTGTGGACACAAGAAAAAAAATAAAATAAAAAGATCAAGTAAGCTGCCTGCACTAGCACTTGCAAGATTTTAGATTGCCAGACTTGCTTTTCCATGCTATAAACTCTGCATATATTACACTTTCATTTACAGATATTTGATTACATGAACTCATGTGATAATGCAAGCAATAACATCTATTGCAGTAGACTTCATTTTGCACTGAGCCATCAATGATTAATATAATTAATTTCTTAGCACAACACAGGGAAAAAATGTTTTTCTGAAAAAGCAGCGAAGGTTAAATTTCAGATACACCCTGCTGTGCTGAAATTAGTCTAATTTTAATACGTAATCAAAACAGTAGTAAGTCAGAACCTGAAAGAATTTTGGACTTGAAATTTTTGAAAGAAGTAAGCTGAATTACAATAAGAAGTTGACACATGGTTATGAACATGAAACTAAGCTCTGGACAATTTCTAAATACTTAACAGCTATGACAGATGCTGTACAATACACAACAAAATAATGCTTGTTTAGCATCTACTGCAATGTTAAAGATGACTTAATTCATGAAGAAGAGCAACTACCAATTGCCTAAAAGTAATCCGATCCAGAGTTAAGATAGGTTTTCACAATGAGAATTACCACAAAGGAATATGCAAATTCAGAGGAATACAAATATCAGTAAGTGTCACCCAAGTATTTCCTCGATTATCTGTTTATACAGGTTGTATGAAACTAGAGGGTTTTCCAAGATAAATTTGTTTCTTACTCAAAAAAAGTTGATTCTTAAGTATTTGACAGTAATAGTTTGGTTAATAGTTTGTTTTTGGTGAACTCCCCCAAATCAGACTGGGAAGCCTGTAGAAACTTGCCCAGTTTCTACTAGAAACTGGGAAACAAATCTCCGGCCACTCCATCCAGCAGGAAAGCTTGCTTCAATCCCATCTGCTGGTTGAGGAACTTTACATTAGTTTAGGTTCCTAACCACATGTAGCTGAGAATCTGTCAACCTGGGAGCCAGCTTTTAGGGCTCCGAGGTTAACTTTTCTGGTTATGCCATCTTGAGAGTCCCAATACAACTATAAAATACAGCAACACTGCACTATCCGTGAGGAGAGAGAGAAAGAGCTAGGATTCTCCTTGCTCTTCTGGCTTTGTCTTCGTATAAAATATTAATAGAATTTCCTTTGAGAGTAACACAAATTTCGTCCTTTGGCTAAATGGAAATATTAAAAATACTTCTAAGTAGAAGGATGTAAAATGCTTTAGTCAAATCTCTCTGATTCACATCCTAGGCAACATATTAAATTGACGTTAAGTCTGGAATGCTTCTGGAGCAGATGAGCATACCTTCCATCTTCTACCATTTTGCCGTATTCTTTTTGAAGAAAAATGCCAAAGTCAAGCAGACTGACACACTTGGGACACTGCCAAGTTCTTTCTAGACTCATTAGCAAAGAAGCCTAACATAGTTGGGCAGGTTATCTGCAGATCTCTGGCAGTTCTCACATTTTAAGTGTATCACGCAGACGGGATTTTATCTCAAGCGGAGAGATTTAAGTTCCAGGAAGGCAGCTAAGTCCAGCAGGCCAGAATAGTGGCAAGACAAGCATGTGCTGGAACTCCTTCATAGAATCACATTCACGTATGAAGTACTTTCTCATCCACTACCTCCAGTTCACACTACTCCATTTAAGAACTGTGGCGTCACTAGTTGCTGTCAGTCCATGCATTACAGAGTAGGTTTAGCTTCTCAGGTGACATCTGCTGTGTGAACAGCCACTCTTATCTTTAGATTGAATATTACATGTCAGCTGATAGACAGCTTAGAGAAAAGATCAGTTACAGTTCAGAAAAAAGGTAGAAGCATTTATCTAACAGAACAGATTTTCGGACAGAAAAGTTGCCATTTCTGTAACTCTAACAGATCAACAGAGACACAAATTTGTTCTTAGAGCTGCAAGGAAAGACAGCATCTGCAAACATCATTGTGAAACAGAATCCAGAGATGGAGATTTCTGGCGGGCATTTCTTTGCATAAGCTATATTTCAGCATACTGTCCAGCCTGAAAAAAAAAATCTTCAAATCCTTCCTGCCGTTCAGACAGACCTCCATCTAAAGCAGATCATTTGGGTCCTTGATACCAGGTACAGAATTTCACATTAAATAGGTTGATAAAAAAAAAATAAATAATGTGCACACATTTATCTTCTACATGTTGGGAATAAAATATACAAACTGAAGTGATATTCAAATTACCATTTCTGAAGTGCATCTGATTTCATTTAATGATTGAGTGGCATACAGAACTCCTGACTCATCTGTCAGAATGCTTGTACTATGTGAGTTATTGTATATAACCAAACCTGTGTACAACTCTTCAACAGGACAGAACTAGACACTAGGTACTTAAACATCTTTACAAACCACAGAGCTGTTACATACCATCTAATATTATAGTCTGAAGCCTGGAAGGCAGTTATTTCCATGGGCTAAAAACACCTTGCTCATCCAGCTCCATGAATAGCCTAGTAGTTAGATTTATCTTATTGTTTGAATAAGCTTCACATATGAATTAGCTTCATATAAGACTTGCACATGCAACCAATACAGTGTTCTCCACAGAGACTATGCTTAAAGGAATATTACTGCACTATAACTTAGTAACAGCATAAATGCTGTTGAAATACTTCTTTTCCAGGGTCAGCTTGAATGAAGCTAGGTCAGTTCTCCAATTGTATCAAAACGCCAACATAAGGCTAGAATATGCTTATTGCATATCAGTCTCAGAAACATATATTTTCAGTCACCTCAATTCAACAAGTTTTTATTCATATTTTCATATCTTCCGTGTAAGTTGTTATGCTTCATGTAAAAGTTTCTCTCAATCCATCTCTTTTCACGAAATATGAATAGGCCAGAACAAAACCCTGAAAGCAAGCCTATTCCCACCATTTCTAAAGTTAGCTCAGGTCTTTCCAAGGGAATAGTTTAACAGAAGCTTTAGAATATCAGTTTACTTCAGCACACAGTATCTTCTGTCCCAGAATCTGTATTCATTAGCACTACACCTTTGCAACATTACATAGCTACTTCAAGTAATCTGAATCCAGCAATTCACAATACATTGTAAGCAGCAAATTCTGTTCAGCCTCAGCTTTGCAGCCTGTGCTTTCTCATTTAACAGAGGACTAAAAATTATTATTTCTGTCCACTCTTTCAAAGTGAAATAACCACTTTTTTTTTTTTTTTTTTTTTTTTTTAACACAATTGAGCTAATGAGAACTGCTTAAAGCATTAACTGTCACAATCCAGTTTGTACCACATTAATGAACACTGTGCTGATAGCCACTGATACACTAAAGGTTCAGCTATTTGTATAGTTCTACATTTGTGGTCAAAAAACTAATCAGTATTACATTACTTGTTTAACATATTGGCAGGATGCTGCAAAATTATTTTTAGATGGAAACTATTTCTATTAGTCCTTCACAACGGTTTTCTCCCCTCACGCCCTCCAGTATTATGACTGGAAATCAGCATGTTTGAGGTGTGCCTTAGTTCATGAGTCAAGTTACCCTAATATCATCTTACGAAATGCACCAGGAGACAGCTTAATGTGTTGTCTAGTTTTAGATCTACTATTAAAACCCCGAACTCTTCCTTGTGCACTGTGAAGGGAGACTAAGCACAGAGCGCTGAATGTAATGATTTTATAGGAAAAATTAGGATATTTAGTTTTATGTAATTAAGTCCTTCATGGGAAATGAGCTCTATGTTCTTCTACAGCATTATTCCAATTGAAACTATTATCTAACTTGCTCTTACAGGATTCTAATATAGTTTAGGGTAGCTGATTAACATCCATTTCTTTACAGAATGAACTGAGAATTGTAAACCAGTACAGGAGTGCAATAATCTAAGCAGTTTTTATAAACAAGAACTACCAAATTCTAGCCAAATATAAAAGTCTGCATAAATTTCAGGTGAAAAAACATAAATCAGTATACACGTACATAACATACATGTATTGCATTGCATTTATTTTCTGGTTTAGCTTGGCCAAATTCTACACTTAATACATAAAAGTTTTATTCCAAAATATATTAAACATTATCTACAGTGCAAAAAAAGGCTGTATTAAAATGCACAGTGACATAAGGAAAAAGCAAAAGCTTAGAACTTCAGTGCCCGTGCACTGCCAGCACATGGCCAATGCATACTACATAAACCGTGTGGATTTACATTATGCATGTACACACACAAGGACAAACATCATGCTGAATCATCTTGTCGTTGGTGTATCTAACCACATGGCTAAGACCAGACATTACTACTTAGTTGGTCTGCCTATACTTCACAGCAACTGGTAGAAGGCCCTTGCCAGAGCTGATTTGGGTATTTTTGCACACAGCATAAGGAAAAATCTCTTCTTGGGAAACGCATAAGTTAAATGTCTGGATATTAAGAAACTGTAGAAAAACATTTACCATTAATTTTACACGATGTGATTATATTCACAGTCAGCGTAGAGCAAATGAACTACAAAATGTACTATAATTACATGGTATGGATTCCATCAATTTTAGCTTTTCTTAGCAATACTATAAGGACTTAGCAATACTGTCAGAACTATCAGTAAAATACTCATTACTTGGTTAGTTCAGACTCCTAAAATAACTGTAGAATAATTCAAGTGATATCTCCCCATTTCAGTGGGGATTGGTTAGACCTTTCTTGTTGCAGTGAATTGAGGTGTATATTGGAAAAAAACAGGAAAAAAAAATAAACGCTTCTTCCCTGCACATTGCACTTTCTTCCCTGTTCTAGTGCTTGAAATCTAGTATAAACTGCAGCAATTTTTCCCCCCACCAGATAACAATGTCTTATGTCTGCACATCATTTATGGCTCAGGATAGACTCATCAACTTTCACATGGGAAAACTGAAAGAACTGCTACACAATTCAAGAACACCATTCATTCACTACTCCTCTCAAATACACTTTTACCTAACCAGTCCAACTGAAGAAAGTGATCCAACAATTTAGAAATATTTTGAGAATCCCTAGACACAGATAATTTTCTGACCAATACTGGCAAGCTTCCTCACAGTTTTGTGTCAAGTGGGACAAAATGCTTGCAGGGACTACTAAAGCACATTTGTTCTTCTAAATCCTAGACTATTATGTCTAAGTCAGCACAATACACCTAGGTTTTCATATGTATGAAATGATACATACGAAAGTGATACAAACATTTGCGCAGTATTCCTACTGTTATTCTATAAGCTAATATTGTGGATTAACTCCTTGATATCTAAATGCTGCTTTGTCAGTTATACCAGTGCGGAGTTACTAGTGCCAAATGCAAACAGGATTTTATGAAACGGCTCCCTGAAGCACAAGAACTTGAGGTCTATATAAATACTATTCACATACTTTTGTGAACGGCTTGGTATGTTTCGGATTTATTTTTTATTTTTCCAAAAGCTAATAGCTATAAACCTCTGCTTCCTTATGTATGTTTCTGCGAAACACAGGGCCTAGTTTTCAAGTATTTATAGCACAGTTGTAAGCACTACCTTCATACAAAAAAACAGCTTGGCACACTATGCCACAACAGTTGAACTTGCAAGCAGTCATGTCTACAGGATGGGCTCTCAATATCCAAATAAATTTATATGAAATATGTATAAAAATCATGTTTTGATTGTAAGTCTAATATGCACAAGACATTACAATTAATCTTACAACAATTTGGCTTCATCTTAACTGAGATAATGTATTTATGTGATAGCCTTAAAAGGCATACAATTGGCCAAAAACATATGGATACATTTGCCTCGTTCCATTGAAAAGCGGTTTTAAAAGTAAAAGGTTATTTGCAAGTAAATTAGTAGCCTTCATATGAACCAGAAGAAGGAAGTAAAGACAGAATCAAAACTGCAAGAATTGGATATTCTTATTTGTAGGTACTTAAGCAATTTATTTATTTTTAAAACTGTAAAATGCAATTTCTTTTAATGCGAAAACGCAAAAGAAAGTAATTTTCAGTTGAAATAAACTCCAGGATCAGGACTTCAGATAAGTCTAAAACTCAAGTCTAAGCATTAATTTGAGCACATTTAATAAAGACCTATATTATTTACAAGTTTGGTGATGGAAGCTAAACTCCTGAATCAGTCTTATTTTCGAAGTGCTGAGTTGAATGACCACCTGAAATATCAACTATTTTCTGAAGGACATCTGCACCCAAAACAAAGATACACTAAGCCAACAGCTTTTTCAATATCCAGGTTTAAGCATACCAAGCAAGTGAGCATTTGAAATGCATTACAGCTTAACCCATACTTCTGTGGACAGAAGAAATCAGATGATTAGAACGTAACACCTCAACACAGAATTTGCACACCCAGTCTCTGGGTGTTCAGCTTCAGTAGTGAAGTCTGGAAACTCATCTAAGGCATTTATAATCCTATAAAGCACACAAGCCTTTCAAAAAGCAATCCAAAGCAACTAGCATGCTGAGAAGGAAGCTGCCCAGAAACAGCCAACTGTCAGAGGAGTTGTATCTTACGCCTAGGAAAGGATTAATTTTACCCATCTTTGAGCCAAGCAGAATTTTAGAAAATTGACTTCTCCACCTCTGAATTGAATGTGTGTCTCAGAAAAAAGGATTTCTGCAGCAGAATCTTTTATGGCATAGATGCATAGTCAGCTTTTATATACACCTAAAGGAGAATACCAAGGCATTGCATTTAGAGGAAAGCAGGTATTTTAAATCCAGAGAAAGATAAAGCTTTGCTATGCCACACATCTTCAAACAAACAAACAAAAAACCACCCACACACAATAGAGTAAAATTAAGATTTGATGAGCTGCTTGTGTCTGCATTGGAAATTGGCATTTCAGAAGACAGCTATTTTAAAATGCTATAGTCACTTACAACATCTGCCATGAGAAACAAATGAAGACTAAATATAAGAAGCTATCCCAATGAAGTGATCCTTGTGAAGTGGCACAGGAACACAAAAGTAAAAATACATGCCATTAGTTCCTTACAGGTCTGAAAACAAGTGCCTGAAGGAACATAGGCAAGAAAGACAGATTAATAAAGCTCACTTAAGAATTGAAAAAAGATTGTAGATTGATGAAGAGGCTGCATTCTCACTCTGAGGTGCAGGTTTAAAGAAAGACTCAGGAAAGTAATCAAGACTCAGGAAAATAATTTGTGAAACCATACCGGAACAGCATAATCTGAAGAAGCTGGATCTAGAAACACACATTCCTAGGAGGGCTATGAAGCAGTCACTAATTTTATGGTATCTCCTGCGTTGGTAAGGGAAGAAGTGCTTCAAGATCCTTGCTTAAACTCACCTACAGTCCATCAGCCTTCTGAAGTTTCCTGAAAGTGAACAACAGCATTCAACATGCTAATACCAGCTTGGCCATTATAACTTTTAGCAACAATACCAGGACAATCCTCATGCCCATATTCAATGCTACTACTAGGTATATTTGAAGCGGTTCATTTCCACAGAACTTTCATCTGCTATAATCCACTGCAGAATGACACAGCCATTACTCTGCAGTTCCTGTCACCGTTGCTTAAATATATTCATGTAGATGAACAATTAAATATGCCACTTAGCACCAGAAATTTCTTATTGAAGCATATAAGCAGAAATAAGTGCCATGTCTCAGCAATACACAAAACCAAGTTACAGAAGCTACAGAAACAGATCCCCATGATTAGCCAGCAATTTCAACCTCTTTTCAAGTGCCTTAAGAGATAAGGTAGTAAACAGTGAACAGTTGTCAGTACTTGCAAATTGCCCCTTTAATAAATGGTATTTTGCACAACAGAAGCATTTCTTTGATATATGTTGTTTAACCTAATCCATCAGTACAATGGCAATCCCTGTAATTCTTCTACTTTGAGTGAAGTGTTCATTTGTAGTGAAAATAATCAATCCCTTGAAATGAGAACACTCTAGCACATAGATGTTGCAGAGTGATGGTTGGATACTGATAGGGGTATAATGCTGCACATGCTTGTATCCCACCAGTGCTGCCTCTTCCAAACTAACATGCAAGGAAGCCTCATCAGGCATTTACAACATGCTTGTTGCATTCATGCACAACAGAGCAGTCAGATCTGTTAGTTGTTGGGAAGCATCAGATCTCTAGCTCCTTGCAAGTCTGATTTGGCAGCTGCTGAGCTCACTGCTCCCGCCCTACCCTTCATTGGGGCTCACTTACTTCCCAGGGGACACGTTCAGAACATGGACACTTATAAAGAACAGCGACAGGTTAGCAAGAGCTGGTTTGGGGGAGGGGAAAAGAAAGAAAAGCTTCTCAAAAAAGGCTAACAGCTTTCCAAGCTTACATGTAGACTCAGCAAGGACAAGCCCAATAAAACAAACTAGCTTCACAATAGCAAGCTTTGTGTTTATATTCTGAAAACACTATAAGCTGCATCCGTTTAAAACAATATTGAATGGTCAGGTGGTTTCCAGTTTTAAGGCATGTTAGCATAATCAGCCTTAAATCAAAGCAGATGGGAATGACAGATATGTTAAGGTTATTAAAGACCTCTGGAGGATAGAGTTAAATAAGGTTACCTAATCCATCTTAGAAGGGTATTATGAATTGCATCACTTAAACAAGAATAGCATTCTTGCATCTATTTTAGATTTTACAGGACTGGAATAAATAAAATTACCAACACAATGTAATTAAAAGGTATGCATGTAAGGTGTCTCTTCCGGTCTGTTTTTGACAGAGAAACCACCAGGATGCTTCCTGATATTAATATTCATATGGATCTTTTAACAGTAAGGATGATCATTCTCCTTCTGATTTTGCAGTACATTCCCCAACATGGTTTATAAACAATATGCTGGTTTTTTTTTTTTTTTTTTTTTTTTTTTTTTTTTTTATATAAACCAGCATATTGCATCTATTTAGAATGAGGAACTTGCCTCTAAAACCTTACACATTCAGGTATAGAGTTCTCAGAGGTTCCTCTAAACCAAATCCAAAAAAAAACAACAACAAAGAGCTTCAAAGTATTCAACACATCATTATTTGGCACCTGTGTATAGTATAATCCAAAACTAAGTTAATAATCTTGTTTTCTTACACACAACAGTTACTAACAAACCTTTAAAACTTAATTGTTGCCACAGTGGCTATGTGTTTTGCTGATAAACATTAATTGAGATACGCAACAACTAGAGTAGGAACCTGGACTCAGGTTCCTCTTGTGTACTAATGCTCTGCTTCTGGCCTGTGAAATATTTTCCAGCTCAGCCAAGAGTTCCCAGGAAGCAGCCAAAACGGCTTATAGCCTGATAGAGTATGAAATCCCAACGGAAGTGGGAAACACAGTTAAGATCCTCCTCAGATTAGAGTAATACATCAAACCACAAGCAGTATATAAATTCTTAGCCCATAGCAGTCTTGCAGAGGCATCTTTATGCAACTTTCCACACCTTTCTATACCAAAGACAACAAAATGTTTGAAAAACTCAAACACATAGTGGTAGTATTAGGTAGTGTTAAACATGCTTAAAGCAGAGGTGGCAGAATCATGTTCCAGGCAGAGAAACAATTCATAAATCCTTTTTTTTTTTTTTTTTTTGTGCAGGTTGGTGATAACGTGCTGAGCTTTTCCAAAACTACAATCCTTTCTCAGTATGTGCAAAAGCAGAATGATAACCTTTTTTAACCCTTCCTCCCTCTATAATCCCCAAACTAACAAGTCCCAGTTCCCAAGGTTAATTGAAGATCAAGTGACAGCGGAGCTCTGGCTCCCAGAATCACTTTTCTGAATTTAGATGCCTATACTCAAATAAATCCTGTTTTGCAACCAGCCTGGAAATGACTTTCAAGGATTCCCAAAGTCAAGGTGAAAGATACAGAGACAAGTTAAGTCAGTGGGAGCACCTGATATCTAAAGACCCCAGCTTGTACACATCAGTTTTGAAAGTGCGGCTGAGGGTCTTTGACATTTCCAAACACCTCTATTTATGAAAGTAAGTGACCCAACACCTACTTTTAATGTACAATTTACAAAGAAGTTTGACATCTTTACCAAATTTGCTGTACTGGAAAACAGTCACCAGGGATGGATTTGTTTATTCACTCACCTTTTTAAAATTAAACAAAGCACTTTTGCTCAACTACTAGTTATATTCAACTATTTAAAGTAATCTACATAACTGAAGTTTTCCTTGTGAATTTATGTATAAGGAAGCTGTGTTATGTCAACCATCACTAATCTAAAACTTTGACTACATTGTCCCAACTGCAGGGCATTGACAACAGCTAGGCATATTCTAACCATCCAGCAGGATTAAAAGTAACTGAACTGAAGTTTAACAGCAGTACAATTCACTAATCAGACTAAATTAACTCAGCACTCAGATGGAAGGGGGATTAGAATTAGCATGCTAAATCTGTTTTGGTAGATTATATGTACTTTCTTTTCTATTCAGCAGAGAAAGTTGCAGTGCAGAATATGAAGTGGAATCTTTACCCAGTGATAAAACACGAAGACAAAGCAAGCCTTTAAGTGAAATTAAAATGCATACTTCATGCAACACCAGCATCTATCTATAGAATGGGAAGGGAACACCAGACTCAGTTTCATTAGATATTTCAAAAGGTATTTCAAACATCAAAACAAAAGTAGGCCTTTATCTATAAAAGCCCTAAGCTCCACTATTAAGTTAACTTGTGTTATTAAATCAAAATCTCAACATTAAGGGAAAAGATCAGCTACTTTGCGCTGTCAAACAGGTCAACTTAACAGTTGAACAGTTGGGAGGCAATAAAACTGAAATTTTGTGCACCGTTTTTACAGTGCTCTTTGGTTTATTCTTTCAGTGTATCTGTACAACCAGAAACTTCTTGTTAAGACAGAAACCAAGACTGTCAAAAAGCATGAGTATCTAACAGCTTTGGCTCTTAAAGAAAAAATGCTTCCAATTAAAGCAAGATTCATTACAAGTTAACAAGTTGCTGGGCTGAAACAAGTATTGATCAAATAAATATTACAACTATTTAACAGTAAAAGTGAGGTCACTTCCCCATCCCACTACTTTTTTTTCCTCTACTCTTTTTCTTTAAAAACATACACTACTTAAAGAAGACTTGAGAAATTCCAGTTAGTTTGTTAACAAGTAAGAACTTAGTGGCAGTAACTGGCTACCTCCATTCAGAGCCTCAGTCCTTTGTCAGGCTCAGTTCTGAATAGGAACTAAACCTGTTTGCAGACCTGAAGCACTACCAGAACTAGGTGGGAAAGAGACAGCTGGGCTTCAGTGCAGCTGGGCTGCACTGACTGATTTATCCACACCACATTTGTAGTAGAGAGCTAGCTGTCTCCTTTCTCTGCTGTATTCTTCTCTTGCAAACTCAGTTCTTCCATACCCTCAGGCAACTAAATACTGAGTTGAAGTTCTTAAATGGCATGCTCATATAAAAGAACTCACACTTAATTTTTTTATGGTAGGTGCTATGAAAATAAATAGCTATTGGAATAGCACCCTACTACTAAAATCAGCATTTCTGTAAGTCATCTAGAGCACACAGCCTCAAAGTAAACCAACCACAAAGCAGCCAGATTTCAACAGGGCTGGAATGCAAAGCCCTGAGTGGAGGTCTGTTTAAGTATCCTGCATGCCGAAGTGAAAAACCTCAGAAAAAAAACGGTAGCTAATTCAATGAATGAAGAAAAAGCACAAGTCTGAGACTGGAGAAACTGACAGTCCCCTGAGGATGTGAACATCTCAGGGGCTTTACTTTGATCTGAGAGATTTTCATTAACACACTCAAGTACAACATGGGGATCCATAAAAGGGTCCACTGTGGAAAGCAAAGTTGATAAAGATTTTAATCTCCATTAGAAAAGGCTTACAATCACAACACCCATTTATTTAATCTAATATGCCAGGTTTCTTATAAAAAGCACAATAAAGAGGGCTTTCAGAGTCTACCAGCCAATTTGGAAGGTTGCTAGGGAATTATGATAGCATTAAATACATTTGAGTTTATATTGGCAATAACACATTAGTTTGAATAACCCTATTGTGCAAACTTCAAGTTGTTCATGATATCCCACCACTTAGTATTAGTCACAGCTGAGGACTGTAAGGCACAAAGCAAGTAATTGTCTAGGGCAGAAAAGCCCCAATGTCTTCACTACATACTTCTAATGCGACAGAACCTTGGAAGGACTTGCAGACTGCTATCATCTCTGAAGGGAAATGACAGAAGCCTAGGAGAGTTTATATGCACTCAGATCAGTCTGCACCCTGCCCCAGAAGCATCTTCACCTCCCAATCCACCTGGCAGAAACACCAGACCCGACACCCTCTTCCTAGCTTTGCCTCTGCTACATCAGTTTTACCTTCTCTAAGAAGATTTGGGGTCCCTCAATATAGACTATTCTATGATATATTCCTGGTTAACCCCTAGAAATTAACTGCATAGTCAGTAACTACAGAAACAGCATACATATTACTCGCAGCACTTCGGTAGCAAGTCAGCTGGACCTCACAGCCAGTTGTGTTGAGACTATTTTATACTACAAAAGATACCTGACATCTACAGTACTGCATTTCCTACCTTTGGAGTAAGAATGCTGTTTTATCTCCTCTCTCCCCCACAACGTGGGAAGTCTCCCCCACAAGTGGGAAGTTCCTAAGATGCAGGTGAAGTTCAGGAGAAAACATTAATGAAGTAATGAAGTCAATTGAAAGAAATCCTTATAATATGTATTTATACTATCAAAATGAATCATCAGAGGCTATCTGGACTGCAAAATCTGCCATTGTATCTATTGCTACCTCTCAGCACTTACTACAGCAGATCCAAATACTTAACAGTAACTACTTCTTATCCTATGACAATTAACTTGGAATTATATATCTTATATTTAATCCTCTACCTCCAAACCTAACTCTGGATTGTAACAAGGCAATTTTAACTCAAAGGTTGTACCTCCAAGAAGTGCAAATGAGGCAATTAATTTTGTCACAGCAGTATGACTGAATCAGTACTCCTCATGAGGAGTCACAGAATCTTCAGTTAAGCCACGTGCACCCAGAAATAGCTAAAAATGTATACTTTAAGTGTTACTACAAAGGCTTTTCACTTATCAAATGTTTTTAAAAGGTCACTTTTATATTTCATGCAGCATATGTAGTTGTAATTATAGTTTAGCTTGGCATCTAGTTGGTATTTGATTTTTTTTTTTTTTTAATTTGTTTTGGTTTTTGGTTCATATACCACACCTCAAAATCTGCACTGGAACAGTTCACTTGTTTCATCAAAGAAGGAAAACATTAAAAATGTAAGACTTGCTCCAGAAACCCAAGAACAGCTCTTTACCTTTGCCAAAGTTAATACAGTCTCCATGAAAAGCAAATTCCCCTCCAGCCTTGTGCCAGTGAGACTGTGCAAATGACACCATCTCATTCTCTACTCCACTAGGATTTCGCCACTTCACAGTAAATGGGCTGGGCCTTGCCTCATGTGCCTTGCCTAGCAGCACCAGGCAGAGGAATTATGCTAACATATATCAGGATGGCCAACTTCAACTTTAATTTATGAGCCAAGCATAGTTCACATGTTAACTAACTTGCCAGAGTGAAAGAGTTAGCACTTTGCACATTTCCCCTCACTTTTGTTATAAGCACGAATATGTAAAGCATTCACTCAAAAGTCACATGCATTAAGAACACATTACTAGAAGCAATCAACAAATTTTAAGAAACATTTGCTACAGAACATAGAGCTAGTTCATAAAATGGCAAAGCTAAATGCAGTCTGCAGATACTTTACCTAGCATCGAGCCAACCATAGTTCTTACTACAACTTTTACTATTTTTTCCTCACTAAGTACAATGATTTTTATCAGTACTAAGTTCTCAATAGCATGAAGCTTAATAATTTTGCTCTGTACAATGTTTTCTCTTCAATACTTGGATTACTGTATTTTGGCAAGGATCCAAATAGTGGTGTTTTAGTTGACTCTGCTGTCTTTAACTCAGTATCATGAAAGCAATAAACCGTTTGGAAAAAGACTAGAAGAGACACCGAAACACTTCTTGTCTTCAGTAGTATGCACACAAGCCACCCTTGTTTTCAAAAAAGAAGTCCCAACTATGTTCTGATACCAGCTTAAAGCTTCTATCACTAATTCAATTAGACTTTGAAATGAAAATTCAGGCAGAAACAATTTCTCAGTGATTAATCTCAATAAAGCATTTGATAAGTAGGCCACAGATTACCAGGGTAGGTAAAGTGATAACTCAATATTGTGTACTTTCAACTTCTCACTTCTAAAGGCCTTTCTCCTGCTAAGGAAAAGCAAGACTATTCCAGCTCATCAGCAATCTAATTAGGAAAGTGCATGAAATACAAAATATAGTCCAAAAAAAAGTCATAAGCATAACATCAGGAATATATACATCAGAAACAGGGCAGAAATAGGTTTGCCTAATGCACTCTACACAATTCACTTTTAGCAACAGCAAAAGTTACATTTTTAGTCATACCTACCATTCCATCACGAGGTCCTGAGTTTTTATTGTTTCAGAAGAAGCTGTAATAGTTATTAGTGTCCCAGAACTTCAGCACTGGTTGGCAGATGTTACAGTGAATGGTTGAACTAGTTTCCACAAGGAAGATGCATTGCCAAACTATACACTCTGCCTTATGGTAGGCTAGAACAGGTACTCTATTTTCTCTATGAGAAATTTTTCTAGGGGCTGAGATGTTTCACCTTTCCTTAAAGAAAACAGAAATTCACATCCCTCAATTTAGAGAAATTGCTTTGGCCCTTCAAGTCAAATGATAGCTGTACTTACGACATTATCTTTCTCCACATTTAAGTTTCATATAGTTTTAGCCCCTTACATCACTACTGATCTCTTAGATCAGAGGTGATAAATCTAATGCTTTCTAACAGAAACCTTTAGCCTTGAAATATGACTGCTAAATAAACAATCAAAAAGTTGACAAGAGAAAATCCACAATAAAATAAAGCACTATTTAAACCTTTCTATAAAATAAGATACAACACCCTCCAAAGCAAGCATTTAGTTTCTACCCTGTTTGCTTCATTACTGTGCTGTGTAATATAACAACAGCTTAGCAACAGTCATCGAGGAGCTACTCATTCTACTTCAAAGTTCTCAGGCCTGAATTACATTTTAAGGGGGAAGGTGTGACATTAAAAATTAGTCATTAGGACCTCAAAAAGAACTGAGAATAGAAAATATTTTCATCACATCTTGTGCAGCTTGCTGCTAGAGTCATTTTGCAATTGAAAAACAAGAAAAAAATACATATATACAAATATACATACTTCACATTCAAGCAGCTCCTCAGCATCTGCATCAATTTGGCCTTTAAGGTCAGAAACATTTGAAAAGC
The DNA here is from genome assembly GCF_965140915.1 of Aythya marila. NCBI lineage: Eukaryota > Metazoa > Chordata > Aves > Anseriformes > Anatidae > Aythya > Aythya marila. The sequence goes on along the minus strand of NC_139045.1, from coordinate 19,814,531 downwards.
ATGAAAAATAGCTGTTCACTTGAATCATTTTTCTTTGTTTTTATTGCGATTGTTGTAATTTGAATGAGAACCACAAACATGATTAGTTAAGACTAAGGAAGCTATAAGAAGCATCTCTTCAATAATCATAAATATTTATTACAAGAAACAGTGGCCTCCCTTTTGATATGTACAAAAAGCAGATGAGAACAACAACAACATAAAAAGCTATTATTGAGTAAAAACACCACAGCCTCCTATACCTTTTACTGCCACACTTATATTAAATAGGAAATAATCCCCACATTTAAGACCTTGCTATTTACAACTGTAATCTCCCAGAGACTTAGGTAGCCATGGGGAGCATTACCCTTTGCCATAATAGCAATAGAACCAACAAAGACCAGCAGCAGGATAAGGCAGCAACAGCCAGCATGTACCCCTGACAGGCATTTATAAGTCTTGTCTTACCTCACAAGAAGAGCACCACAGGGACCAGGGCAGGAGGATGTTTGATGGCAAGCAGCAGGATACTGTCCCTTTTCCTATGATGATGATGGTGGGGTGAGCAGGTGTGATGGGCCTGCACGCTGTGACCAGTGTTCCTAGGCTGGTGACCCCACCTTTCCCCTCAAAAAAAAAAACAAAAAAAAAACATGGAAAGAGCCAAGCGTTACACAAAGGTGCATGTTCAGGGAAGAAGTTCAAAGTAGATGGCAAGTCTGCTGTCTATATGGTGCATACTATGCCCTTGCAAAGGGCTTTGTTTAGGCCTGGAGTCTGGCGTACATGTGCCTGCTTGGGGAGGCTTACTAAGTGGCACAACATGGAGGTAAAAACATCTGATGGCATTTGCAACTTGAATACCTCATATGGAACAGCTGTCTGGGTGGCTCAGGGCTTCCTGGAAAGGGCCTTGAGTTGTGAGGAGATTTTCACAGGTGTGATAGATGATTTTAATGGTGTTGCTGGCAGCAGGGGTGGTCTGCGTCAGCAAAGGTCCTTGTGCTGGGAGGTGTTGGTATAGGCCTGTGGTTCTGAGTGTCCATCAGTGGCAGAGGTGGGTGAGCACCTGTACCTGCTTCTGTCTGCTGGGGAAGTGGAAGGTCTTGCCCGGCTACAAGAGACTCCTTCAGAAAGACTTTTGTAGCAAGACAAAAAGGAGCCTGTTGTGGCAGGGAGCTATGTCCAAGCCTGGTGGTGCCTTGGAACATTCTGGGGTGGAGGCCTGTGGGTGGTCCAGTCCTGCCTGTCAGGGGAGTGTGATGGTGTTCATAAGTGAAGGAAACTGTGGGGCTATAGTAATGTGAGAAGGGAATGAAGGGACAGAGCCTTGTCCAGGAGTGGTAGATGTGTAAGTGATATGGGAGGCAGGAGTGTGCAGTGGTAGCAGCAGCCTGTGAAGTGCTGGGGTTGTAGAAGGGAAGGTGTGGGGTGGGGGAAGTCCCCACAGGTGAAGACAGCCTCCCTGTGCTGTGGAGGCTGCAGGATTGTGCAATAATATCATAAAACAAGAGCTTCAAGTCTGCAGGGACATGTAGTTTCATGAGAAGGAACTTATGGGGGACCAAGATCTTCCAGAGGAAAAGCAAGTGTTTAATATGCATTTTGTTTGCTGTGGAGGTGGCAGGAGTATCTAAATACTTCTTATCCAAAAGAGATCGTAGTATTTTGGAAGAAAAGGAGGTGGGTTGGTGCCTGTCTGCAGCTTCTGTACGCCGTGAAGACAACATGAGCAGGAGGAGTGTGTGGCAGCAATGACTTGAACTTAACTGCCTTCTCTTTGAGGGGGACTAGGGAAAAGTAATGTGTGATGTGGGAGAAACCTTCTCAAGGATTGACGGATACTTGTGTGGGCATCTGAGGCAGAAAGTATGTGGTGGTATTTGTAAGAGAAGGCACTATTTTTTGGGCAGGTTTTTGTGGGAGTGGACTGCTAGCAGGGGAGTATAGTGTTGCCCAAGCATGGTATATGCCTGTGAGCAGTTTCCAGCTGCTGTGGGGCCATCAGGAAGGTGGCTGCAACAGTGCCCGGAGCATGAGTGATGTGTGAGCAGACTTGTGGGTTTGTGGGGATGGTACCTCCTGTAGGATGGCTAGGAAGCTTTGCACAGGAGGAGCAGCCTGCATGCTACTTGCATTTGTGGAGGTAGCAGGATGTGTGTGGTTGTACTGATGCTCACAAACTGTGTGAACAGTGTTCATATGGGCTTGTCTTGTGAAAATGACCCCTGTAGAAAGGTTTAGCCTCTCCAAGGAGGGGCAGATGCTTGTGTGAGTTTACATGGTCTATGAGGGCAGCAGAGCAGGTAGGAATGTGCATTGGTGATGACATTTACTAACAAAGTACCTTGCATACAAGAGTAATTTAGGTGGGCTTTCAGTCTCTGGAAAAGGGATCTGTAGCAAGGGGGTGGAGGAGATCTTCCCTGAAAGAGGAGATGCATTTTAGAGAGGCATGGCGAAGTGTGTTGCAGCAGCATGTGTTCATGAACAGAGGTATTCAGGCAGGCTTGCTTGCTGTCTTGTGAGAAACACGTGGGGAGAGCAGCCTTCCCTGGGACTGACACATGCATGTGTGCAGCTTCCATATGTTGTGAGGGCGGCGGGGGTGGCAGGAGAGTGCAGTGATATTCATGAGCTGAGTGCCTCATGCTTCAGTGGGCTTGTCTTTCAAGAGGACCTGTTGTGGGGGTGGTGAGGAGTCTTGCCCTTGAGCAGCAGATGTCAATGCTTCCATTTGCTCTGGGGATGTCAGGGGTTTGGCAGCAACATAGGATAAGGGCCTTTGAGGCTTGGTGAGAAGATATCCTTTGGAGTGTGGTGGGGAAGCTTGGCGTAGAAGAGGCAAACACCAGGGCATGCCTTCTGTTCCAGGTTTGGGGCAATAGAGGGTATGACGGGGTTTCCAAGCTAAGTTCCTCATGTTTGGGAGGCAGTTGGGTAAGCTTGCAGCCTTGCAGGAAAGAAATTGCTCAAAAGGGTGGAGGGAGCCCTGTTGAGGGGTGGCAGGTATCTCAGAGAGAGGAGGAAATATGGATATGGCCATGCTGCTAAGTGTTCCATGCCCAATTGTGTTTGAATGTTGTTTGTGAGAAGGGGGGGAACCTTGTCCAGGTATGAATGCCAGTGCACAGCTTCCATTTGGAAGGGCTGGGCATTTCTCAGGAGTAGCTTTTTCTAGGAGTGGCAGAAGCTTTTGAGGGGAGATAACGGAGGCAAGAGCTTGCTGTGGTGACAACATCATGATCAAAGTGAAGCTCGTCTGGGCAGGCTTGTAGTCATACAAAAACACATATTCTTTGGGGTGAGGAAAGCCTTATCCTGGAGTGACTACTGCCTTTGGTCAGCTTCTGTTTGTTGCTTTCTGTGTTTGTAGGCACTGACATGTGTGGGGGCAGAGGAGTTTATGAACTCAGTGACTTACACTTGGGGGGTTCATCTTAAAAAGGCAATTCCAGCAATGGAGAATGGATGGTGGTAGATAGACAATTGCCCATGAGTGGCAGATGCCTGTGATGATGGCATAAGCTGCAGAAGAGGTGCCTTGAGTTTCTGTGCTTGAGCTTTTTGCTGAGGGGTGGTTAACTCCCCACCTGCATTTCCCACATCTTAAGTGTATTTACAGGAATAAGAAAAGTGAGTAACAGCCTTAGAAACAGTTAACCTCTCATGTTACTTTCTATGGGCTCTTGCAGTGTCACATTCTGTAGCTTTAAGCAGCTTTTCCTAGCTGTCTCTTAGTCTGGGGAAGCTTTCTCTGGAGCCTTCTACCCACCTGAGCCCCTTTTCCAAACAGATTTGCAGCAACTTCCCCTCAGCCTTTAGCTTCTACTCTCCTAAACTCCCCTAACTCCCTGCTTCACAACACTTGTTTTCAGAACTATCACACTTCGGTCTTTCTCTTCTTTCCTATTCTCTACTTTATGCCTGGCAGAAGTGCAAGCTCCACATGGCCCAGCTGCATCACATGCCCTCTTAGTGCCCATGTTTCCAATTTCTTTAACTCATCAGGGATTTCTGTTTGCTGGTGCCTTTATGCCACTTCCAGATGGAACCAGGAAGATGATTTTGAGAAGTTAGGCTTTTGCAAGCTGATTTTATGAAGCTGCAAGTCCTCATACACCAGTAATGTCTTCTAGGCAGTACAACATCTAGCTGTAGTTCCAAGTTTAGAAATCCCAACCTTGATGCTGTCTAATGCTGTCTTTTTAGAATTTGGACTGTGGTTAGTCTGGGTTATAGTTTAACTTGATTGGTATGATACTACTTTCATTCCAAATACTGCCCACTGTGCCAAGCATGCTGTTATACCAGGGGTATCCACAGGCAGGGCAAAGGTCACTGATTAATGTTTGTTTGCTGTAGAGGAAAGAAGTGCTGGGCAAAAGCTGAAATAGAAGGGGAAAATCTGACATAAGCATTCTTACTAGCTGAGATATGGGTTTCATCCTTCAGAAAGCCTACTAATATAATAGGGCAGGAAAAACTGCTTGTTACAAAGAATCTTTATGCTAAAGCTGTTATTCTTTAAAAAAAAAAAAAAAAGTCAGGATTTATTGGTTTTGAAAACATCCTACATATGCTAAGTTACCTTACAATGTGATATTTTAGTTTATTTAGTGCTTGTCTCTTAAGGAATCTCGTGGAAGTAATGAAAGCTTTTGTTACAGAAGTATGCTGCAGAAACAGGTACAGCTGTGACACATCTGCTGTTACAGTCACTGGTTGTAAGAAATGTTTCAGTGTTCTTGTAGTCTTGCAGTACTATTTTGAAGACTTCTCTCAGCCTAACAGATCACTCTTCAGCTATGTTGGCCTTGTAGATCTAGATACCGAATCGCAGATATTGGCTCAGGTTGTTGATGTGTAAAACTGTCCAGTAAGGTGCTAAACTTGATTCTGCCTGGTGTTGTGCACTCTCTGGACTGCTGCAATGTTGGCATGCACTGCTAATTTTCTGTCACGCCAAAATCAGATCTATCCTCAGATGCCTTAAGGTTCATTATTAACGACCTAAAATACAGGGCAAATACCTGAATTTTATATTTCTGTGAGCTGTAATTTGCTGCAGTAGTTTTGCTCATATAGTAAGCCTAAGAGTACACCTACACTCCAATCTTCTCTGGCAAGTTCAGTTGCAGCAGAAATAGTTAATGATACAGCAACCACTAGGAAGATATGCAGAGGTCTTAAGTGAAAAAAAAAATAAAAATGGATGAGGAAAGCAATCTGCTCCCATAAGAATGTTTTACATCTGATAAGTGGAGTGAACAAAGTAATCTGTCCCCTTTGTTGTACTCTTCATAAGGGTTTCAATGAGTCAGGTACAAAGCTGTGAGCCTTTAAGTCTGGCTGTTGAGGGTCTGCCCTTGCCTGTTAGGGAAGTAGTAGTCTATGTGAATGACCCAGTTGGAACCACAGCAAAGAGGAGCTTAGAAAAGGAGGTATTGCTGACATCAGCAGTCCTTTCTCAGTGAAAAATTCAGATGTGATGTAAATGGGTAGTGCTGGAGATGCTCATGTGCCTTACCTGTTTCTAATTAGAGAGATCAGTGACTTGTGACAAATACTCCTTTCCCCTGCCACAGCCACAAGACTGTAGGATCTTTTTTACTGAGGCTGTGATGAAGTACAACGTGTAGAAGAACCTTTATAAACTTTTTTGAGACTGATAACCCAATGTGGTTAAGGTATCCATGCCAATTTCCTTCTCAAAGAGGCAGTTTCTAATTTTTCTTGTGCAGATGCTTTCTTTGTATGAAAGTATTCTGTTTTGTCTTTCTCTGAGGTTGTTTTGGTTTTGTTGATACTAAATAAGATTAAAATAATCCTTTCTGACTTGGGTAATGTAGACTTTGAGATTCTTCATATATACAGTAATAGAGCATCTGAGAAAAAATTGCATTTGGATGTCTTCTATTTTAACTGAAAAGTCTCCTGTGTTTGGTTCTCTTTAATCTACTAGCAGCATTTGGATGAAAAGGATGATTGCCCTCAAATGTGTCACGACAGCTTGATCTCCTCATGCTGCAGTTAGTGACCCATCTAGAGAGCAACCAGACTGTATTGCACTGAGACAAAACTTTTCCTGGCCTAACCTTTTGAAGGGTATAGTGCCTCATATGCAGAGGATTTTAGTGGAGTCAATACAATCAACATGGAATCAAGACTGAATTTGTTCATACTGAAGTGTTTGTACTTGATTAAAGATGCTTTGCATTGCTATTATTATTATTATTTTTGTATGAGTTTCATAACAGAAAGGAAGCATGCAGGTATGTGTTATAACGGCAGATACAATTTATGGACTGCGTTCAGTTACAGGTTTTGAAAGAAATAAACTCCCAGACTAGAATTCCAGAATACTTTTCTTGCCTTTGCTAGTAGCTGCCACCTGTTGTGTACCTTTGGCATCTCTCCTATTACTACTCACTAGAGGGAAAGAAGAGATTAGAAGCATACTGATATAGCCTTTGTTGCAGGCTCTTTTTATCAGTGTTCCCTTAGTTTGTCCATTTCCTTTGAAGGACAGGATGAACAATAAAACAGGCATAATGCTTGCTCAACAGTTGGAGTGTTGTGTTTTGCTGAGATGTATCTAAAAATGTGGTATTCAGCAATGAGATTTAAGGGTGTTTAGACTACTGACGTCAGTGGCTGATGATGATTGAAAACAATTAATTTTCTTACCATGAAAGATAAAGGTGATTTTGCTATGATCGGTACCTCTGTCTCAATAAAACCTTTCTGTTGATGGTGGATTAATATTGAATGGTGGCTCACAAATGTCCTATTAAGGAATAACAGGACAATTTTAGTTCTGCTGTGATAAGATGCTTTGTAATTTTACTCTCGACTCAATTTAGCAGCCTTGTTTGCTTTCTTCAGAAAACCTAGTGGGGCTTCTACAATTCTGACTTCTTCAGTCCTATAAAGCATGGCACAATATAATTTGAGGACAATATCTGAAATTAATATTTTGTTTCTAACACAGCTGGAAATATTATTCTCCAAGTGTTTTCTAGAACAATTTTTGGTGCAAAATAAACCAGATTGAATACAGGTTTGAAGCAACACACTGTAAACGTCGACTTTTTCCAACATTTTATCTTATTTGTAAAGTCATATTCTCTCCCTAGAGAGAACTGAGATTCATCTCACAAAATGAAACACTTTTTTTAGATTTGCTTCTGGATGTGTTTAAACACCTGGTTGACACATAAAGTATGTCTGTAAAGATGTGGTAGGATAAGATACCCAATGTGCATATCTTTGTGCATGAGCAATCTGTTTTCATGAAACTCTGCTTGAGCAAGATTTGATCTGACATCAAGCACTGAAATTTAATCACCTTCAAAAAATAGAAATAGCAGGTGAGATGGGACAACTCAATCTGGCAATTTTGTGTCTATGTTTTAGATAGGGAAGTTATTTTTATTTGGGCATCTTGAGAGGCTGGGAGCCAGACAGCAGGGAGCAGTAAGCCTCAGGGATGGCATGGTGACGTCACTCACATGTTGGAGTGACTGGATAACTGGTGCATTTTAAAACAAATTTTATCTTGTACCTTGTAATAACATTCTTTGTCATGGTATGGAAGCCTGTATTTAAAATATGGAGCATATCGGATTTTCTGGTGAGAATTTTTAGCAGAAAATACTGATTATTATTATTATTTATTTATTATTTTTTTAAGAATTGTTCCTTTAAGAATTGTTCCAAATTTTGTTCCTTTGGAAGTGTTTCATAGAGAAGTCTGACAGCCAAGATAGAGTTGCAGTCAGATTTAAAAAAAAAAAAAAAAAAAAAGGCTGATGAGGTTATTCATCTACTTTCAAAGTGTGTTCAGGGTCAAGGCCTTCCTTGCCAGGGAAGTCCAGAAGATAACACAGAGAGAAAACCAAACTAAGACAGCCAAGTGTGGTGCATGTGACTGTCCTCTTCTGCGTATTGCACTGGCTGCTGTCCTAGGTGATGCACAAATTGAAGGAAGATTTTTCTATTCACTTTTCTGGTTTAAACAACTTTTTCCCAAAGAAAGACTGGGAGTCTGATTTCTACTTAATAAGAAGTTTTGGATTATAAAATAAATAAACATGAACACGAGAGTTGATGTTTGTGACAGTATCCCAAATTACTCAAAGGATTAGCCTGAAAATTTACTTCTATTGAAAACCTCTGCAGTATAATTTGTTAAGTTAAAGTTTGTCAGTTTTCCAAATGTACTTTTCATATCCACCTGGCTTGTAATAGGGAACTTGACAGCACGTCCTGAAATGTTTGTCAGAATTATTGGGATCTTCATAGGGAATTTAGTTTTAAACCTTGTACAACTGATTTTTTTGTAAACCTTCCTGCATATAGAAAATAAATGATGCAATACGTGCACCATAATGCTACAATACTATAGTTAGGCTACTGATTTTTTTTCTTTGTGCTTCAAGTGTGTGCATTTCTTCAACGTGTTGTAACTCATCATTATTCTATATTGGTGCAAATTCCTGAAAGTCAAGCAAGCATGTTTTTTAAACAGAATCCTTGGCAACAAGAAGAAAAGAAAAAAATCCAAAGGGTTTATTTTTCTAAAGATCAACAGAGGCTACAAGTTGAGAGGTGAATCAAGTAAATTGGATAATTTCCAGAAAGTGAGATTAAGAAGAAAGGAAAGAATCTTACTCAGGAAGCAAATGATTCAGTAGTTTTCTAGGACTCAATAGCATGACACCAGTGAGCCTTTTAGTCCTCAGTCTGCAACTGTGTTTGTTATTTCCTTTCTGAGTTAAGTTCAGTTTGCTTTACTTTTCATGCTGTCCCCTAGCAAAAGAATGAGTCACCTCCTGCAAGCAGATCTATGTTCCAGAACAATACGAGTTTTTATACATGAACTGAACAGTTTTCAAAGTCAGAAGAGTGCAAAACAAACAGGTTCCTTAGAAAATACTTGAACAATTGTTGATCATTAAATAGTTGCAGGCAGCTCCTTCACTGATGCAAATAGGCCTAGCCTCCATTGACTTCGATAGAGCTGAGTTGGACCATTACAATACAGGAAGAGATTGGATAGGGAGCTGTTACCACCTTAATTTCAGGTTTTATTGGAAGGGATACTGCAATATTTTCTCTTGAGCAACTCTCATCATCCCTTGCCGCAGTTCTTAGATGCTAACTAAATGAAATCATTTTAGTTCTCCTTTGCTCAGTAAGTACTATTAACCTCATCGATACTACTAGGCATTTGAAACTGGGTTCAGCATTTGCTGGAGCAGCCGTGAAGTTCTAGAGTACCTGAGCAGTGAGCAAAGCTCTATTTCCTTTTTCTTCCTGGATCCAGCATACAGAGTCAGTAGTTAATTTCAGCTAGGAAAAGAAGGAGCAGGAGATGTCCCGGCTCTAGTACTGAAGAGAAAAAAAGTCAGATTTCTCATGCTGATGTTGGCTGCTTAGTCTTGTGTGGCAGACTCTTCAAGAGTTTAAAAATTTTTGATAATGATTATGGTTGCCTGTTAATTTACTTTATTATTTTCTTCAAAAGCAGTGAAAACATTTGGAAGTGAAGTTTATGGAAAAGACAGTTACTTCTATTAAAATCAGCTATATAAAGTCCCTTATTTTGGAATGGGGCTTTGTCAATATATAAAACTTCATTCAGTTGCATAGTTGTATCCTACTTTTCTCTTGTTTGCATCATTCAGGATATATAAGGAGAATGTCAAAATCAAAAGTATCACTTGTAATCTACTTTAGAATGCTTTTGCCACCTGAGTTTTTTTTTAATTTTATTTTCAGATAAGTAAGAAAATTCCAAGAGTCTTCTAATTCTGTAATGTAATGTTGACTTACATATATGAATTTTATGGTTATATTATATATGTCAAATTCCTTGTGTTTTCTATGAATGCTAAAATGATGAGGAAAATATCAGTGCAGGAAATCTTCTTGCCCCCACACCTTTTCCTAGTATGAAAGCAGTTAAAATAAGAAAATTACAGCAGTTATTTTCCTTCAGTGATGTTAACTCGTATTCTTAAGTATTTAAATGCTTTGAATTTATTTATCAGTGAATTTCAAGACCTCTATGCAGTGGAGAGTGTAAGGCAAAGAATGTTAATGCATATGGGCATTGTAAAAAAAAAAAAAAAAAAAAGGCATTTTTTCACTGAACCAAAGCTGATTTTAGAGGTCTTTTCCAGCCTAAATGATTCTATGATTGTATGTTCTAGGTAAAGTAATCTTGCCTCTGTTCTTGCCACAGAGGGAATGGACAGCAGAAACTGTTGTTTCAACACCTCGATATCTTTGGCTAATGAATCTCCAGCACCATCCAACTTACTCTCTCTTTTGGTGCATTTACAGATATGAGAAAGGGAGTGCCATATTGTAGGTCATACTTCTAATTCTTTCCTGCTTGCAGGCTCTGGGAAGATTTTTTGCCACCAGAACAGTGCAATGTAAATGCAGCAAACTACAGCAAAATGCTAGGCTCCTTTGGAGCAGATATTCAGCCTTAATTTCAAAGGAACAACTATATTATTCTCTCATTTTTGCTGGAATATGACCAATTGAATTTAAAGTCTGAGCTTGAATATGCAAAGAAAACATGTTTCTCCAGGCACCATTTCTATTTGGTCTGCTGCAGTCTTGCATAGCCCACACTAAATCTGCTTAGAAGTGTAGTTATTGATATAGGGTGTTTCAGCTTCCTGCTGGCACTGTGTAAAGCTCTCCATTTAAGGCTCATGGCTATAACAAAATATTATCACTGTAAATGTTTTCCAGTATCACATGTAAGGCTGTATAATATAAAGGGAAGCTTGATGCTGGTTTTTGTTTTAAGTGATATTTTTAGTGCTTTTCTTTAGTCAGCTTGAGATGTGACCAAGTGAAAACCCACTGAGAGGAAATAGGCTGGCCTGAACTTCCTGAAATAGATTACATGAAGTCTCATTTCTTTGTTACAAAACCATATAATAGCTGACGCTGGAAGAAGGAACCTTTGGAGAGTTAGTCCAACTCCACTGCACAAAGCAAAGTTACCTAGAGCTGGCTGCTCAGGGCCATCTGTGTCCAGTTTTGAATGTGTCCACAGACAGATCTTGTGCATCTGAGCAGCCTGTTCCAGTGTTTCATCACCCTTGGAGTAGAGGTATTTTTGTTTAAACTATTTCAGTTTCCTATTGCATCATCCTTTCAGTGAATAGCACTGAGAAGTCTGGCTCAGTCTCTTTACATCCTCCGATCAGATACTTATCCACACTGAGATCTGCCCTGATTGTTCAGAGAATCAGAAAAATGGATCATAGACTTGCCATCTCTAAAAACTGCAGCCTTAAATTGAAGATCATAAGTAGAGATGTAAGATGAGTTTGTGTACCTATAAGCAGTCACTTGGTCCTCCAAGTGAGGACTTGCATTCAAGGACTTGCAAGGACTCGCCTTGCATTCACCTGTCAATTCCCAGAAGATATGTTCGTGTGAAGGCTGATAGTTTTTGAAACAAACATCTCTTACAGATTTTATCTTCTGATGCCTTACTTTTACAGTGCTGTAAGTGGATGGCATTGTTGGTATGTACTTTTGGATTCTTGCCTTGACCCTGATGAAATCCATTCAAGCAATGGGATTAAGGAAATGATCTTTGACTATATCTTTCCAGCCCATATGATAGACTTTTGGCTTCTGCAAAGGTTATGTTAATCTAAACACCAGCATTAAAATGACCCAAGAAAACAAGTCCTTTTTAGGAATTCTAAAATCAGTTTGTTTCAGGGTGTTTGTTTCCAAATAGGTTTGATGAACTAGAAATGCGGAGGTTGAGTATGCACTAAGAACGCTTCTGTTATGATTGACTACAGAGGCTAGTTTTGTGTGTTATGAAGTTACGTAATTTATATGCCTTGTGTAAAAAGTTTCCTCAAACTTTTGTATAATCATGTTTTTTTCCTAAGCTGCTGGTGGAACGTTGTACTTGGACTTCTTTCCTTAGCTGCCTGTTGTTCATGCAGCTGTTGGTAATGTAGTTAGGCTCTTGCCTCTACTTGGAATTATTTGGAGTGTCACTCTTCTCCCATCTTCACTTTACATATTTGTTCTTAGGCCTGATGAAAATTGTTCTTCTGTATGTGCATCTGCATAGTTTAGTTTCATCTCTTCTTTGTACAAGGCAATGTTTCATTTGCCCATTGTCAAAAAATCAGAGGTTGTTTTATAGTTGTAAGTGAAAGCATTATTTGATTTATGTCACTGCAATGATATCTATTGTATCCAAATAAGTTGAGTCTAAAAACTAACTAGGTAAGCAGGTCAAATTTGATGAAACATATTTGCAATGATATTACAAAGCAGTTTTGAGTAGATGGAGAAGACTCAATGTTTGCATTGCTATTAAGATATGAGATGGCTGTTCTTATCTCATAGCCTAAACTCTTTTCAGTGGTAACCTGTTTTGTTTTTTTGTTTTTTGTTTTTTTTTTAAAAAAAAAAGGAAAACTTGGTGAAGTAATAATTTATGTGAAAAATGTGCTGACCAATAAAAAATAAAAATAATAAAAAAGTGCAGCCTCATGTACTGCAATCCAAAACACCAAAACACTGTACGAGCTGCATCAAAGTGGATTCTATTATATGGCTCTCATCAGCAGGCAAACATGGTCATAACCTTGGTAAAAACATCTTTTCTAGACAATTCTAAAGTCAAAAATACTGATTAGCAAGAAAACTGAAGCATTTAAGATGTTTTTTTTTTTTTTTTTTTTTTTTTATGCAGAGGAAAAAGTGTTTCACACTTTTAACAAGCTAATGTGTTAAATGAGCTTATAACTAAAGTAAATTACAGCATAAGTCTTACTATGATAATTTTTCAAAGAGGACTAATTTAAGGTTGCTATGCCTTGAAGTTAAGGATGTGTAGTTTCGTCCTTCTTGGCAATCTAGATCTGTAGTTGTTTGTTAAAACACAGAGTGTTGGTTGTGGGCAGAGGTGATAGCTGGGGTCTCCAGCAGGTATCAGGAGCTTGCTGAAGATGACTGTGTGTGTTCTAGAGGAGATGAATGCTCGTCGTCATTGGCAGGCCAGTGCAGTGAGGCAGCACAGGATGCCTGCTGGGCCTCTTTAATACAACTGTACAGCCTGCAGTGTCCTGAACTTTTTCCCTTAAGTGTGCTCAGTTGCCCCTTAGAGAAGCACCATTCTTCTTCAAAGGATTCTGCTTTGGTCTGCATAAGGGATGTAAACATAATTGCTCACACAGTTATGAAACAAGAAATGAACTCTGCCAAAACAAAAACAAACAAACAACAAGCCATAAAATGTCAAACTCTGAAGTAAGTTACATCTGGATTGCAGTAAAAATTGGTGGCATATCTAACAGGGTCTTCTCTAGTGCTTGTTTGCTCATCTTTTTTACTTAATCTAAATAGCCACCGTTTTGCATTATCTTTCTCATTCAATACCATTGGACTTGATCCAGATGAACACTTCTGCCATAATTTATGTTCATTCCTTAAACTAGCATTTAAAAGTAATTTCATATGGATGAGGAATGTAAGTTGATAGCTTAATGACTTCCCATGCTTAAAATAATGAATTCAGCATGCTAAGGAGCAATATAATGTGAATAGTGCCACAGATTGTTTCTTGTTGTTTTGTTTGGTTTTTGCTCAGTTCGAGTTAGAAGAACAGGGTGTGTACTTGCACACTAAATAAATGTGTGCAGGGGAAATGCCCAGGTCTGCGCTCCATTCTGTACACTGTCATAACCATTGTTTCTTATTTCAAAGATAGAAAGCTTGCCTTTTATCTTGGCAAATAAACATTTTTGTGGCTAGATTTCATTATTTATGTTTATCAGACTCCTTATGCTTTTGCATAAATCATTAGGATTAATTTTTAATGTAACCTAGATAAAACAGAATCTCGTATATTGTAATAAATTTCATGTTAACTACCAGTTGCATGAATACCTGTATTCATGTGGTATGTGAATATAATGCTGCTTGTCTCACTCTCATCTTTCGTGTTTTCAAAGACAAGTTTGGAAAGGTATGCATGAGAAACCTATTGCTGAGACCTGGGGTAGCAAGTTTCCCATAGCATTCCTAGAATACCAAAGGAAGAAATATGCAAATCACTTCAAACCCAGACACTTTGGGCACAGCTTACAAATTAGTCTTTTCGGCATAAATCCTAGTTCAATAGCTTAATTATTCAACTGTAGTTTTGCACTCCTGCTACAAAAGCAAGGAATTTCAAGCACATTGTTTGTGAGCTGCTTACAAGCCCTCCCCTATGAACCTTGGACCTTTTTCTTAACTGCTGCAAAGCGGGCTGAGAACATACCACAGAGCAGTGCACTGGAAGAGTTTTTAAATGTTAATGAATAATATGATCACTTTATTAGGGAACTTTTCCATGATGTGTTTCCAGGCACTCTAGAGGAATGTATTTGTGCACACAATGTTTTATTTGCTTAAGAGAACAAATAACTTTTTTGATATCCTTTGACCTTCTTTTTTCCCCCTTTTTAAATTTCAAAGCTGTTGATGTAAAACTTCTGTGAAAAGGACAGGATAACTTGCAGAGAACAGTGTTGTAATGTCTACTGTAAGTGTTTTTAAAGAGCCATGATACGTTCTGTATCCAAATGATTAAGGAGATCTTTTCTGTGCAGCAACGCTAATCATTCCTTCAATTATTTCCCTGAATAGCTTTGAGAGCTCTCATACCTCATATTCCTTCATCTCATGTTCCATGACAGGAATGAAAATTGTCTGTAATTACCTAAAGTGGACACTACTTCCTATGTGAGTTCATGAGATGTGTAAAAGCATAATCCTATTTGTATCTGGTATCAAAGCTAGGTAATATTCTCACATATGGGGAAGATACAATGGAGGTGTGATTGGAATTTTTCAGGTGATTTCTCCATAGAACAAGTTGGCAACTTGGAAAACTATGCTGTAAATTAAAACTGCCCATCCAAGCAGCTGTAAATTGCGTGACCAGCACTTACTCAGCAAATAACTTCCTGTGGACCTCACTGACCTTGTCAGTATTGCGAGGAGCATGGCTTCAGATGGAGAGAAATTGCTTTTGAATAGTTGCTCTGAAAATGTACAAGCAGGCATCTCTGTAACAGGAGGCATGAGAAAAGACTAAAAACATGAGAAATTATAAAACATAGGAAAAATCTTTTTTTTTTTTTTTTTTTTTTTTTTGTGTGTGTTTGTGGTATTCCTGATTCATAGCTTTCTTGCTTGTTCCTACTTTGTGTTTAAGGTTACAGCTCCAAGAATCTTTTTTTTCTTTTTCCTGGAACAATCTCAGCTTGCTTGAAGGGCGAGTCCTTGGATGCCATATTTATGTCAGAGCCATCTGGCTGACATGTTCATTGAATTAACATGCAAAAGTAGTAACATGTTCTTATCCCAAAGTTTTACTTCTGATATAAGGTCAATTTAAAGCCAAGTTCAGGTTTTCTAGGAATCCAAAACATGTTTATGTAATGGTCACAGTTGGCAATACTATTGAAATGTGCTGTTCTATGGATGCAGCAGCCTTTCTTGTATTTGTTTAACTTACAAGTAAAAATTATGTATCGAAAAGGCCTTACTTTGAAGCATTTTAGTGTTAAACCCCAGATTATATGAATTTTTTTTTTTTTTTTTTTCTGTTAATTATTCATTCTGCAAAAATCATCCAGGTCACGAGAGACAGAAATGGTTTGAGTCCCCCCTTTTTTAAAAGCTTGTATAAACAGCTTGCTTCCCTAATTTTTGAGTTTTGTAATTCATCTTTTACTTGATCTACAAGGTGGACAAGTTATAGAACTGTACTGTGGATCATCTTGCTTTTTGATAACAGTAATTTTATTTGCAAATTATAGGGAAGATAAAGAATATATTCTTTTCACAAAATCATTTAGTTTGGAAGAGATGTCAAGATCATCGAGTCCAACCTCTGACCTAACACTAACAAGTCCTCCACTAAACCATATCACTAAGTTCAACATCTAAACATCTTTAAAGACCTCCAGGGATGGTGACTCCACCACTTCCCGGGGCAGCCCATTCCAATGCCTCACAACCCTCTCAGTAAAGAAGTTCTTCCTAATATCCAACCTAAAACACCCCTGGTGCAATTTTAGCCCGTTCCCCCTCGTCCTGTCACCAGGCATGTGGGAGAATAGACCAACCCCTACCTCACTACAGCCTCCTTTAAGGTACCTATAGAGAGCGATAAGGTTGCCCCTGAGCCTCCTCTTCTCCAGGCTGAACAAGCCCAGCTCCCTCAGCTGCTCCTCGTAGGACTTGTTCTCCAGACCCCTCACCAGCTTCGTTGCCCTTCTCTGGACTTGCTTGAGCACCTCCATGTCCTTCTTGTAGCGAGGGGCCCAAAACTGAACACGTTACTTGAGGTGCGGCCTCACCAGAGCCGAGTACAGGGGGATAATCACTTCCCTAGCCCTGCCTGCCACACTGCTTCTTATGTAAGCCAGGATGCTGTTGGTCTTCTTGGCCACCTGAGCACACTGCTGGCTCATATTCAGCCAACTATCCACCAATACTCCCAGGTCCTTCTCCACCAGGCAGCTCTCCAACCACTCATCTCCCAGCCTGTAGCTCTGCTTGGGGTTATTGCGCCCCAGGTGCAGGACCCGGCACTTGGCCTTGTTGAACTTCATGCAGTTGACCTCAGCCCATCGGTGCAGCCTATCCAGATCCTCCTGCAGAGCTTTCCTACCCTCAAGCAGATCGACACACACACCTAACTTGGTGTCATCTGTGAACTTACTGAGGGTGCACTCGATCCCCTCATCCAGATCATCGATAAAGATATTGAAGAGGACCAGCCCCAGCACTGAGCCCTGGGGAGTGCCACTAGTGACAGGCCTCCAACTGGATTTGACTCCATTTACCACGACTCTTTGAGCCCGGCTATCCAGCCAGTTTTTAACCCAATGAAGTGTACGCCAGTCCAAGCCACGAGTCGACAGTTTCTTGAGGAGAATGCTGTGGGAAACGGTGTCAAAAACCTTGCTGAAGTCAAGGTAGACCACATCCACAGCCTTTCCCTCGTCCACCAAGCGCATCACTGTCATAGAAGGAGATCAGGTTCGTCAAGCAGGACCTGCCTTTAATAAACCCATGCTGACTGGGCCTGATCACTTGGTTGCCCTGTAAGTGCCGCATGATGACACTCAAGATAATCTGCTCCATCAGTTTCCCTGGCACTGAGGTCAAACTGACAGGCCTATAGTTTCCTGGGTCCGCCCTCTGGCCCTTCTTGTAGATGGGCGTCACGTTTGTTAGCCTCCAGTCGACTGGGATCTCCTCCGATAGCCAGGACTGTTGATAAATGATGGTAAGCGGCTTGGCCAGCTCCTCTGCCAGTTCTCTCAGTATCCTCAGGTGGATCCCATCTGGCCCCATCAACCTGTGTACATCCAAGTGCTGTAGCAGGTCGCCAACTTCACGGATAGTGAGGGCCACATTCTGCTCCCCGTCCCCTTCCACCAGTTCAGGGTACTGGGTATCCAGAGACCAACTGGTTTTGCTGCTAAAGACTGAGGCAAAGAAGGCATTAAACACCTCTGCCTTTTCCTCATCTTTTGTAACTAAGTTCCCCCCCGCATCCAGTAAAGGCTGGAGATTCTCCTTAGTCCTCCGTTTTGCTTTAATGTATTTGTAAAACCATTTTTTGTTGTCTTTGATGGCAGTTGCCAGATTGAGCTCCAGATGGCTCGTCTAGATTGGGCTCATCTTTGGGCACGTGGGGACAGACCGCTCCTGTGCCATTAAGATTTCCTTCTTGAAGAGCTCCCAGCCTTCCTGGACTTCTCTGCCCTTCAGAACCACCTCCCAAGGGACTCTACCAACCATTGTCCTGAACAGTTCGAAGTTGGCCATCTGGAAGTCCAATACAGCGGTTTTACTGGTCCCCTTCCTGGCTTCTCCAAGAATGGAGAACTCTACCATTTCATGGTCACTCTGCCCAAGACAGCTTCCAACCACCACATCTTCCACCAGTCCTTCTCTGTTTGTGAAAAGAAGGTCTAGCGGGGCACCTCCCCTGGTAGGCTCACTAACCAGCTGTGTCAGGAAGCTATCTTCCACGCTCTCCAGAAACCTCCTAGACTGCTTTCTCTGGGCTGTGTTGTGCTTCCAGGATATATCTGGGAAGTTGAAGTCCCCCACGAGAACAAGCACTGACGATTTTGCAACTTCTGTCAGCTGCCTGTAGAACTCCTCATCAGTCTCCTCATCCTGGTTCGGCAGTCTATAACAGACCCCCACCAGGATGCTTGCCTTGTTGGCCTTCCCACTGATCCTAACCCATAGGGACTCAACCTTATCATTCCCAGCCTCAAGTTCTGCAACATCAAAACTCTCTCTGATATAGAGAGCCATACCACCACCCCTTCCATGCTGCCTGTCCCTTCTGAAGAGCCTATAGCCAGACATTGCAGCACTCCAGTCATGAGACTGGTCCCACCACGTTTCCATGATGGCAACCAAGTCATAGCCTGCCTGCTGCATGATGGCTTCCAGCTCCTCCTGTTTGTTACCCATGCTGCGTGCATTAGCGTAGATGCACTTCAGTTGGGTCATTGCCTTCTCTCCCAGCCTTGCCATTGTTCCCCCTGGCACAGCTCTAACAAGCCTTGTTTCAGCCCTGGCCCCCTTCTCACCTAGTTTAAAGCCCTCTCAATGAGCCCTGCCAGCTCCTGGCCCAGGATCCGTTTTCCCCTTAGAGATAGGGACCCGTCTGTGGCCATCAGGCCAGGTGCCGAGTAAAACACCCCATGGTCAAAAAAAACCACAAAATTTCTGCGTTGGCACCAGCCTCTGAGCCACGTGTTTATTGGGTGGGCTTTCCGTGTCCTCTCTGTACCCCTCCCTGCCACCATAGGGATGGACGAAAACACCACCTGTACTCCCGCTCCATCCACTAACTCTCCCAGTCCCCTAAAGTCCCGTTTGATGGTCTTCAGGCTTCTCTCTTCAATGTCATCACTGTCGGCCTGGACTATTAAAAGAGGATAATAGTCAGAGGGGCGAACCAGGTTGGGAAGCTTTCTGGCAATGTCCCTGACCCTGGCCCCAGGGAGGCAGCAGACTTCCCTACGGTTAGGGTCAGGCCAACAAATAGGGCCCTCTGTTCCCCTGAGAAGGGAGTCGCCCACAACAATCACCCTTCTTTCTGTCCTGGTGGAGGCAGTCCTGAGATGCAGAGTTGACTTCCTCACCCTAGGCATCCTCCTGGGTAGATTTACTACCTCTTCCTCAGCTACCGGTCTCCCAAGCTCCAGGGCCTCAAACCTCTTGCATAAGGGCACCTGGGAAGGTGGTGCCAGTAGGGTGGGGCACCGCCTGTGATGTCCAGCAGGGACCTGTCTCCATTCCTCCTCAACTCCTAGGTCCCCTGACTCTGCCCAACAGCAACAGGGCAGGGGGTCCACCCCCATTTCGGGTGTCTCACCCCGGTGCCTCAGGTGCTTCAGGCCGTGCAGGGAGTCGCTCCACAAGTCTATCTCCCACTCACACTCCCTGATATCCCTCAACCTCTCGACCTCCTCCTTGAGTTCTGCCATGAGGCGGACCAGGTCATCCACCTGCTTGCACCTCACGCACACAGTCTCTTTGCCCCCCGCAGGTGGTAGCAACAGGCTCAGGCACTCCCTGCACCTGGAGACCTGAACTGCTGCAGTTCTGAGCGGGCAGTCGGTCTGGGTGTGTACAGACTTCCTGGAGAGTGCACTGTGCCTGGTGCACACCATTGCAGCTGAGCTAGTGGTACACCGCCGTTAGAGGAGGTGTTCGTATGGGTGGGGGGGAGCGCTCTGCCCTTCCTGCTCGCCCTGCCTGAGCCAACTGCCGCGCCTCTCCCTTCTGACGCGCCACGCCCTGTTTGCCCGTCCTGGTCACCGCGCTCCCTAGGGGCCGGGGAGGGGGCGCTGCTGGCTCCGCCTACGCCTCGTTCTCGCCTCGTTCCCCTCCCTCGCGAGGGCTGCCAGGACCCGGCAGCTCCCTCGAGTGGGCTCGGTGCTGGAAAAATTAGCCCTGCCTGCCCGATCTCCCGCTCCGCTGCAGAACGCGTCTGCCCCGGAGCCGATCGCCTCGGCAAGTGGCCTTTTTTGGGAAGAAAAAAAATATTTTTGTCCTCTGTACTGGCCTTAGAAGCAGAAATTATTAGGAGGTTAAACAGTGCAGCCCAAAGAAACACTATTTGCTTTCAGACTTTTATGTGTGTTTAGGTATGTCCAACCATTCTGAGGTTAACCAGGGCATTGCTCTTGTGTACTTATTCTTGGATTGAGGAAGAGTGGAGCTTGCCTTCTTGTTCTCTTGCAGATTTTTTTTTTTTTTTTTTGAATGTCAAATTTTAATCTTTCAGCGAACACTAACACTCTGGTAATATCCAGGGTTTAAGGTTGTCAGGTGCTATGAAAATTCACAGATACTAAAATTAATTCACACAATACCCTCCTGCCTATAACAGCTATCTGATGGGAGCAAAAGAATGGAGTAAATAGCAATACAGTAGTGTGTTTAGGGAAATTGATAAAGCTACACACTTCATGATCAGTTTGTTTTCAATACAGGTGACAAAAATCTCATAGGAAGAACTGCAAAAATAGATTTTTGAGCTGTTGATTCCTAATAGCTATATTTGTGCATCCAAATAATAATGTGGTATTGCAGATGACTGCAGATGCCCTAGTCCTCTATAAAATGGAAAACAAGTTTCACCAACACCTATAGAATACAAAAAATGAGAAAAGAGTTGTAAAATGGCCTGCACAGGTTTACACTGTATAGGAACCTCAAATGATAAAATACCTTCTGACTTGCATGTTGGCTATTTGCCACACATGTTGCTCTTATCTTCAGTGGTAATCAAACATGAATCTCCTAGTAAGTTTTTTTGGGGGACAGAAATATTAACCACATTATTCACCACTGCTCCATCAATTCTTGTCCTTAAATACAGAAATCTGTCTTGAGATCTAACTCTGTGTTCTAAATGTTCCGCTAACTATACTTCAAATTCAAAACAAATGATCATTACTATGTGTGAATCAATTTCATAACTAGAGTGTCCTGAAGGTGCAAATGTGGGCATTTTAGGAAGGCATTTGTCCTCATGGCAGTAAGCAAAGTATGCACATAGAGACTTAACTGAATCAGAAGGTGAGAAAATCTCAGATACTTTGTCAGTTAAAAAAAAAAAAAAAAAGACAAAAAAAAAGGCCTTAAGTGCTTGCAGCTCTGTTTTTGCATATTTCTTATGATTTGTTTCCCAGAAAACTGTTATGATAGTTTGTGGTCAGTCTTGTGGGAGGTTATGGCTTGTATCTTAGGAGTAGTAAGTGATTGTCAGGCATCTTGCCACTGTCATAATGAAGCAAAGTTACAACAGCAGTTCCTGCAAAATTCAAAGCTGTTAAATACAGTCAGGTCCATATGTTACTCCTTATGTTATTTAGATAAAATCTGGTAAACTCAGCAGCAGCAGGCCTATGAGACTGTTGATGACAGTACACATCCCAGAGTCTTTAAGGCTGTGGACTTGGCTTTTTGTTCCTAGCTGCAGCTGAATAAGATGATTCATTTTGTGTACATGATGTGTTCAGTTATTAGGAGTATGAATGTAGAATTTCTTTAATTCTACCAAATTTAGTTCAACAAATCAAGCTGTGATATACTTGCCAGGGCAAATAACTCTGATGCCCAGCCAGTTGCAAGATCAGTCTTTACGTTAGAAACATTTCCTTTATGGAACTTTGGACTTCAGGAGCTACTTTATGGGTTTACATCTATCAGAAAATAGAAATCAAATGGCTTGTATCTTTTTTTTGGAGAAAGTTAATGCTGACATCTAGTGGTGGTTTTTTGTTTGTTTGTTTGTTTTTGTTTTGTTTTGTTTTGTTTTTGCATGTACAAAAAACAGAGATTTAGTGGATCAATAAATGTGACAAGTAACCTGATTCTTTGATGCTGTCTTTTCAAAATAATTGACTAAAATATGAGATTGTTATAAAAAGCCTTACTGTGGAAAAAACATCAGTACTAATGTTAATGCTATGCTTTTCAAAGGGTGTTACTGTCTTGCATAGAAAGGATAAAATAAGTTAGTGTTTTCCCTGTCTTTCTTGGAGTTAAAGTACCTGAAATATATTTCCCATATTATCTGTTACTAGTTTTTTTTTTGTTATAACACAAGTGCAGAAATATTTTTTAAATATTCTGGATAAATTATTTTTGCATTAAACTACATTTGATATATTACTCATAATAAAGCAGTGACTAATAGTCACAGGTCTCAAAAGGTAAAGGGATTTCAGTGAATGTGTTCAGTATTTTGCTTCTGTACTTGATCATGTAGAACCATATATCATGAAATCTGCTGTATTTGCTGCCTCTGGTTTCTCCAAGTAAAAGCATTTATTTTTTTTTTAATGCTTTCAACTGATATTTTTATGTGTGTTAACACAGGGAACACAGATCAGACGAGATACATAGTACCTACTGTTTACAATGTGTGTAAGGAAGATCATTTGCAAAAAAGGTACTTTAGCTGTATAGTTTAGGGGTACAAATATCTAGTTTGAAACACCTTTTCTGATTCTGTATACACATTCATATATCTTCATTTTATCTACAGATATTAGGCAGATTAAAGGTGCTGAATTTGAAAAGGGATGCATTTGACTTAATTGTCTTGTTTATGAGCATGGCCATGATCCTCATTTTGCAGAGGGTTTCACAATGTGGTCAGGAACAGCCTGGCACAAAACATTCAACTTATGGGTTATATTTAAGAGGAAAGTTAAATGTAGGCGATTTCTTAGGCAGCCCAACACGTGCTTTTCTTCCCCCAGTATGCATTATACTGTAGACTTGACATAAGCCATCCATGCTGAACGTAAGTAGTTTATTCAGATACAGTGACGTTTCATTTCTCACCCAAATTCCTGGATGTCCAAATACTGGCTTCTAGTAAAGAGAGTAGAAAAATGGTGACTGTCCTGTGGCATACAGCCTAAACTCTCAGTCCTAAAATTTTTAAAGGTTTCTAATGTAGACATAACGTGGTTGTATATGTTAGCTTTTATATGAAGTTGGAGAATTTGAAATATTTTAAAAACTTAATCACAAAATAAGTTAACCTCTGATCCAGACTACACTCATTATAGCTCTGCTTGAGGTTTGTGTGATATTAAGAAACCGTAATACAAGTGTTAACTCAGAGTATAATGAAATCTGTAATGAGTTGATGGAAATTGTCCTTTGAGGTCAGGATTTTTGCTCACTGAATTTTAATTAAAACTCAACTGTTTCAGGATTTCTTACATAGCAAAGTAACTCTATAGAAGGCTGACATGAAAAGGACAATGTTCAAATCAGTTTGCTGCCTCGCTATACACAGATATTATACCATCAACACAAAGTTAACAGCTACTCTGAATACATGCACAGATATATTTGGCTAGGTATGTTAATATCTCAAAATCTGTAATTCTCGTGTTATAAACAGCTTTAGTTTTAGCTCAGAATTTATTTAAAAGCAGCACCTTAATCTCCATTCTGCTAAGCAACTCAGCAATACAGATTTCATCCAGTTTTGAGATCTGATGGGTGTAAGCATGCAATATAACATCCAGACACTAGGAAGGCTGTGTTACTCAGAAGTCAGTATCTTGTTCCATGGTTAAGTAAGTATGTATGTATTTTTATGTACTGAGGAATACTGTTCTCTTGATGGATGGTGACTTTCTTTCTGACGTTTTTCATGTAATTTGTGTTAATTTTCAAGATATGTCTGTGGAATCAATATTACAGCTGAGTAGAAACTTTTTACTAACAGAATGGTTTTCAAGCAGAACTTCAAGCCCTGGCAAATGGACTGGTTTTGCAGTGAATCAGGGTGATTGGATTCTTAGCGTATTGCGTGTAGTGGGGACTGCTAGCGTTAGGTCAGAGGTTGGACTCGATGATCTTGAGGTCTCTTCCAACCTAGAAATTCTGTGATTCTGTGATTCTGTGATTTGCACACAACCAAAAATATTTAGTATGCAAGACTGAAGCTGCTACGAGCTAGAATCACACAACATGCTGCAACAGAGACTAGTTTCCAGCACTTGCGTTCACTGACTTGAAACTTATATTTAAAAACAATAGCCCCAAAGCCCCAAACTTCTTTGCTTATGAACGTTTCTACCAGTAAGCTTTAATATTCACTCCAAGTCGATTGAAAAAAAACATTGCTCAGGAATCACTAATTGCTAAGGAATGTGAGGCTTCCTTTCTTCATTTTTGGAGCCATAACATCTGTATACTGAACTGACTTCAGGCCGTAGGATCTTGGTTCCCTTTGAGAGGAGTCTTTCAGTCATAACTGAACGCTACGGCCTCTTTCCATGAATGCTGCACATTAGCGATTCCAGGTGTTGGGACAGGATGCACTGCTTGGGTTATGATCAGCTCTCAGGCTGGGATGTACCATTCATGTGCTCATCAAAGCTAAGCCATGGGCACCAATGCCCATCTGAGTTTGCAAACAAGTCTTTCTAAATGCATTTTTCTATGCTCAATGCATTAAGTGGTAGGCAAAATAAAATAAAAATTAGCCTCAGGTAATGCGTCTTGTGCAATATAGAAAAAAAATCAGTCTAATTTTAAGTCATTGAATCAGGTCCGGTACTTTATATTTTGTTTATAAAATGTTTTCCTGACTTCTAACCTTTTGTAGACATAATTACTGCCTGTAATGGTCATATTTCCAATACGTATATAAAACCAGCCTTGCAAATTAAATGAATTTGGAAATGTGTATTAATCATTAAACCTGTATGGTTTTTTTTTTTTTTTTAGCTAGTTCTAATAAGACACTTCTCTATTTTTGTGACTTTGTTCTGGCTAGAGGGAATTGAAAGATATTGTTCCACACTTTTATTTATAGCTAAAAGATTTCACAATCTTAATCTTTGAATAGCAACAGGTTTTAAACTCTGCAGATGAATTTAGCAAAAATCTAACACACTGATATTGAAATTCAGTTCTCAGATTTTAACTTAACAAAATTATAATTAAAGGCTGATGGTTCTGATAATGGTTATGATTGACCTTGCTTGGTTTTCTTCCCTGTAAATGTTTTCCTAACTCAGCCTTAGCCACTTCTAAAGAGTAGGGGCTACATAATGGCACTGCTAGCGAAGAGGCTGGAAGGGCTCTGTACTGGGCTCAAATGGTCATTGTGTGCATTCCAGATCAGAATAGAAAAAAAAAAAAAAAGAAAAAGAAAAAAAAAAAAAGATATTTTAAGCACTGGTAGAGCAGAAGTTTCATTTCAGCAAAGCTGAATCGTATTACTTCATCCTACATGTATGCTTGTATTGAACTTCATCTCTTTTGCTATATTTGTTATATTTAACATATATAGATCATGTTTACCATTACTGAAATTAAGTACTAGCATGTCAAAATGGCAATTTCTGCCTCTAAGAACTCTCCACTGATACGATTTGGTAGTTTTTTACTCAAAAGCTTTGTCCAAGGAGCTGTTTCCCTAAAGCACCTGTTTTTTTAAAAATAACAGTAGCAATTTATTTGGTTATTCTGCTAAGCAACCAAAAGATTGTAGCTACTGAGAGCAACATAAAGAATCTTCACTGCATTAAGAAGCATGTTCAGGATCTGTCTCGCACCTTGTAAATGAAGTTAAATGCAGCATCTTGGGTGGAATAAAGGTAAGGAAGCCTGAAGAATTACTTGTTTTATTCCTGAAGCGAAAATGAGAGAAACAACAGTGAATAGGTGTGGTCAACAGATGTAGCTGGGGCCATTTTAAAGAAGTCCTTTTGCATCTGAAGTCAGTTACCAACAAAGCAAAACATTTGAGGGTGGGGAGGAAAAGGGTGAACCAAGCATGTGTGTTTGTTTATTCATTCACTTATTATTCACTTATTATTCCTGGCTTGCGCATCTTACTGCTTTGAGCTTTTAGTGAATCTGGGCTTCTAGGGCTTTCAGAACACAGTAATATTGAGGGAAAGGTACAATTCAAAAAGGTTCTGGATATAACTGAATACAGATTTTATTAAATGGAAAGGTCAAATACAGCTGTGATTCTTTTAAATGCAGTTTAACTTTAGAAGCTAGAGGTCACATAGCCTTTAAAGGTATAACCTTTAGTGGGGAAATATTTCTGAGAGGTTACATTGTGAAGTTACACTGTGAACACAAACATGAAAATCTGCCAGAAAAAAGGGGGAACATTGAAAAAGGAAGAGATTCTGAAACCAAATTATTAAATGCTGTGAGAAAATCCCGAGAAATAGAAATTATTGCAAATTAGAAATATTTGATGTGCATGCTTAATTGGTAGAGCTGGATAAGAACAAGATTTTAGGAAGGTTGCCATCTTCACTGGGGAATTCTTAGAGCCAGAAATTGCTATATTTTTTTCTACAACATGGGAATGCACGCAAATTCCAAATACAAATCTCTTTAATATTTTAGTATCTAAAAAGTTAAAACATTTCATTGTAAAATATATATATTAAAAAAAAAAAATCCAGTGGTGCAAACATGAAATATTGACAACTCTTTAAAAACAAAACAAACAAACAAACAAAAAATCCAAACAAAACAAAACAAACAAACAAACAAAAAGTGAAACATTTCTACCTTTGCTAATCCAGACTAAAATGTTAACCTGGAAGCAATTCCAGGTTTGTCTGGGATTAGGATTCTCTGGTTGAAAAGTAAATTGCAGCTTGTCCTGCAGTAAATGTGATTTATTGTGGAGGTGCAGATGATCTCTAGTCATTGCAGCACATCAGGAAAGTGTTGTGACTGCTCTCAGAGTTGATGAGCAACTGCTGCAGAATTTATCTGTGTCCAGTGGTGTTTTTCAGGTAACTTCCAAGTGATGAATAGTTCAGCCTGTTTATTGTTGCCCACTGGGTAGCTTAAAATCCAAACTATGGCCTGAGTTTTAAGCCACCCACCCAGGCAACATCTTCAGCTAGGGAAAAAAGAAATTTGTGGAAACAATCTCCTGTCTTTGGCAGTACCCAGAAGTTTGGGAGAACACTAAAATAAGCATATGGTCTGCTTTAACATTGATCTGCACGTCAGCCCTCAGGTATGCTTTTCCACTTCTGCACCCACAAAAAGCTAATGGAAAAAATCAATTTTTACCACCAGTCACTGCTAAATTAACAGTGATGAGTGAGCAGCCTGAAAGGAACCATTGCACTCAAAAGGCACCTGACCTATTAGATTCTTCAGCAGCACAACTGAATTTGTCTAAGAACAGTGGCAGAAAAACATCTATTCTTCTTTCCTTAGAGGTAGATAGAAGCTTGCTTTATCTGCCCCACTGTCCTCTTATCAGTTTTCCTCAAAGCTGAAGGATGTCCCTTGTCAAGCCTTGCCTCAGATCTTAACTGTTCAGCTCTCTGCTCTTTCCTGCTTGCTTACTCCTGGTAGCTTGGCTCGCTTCCAGACCTCTTTCACTTCTTTCTATACCCAACCACAATATATGGAGCTTTTACCATGAGCCATGGGTATTGTCTGTGTGTTATTTTGGGTCTTCCCCTGATGCTTGCAGTCTGACTTCAGTTTATGAAAACACTGAAGTCCCACTAGCCACATGCTACTGTGTTAACACCTGTATGTATTTAAAGACCAGATTAAGATTAGTAATTTTCCTTTTTGCTTTTTCTCTAGGCTAAGTTTTGGTGGCATGTTTGTTCTGGGAGTGTTCCATCAGATACTGCACCTATGTCCCCACCTTCTGTGCCTGGAGTCCAAATAAACTTAAAGTGGGTCTGTGCAGCAGCTGGCTGCTCTCTGTGGTCAGCTGGAAGTGAAATGGCTACATATCCAGGATTGTGCCCCACTGCCTATTGTCGCCATTCAGAACCAACTGATGTGAGTTGCTTTCATCACCCACCATATGGGGTCATTGCTTAATTTTGCTTTGCTTTTTCCCTAAATTATTCTTTGGACAGGTGGACTGCTTGAATTTTTCCTTCACTGTGAGTTCACCATGTCCTTTACAGGTCTTGAAAACACAACTGCCATTTAATTTACAGTGAAGTTATGGAAACTTGAGAACCTGATGTGATTTCACATCACTGAAATAGGCACAGATGTGTCAACTTTTGTCCTCTGCCTCAGAAATCCTGTACTTGGTGAACCTGCACTGTCTGTGTATGCCCTAGAGTCTGCCTTGCACAGTGTAAGTTGCTGGTTCTTCCAAATCATGCTGCAAAATGGTAGAGGTGTTGAGCAGGAATCAGCTGAGAGGTGAGATCAAAGAGCAGCTTTCACCTTGCAAAGAGTATGGTGTAGAGGGAAATGGGATGCAAAATACCTGGCAGTACTGCTGTGCTACAATAATGCTCTGCAAAGGTTGTTTGTTATTCTGTTTCTTTGCCATCAATGCAATCCCTTCTGTTCCAGAGCAGCAGAGTTGTAAAACATAGAGGGAAAATCCTCCTCAGAGTAATTTAGTGTGACTGCATTTACGATCAAATTATCTCTGCAGAAGCACACGGGGTAGCAAGGAACAAATTTATTCTTCCCACAGCAAGCTAAAATGGAAGACAAAAATTTAACTATGAAATGGGAATGAAACAGGCCTTGGAACCTCTCTGCTGCAAAGGAGCATGGTTCTGGTGTCCATTTTGGTGTCCTAACTCCAAGGATAAGTACTAGTTTATACCAGGCAGTTGCTCTGCCTCCCGGTGCTCTCCAGCACTGCCAAGCTGCCAGTGGTCCCAGATTTAACAGGACACAGGGTGGCAGCCAGCACAGTTTCCCTCCCCTCCCAGAGCTGCTGGCAGGTGGAGGGTTAACATTTTCCTTTGGGCTGTGATTTCAAGCACTTTGAAGGAAGGATTATGGCCCACTTTTACTCTTTTCTAGGCAAGTGCTGCGGCTACTCACTCTACTCCAGTGACTCTACTTCAGGGACTACCTGAAAATGTGAGCTGAGCGTATGGCTGGATGAGCACTGCAGAGGCTTCTTGAATGAGAGGTTTGTGAGCCTCCTGATTTGCGACACACAGGTGCACCGATGCCAATGTAGCCCAAGCAGCAGGACCTTTTGTCACAGCCAGATGCATGTATTGGACAAGTCCTCTCTTTCCAGAAAAGTGATAGGCAGGTCCCTGGAAAATGCAAATTCACAAATTGTGTTAAAAGGAAAAACATCTAAAAGCTGTACCTGAAACTTTTATTTGGACTTTAGGAATCATTTCCCTATTTTATTGCAATAGAAAATATTTGATTACTGTATCTTACAATTAATATATTATGCTGTCACTTACGTTCCCTTTTTAAAGAGGCATACTTTATTTGGCTCTGTAGGACCCTTATGGGGCATTGTTTCCACATAAGAGTAATATCCCTATGCCAGTAACCTATCAGTAACATATCTGCTTTTGGGATATGTCCTCAGTTTTTTTTCAGAGACACGGAAAATAGCCAGGATTGTTGCTGGGTTGTGTGATGCTGCTCATCTGTGAAACCCCTGTGCACTTCCAGCAGCAGCTGCCCTGCTGGCACAGAGGCTTGCCCATCTTCACTTTCGCTTTCACTTCTCCTTCCGGCTCCGGGCAGCTTCTTTCCTGATGGTTTTCATGCACTGAAGAACATGTGCAGTGCCTGGATGCCCCCATACTGAAGGAGGTAAAGCCCACAGTGGTAAGTTGATGCTGTTCTTCAGGTATTTGTAATAAATATGGGTATCAGAGAGGCGAAGCTAAGGCACTGCTCAGGCGTTTGGCAGTTTCCCTGGTCATAGATTTCTCTGAACTTGCACAAAGTCGGTGCCCTTGCTGTTTGCTTAATGAGAGTGTGCTTGGGTGCTTGTGTCTTGCTGTGAGGACCCCAGCTGGCAGGAGGTATTTATGTTAAACAGCAATCACTGGTGGAGTGGGAATATCACTTACTACGAGATGCTGGAGGATCCCTTGCTACAGTTCTCCAATTTTAAGATTCTTCCTAATAATATCGATGGTTCTGGTTCTGTCTGCTGTCCCTTAAATATTATTCTGTAACCTTGTCTTTTAAAGCTGATAGCGGGGGTGTCTTTACTTCACTGGATTCCCAACCAAAGCATGAAACAGTTAAAGCTGTTTCCAGACTTCCTGCAATGAAAACGGCCAAGCACAAGGAGGCAGCCCTGTTAGCCTCACTGGAAGTAATCCAAAGAGCCGGGGTTTATATTTGTATAGTGCATTTCTTGCTCCTTTCAAACTTTAAAGATGAACTGGCAATAATTACCGAGGAGCCTGGCAGCTACCTTATCTCTGTAAAACAACCCTCAAAAGTATGCAGGCTAGAGGCATCAAACAAGCTCCCCCTTTGGTTTCCTGCACTCTTCCAGCTCCTGGGTTGCAGAGGAATGAGGAAGGAGAACAAGTGCTTCATATTCCTCAGCTGGAGGGATAGGGGGCTGTGTTCAGCTGCAGGTGTAGCAGGTCAAGCTGCCTGTAGGACTGCCAGGTTTAGTTATGTGCTGTCCCCTCACCTCCCCTGTTCCCTTGCCAGAGGCAGGTGAGTGGAGAGCCAGGCTGAGTGAGCCACAAAGGACAAGACAGGTCCACATGCAGTGCCCAGCAAGGAACTGAATCTTTATTAGGACATTTTAAATTGAAATGCCTTGAATCTATAGACAGCATTTTCTCTACAGCTTGGCTCTTCTCACTTTTTTTTTTTTTAATTTCTATTTTTTATTAGGTCAGTATAGGTTTAGTTTGTTCTTTCTCATTTGCCTTTCTATAGCCTGGTATTCCTTCTTTTATTAAAGCTCTAACTAAAGTTAGACAAGCAACAAAACAAAAATAGATGGTTAGAATTTTGTGTGAGTGGCTTGTAAAACAAAAACTGGCAAGAATTGTAAAATAAAGAAGCAGCATTTATACTAGGCATTCTTACTGCATATAGCTATAAATAATTAAAGTGTAGTAAAGCTCAGAGCATAGATAATTAACACTGAAGAGCCTGTGCATAATTTGTCATATTTATTGTACTTTATGCTTGTTAAATCAATCCAAAATTAATCAGAAAAAGGAAAATGATTGAAAATTTGCACTGATTATAGATAAACCGGTGGTAGATTTTTAAACATAATTATTTCCAGCAAAGAGTGATTATTAAACATACCTTTTCCATAGGTAAAAATAATCAGTGTTTGCTCCGTATAAAACTACATGATTTCTTGTTCCTGGCTTGCTTAGCCTTCAGGTTAAGTTATAATGTATGAATTGTGTCAAAATGACTGTAATTTGTAATGCAAATTCATTTTGCCTTTGCAGATAAAGCCATGGGAAGTGATATTCTTTGTTGGAAGAGCTTATCTTTGAGACTGGTGTCTGTCTGCTTGCTGTGTGCATCAGTTGGAAAACAATGTCAAATCAGAAATACAATGGCAGACTGCAGTCACCTAAAACTGACTCAAATTCCTTCTGATCTCCCAAACAATATAACTGGTTTGGACATTTCTCATAATCAGCTAAAAAAACTATGTCATGCAAACCTGACCAAGTATAGCAAGCTGGTTTACTTAAATGCAGGATACAACATCATCTCTAAACTGCAACCAGAACTGTGCAAAAATTTGCCCCTGTTGCAAATTTTGGTGCTAGAACATAATCAATTGCATGAGCTCCCTGATGGAGCATTTACTTCCTGCTCCAACCTAACTGAGCTCAATCTAGGATACAACATAATAGATGTAAAAAACAATCCTTTCAAGACCCTGGAGGTAAGCTAAAAATGCACCTTTTCCTGTAAATAAAGTATATATGGGGAATTTATAGTATGTGTGTACAAAAGAGCTGCCTATTTCCATTTGAAAATACCCAGCATATAACCTTTCTTCATCCTTTTTCTAAAGAAAAGGCCTAGTGGCTTCTTGTGTTAGAACACACTGAAGTCCCAGCCATCCCTGAGAGTCAACGCTCTCCTTCCCCTTTCCTCTGCTGCATGCCATCAAGGCATCTCTCCATACAGAATCCGTGCTGAAAGAATAGCAGCAGCAGATGAAGCATAGGGTGGAACGGCTGGTCAGGAGTCTGAGTTGCATGAGGTCTAAAAACAGTAGCTAGCCTAAATTCTCAAGGTCAAGGCATAAACACTCAGACTGTGAAGACTGATGCCTAGGCTAAATGTAGTGTCTCCTAGCGCTTCGGGGACCGAAAGAGTAAGAAGGCTTTTAGCTGTCTTTGTTTTTCCTGCTAGTTCCTATGTGGTTAAATATTCTCTGTGGCATTTATGAGGTTGGGGGTCAAGGAAGGGCCTAAGGACAAAAGAACATAGAGGCAATGTGTGGGAACTAATTGTCCTACAGTGTTCTAATGAGCACAGCTGTGGTTTTGGGCAAGGCTGTACATTTCTGTCATGCTCAGTATTCCAGTTCAGTTATGTAAAATGCACTGGCTTGCATCACAGGACTGCAGACTCTCGACTAAGTGTGAAGGACTATAGCCAGCTTTGGTAGTACTATTTGTAGTATTGCAACCAATTTCTCATGAATTAGACAACTGCAATATTTCAATTTTTTTATTACATAAAAATATTTTTTATGATTCTGTTTGCATCTTCTCTGCAGAACTTGAATATTTTGGATCTAACTCATAATCACTTGAAGTCAGCAAATTTAGGATTGCAACAGCAGCTGAAGAACCTCCGTGAGCTTGTGTTGTGTGGCAATCAAATCACTGAGTTAAAAAAGGAGGACCTCAGTTTTCTTAGCAACACTTCATTGAATAGTCTTGATTTGTCATCAAATCCCCTGAAAGAGGTAGGAAGTATTTCAACAGAAATTCAACTGGTGTAAGTACAAAATTGAACTATCCTGACTTATCCCATATGATTGTATGGCTTATGTTTTATACATATAATTTGAATCCACCAGGATCAAAGTTAAAACCATTCTATTATACACAGCATTGCTCCTGACCCTCAACAGTAATACACAATTATTTTCCTGACGCTGTTATCAGAAAGAGGTGTTCTCATGTAGATCAGAAGTCTCAAGCAAGAGCTAGATTGAGTAGCTAGCAGGGGTTGGAACATTTGAGGGGTTGGAACCAGATGGTTTTAAGGTCCCTTCCAACTTGAGCCATTCTATGATTCTACCTCTGTGAGCCCTCATCATGTACATTCTATGCAGGTTTGTTTTTTTTTTTTTGTATGAACTGAAGGTGAACAGCTGAAAAAATCTTTCTAAGTCAGGGAGAAAATATGATATTACGAAAGACTAATTAAACAATCTAGGTCTCCCTTTCTAGTTATCAGAGAGAAATTTCATTTGTGCATGTGGGCTACTCCAGAGAAATAATCATTACAGAGAAGTATATTCACTCTTCACTTAAAAAAAAAAAAAAAAAAAAAAAAGGCATTTTTTGCTCTGCCACCTACCTCACTGCTTTCTACCTTGTTCTTTCTGACCCTCTCAGTGTTAAAACACAATTCATTAAAGAGTAATGTTAAGTGTTGCAGTTCCAAATTGGTTCACCTCTAGGCTTCATGCCTCCCTGTTGCTGGTGCCAACTGTAATGAGGCCGTAGACTAGCTCACTTGAGGAAACTCTACAGATTTCTTGGCTTGGTTATCTTGTAGCCAGGCTAGTTCCCTATATGACCACATGAATATCCATACTGGCAACAAGTGTACAGCCGGTGGATAAGTGGATGGGACTTTGACAGAGCTACTTTATGCTAGTTTAGCTTGCTCTGAATTTACAGTACTGCTATCTGAAAAGCAGCCTTATACATTTGAATTGAACTGATAAATGGAGTATTTAATTATTCAGCTGACATGTGAAATCAAATGAGAGGTCAGCACTATAACAGAGGCTTGCAATTTATGTCATGGAAGGAAGTGTGTAATATCATGGTTCATGAATATAGATTTTGTTCAGATGGTTTTCTTCTTGTTTTAACTGAATGCCTAAATCATTGTTTTTACATCTGTTTTTGCTCTAGTATATTGGTATCCTTAGCAGAAACCAATAAATGGAAGATTAAAAGAGATTATCTCTATTTCTATGGTACTTGCAGCAAAAAGATTTTCACTAGTTGGATACACAATTGTAATCAACTTTCATCTGACTAAGAAACCTCTTATTTATTCTAAAATAGTACCACTCAAAATTATGATAATCATATTAGAATTTTAGAACCACTAGCATGTGAAACAGTATTCCAAGAAGTTTGTCTAAAGTCAGGTGTGGAAAAAGTTGGGAGTTTTATTCTGTTTGATGATCTCACTTGAATACGCTTCCCAGATTTAGGCTTTGCGGGTCAAATATCTTCTGTAATCCCCTTACTTAGGCCATTTTTTTTTTTCCTTTTCTTTTAGTTTCACACAGGATGTTTACGTGCAATTGGAAATCTGTTTGGCCTTGTACTGAACAATGTTGATCTTGGTGAAAATCGCACAGAGAAACTTTGTACAGAATTATCAAACACAGCAATTCAGAACCTCTCACTGAGCCATGTGAAGCTTTCATACATCAACAAGACAACTTTCCAGGGACTGCAAGGAACAAATCTTACAGTTTTAAACCTTTCCAAAAATTCTCTCTTTGTGATAGAAGATGACTCATTTCAGTGGCTTTCAAATTTAGAGTACTTAAACCTGAAGGATAATATTATTCATGTATCTTCACGTTCATTTTATGGATTGTCCAACGTCAAACATCTGAATCTGATAAATTCGCTCACTGGGAAAATTGAAGATTTTTCCTTCCATTGGTTATACCACCTGGAGTACCTTTTAATGGATAATAACAATTTTCCACGAATCACTACTAATATGTTCACAGGTCTGAACAACCTGAAATACCTGAGTCTTTCTAACTGCAACATAAACTTACAAAGAATAACTAATACAACATTTTTATCACTTGCTAATTCCAGCTTGCAGGTTCTCAACCTCACAAAAACAAGAATCTATACAATAGAAAGTGGAGCATTTTCCTGCTTGGGACACCTGAAAATTCTCGATCTTGGTCTTAATGAAATTAGTCAAGAGCTCACAGGTCATGAGTTTAAAGGTCTCAATAACATACAATATATTTATCTTTCCTATAACAAAAACTTGACTTTGCGAAGTGAGTCATTCTCTTTCGTTCCAAGCCTTAGAATGCTGATGCTAAGGAAGGTAGGTTGCAGTAATCTGGCAATTTCTCCTTCACCTTTTCATCCTCTACAAAATTTGACTGTCCTGGACATCAGCAATAACAACATAGCAAACATAAAGGAAGATTTGTTTGATGGACTTCACAAACTTGATATTCTGAATTTGCAGCACAATAATCTAGCTCGACTTTGGAAACATGCAAATCCAGGAGGCCCTGTTCTTTTTTTAAAAGACCTTCCCAACTTGCATGTTCTAAATTTAAAATCAAATGGGTTTGATGAGATTCCAGTTCAGGTTTTCAAGGGTCTGTTTCAGTTAAAATATTTGGATTTAGGATCAAATAATTTGAATCTGCTTCCAGCAACTTTATTTGATGACCAAACCTCTCTGAATTCATTGAACCTTCAGAAAAATCTAATAACCTCAGTTGAAGAAGAAGTGTTTGGCTCAGCTTTCAAGAACTTGAGAAAACTAGAGATGGATTCCAATCCATTTGATTGCACCTGTGAAAGTATTGCTTGGTTTGCTAGTTGGCTTAATGCGACTCAAGCTTATATACCTGGATTGCAGTCTCAGTACATTTGCAACACTCCGCCTAAGTATCATGGTACTTTGGTATTGCATTTTGATAGCTCAGCCTGCAAAGACAGTGCTCCATTTAAACTTCTGTTTATGATCACTACTACAGCTGTGATGCTACTCATTTTTATTGTTCTTCTCATCCATTTTGAAGGGTGGAGGATAGCTTTCTACTGGAACATTTCAGTAAATCGAATACTTGGTTTTAAAGAACTTGATAGACTACAGGAAGAGTATGATTATGATGCTTACATTATTCATGCAAGACACGACAGGA
The DNA here is from genome assembly GCF_965140915.1 of Aythya marila. Classification (NCBI taxonomy): domain Eukaryota; kingdom Metazoa; phylum Chordata; class Aves; order Anseriformes; family Anatidae; genus Aythya; species Aythya marila. Next base: position 19,778,527 of record NC_139045.1, on the reverse strand, counting down.
ATTGGGTGTTAAAGAATTTCATATCTCTGGAAAAAAATAAGCAATTTGAAGTTAGGTTTTGTTTAGAAGAACGGGACTTTGAAGCAGGCATATCAGAATTTGAAGCCATAATTAACAGTATAAGAAGGAGCAGGAAGATTATTTTTGTTGTGACTGAGCATCTCTTAAAGGATCCCTGGTGCAAGAAGTGAGTAGAACATAAAACACTGTATGTAAGGGGACAAAATTCTTAACAGATTTTTAACAAGGTAATCCTTATTTTTGCTATGTAGATTAATTACAAATTCAATGCAAATTCTACTTTAGTATATCATAATTTTTGAACAGTTACAAAATTAATAAACTTAAGTGCTCTACATGTACACTAATGGATATTTGAACCTCTGTCAATATCACCTCTGTAGATTGCTTTCCCCAAAATTACACATTTGAAACACAGTAACAAGTTTTGTTGGTGAGATCACTAGCATACAAAGATGATTTTTTTATTTATCTTTAAACAACTATTTTCATTACTTCTTTGTAGTAATCTTGAAAGGGAAGGAAAAGACTGTACGATTTAGATTATATTTTTAGATCGTAATTTTTTTCTGTAGTTAAAAAGTAATTTAACATAAGTTGTAACACTTTCTTATCACCGAATGTACATTAAAATCCGTTTATAAAATCAGGGTATAATGTGCTAATATGTGAGCTGTCAAAAGAATTATTTGTCCTTTCTTTCCCCAGCATGAAATAAAATACATTTTTTGTCTTATTTTTGCTTCAGGTTTAAGGTGTATCATGCTGTTCAGCAAGCTATTGAACAAAGTCGGGACTCCATCATATTGGTCTTTCTTCATGACATCCAAGATTACAAGTTGAATCATGCACTTTGCTTGAGAAGAGGAATGTTCAGATCTCGCTGCATCTTGAAGTGGCCAGCCCAGAAAGAAAGAGTCAACGCATTTCATCAGCAATTAGTGATGGCACTTAAATCTAATAGTAAAGCACGGTGAATGTTGATAGTCAAACTATCAGCTTTCTGTCATTAGAAAACTAGCAAGCTGTCAGTAAAAAATGAAAAAAGTTTGTCATACCGGAAAAATACAATAGTCACTAATTTAAATGTAGTTGTCTACAGTGCAATTCACCTGCACCAAGGTGGCATTATTTAAAGTGGACTACAATTGATAGTAATTTCAGAGTGTGTATCAAAAAGCAGTTCTGAAATGACTGAATTCTGAAAATTCTGAATGACCGAAGTCCTAGGGAAAAGTCCATCTGACATAATGTGGAAAAACCATGGGCTCTCTCCTTTAAAGGGGTATGTAAAAGAGAATGCAACAGAAAGTAGAGTGGACACTACTATTTGTTTTCAAAACAGAAGGGGTGGTTCAGAGAGATTAAACTGGAAAAACTTTCTATATGAAACACAGTAGGTAACATGGAAATTATTTCTGTAGTCAAAGCCACTAAAAAGGAACAAACCAGACAGAATTCTGTATTGTAATTTTTTATACATTAATTTGGCTGTTTCTTCCTTCCTCCTTCTGTACTTTTCAGAAGCATGGGGTAGTAGGCAATTGCATAGTATTAAGATACAGATTTACAGGCTAGTACCTTGATCTGAAGAGAGCTGAGAACAAGGGAAATGTGCTCTGAAATGATGTTTATCATGTTTGAGACTGTTTGCAATTTTATGGAGTGTTTGAGCACAACTTATTGACTCTACACAGTTATTTGTACATTTCTGTTAATGTTTAATTGTTCCTTCAGAGGAACTTTCAAACTTTGTCTTAAATTTTCAGTACTTGTTTGGTCCTTCATTAGCTGAGGAATATTTTTACTGTTTTTCCCCTATCATTTCTCTCGTCAGCTTCAATACCACCATTATTCCAAGAATGTTGTTTTACTGCTTTAGACAATAGATTTCAGATGGTTCAATAGTTAACATTTTAAGCAGCTTTTCTTATGGTTTGTTAAATTCATAGATTAAAAACATCGTGTTTTAATAGTTTTTTTTTTTTTTTTTTGTCCCATGATGACAGAAAATAAATAAGAAATATATAACGAAACAGGTTTTGCATGCACAGGAAGAGTGAAAGGAGTGTTGATTGCCTTCACTTGCTCAGGAAGTCCTGGAGTGAAAACAAAAGGTTTTGTTTACAGATGAAGTGATAGATGATGATTCCCTAATTACAGTAATAGGATTATCCCATTGTGATGCTTTCATCTCATCTTTCTGTCCTTTTCAGGCTAAGTGACAAATTCTCTCTTTGTGCATGGGCCATGAAAGTTGAGGAGGCAAGGCAGTGAGGATGGGGTGCCAGATATGCGCCATGTCAATTGTCCTTTCTTTTATTTAATGATTAACGTGAAAGGGCACCTATGTTTACTACATCTGTAATGACAAAAAAAAAACAAAAAAACAAACAAAAAAAAAAAAACAGAATTTCTCATTTCACCTCAATATAAATGGTTTATATTCACATGTATATTAAAAATACTGTAACATTGCAGAGAATGCACAAATAAATGCTGAGGTGAAATGTGATACAAGAGGCCAGATTAAGTGATGAAATGGTATTTTCTGGCCATTAAAGTGTTAAAAGACATAACGTCTAATTTCTCGAAAGACACCCTTGTTACTCCAAATGCCCCCAAAATTGGTCTTGGAAAACTGAGTAAATGTGTTATGGATACTGTTGTAATATAGCTAAGAATATAAACTAAATGTAACTGCTGACGAATGAAAAGTATTTTAAATGATAAAAGTATGACAGCATGTTCTAAAAAGTTATTTTAGTATTTACATTCAGTTTGAAATAATTTACAACAGAAGAAGACATTATAAAGGGTCACAGTGAGAATTAAATTAATGTTAAAAAAAAAAAACAAACCAAAACAAAACAAAACACAAAAGCGTTTAAGCACAGTACCAATGGTAAAATATCGATATACTTGACATATATACACATACATACATATATATATATATTTTTTTGTACAAAACTTCCTTGTTTGTCTGGAAGTTTTCTACTTCTGCTCTTCTACTATACATACGTTTCTCAGTATTACTGAGAGTAAATAAATGGGTTTACTTCTGGTGAAGAGTTTTAAGTCCTGTCAGGGTTAACAGTATGTATCTGAGCTGTCTGGTTTCTCGACAGTGGATAGCATCAGACCATACTCTGCTGATTTGCTGAGGAGATGAAAATCAAATAAATGAAAAATAGTATCAAACTTGTAGCATCGAAGATATTACCTTGGACTACAGAGGTACTGAAAAGAATATCGAAAGGATTGAAGTGAGGTAGAATGCTCAAGTCTGTAGATTTGGGGTGGAACCTGCCTGTTTCTGTGGTTCTTGCATGACAGGGAGAAATTAACAAGTTATTGACATTCAGAATAGGTTCTGTGCCAAGTTTTAATGCAGGATATGGTAGGTTTGCAAACTCCCAAACGGGACACGCAGCTAGGACAAACACACTAAGTGCTCAGTGCGGTTGATTTTACTATGGCATGGGGAAAGACATTTTGGCAGGGTGAGGAATAAAGCTCTGCTTCCTTTAGGGACCTTTCCCCTAGCATTTACACCACCGCCGCCCTACACCCCCACGCGGCCATGGGACGCGTAGGCTCGACGGCGACCTCCATGCCTCGCTGCTGGGCGGTGCGAGCCCTGCTGCGCTTTGTTTGGCGTAGCAACGACCCGGGGCCTGGCCAGGACCGGGTCAAAGCCGGCCAGGGCCCCGTCCTCCCCTCCCGGGCTCGCCGCCGCGATCCTGGCCCTCGCCAAGCCCCGGCGTCCCCCGGCCGGGCCCGGCCCCGCCGCCCCGGGGGACATGGAGCCCGGGGGCCGTGCGGGCGGCCGGGCGCTGCTCATCACCCTGCCCGACATCGGCGAGGAGGCGGCGGCGGAGGAGGGCGACACCGAGGAGGGACCCCGCAGCCCGCGGAGCCCCCCGTGAGTGCGAGCCCCGGAGGAACCCGGGGAGGGGGCGGCAGCGGGAGAGCCCCCGGGCCCGGGGGATGCCCCGGTCCTTCGGGGCGTGCTGGGCGGTGTGGGAGAAAAACGCCCCGTGCCCGGCGTGTGGAGCTCCTGAGTGATGTAGGGTGTGTGTCGGGGGGGCTCACTTAGTGGCTGTTTGCTGAACCAACGTAGAAAGGTTTCCTGGAAAATGTAAAGCAGAATAGCTGCCTAAAGTCTGTAATAGTTAAGCTATTGCATTGGAATTGTATTTTGTACTTCCCCCGAAGAAAAAATACTAATGTATGGCTTCCACGTAGCAGAATTTGTATTACAGTCCTCAGGCTTTCCCCTGGCAGAGAAGCTGTGCTCGTCCCCGTGCTCACGGTTGATACAGTAGGTGTGTTAGAAGGTGGGCACCTGTTCAATGCTTTTGGAAGCAGTTTATGGGCCTGATGTCTGTGAATGCATCTGATTTTGAACATGCCAATAAGTTTTAGGAACAACAATATCTTGAAAGGTACTGTCTGTTCTGTTTCAAGGAGGGGAAAAAAGTGTTTGTTTTTATTTTTTCTGCTCATGTCTGTTTAAATTGATTCCTCACTGATTTCAAGGAATGCCTCCAGTGCAACACAAGCAGGGTATAATAATAATTTGATCATCTTCTGATTTATCTGCCTCTTCTGTGTTTTTGTAAAGTTCGAGCATGTCACCTCTTAGTCTTCTCTCCGACTGAATAGTCCCAGCCTATCCAGCCTTCCTTCCCTCTATTCCCTTAATCACATTTGTAGCCTTTTTCTTATTGCTGCTTGTCCTTGAGGTGCAGGGACCATTTCAGTATCCTTCCTGGTGTGGACCAACATTTTGCTGATGGCTTTGGCTGTCACCGTGTATTGAGTCTGTGATGACTCTAGGATTGCTTTCTGAACTGTAGCTGCTAGTCCCAAAGTCAGCATCATGTAAAGGTGATGTAGTCTGTTTTTCTCCAAATAACCATTGCCAATGGCTATTTGTAAATAAATACTTTTATAAAGTTATTTTTACATTTATTTTAGCAAATAATAAATGAATTGAGATACTGTAATTGCCTGATAGCTAAGCTATGTAACTTGTGAGAATAATACAAGAAGGGTAACATCCTCCCTGCTGTGCTGCTTTTATTTCCTCCAACCTCCACCTAAAGTTGTGGGTTTTATTTCAGAATGAATTGTAAGCTCCTTCAAGCTTAGCGTTTTTCTGCGTTTGTGTAGAATAGTGGCCTTTCTGGAGTAGTGGGATTAATATGGTTTGAGGTGTATTGACAGAATTCTGTTTAAAATGTATTTGATGCTTTTTTTTTTTTTTTTTTTTACATAATATTAGAACCAAGACAGTGTTTGTCTGTAATTTCTCACTATTTTATTATTATTTTTTAAATACCAGAAATAAAGCTGGGTATAATGCTGTCTGAGCTGGCATTCCTGTTAAAGGGCTGATTTTTTTATTGTTAAAAAAAAAAAAAAAAAAGATGACACTCTAACTATTTGCTTGTATTGGGATGAAGAATAAACCTTATTACATTAAGACTGGTTGTGTGCAGCAAAATGCTTATTCCAGGTTACTACTGAAACAATTCTAACTGATATTCCCTCATTATTCCGTAATCATTATACTTTTGTATGCATGGCAGCATTTCAAATATTTTATTCATAGCAGTCAAGCTTATTCTGATAAGGTATTGTCTGTCTTGAAAAAACAAAAACAAAAACACAACAAAAACAAACAAACCAAAAGAAAAAAAAAAACACAACACAAAAACCAACCAACCAAAACCACACACACACATGCACACAAAATGCAAACCAAACCAGAAGGACGTAGAAGGAATAAGATACAACACTTTGACAAGGAAAGTCTATACCTCCACATTAGCATTTTTTAATTAGATGGTTCCACTTAAGCTTGTAGAAGAAGCATCTTGATTAAATATTGAAAACTTTAGTATTCCTTGCCTATAGTTCAGATTTGAATGTGTGAGTTGCAGAATGCAGTGTTATGTCCTTGATAGTTACATGGAAGAATTTTATGCTTATCTGAACAAAATTCCTATGTGACAAGTTGTATTGGTTTTTAAAATATTTGAGAAGACATTGTCAATGACTACTGTGCTTTCATTAGTAGCAATTTAACTAGGAGTGATTGGCTAATAAAAAAAAATGTAATTTATATTGTATTTTACTTTTTTTTTTTCTTTAGTTGCTGAAAGTCAGTAACAATCGAAATGACTGGAACAATCGAAAAGAGCAAAATAGAGAAAATCTGGCACTGATTTCTTCCTGTCTTTCCTGGGTACTTTAAATATTTCAGTCCCTCAATTTTCTCAGCTCTGCAATGACCAAAATTAGTCCTAGTACAGTGTAGGGCTAAACCATAGCAGTAGTTTATAGGATTTTATATTTACTGTTTATTTACATATTGATTTCATATCCTTCTAATCCAATTGAAGGAGCAGTAATAGATTTTTATTTTATTTTATTTTATTTTATTTTAAGGAGAAAAGTCCACCTGCACTACTGTTGTTTGGTGAAAAACAAACAAACAAGCTATATAAGGTCACATTATCCTTAGGAGGATGATGTGATGCCTTACGCTACACTTACCACAGCATGTTGGTGAAACCGAGATACATTGATACCTTTTTTAAGAAATGTGATTATTGGTAACCTAAAACATTGTGGTAACTATGGGAGATAACAGCTATTAGATGATTTAAAGATAAATCAGACAAGGTTTCAGTTATGTTATTTAGGAATGGGTAATATTTTGTAGAAATTTCTTGAACTGCTCTACATGTTTCAGGACAGTTCTAATGCCTGGAAAACCTGTCAGTGAATGCGGTACAAGAAAGGTAGATTTATCTGTGATGTAAAAATGTCTCTGTCTACTGCCAGATATTTTGTTTCTCAGTAGCTCGAGATTTGGCCTTCAAAATGACGACCTTTGAAAGTACAGGTATAGGCAAGTTGATGAGCTGCAGAAGAGAATGGAAACTCTGCTTCCATGTCTCCTATTTTAACCATTAATAGGAATAGATCCCTTTCATGCTATAATGCATATTAATCTATACAGGGCAATGTAGCATTACTTTGCTTCTCATTGCAGCTGTTGTACTGACCTCAAAGTGCAAATGCAATGATGTGGTGTTTTCCTTGGTCATTTTTTTCATTGCAAATAAGTGTAAAAGAGCTTAGAGGTATTATTAATTTTACATGATACTACTGGTCAGGATTTCAGTATTCTTCTAGATGGATGGAACTAAAAGTAATATTTAGCCTTTCCTAATATTTTATGTAATTATAGTTTCTTGGTAAAGTCTCCTGCAGTTTCCAGCAAGTAGTTAGTCAGAGAATGCTAAAAATGCTAAAAACAAAGAATGCCAGTTTTCCTCAAAGTGCTTTTATTGCTTTCAGATGACCAGAACCTACCTATTGCCTTTAATAATAGGCTCTGTTGTTTAGGAGAGACGAGAGTGTTATGCTTAAAACTGCTGTGTACTGTAGAGCTGTTTCCATGATCTTCTTTCATCTGCATAACAGAGTCTGTTATAAGAAAAAACATCAGCTGAGTTTTCAAATGTACATGAGTAATAAGAAGACATGGGGAAAGTCTTGTGGACCACTTCCAAGTGTTTTGTTAGGCTGCTACTCTCCCCTGTCTCTGTTCACAGACACTTGATCCTTCAGCAGTAAATGCCTCCTATCAGATCTAAAGAAATAAAACACCTTCTCTAAGATGCTAATTAGCATTCTTTATTATTGTAGTTAATTAAGATGATAGTATTTTTCTTAATGTTTATTCATAATTTATATTAAAAAGTCAGATTTACTTCCATAAATAAGAGCAGTACTTAATATGCATGTTTTGCTCTCAGAAATTGTTTATTTTCTGGAAGCAAGTATTATACTTATGTTTTCATTTTCACAGTGAACCAATATTAGAAATATAAAATATATGTATTTATAAAATAATCACCAAGCTCATGCCATGTTAAAGGCTTTATAGTTTTGAAATGCATTCAAAATTAGTAGAAGAATAAAATGAGTGTAGTGTATGCAGATAGTTTTAAGAACTAAGCCTAGCTTTAAAATCAGAAGAGCACGCTGTTTCTCTATCTTATGAAGACAGGAGCAGGGTGCAACAAAGATCATGGTTGCAAAAGCCTTAAATCCATTTCAGGTTTCAGTATGAAAATGCCTAATACTAAGCATTCCACTTAGGTGGATGTAGTACTACGGTCTAAGTAGTACTTAGTTTAAAAAATTAAAAATTATGTCCAGTTTTACTTTATTCCACCTCTTTAGAAATAGCCCTGAAGGATACTATATGTTTGCTACTGTTTGTGTTGTCTGTGGTTTTAAAGAAGTTACATTCTCTTCTCTTCACTCCAGATACCATGTCAAATGAAGACTGTATCCCTAGGACAAGTAGGTCTTGGGTAAAACAGGTGCAACTGCTGAATGCTGTGTGTATGAGGCTGCTGTGGAGGGTGAACAGCCTACAGATGGTCATGCTGGGAAGCCCCGAGGAACCTCTGTGCTTTGGGATTCAGGTTCTGAGAGAACCTTCTGCCACCTGCAAGCAGAGAGGAATGGTGATTTGGAGCCACAGGGCTCTTGACACGCTGCTGGCCAAGACTTTTTTTTTTTTTTTTTTCCCCTGTGGACTCCCTCATAGCTGTTATGCAGTTCCCCAAAGCTGAGACATAAAATCTAATCATTGCCTTTTTGGAAGCCATTTGCCTACTTAGACCATCATCATTGCAAGCCATTGCAGAATCACATCCTGGTTAGGATGTATATTGATTAGCTGTGTCACACTGATGAGTGATGATATTCCTTTGGCAAAACCTTTCAAGATAACTCATCTTTGGAGATGAAGGCAGTATATTCCAAAGCTATCTTCCTTTTGAATCAAGTGTGAATTTCATGATTATTTAGGAAAAGATTTTTAGCTTCATATGAAGGTAATTTGCATTGGGGCAAATTATATTAATTTGGTCTGTTTGAAAAGATTGTCACCTGAAAAATCACTAAAAGTTCAATTGTTGGAACACTCCTGGAAAAGTCTAATAATCAAAGCATTAGTAATTCATATATAGGTTCAAAGATACTAAATGTCATTTCGGCAAAACTGGCTGTTATGATAAAAGGCTATCAGGAAAGAAAAATTCTGATAAAGGTCCTTATTTTCAAACTTCAAATAAAGTCAGTACTTCCTTGAACAAAGAGGAAAGCACAGAAATGCTCATTAATAGATAACAGAGCAAAATAAACATCATCTCTGGGTCTGAAGTGATGCTTATCAACCTAGACATGCTGTGACTTTTCATGCTGCATTTTGCTAGCTGTCAAGTCTTCGTAGCCTCCAGCATTTTCAGTAATAATAATAATAAAGATACGGTGTTGCTGGAAGCTTAGAAAGTAAATATTTGCTATATCGCATTCCAAGGCAGATTTTTTCCCCATTATTAAGCCATGTCATCTCTAAGCAAAAAGGCAAGACAGATGTTATAGCTATCTTAAAACAATTTTCTGTGGTTGGTTAGATGAAAGATCTATTAAATTTCTTATGATTCTGTCTCTTTCTCTGTGCATCCTTTGAAGTTACCTGAGCCGAACTATTTCAGGAATGACTTTTCAAGAATTGTTGCAATTGTCTTAACTTTGATTAAGCTGAAGAGTAGGGAGTATAAGCAGAACAGGCACAGTTGTCACGTACCTTCATTTCCTTTGCAGTACTCCAGTAAGGAACTAAAACTGAACCAAACTGAGTGCTTCAGCTATTCTCAGGGTCACAGGGTCTGTCTCATAAAAATGTCCAGACTGCTGGAGGAAGAATTTGGCACTGTCATAAATTGTCCTGAGCCCTGACTGCTGTTGCTACAGAGCAGTCTTCAGACACACTTCCTCTAGGATCTGCTAATGATGTTCAATATTGTCTGTTGCACTCGGCAGTTTGTGGTCACTGAACTTGTGACAAGAGGGTAAAAATGCTCTTCTGAAAGGTCCTTTGAGTCTACTTAAAAATAAACAGCAACAAAACCCCCAGTTAAACCTGTCTTGTTAAGCAGCACAGGAAAAGTGTGCCATGGTCAAGTGCAACCAAGTTAGATGGATGGCTGCCTCACCTAGAGGGAGAAGGATGCTTTTATTTCCAATGAACTTTGTACTTCCCGTGGTGTAAATGTTCAACTCAGCTGCTGCATTGCATGCCTGGAATATCGTTCTTCATTCAGAAGGAAGCCAGGTCACATTTGTTTCTTCCCTGCTCCACAGGTGGAGCAGCGTTAGCTGGGGGAGATGCAGGAGGGCCTGTTTGTGCAGTGACAATAAAGCAGCGTGCTGTTTGTAATGAATTTTGTGCATTCTACCCAGTGAACAAGACAGTGATCATGAGTGGTCTATTCATTTCCAGGAAGCTGCTCCTTGAAGAGACTCTGTGTTGGCAGTAACCCTTTAGAGAGGAATATTTAAGCAGGCTGGGTTTGTGGAGTCACAAGTACAACTTCTATTTATTATTTCACTTCATAGAAGGAAGAGAAATAGGCTCCGGTGGTGATTGACCCAAATCAGTGTAAGAAAGGATGGAGTGATACCAAAATCACTTCATTCCAGTAGATATATTTATGTTACAGGGAGCTTGTATTTTGACTTTTATAATCTCATATCAATGTTTTCTATAAATCTGTCATACACCTAATAGTTATCTCTTGGTTATACAAACTGTGTGTGGGATGGAGCAACCAGTGAAAAGTGAAAATATGAATGAAATGAATTGTATCAGGTAATACAAGGAAGCATGTGATGTTGTGAGAATATGATGGATTTAGTATATATACGTTTGTTACAAATCACACTTGCAAAATAGAAAGGATCATGTAAGGGAGATGGGGGATCTGAGAAAATGAATTCTTTAAGATAACGAGGTGGCATGTTTATTAGAGATATTGTATGCTGTCCAGAATGTGATCGTATATAGTAAATACTTCCATGAGAGGTTGAGGCTACAAAATAGGATTTTACCTGTCTGATAGCAAGATCTGATGAGCATGCATGATAGTAAAATCAGTAATTTTTTTCTTCATTCCTTGATTTCTCTAAACTCTGTTTGACCACTTTTTGGCATCTTCTTTTGTAACACTCTCTGCTTCCAAATTAAGGTAATAATAATAACGTACACCTCAATTTTCTCACCTATACATTTATCATTGTCTTGGTGGGGAGGGAAAAAGAAAAGGCTTGGCTTAGAGAAATGCAGCTGGTATTGTTTTTTGTTTTTTTTTTTTTTGTTTGTTTGTTTTTTTTTTTTCCAATTTACCTTTTTCGTATAAGTTGGTGGAGCAGGGCAGAAAGCATCATTTCACTGCAACGTGCTACACCTCGAGCGCTGGGCGCAGCTCTGGCTTCACGTCTGAGAGAAGGCAGCGGGGCAATGACTGCCAGATTTCTGTGCTTCCCTGAAAAATAACGTTCTGCTGCCACGAAGAACAGTGGAGCAACCGGACTTTTACCCAGCAGGGCATTTCCAGGCCCTCTTCAGCCCGAGGAGCAGGGGGGAGGCGAGGCGAGGCAGCGCGGGGCGGGCCGGGGGGCGGTGCGAAGGCCTGGCGGGGGCTGCTGCCGAGCCGTGCCGAGCCGTGCCAAACTGTGCTAAGCCGTGCCGAGCCGTGCCCACACCCATGAGCAGGGCCAGGGGCGCTGACCCGCGGGGGCTCCTCGTCGTGGGGTGAGTGAGGGGGCCGTGGGGAGACTGGGTTTTGCAGCTGGGAGATGAACGCCGCCGCCTGCTGAGGCTGTGGCTCCCGGGTTGTGTGCGGCTGCAGGGACATCGGGGAGGGCCGGGGAGCTGTCAGGAACCGGCTGCTGCTGGTCCCAGAGCTGGGGAAGGGTGCTATGGGGGGGGTTGGGGGCTTTCTGCAGTCAGTTCCTGGCTCGGCTTCTGGAGTCATGTGCTCCCCGGAGTAACACGGGTGTGTGCAGTGCGGTGATGCAGCAGGAAGGCTTTCTTGCTACATCTTATACCCCGCTCTATGCCATCTATATGTATCTTTTCACAGAGATTTCATTGGTATTTCTTGTTTTGTGCATCTGTAGCTTCAGGTTGCCCTTGAAGCCAACAGAAAAGCACTTGAGGTTCTGTGAAGATCCTTATAGATCCAGGAGATGTGGTTAGTGGGGCTCCTGAAAGACTTCCCAGTAAATGAAGCAGCTGGGATGCAAGAGGGGTTTCTTGCCTGGGCAGGTCACTGCAGCAGGAAGCACACAGCTCCCTCCTCCAGTGGTGTTTCACAGGGGTCTGTGCTGGGTCCTGGGCAATTCAAGCTAGTTGACCGGGTAAGGGGGTGAGCAGTGACATGAAAAGGCTTGGTGGTGATACTAAGCTGTGGAAAGGCACTAAAGGCAAGAATCAGCTATGAAAAAATTGAGAAAGACTGTGGAAAACTGCCCAGGCAATAATGTGGCAAATGAAATGGCAGAGAGGGATGCACAAGGGTGGAGTGAACCAGCTTCCCACGTGGTAAGGTGGGCTGTGGGCTCACCATTATTGCTGGCGAGGTAGGGCTTGGTGTCAGGAAACATGTAGTTTCCATGGGGCTGTGCTCTGCCACTCTTCATGGGGCCCCTTGGTTCTGACAGTGGCCCAAAGCAGATGCGCAGGGATGAGGGAGGAAGGTCAGAGCAAGCACACAAAGATGCCTTCTCTTGCTGTTGTCCCAGCCTCCAAGGATTTGTAAGACAGAGTGTTTATTCCCTGATGAGAAGTTCAAACATGGTGGGTTCTTGGTGGGTTCCCAAGGCACAGGAGTAGGATGATGTGTGATGTGGTTTGTTTGAGTGTGCAGTTGGATTTTGAGGTCTGTATCTTTGTAGTCTGTGTAGATGCAAGACAAAAACAAGAAGGAATAGGAAGAAAGCTGAGAAATCCCAACCGTCGCAGGGCCAGTGCATAGTTCTTGGTTAAAGAAATCAAGAGAACTCCTAAACTGTGGGCTGTTTCCATACAGTTACTCATTCACAAATGTACTTTGATGCAATCGTGCTGCTATTCATGGTTATGACCTGAGGATTTTATGGGATGAAAATAGGCAGTTCCACAGGTGGAGTAATCTGTTACTCTAAAAGTGCTTCTGAGCAACATTTTGACACATCTGTATATATTTATTTTGAAGAGATGGGTTTAGCTTATTTAGGATGGAATTTAGTCGAATTACAGAAATGTATAGCTATTAACAGTGTCAGCTAAATGTCTTTTCCTCTCTTAAAAGGTATTCAATTAAGACTAGTAATAAAGATGGAGATACTCTTGTTCCTTACTGCATTTTATTACTCATCAGTGTGGTTTGAAAGATAAGGTTTCAAAATTTGAACGTGTTCAGGTATTTGGAGAACCAAAAATTCAGGTTCTAGAATTTGTTATTATTTGTTATTATGATATTTTATTTTATGCTTCAAAGGCATAATAATAGAAAGCCTTTGGCTTGGTTTTATATTGAGCCCATTTGTATATGCCCATGTTTCTTGATGTTGTACTAACAGCTCAGTTCACTTATACAGGACAGCCACGCTGAGTATTCATAGTCTTAGTTAAAACCACTGTTTGCTTGGCTTTTACATATATGTAGCTTTTTATGCAGATGTACATTTGAGAAAGCTGGCTTTGGGTTAATGGTCAAGCAGAAACACAGTTAAATAATTACTGTATGGACAATTGCTATTCTGTGCCTATGCTCTGTTCTGGGAGTAGTGAGGTGCTGCTGCTTCATTGCAAATGAAGCAATTGTGCTTCATTGCAAAGTTTAAAGTGCAAAATTGAAGTAGAATACATGTGGAGTAAAATGTCTCAATTTACATGTAAATAAGGTAAAATAAAAGCCATTTTAAAGCCAGATAGTTTCAAGCAAATATTTATCTACGATGAATAAGATTGTCACCTGGATATGGCCCTGGGCAAGTGGTACCAGGTATCCTGCATGATATCCAGAGGTCCCTTCCTACCTCAACCATTCTATGATTGAAAAATTCAAGAGTTGCTGTTGGCTTTCTCCAGTGGAGAAATTTAATTTACTTTATTTAATTTTAAGAAATTATGTCTTATTTTTAATGTCTTTTTTTTTTTTTTTTCTTTTAAGGAAGGGACTGTTCAGAAGTTCCACAAATCAGTGTCTTTCAGGAAAAAGTGGAGAATCTCTTCCAGCAGTTTTTGAGAGAAATGTGCAGGAAGCCATCAATAACTACACTTGGTATGCATTAACTTCTGAATAAGTACTTCATTAATGGACTCTTGGCTTAAATATTTACTTCAAGATTGGTATTAATTTTCACCAGTCATGCTTTTAGTCATTCTCATGAATTACAGTTATAAAGTAAGGAATTTGACTTCTGAAATTATTTGAACTAGCAAGTAAAACAGCAGTTTAATCAGCTGAGATAGCTATGTTCAGGATTCTAAATATTAGTCATATTTATTTATTTTTGTAAGAGTAAGAAAACATCTGTTTACCTTTGCGTTCTGTAAATTACTTAATATTTTGTATATTTCCTGCTTAGAATATGTTGTTTTGTTTTCTCTTTCTGCTTCTGACAGCTGGGTAATTCCTCTTAACGTATAGAAATGTGCAGATCACACAGCATTTAGGGTATTAATTGACCTAAATCATTATTTAGTGGGCTTGGATTTTACTCGTGGTTTGTGTTATGGGCTTGCATGTTTTCAGAGGATAATGAAGGGCAGAAATTAAGCCTGGAAGGGAAGTCAGACTTCATGGTTAAATGCAAATGACGCAAACCAGCTTTGCAGGTCAGTTAACTTTCAAGAAATTTCATTCCAGTTGACATTGGTTAGGATTTGCCAGGCCCACGTGTCTGACTGCCCTGGCTTTTGCTGTATCCCAGAGTTGGTGGTGGCTCGCAGGAACCAACTTGAGCTTTATGAGAAGCTGAAATCCCAGAGCTCATGTTTTAAAGTCTACCAGGTCTAACAGAATAAAAGCCACTTTGTATGGATATGTAGCTTCATGCTAATCAAAACATTTGTAGAGACTTAATGCTTGGTTTTGTATCATTTTCTCGTGATAGCTTCTAATGGAGTTAAAGAGGGCTTATGTTATCTTTAACATGTAGTTTTTGTTTGCCCATTAACTGTACTGAAGAAAACAAAATAATTGTTAGAGGTGGAAATGTAGGTACATCTATGTGTATGTATGCAAGTATTGGAATATCTGTGCGTATTCTAGAGTGTCATTATGGTTACAATGGTATACATAAATACAAATGCATAATACAGTAGAAGAAATTGCGTTTAAGGCACTA
Organism: Aythya marila; assembly: GCF_965140915.1. Taxonomy (NCBI): domain Eukaryota; kingdom Metazoa; phylum Chordata; class Aves; order Anseriformes; family Anatidae; genus Aythya; species Aythya marila. The sequence goes on along the minus strand of NC_139045.1, from coordinate 19,763,227 downwards.
ACTGGTACCAATAGAAGCAAGTACCCATTGCACTGTGCTTAAAAGCATTCACTTAAAACTCTTTATATCAGCTCTAATAGCATGTCCTGAAAGTCATGCACCCAACAGGAATATGTATCACTGTCTGTTTATGGGATCAGTTGCTTTATTTTTAAAATGTTTATATAGAAAACCATTGTATTCTTCATTTTAATTTGTCTTCTTTTCACAGTGAAACGCTTTCATCGCTTTCATCTAGTGGTCATACAACACCCACAGACTTGAATAATTCTTGGTCTGAAATAAAAAGCTGTACTACTGGGTTATCTACTGAAAGAAGTTCTGTTTACTCCTGGAGGGATGATGTATGTCAAAGAAGCTTTTACAGTATATTTTAAATATTCTGGAAAAGATTATTATTATTATTTATTTATTTATTTTCAGAAAATGGACATGCAGCACATCCTATTAGAACAGTTAATTGCTTTCAACCATAACAACCTTCTGATTAAGTACATTAATCGAATATTTAAACAGTTTTGTTTGCAAATTGATAATCAGTGCAGTTGATATGTTTTAAAAAAAAATGAAGAGGTTATGCCACCATGCCACCTACTTCTTTTTGTACTGCAGCATATGAACCAAAGCAGGTGGTTTGAAGATCCATTTTGAGATACCTACCAAGTCTAAGTTGTCCTGTTCTTCAAATATTGTTTTTTAATATCATTATATGTGTTTGCTGGCAACTATTATTATCTCTAGGAATTTGATAAAGCCAACACACAGAGAGTGCAACAGCTATTTTGGGATATTGATGAAATGCTGTTTGAAGGAAAAGTGACCTCCCAAACTCAGAGCCTGCAGGCAGAATGTGCAGACTGGGTTGAGCGGTCTCTTCATTTAAGGTAAGGAAATTTCTTGCTGGTACTTGTTGTAACCAGTTATCCCTCTAATTTGAATTTTTGGGCTATCCTCATATGAACTGCTCTTGATGTATTGTATCAGTAACACTTCTGCAATCAAATGTGGATCTCTGGGACTGAGCTGTGCCACAGTTAAACAGTAATTCTGGGGGGTTGTGCACTAAGCAGTCAATGTGCTTTATTCTGATTAATACAATGATTGCAAGCAAAGATATTTTATCAAGATGAAAAGAAGAAAATAATGCACCATTTTCATAATGACTTTTTCTACTTAAAGAATACATCTTAAAAAGAAACATTTGTTTTTACTGTAAGTGAAGGCATACTGTGAAATCCCAAGAAATTTAGTGCTAATTCTTTTATTGATTCTCCTAAAAATAAATAAAAAATGAAGGCAACCACATGCTTCAAATATGCTGCATGTAGGCTATATATATCAGTGTGAAACAATGTATGATATTAGCCCAGCAACACCTAGCTGAACAGATACAAGGATGCATGTATGATTAATGAGAATTGTTTTACATAGATGTGAAAAATGTCCAGGTAGAGCAATGACTGCTTGTTACAGTACAGAGGACAGAAGTCAGTGTTGCACTGCTGTGGACTGTTCCTGCCTTCATAAGTGATGGCATGTCATTCTTAGTGAGGTGTGGTGTCTCTTGGCTGTTCTAGACATAGACCTTCATGTGCCTATATTCTAGTTAATAATTTTTAACACCATTAAAATGAATTTTTCAATAACAGTGATGTTTTTAATGCTTTTATATGTATTTACTAGTCATAAGCCTCTGCAAATTAAACTGAAATCTACTAAGAAAGCTTGTCACACTTTCTTAGGAATAAGATACACCTATCAAGTGAATCTGAGGCAATTTTCACTAGCATTAATCCACTTTTTCCTTTTTATAGATGCTGTAAAAGTGAATAAACATTCATAAAGTGTAATTATGAATAAACATCCATAAAGTGGAGAACGATTTTTTTACTTCATCCACCTTTATAGCAATCTGATAAGTTTGACTTTATTTGCTCTTAAAAGCTGTATGCTAGCATCTCCTCTTCATAAATGAGATTAACTTTAATGACTTAAATACTGGGCAGTGTATTGTATGGCTGCTCCATACTGTGCTTATTCAAAGCAATTTTAATTAAGCTATGCTTTTGCATTGCCCACTGTTTACAGATATTTGTATTTTTGATATTTGCACCTGCAGTGGATTTCCGTCTAAGATCTCTCTCTCTCACTCCTCTTTTTTTCCCCAGGGTTATAGGAAAGCAGCTCCTGTCACCAAACGATGAAGGCTTTCAGCATTTTGAGAGCCCAAATGATAGCTCTGTGAATACTAAGTGTTTACCTGGCCTCCGTGAATGTACTATTAATATAAAAGAGTATGTCATTTTTTTTTAAGATTAATTTTGATCTTCTCTTTTCAGAAATTTTGTACTAATATTACTTTTATATTACTGAAGCATTTCAGTATAATTAAATAGGCACTTTCTTCTTTCCTTGATTATTTAATTATAATTTTGTTGATATTTTTTCAGGCTCTGCATTTCAGGCTCTAAACTGATTCCAACAGCACCTCCAGTACACAAATCACTAGATTTAGTTTCCACTATGATTTCTGCCTCTGACTCGTCCATGTATTCGTTCCTGGTAGAAGAAATCTATGATGCGGATGGAAAAGTAGAAGAATATCTTGCCTTTGACAACAATGAGCTGTAAATAACAGATATATGTGTTTTTGAATATCATGAAAAATTGTCATTGAGTCTGGTCAGGGTTCATAAAATGGGTTTCTCTTCTGTAAAATATGGTTCCTTCTGTACTTGTATTCAATAGCAGAATGGTCAAAGCACTCACTAGGCATGTGGAAGATAAGCTGTGTTGTCTTTCTAGTGGTTTAAAACTCACATCTCCCCTGTAAGAGGAATATGCCTTAACCACTGGTTGATTTGAGGTATTTTGTGCATGGAGATTCAATACAGTGACTAATTTTGAGACAGGGAGTAGAATGACGGAATCCCCTTTCTGCAGGTGAGTGCCTTGACCACCAGGTTGTTTAGGGTCTTTGCAATGGATCTGTTCTCAGTCTGCCCTAATGAATCTTAAATCCTTTTTGTGCATCATAGAACATCTTTACAAAAAGAGACACAGGATACAGCCAGCATTTAGGACATTCTTGAGTGATGAGTAATGCAAGTGTCTTCTCAAAAATGCAACCAAGTTTTCTTGTGGCACGCCCAGTTGAATTTTCAAGCAAGAAGGCAAATGCGTAGAAGAAAGACTATTACAGTCTGTTTTCTAAAAGGCCTCTGTGAGGAGGAACCTTTAGTAGAGCACAAAGCATAACTTTTTGTGCTCAAGCTTGAGACACTTACAGGAAAATATATGGTTGTTCCGAAAAACTGAGGAACCAGGCAAAGTGAGATCCAGACAGACACTTCTAATCCTGTTTTTGAAAGAAAGGGTGTGGGCACCTGCCTTTTTGGAAGCTGAAATGAGGATTGAAAGTCCTCCTAGAAGTGATGTATCACTTTGTTTTACCGAGTAAGCAAAAAGCTTGGGAGAGGGACTCAGATGAAGGTGTGTTTCTCTACTCCATGACTCCTGATATCATGTTTCTTGTTTTGTTGTTGAGATGCAATCCCAAAATATTTTTATTCTTCCTAACTAAAACATTAGGCATTACAAAGCGTACTATGAAAATAGCTTGGTCATTTTGTGAGTTGGACCATACAGACAAGTCTCAGAATGCAGTCCTCAAACTGCAGTCCAATTTGAGGAAGAAGTGACTGAAAATAGGAAGGGAGGTAGTAGAGACCATTATGAATTTGGGATCATCCTTGTAATCTCAGGAAAAAATGCATTTCCTTAAAAGAAAATATGATACCGTAATATATATATATATATTATATATATATATAATATGTATAGGTTAAAACTTTCTTCCTGGGAAGTGCATTAGAAGACCAAATTAGGAAGTGTTGCTACACCATAATTCCATATGTAAATAGGAAGAAAAAAAAGTAACTGTCCACACAGTAGGGGAAAGAAAAGAGGTCATGGGCTCTGGTATTCATGTGAGGCAGCAGAAATCCTTTAAAGTTGTTTGATTTTGATCACTAACGGAGTGCTGTAGATATATACAGGTACACAGGACCTAATAAAAAAGAAGTATTTTGTGTGATGGTCCTCCTGCCAAATGCAACAGACAATAGTTCCTTTATGGTAAAAGGCATAGGATTTCATCTCAAATGAATAAGTGTCTTCCTTCTAGAGTTGTTTCTTTTAGAGCCGCATTTCTTTCTGTTGTAATACCTTGATTTTTAAAATATATTATTATTCACTTGCAAGCAAAAGAAATAGAAAACATGATATATATTTGATTGGTACTGTTTGCATAGGTGATTGGTATGTTTGATTTTTTTTTAATTTTTTTTATTTTTGGTGATCTACATCTATTTTCTTCCATGTGTATGTTTCTATTTATTGAGTATGTCAGAAAGAAAAGAAAACAGTCAAAATCCTTGGTAATTTGTTTCAAATGGCTTCATTTATTAGTGATGAGAGTTTGGAACAAAAGAGTATACATCTTGCTGAGAAGAGGAGTAAGCATGGCATTCCCCCTGTTTCTCCCAATGCCTGTATCAAAGATGTTGTGGCTTCTGAAGTATTTGACCATATCTGGAGCAATGTAATTGGAATACTGGAGGAACTGATTAAAAAAAAATGGGAAACCAATATCAGAGGTATATGATATTTTGAGATACACTGTTGATACAATTTAACTTGACAAAAATATTTTTTCCCTTGAATAAAGCTTGGGGAATGTGAGTATTTTAAGATAGTTGTGTTTGTAGTACAGCATTATAATGTATGTAATGCTTTACTAGAAGCCAACCCACAAATGCACCTAACAAAATAATAATTAAAAAAATCTATTATTTTTCATTGAATTTTGCTTTAGAAGTGTTTTTAAAAAAAGGCATAAGATTGACCAAAATAACTCCATTTCTGGAGACCATGTTTTTGTTGTTGTTGTTGTTTGGTTGGTTTTAAATCATAATCACCAATTGGCACAGTTAGAAGGCGTTCACTGACAACTTGGTCTGAATCTGGGATGTAAGAATCAAAGTCTTCTAATTCTCAGTGTTTGAGCTTTGTTAATAAAGAGAATCACAGTCAGATTGTTACAGAGAGAGAGACAGCCCTGCTGACAGTGCAGGAGTTCAAGTGTTTGATGTGGGATGAAGAAATGGTGATGCACATATATACATTTATATATGAAATGTATATTATGTAATATATATATATACCCTTTGGAGTACTAACAGACTGTGGTCAAGAAAAGCAAAAGCTAGGAAAACTAAGTAGAAGTGAAACTATTCCTCGGTGTGCATACGTTATTGCTACAGGCTGAGGGAGATTTTAGTTCTTTCAATATATTTTAAAAGGACAATAGCAGAAGAATATCTGGGTGTAAGCACTGGAAATTACACATGGCCTCAAATTTAAATCTAAAAAAAAAGAAAAGGCAGAATTTTTCAGAATACTTTCAGCACCTAAACATCATGTTTCATATGTTAAATGAAGTAGAAAAGGGTTTTTCACACCCCAAGTATGTATTTTAGGTTAATGTTATAGTTTGGAGAGGACAGATTAGATCCTTTATCTTTATGAAGGGCATCACCTTATAACAAATCCATAGCTTACCAAATACCAGGGGGGTTGGACTAGATAATACCTGGAGGTCCCTACCAACCTCCACCATTCTGTGATTCTGTGATTTGAGTTTATAATAGAAATAAGATAATGATGTATACCCACCTCCTGAAAAAAAAAAAAAGTATTTAGCTGCTGATAGAAAAGTATGGATTTTTCTTTTTCTGTAGTATGGATTTTTCTTTTTCTTAGTATGGATTATTCTTTTTCTGTAAATATTTTTTTTTCTGCTTGAAAAAATTATTTGGGAATTTTAAAATAAAATTCTAAGAATCTTTACAAGTACTTTTAAAAAATAACAACAACAAAAAACAACCTCAAACTTTATCCTTATAGATCAGCTTGTTTCTCATTGTCAGAGAAAGCATAAACAAATAGGACATGTTTTAAAAAAACATATTTATGGTAGGTTTTTAAATATTGTGGCAACTTAAATATTATGGAAAATTAATAAGAAATTATTTACCGTGAAGTTTCATATTGCTAGGATCAACACATTCTCTCCCTTATTTGCTCTTATTCCCTCTGCTTTTTTTTTTTTTTGTTGTTTTTTTTTTTTTTGTATAGAGGACAAACAGGTGGAGAAACTGAAAGCTATTACATGCAAACTGCCACTTTTGCCTGTTGGTCGAGTTACAGCAGATGCTGGCAGTGTCCCCCTTTCCAGAGGCTCTGAAACACGAAGTGTATCTTTTGGATCTCATTCTGTTTCATCACTGCAGGTAAAAATAACCTCAAGCAGCATTCTGGGAAGTTGTACTTCTCTCCCATTATTGCTTGTTCCTATTTTGTGGTTCCTAAGGGCACCATTACCACTAAGATATTGCTGAAGTTGATTTGGAATGATTATTTTATTTATTTTTCTTTTCAAATTGTATTCTGTAAAAGTCTGTATTCCCTCCTGAGAAAACAATTCTGCTTTTATTGTGGTTGAGTCTTATGCTCTTCGTAGAATTAAAATAACAAATTCAATTTCCTCCCTGGACTGCAGGGATGTGAAACAGCAGCTTCAGTTGCTGTAACCCTGTGTATTTCAAACTCACTCCTTTTCTTTTCCTTTGCTTCTCTCAAATGAGGACTTTGCAGTACACCACAGTGTTGGCATTAGAGCATACCTGTCTTCATGGAAGCTTGTATTTGTATTGGTAAAATACTTTTTTTTTGTTGTAGTTGTTCTGCTTGCTGCCTCCTACCTTGTCCCTTTGCTCCGGTTTTGCACATTTTTGTTCTTTTCCAACCACTGCTTCTGTGGCTTATTTTTTTTCTTTTTCTTTCTGTCTGTGCATTCAGTGCAAGCAACTTCATTCTATTCCATCTGATCTTTTTCAACATTTGTTAGGTAACAAGATAAGAAACGCAGAGGAGATTGCATAACACATTGGCATACTTGGCTCTGTAGTGGTCCCAGCAGCCAAAAGAAGTAAAATGCTCAGATAAGTAATGCTCAGACTCAGTACCCCAGAGTTGGACTGTGTTGAGGGAAAATGGAAAGTCTGAGAACTGAATTTCAGTTTCAACTGAAGCTTATATTGCAAATTAAATTTCAATTCAATAACTAATTTCCCCAACTTTTGTTTGTAAGATTTTTTGAAATAAGTAAAACAACGTATTTGCTTCACCTGATACTTGTATTCTAACAGAATTCTAACTTGTATTCTAACAGAAGCTTCTCTAAATAAACAAGTAAAATATCTTCTAAGTATGTGCTTCTTGTGATCTTCTCTCAAAAAAAGAAAATTTAATGCATATTTGTTGCTTTTACTAGGTTCACCGTTTCTCCAGCAATTTCTGTAGTGATTTGAATGGTGTGATGACAATTCAAGCAAAACCACTCCAACAGAGGCACATTGCCACAGCAGAAAAAATACAGTAAGTGTTGGTAGGAAAATTTCTAAAATGCAGCATAATTCAAATAACATGAAAGATGTTTTGCAGGTCTAAAATGTCATCCATCTTTGTGTGCATCACCAGTGTGACAATGTTTAGATTTTCAGAGGGTTACAATGATGCTCAAGAAATATAACAAATACTTTTACCTTTTTCTCTCATCTTTCCATATCTCATTCTCCTTTCTTTTTTCCTAGGAATGAGCAAGACAAACCACACAAGAATGGCTCCAGTGCTCCAAATTCAGTGCGTACTAGACTGGAGAGAATTGCTGATAACTGTGTTCTCTCATCATCTCGGGTACTGCCGGCATCTTCTAGGAAGCTACCAAGCCATCGTAGGTTACCTTCTCTCACTTCTGACCAACTCTCCTCAAAAGCTCCTAATATGTACAATGATGAAATCCTTAGGGGGACTAAATTGTGAGTTTTTTCATTTTATTTTTTGCTTTCCTCAGAACTTTACTGAACCTTCAATAGTGAAGGATTTAGCAAAAACCTTGAGAACTAGCACAAGACTTATTATTGATACTAGAATTCAGAGAGAAAAATATAGCATGCAGAACTGTGGTTTTTGAGGAGAGGCACTTTGTTTTATTTTTTGTTTCTGTGTTAAGTGCTGTTAATTTCTGTAGCCAAGCTCTATTAAGAAATGAACTGCTTAATAATTTCACATTACTGCAGTGAAGAAGATTTAAATGTGAATTTTTGTAAAAGAGAATCCCTTAAAATTCTGTAGGGTTGCTGGCTTGGATCGTTTATCTTCTGGTGGTGCACATACGGCCCAAAACAAGTTACCACCAATAAACTCAGAGGCTGTTGAACAGTATCTTTCAGTCCCTCGATTACAACAGAACTATGTAAGTAGTGTTTGTTTTGTACTTGTAAAGAACCTCAAGCTGTTTGAAAATAAGCAAATTGTTCTGCATCACTGGTTGAAATGAGCAATTCTACAGTTCAGGCTGGTTCTTACCTAATACCTGGTCTTAATGTGCTAATGTGTAGTACATTGGGGTACATTTAAATGCAAGAGACAACAGTTCAAAGGCCTTAAACAAAAACCAAAAAAATAGTAAAAACTTTTATCTGAAAACAGAGTAAAAAAAATAAACAAATAGCCAAACAACGAGATTTGTATTTCTGTGTATCCAGATTTAAATAGCTTTTTTCAGTATTTTGTTCTTTTTGTTAGTTTGTGAGAACTAGAAGATAATACTGTCTTGAAATAATATAAATCAAATTGATTCTGGCCTACTTATGAAGAATAGAAAAAATAATAAGTAACAAGAACAGAACTAAATTGGCATTGTGATATTATTTCACTTCTGAACACTGTTTTCAATTGAGACACACGTAGAGTTGTTTTTTTCTAATATAAGCCTTCAGGGTTTATAGATTGGTGTATAGGTAAAGGCTCAAATCTGTATGAAAAACATGAGTAGGTTTAAATGACTTTAATTCAGTGCTCATGGTGAGTGAGAACATTTTTTTTTTTTTTTTTTTAAACAATTCAGTCACTGCATTCTCTCAGTTCTCTCTCTAATTCTTTCAGCATCGAGGAAGATATGCTTATAGCAGAGTGTCAAGCGCAGTGCCTGGCAGTACAGAACAGCGGCCACTCAGAGAACGAACTGTTGTTATTGATCAATTTTCAAGGCCCAACACAACTCATACATTCAGGGTATGTTACAGTGTAATTAGAGGTATGGAAAAGTGAAGAATGTCCACTTATATCCATTGTTGGTCTATAGAAGGTCTCATTAAATGTGTGTCTCCTAATTTCCAGTGTACGTGGATTCCTGCTCCCTCTACACAGCAGGATGTTAAAAGGCTTTGGGAGAATATGAACATAAAGCACGACCAGTGTATGAGGAAGAGATTTCCTCGGGTGTAATGTACTAAACAGATCCTTTGAGGCAATCTGCATGGAAGTGTGCAGTTTTTAGTACTGTTTATAGCTTTGCACTTTGGGCTGACTGTGCTGGACTAGACCATAAAAAATAGATTGTCAAACCATTTCAGCAGGTAAGAATACTGTACCATCTAATAGTATTTCATTCCTTTTTACAGACAGACACACCTCAGAAAAGATCACTGACTCCCATGGATTTTGCTAACCATAGAGGGACAGGTAAGGATTTTTGATAGGTAGGCCAGGTAAAAATCACTTGGAAAGTGAAAGGTCAATAAAACCTACTAACTCATTCTACAGTGGAGAAATAAAGTGCTCAGGGAGAGCACTCATCTCATTATAAAAGAATGGATGTACTTGGTAGGATCTGTTGTGCCTTGTTTTGATGTTCATTCTCACTACTCGGTCTGAGATGGCCCAAGCTGACTGCTAAGAACCCTGAAAAGCACCTTTGGTTGTTATGCCTTGGGAGAAAATGATGTCCCCTCCTCTTATACACTGAAATCTCAGTAAAAATATTTACAATCATGACAAGGTTATTTAAGTGCTTGTAGGTAACAATTTTTGTTTGGAAGTTCCTTGAGTTTAAATAATTATCTGATTGTAATAATCACATAAAAGGTGCTGTGAGAATAAAGATGGATCAGCAAGTACTGATCTGAGGAGGCTGATGGCAGTAACTCATATATTGTATGGGAGTGTCTTTCAGATTCTACCACAATTAACAGAGTTTTATATTTTTTAGGCTCACAGCATTACTACAAATCCTTTCAGAGAAATCCTTCGACCTCACGCAAGAGATTTCAGATTGCTTCTTAATGTAGCTTAGAAAGAAACAGAAGCCTTCTGCACTGAATGGAAGATTAAAATGCTTAATTTGCCAACTAGTACCTCGTGTGGCAAAAAACGTGCAGTTTCTGCGGAGCCTTGTGATCATCCAGAATGCCTGTATTCACAGAATCACAGAATCACAGAATTTCTAGGTTGGAAGAGACCTCAAAATCATCGAGTCCAACCTCTGACCTAACACTAACAGTCCCCACTAAACCATAGCCCTAAGCCCTACATCTAAATGTCTTTTGAAGACTTCCAGGGATGGTGACTCCACCACTTCCCTGGGCAGCCCATTCCAATGCCTAACAACCCTTTCGGTAAAAAAGTTCTTCCTAACATCCAACCTAAAACTCCCCTGGCGCAACTTAGGCCCATTCCCCCTCGTCCTGTCACCAGGCACGTGGGAGAACAGACCAACCCCCACCTCGCTACAGTATTGACTTGTTCTAAAGTTGTCTGACCAGAGGTTAGATTAAAAATTAGAGCAAAATGAAATAAATGGTTGAGATCCCAGTGTTTCAGGTAACTGCTCTTTTTGTAGTCAAGATGATGTTTCTGCACTTTCTTCTCAGGCATTCCTTCTCTTTCTGCCTTTCCTTAAGGAATTGTTATTCTACGTATAGAAGCAAATAAGTTATGTTCAGGCCATGAAGTCCTGTTCACATTTTTTTTCATATTTTCTCAGTGTTAAAGATGTTCCGGTCCACCCAGACATCAGTCATATATAAAACTTGTACTTTTAAGCAGGAGTTTGACGCATCTCCTATTTAACTCCTATTTTTAACATTTCTGAATTTTTACTCTGTCTGCTTATTACAGTTGATCTCTTGTAAATATTGTCTGTCCCTAATTTCTATTTTTCCTTTAATTCTTTTGATATAAAATTAACTGTTTCTTAAACAATTCTATGTGTCATTTACTGGAGAACTGCTGGGATAAACTGTGTTTACAGGAAGCAGTGTTTTCCCTGTCAGGCCAAACATATTTGTAGATCTTGAATAATTGAACATGCATGGTGACATTTACTTCTTAATATTTTTTATGAAATATTGTCTGCTACTTTACAAATTAGACTTTTTTTTTTAAATCCAAGCCTTCACCTTCAAAGTTTTAACACAAAGATATGTACTTATTAATGAAAGCATTATTTCATACTTCTTTGTGTAGGCCCAAATGAGAAGGTCAAAGAGGAGGTTGGAACTGTGTTCTGCCCAGAGATCGCAGCCTTGATCATGTCCCTGGGTATTAGTATTGTGTGCATGCACAGTGAGTGATTCCTCCTTCCATCAGAACCAGCAGTTTACGTGGATGTGGCAGAAAAGCTGTTGCAAACAAGGATGAGAAAAATTTAGTTATTTGCCCAAATCATGCAGGTTGAAATAGAATCAGTTTCTTCCAGCTGGAAACAAATGCCATTTCTCATCACTTTTTTTTTTTTTTTTTTAATAAATGTTCAAGGATTGGTAATCCAAGGAAAAACATTTTGTAATATATATATTTTATATCTGTACTTTTATGAGATTTCTGGTTTGTATAAATGGTCATCAAATGCTGTATTCTTTTGAGTAAATGAAAACATTTTAAAATTACTTTCCTGGTTTAGTGCTTTTTCCTTTGGCTACACTATTTATTCACTGCTGACATTATGGTATACTATCTGAGAAAGCAGAATGCTTTTGCTTTGGAGCTGCACATCAATTTGATTCATTTTGTTCAAAAATCTCAGGTCAAAGATTTCATATAAGTTCAACGTTCAGTATTCTCTAAAGGTGCGTCTGAAATGTAATTTTGCTCTTCTCAGTGCTCTTTCCTGTGTATAAACATGCACAAGACTATGGAAACGATGGTAAAATGCGTCCTTTACCATCACATGGCACTTAATGGCAACCCAGATTTTAGGTTGTGAAATAAATGAAAAGAGGAATATGTCCCTGTTTGGTTGTATGATGGCAGAAGTGGGAGCTGCCTCAGTGGAGAGGTCATCTGGCACTTTGTGAAAGAGAGAAGGTTGCTGACCTCTCTTAGTTACCATAGTAAATTGATAATCAGGCCCTAAAATTCCTCTCCAAGGATGGTGGGATTCCTGAGCCTTTCAGCATTGACTGTGTGTTTTCAAATGGAGGCGTGCTGCGGTATCTTCTTTGAGCAGGTGAGTGCTGTTGTGTACTACACTATGACTTTTGTTGTTCAATGTGAATACCTTCTACTCAGGTTTCCTGCTTTAGTTCTGTTGTAATCATGTGCATGTTGAGAAAGAGTGGAGACCTTCCTAAGAAAAACTGTTCTCTATTGCAAATGCGTTGTAGTGATTACTAAGTTAGCAACTAGTTTTTCTTACCCCGACTGCTGTTTTTTTGTTTTGTTTTGTTTTGTTTTTGAGATGGCAAAAATCTGGTATGCCTTGGCTGCAGTAAAGAACTAATGTAAAGAACATAGAACATGCCACAGTTTTTCAGAATATGTAGAATATGTTGTGTACTTTTCTTTTGATGTTCTGTCATACCAGATCCACTTTATCCTTGCTTTGCTTTAGGCTTTTGGTTTTTATTTTTGGTCAGTAATGATAGTTTCATTGATTTCCTTATCTGCAAGAGACCAGCAGAAGCCTGTGTGACATTAGTGGCTGCGGATTGCTACGTTTGCTTGACAGGATGCATGCCTTCTGTCAACTCAGGCAAATAGACTTTCACTTAAGTGAGAGGCTGAGTGAAAGCAGATTTGCACTGTTATGTGCGTTTATGAAAGCAAAAATTCAGGAAGTGGTAGAGTGTCTGCTGAAACACAACACTGAGCAAATGATTCTCTGGGTGAAAAAAAGTATAGCTGCACATGCTAACTGTAATCCTGTAGAAAAATCTGTTAAGTGTGTGCCTTTCCTGCAGATCATCCTCCTTTGAAACTTATAGCAAAGGTTCATGATGACTACAAATCTCAGCAACATGGTCAGGCCTTAGGGATGCCAGATTTCTCATTTCTTCTTTCTGGGTAAATCTTTTACATCTTGTTCCATCTGCTGCTTTTTCTTTGTTGCAGCATCACCACTGCCAGCTGCTGGCAGCTACCTGCAAAGTTTGCTCTGCTGTGTTCCCTACTGCTTCTCCTGTGGCTTTTCACTGTACCTTTATTATTTCACTGTTTTGTTTGTTTGTTTGTTTTTGTTTTCCTGCACAAGAAATTATCAGTACTCAGAAACACAGATTGTTGACTCGGAAATCATGATTTGGCACTTCATCTTATCAGCTCCATGAAAATAAACAAAAAAAGTAAGGTTTTTGTAAAGAAAAGAATATAATTACCCAGCTGATCACATAGGCAGAAGGTGAGCCACTTAGTCCTGCACACTTCCATCCTTCATGAGATGTCATCTGAAGATAAGAGGATACTGTTGGCAGTGTAGCTTGCTTTTAGTATTTACAAGGTAGGTGATTTGTCTGCTTTTTTTTTTTTTTTTTTTTTTTTTCCCATGCAATAGTAGCAAAGTTCATTTCCAGGTGTTTACTGTGAAGAAAAATGCATCAGTCAGCTTTTATGATAAAGTGCTGGCTGGGAGACAGTAGAAACAAAGTGCTGACACTTATTCAATTCTTCTACCAAAGGTCATCAGCTTCCTTAGCTTCTGATGATTTTTCTTTATTTGTGTTTCTTCTCTGAGTTGCTAATATCTTCCAAAAGTAGGAAATGCAGTAGGGCTTGTCATTGTAGAGTCATAAAATCATAGCATTGTTTGGATTGGAAGGTGCCTTAAAATGTCTAGATCCAACCCCACCTCCCATAGGCAGCGACACCTCCCACCAGTCCATGTTGCCCAAAGCCCCATTCAACCAGACCTTGAACACCTCCAGGGACGGGGCATCCACAGCTTCTCTGGGCAACTTGTGCCAGTGCCTCGCTGCCTTCTGAGTAAAGAATTTCCTCCTTTTATCTAATCTAAATCTCCCCTCTTTCAGTTTAAAGCTATTACCCCTTGTCCTATCACTATGCACCCTAGTAAAGAGTCCCTCCCGATCTTTCTTGTAGGCCCTCTTTATGTATTAGAAGGCTGCAATAAGGTCTACCTGGAGCCTTCTCTTCTCCAGGCTGAACATCCCCATCTCTCTCAGCCTGTCTCCGTAAGAGATGTGCACCATCCCTCTGACCATTCTCATGGCCCTCCTCTGGACCTGTTCTAGCAGGTCCATGTCCTCTTGGGCTATGGACCCTGGAGCTGAATGCAGTGCTCCAGGTGGAGTATCATGAGTGTGGAGTAGAGGGGGAGAATCACCTCCCTTGACCTTCTGGCTCTGCTTCTTTTCATGATGCACCATTCCTACCCAAGCACTGTGCAAGTTGCTTGCTGGCCTAATTTCAGCCCTCCCGCCCCCCCTCCTCCGGGTCCACTTAGACTCTCAGCATGCAGAGAAGAGCCCCTGTGGTTGGGTGCCTGCATTGCCTCCAGGTCAGTGTGCCTGTGACACATGTGCTGGTGCTGCAAGTCGCGTCACTGTCACCCTTCAGCTGGTGGCTGAGCATTCAGTAGAGAGATCAGCAAAAGCCATTTGAGCGGAGAAGCATGTGTGTGTCTTGCAGTGCTCTTCTAGATCATGGGTCTGTATGGGCTCTGATTTGTCTAAACCCTTTGGGCTGCCTACCCATGGAAGATGCTTCCCCATCTTAAGCACTTCACAGCCTTCAGACACTGTGCTGCAGAGCACTGGAGAGGTTCTGCTCAGCAAAACTGTGTTCCCTGAACATCTGAAAACATATGGAGGAAAGCACTATTGAAAACATTCGTCCTCCCCAAATCAGGGCAGAGATTTTTTTTTTTGACAGCCATTTGTCCTTTTCCTTCTGAGAAACTGTGTGGGGCCTCTGAAAGCTCCTGTGACTCTTCAGCTGAGGACAGGGAAGCGGCGCTGTTCCCTTTGGCTGCTCTGCTGTCATGAGCTGCTGGCAGGCAGCCTCTCTGTGCAGTTGCTTATCACGTCATCGTTTATTTCCTTCTCTCCGAGCTGTGCCTCTGGGCCCTGTCTATCAGCTCCGCCTCCTGCTCTTAGGGCCTGGATCCAGGCTGTCTGCTCACTGCAAAGCGGCTGTGAGCAGCGCCAGCTGGGCCTGACGCAGTGCCCCGATCGTGCCAGCGGGGAGCAAAGCTTGGAGCAGGAGCTGCAAGGCAGCCATGGAGGTCGTGCTAGGAACTGCGGGGGGCACCCAGCTGCTGCCCTGGGTGGCTGGGGCTGTCACCCTGCTCTTGACGGTTGTCATCATGTGCTTCCTGCCCTCCCTTCTGGACTACTGGTGGCGGTGGCGGGTGATGAAGCCCATCCCGGGTATCAGCCCCTGCTATCCCGTGCTGGGAAATGCTCTGCTGTTGGAGCGGAAGGGAGAAGGTAGGGGCAGTTTACCTCCCAGCTGTGGGGTCTTGGTGCTGTGAGGGGTTTTGGTGCGGGAGGTGCTCAGGTGGGTGAGTGGGTTGTAGGGTTTGCCATTGCCTATAGGTCGCTCTGGGGCCATGGGCAAACTACAGAGGAGAACTGAGCGAGAAGCCAGCCCTGTGGGAAAGAGGAGAGGAACTGTATAAATGTGGCATTTATTATTAGTCAAAGATTTGTTGGAAGTTCAGATTGATAGTGGATCCAACCACTGATGCTGGACTGGGGCCCATTTCAGGTTGTTAGTGACATGGAGGGGGAATGCTGTGGTCTGTATTTCTGCAAGAAGGAGGGGCGCTGGGCTGCCTTCACAAGAAGTACTTGTTTACTAACACTGAGCACTGTGTTGTAACACTAAGCACAGCTATTAGCTGTAATCCAAACAGAGCTTTTAACTTGGGAGGAAAAAGGACTTTAACAATATTTTTCGCCCAATGAGTGTGCAAGGGAATTTTAGCATGCTGAGTTGTTAGGTTATTTTCAGACTTAGCTGTGCCTTCAGTCTTTGATAGAACCGTCCACTCTTTCTGTGTAGCTAAACTGGCAAGATATGGACTAGATGAGAGCATGAATTAGTGTGTCAAGAACTGGCTGGACTGTCAATCTCACCCCTATGAAGTCCAACTGGTGACTGTGCAATTGTGGTATCTCTCAGATGATTCAGATATAAATGATCCTATGAACTTTGTGCCCTTAGAGATAGGGACATTTGAATTGCTAAATCCATGATGGCCTTTTAAACAATCACTTATCCTTCAGTAAGGTTTCTTAAAATATGAGGGTGGTGTTTAATCCTGTAATAGCCAGATGTTAAAGGCCTCTGCTTGAATGGCAAACCATCACTGATAATTAGGGCTGAGAGAGAGTGAGAAGATTTAAGCACACAGGAATAGAAAAAAAATATATTTTTTAATTATTTTTTTTTTTTCCAGGCAAACAATAAGTGTAAGGGCTCCAGAGATTTTCTTCAGGAGTCCAGCTAACAGAAACTAGACATTTCAAGTGATACTTGTCCCTGCACTGTGCTCTGCCATTACCGTGGTCTATGTTGCTTGTCTGTGCATCACAAGTGTAGTATCTGTGAACCAAGTCTTAGATGGGAAAAGGCTTGATGCTGTACTTACTTAGTAACTAAAGAAATGTCCTGATGTAGTATTTTGGTTAGTGTCAGGTAAACCAAAATATAAGCATAGTCTTGATAAAGTTTAATTTGGTTCAAGTTATGACAAAGAGCATTGTATTGCAACAGGCCCATGCTGCAGAGCTCTGGGAAAGCTTAAATGAAACTGCCTTGTCTACAGTGTGGAGGGGATTCTCTAGAATACAGCACCTTCAAGAGCACAGCCATAAAAAAGTGCTCCTACAGAACAGCTAATTGACAGGTGCAAAATAAGCTGCTTTGTCATGGTAGCAAGATAAAATTACAGCAAAAATATAATTATAATGCATATTATAAAAAACTCCATTGCAGAAGTCCTGCTTATTCAGAAAATAAATCTTTTAAAATTCTAACCTGCTTTTTTGTTATTATTTTTTATTATTCCAGGCTTTTTTAAACAACTACAAAAGTATGCTGAAGATTTCAGGAAACAGCCGTTGTTCAAAATTTGGTTAGGACCATTGCCTATCACTGTTTTGTATCATCCTGATAGTGTGGAGGTGAGTGTGCTTGTCTCCTTTCCATCTAGACCACTCTCAGGCAGAGCAGTGTCTAACCTGTTAGTTTCTATTCGATCAATGTAATTTTTGCAAAAAAGGGCTTGAACTGATTTTACTTGAGGTTATCCTCTGAGCCAATGCTAAAGAGAGGCTGAAAGTGTAAAAATAAAAAAGCTTAGTCTAGGAGAAAATCAATACTGAAGTTGAGCCAGCAAAATGAAAGCATAGAGTAAGTATGTTTTGTACAATGAAGCATCTCCTTTAGCTTTGTTTTGAATTGTTAAACCTTCTGTTCCAAACCAGAACTAAAAAGGCAATAGAAGGGTATCTGGACCATTGGAATAGAGGTAAAACATTACAAAATGCTTTTTGCAGTGCTTGTGCCTGTTTGACTTTTGCATGAGAACTTGATGGGTCTATCTTGATGCCATGAAATGATGTTAGTTTAGCTCTATACAGTGATTGTTCATGAACTGTGAAGACAGAACTGTTTCCTTGTTATGGTATACAGTGAGTATTGAACACTGGGTGGTGATACAACGTTGAAATCAATGGGCAGAAGTGTAGGGCAAGGTGGAGAACAAAGATTTGGTGTGTAAAAGATGACTCGGAGGAAAAGATACAGGATGTACCACTTGTACTAGTTTGTGCTGAAAAGCTACTCATTTTATGAGGGAGTAAGTGCAGAGTTCACCCTGTTGCCTGCTGACATTGTGTAGTGATGTTTTGTTTATGTGAGAAAATAAAGGTGTATGCCTGTTTAGGGGCTGCAGGTTGTTGAGCTTGTTGTTCCAGGCCTTCAGTGTGGTGTTATCAGGGAAGATGAGCTTGGATTCTCTTCTTATTAAGAAAGGCCCTTGCAGACAGCCAATTTTTCTGCAAATGCTGATGAAAGAGATGGTACTGTGAATTCGGTTATGGCTGAAAACCACTGGGTTTTCTCTGAGCTCTGCTGGTAACTTTGTAATGCAGATTTTTCTTTTTAAGAAAGGTAAGGGGATTTCTAGTTGTAGTCTCTGACTATTTCCCTGTTTTTCAGGACTGGGATAGTTACAGAAAGACTTGAGGGTGTAGACTGTATATTTCTACTCTGTACCAGCTTGTGTATTTGCATTTTCTGAGGCTCAGGATATTTTCTTGGAGAAACTGAAGTTTTGTGAAATTATGTCAGCTGAAGATATCTCTCTCCATCTAACAAGTAACGTTCTTCCCTCTCTTTTCGTTTTCTGACAGGTTATTCTGAGTAGTTCAAAACATATTGAAAAATCATTCCTGTACAAATTTCTGCATCCATGGTTGGGGACTGGACTTCTGACAAGGTATAGTAAAATGCAGGTGTACTGCTGTCTTAAAATTTGCAGAGCGTATGATAGAAATTGTGCTCGGTGGCAAGAATGTTGTGTGTATCTCTGGGCAAAGATGTGGATGATAGCTCTAGAAATCTTATTCCTTGTGATAGTCTTTGTTATTCTTTAGTAGCTAGTGCCCAACACAAATATAATTGTATTATCTATTTCTTGTAAAAATTTACCATTGATACATTTTTGCCCAGAGATTTGGGAAGAATCTGAGTTTTTGAAAAGTTGTATCCTGTGGCTAGTGGTGTCTTCTAGTCTGCCATGATACCTGCTGGATGTTTTGACTGTTGTGTGGAGTAATGTTACTGTGGCAGAACTGTGACTGTGTTGCTTATTTCAGCTGGTAAAGCTGCAAACCTTCGTGATGGACCTGAGGTTGGCAATGCTTTGGGGTAAGATGGGAGAGTATCTGTACCCTGTCCTTTGTTTCCCTCATGAAGTGGAGGCTCATAAGTGAGGCTGGATGAGTGCAAAAAAGGAATGGAGAGAGGGAAAAGAAAGTCTTTGGTGTCCTTCAGTCTTTGGTAGGGTTGAGGAAAGTTTTTGGTCTGGGTGATGTAGATATTCAAGAGTTGGAACAACACAAGTATGGAGTGGCTCTGGTAACTTTGTGTCTTTCTGTGTGTCAAGGTTTCCCTGTTAGCAGTGGAGCTTTGTTGCCTGTTTGGAGCTCTCACAAGTGCCATTCTCATGCTTCTTGATGGGACTGCGCTGGTGGAAAAGCCAGCTGCAATCATGGTGTGGAAGGTGCAAGTATATGTGTGAGGATAAGGAATGCCTTTTTACCTGTGTTTTGTTTGTGCCCCTCAAGCAAGGGGGACAGTAATCAGTAGCAAAGTGCAGAGCTGAGGTCCCTGGGTGTCAGGTGTGGTGTATGGTTCCTGCTAGTGTTCCTTCCTTACTATTTTTTTTTCCAGGTAGACTTTTAGAGATGTTTTGACTTCCTTGTGCTTGCAAAAACATAATGAGAGGATAATGTTCCTGTCTTTACTGATTAAGGCCAGTAGTAGAAGACAACTGATAAGCTAGTCCAATGCCAGAGAAGTGATGCGAGGATTTGCTCTGTAAGCAGAGAAGCCAGCTGTGTGCTTATGGGGCACCTGGTTCAGGAAAACAAACAAGAACCCCTGAAAGCCAGTAGCATCAGCTGTGGCTCCATGCTCATTCGCTGACATGTGGGAGGTTGTTGCCTGCCTCTGAGGAAACAGTTCAAGCAGTCATTGGCATAGCATCCCTGTGCCCTAGTTCTCCTTGGTCCTCATTTCCTAGATTAGATTTCCTATTTTTCTAATTTCCTAGATTCCTCATTTCCTATTCAGTGGATAGGCAAGCACCGGTTGTGATTCACAGAGATGCTGTGGTGAGTTGAGACCTTGATGGTGAAGAGCTGGTTTGTCCTACAGATGGCTTCTGTTCTCTCCCTCAGCCTGTGCACTGAGTGACCACGGGGTGTACTGTTTGAAGACCTGTTGGCAACTTCATTTGTTGACAGCAGATATAGAAATGTTGGCTTGTGCTTCAGAGAGAGATGGAATAAGAAAAATTTCCAATTTGCTCCTTCTGAGGAGTGCTGTGGAGATATTGAAAAGTCAGACACAGCATGCCCATTTGTGAAGGTGCTCCAGGTGGCAGCTCTTACTGTGTGCTTTCTGTGATGAGGAGGGTTTTATCTTTGAGTTGGAGTTTTAACCTGTCCCTCTCCACTGTCAATTTTGCAGCACTGGAGACAAGTGGCGGTCACGGAGGAAGATGATAACTCCCACATTCCACTTCTCAATTTTAAATGACTTTCTTGAGGTTATGAATGAGCAAGGGGGTGTTTTGTTGGAGAAACTTGAGAAGCATGTTGACAAGGAACCATTTGATATCTTTCTGGATGTCACTCTGTGTGCCCTTGATATCATCTGTGGTAAGTCCTCCTTAGTTATTGTGGTGATGCTGTGAGTGGTGCAGAGGCTTGTGAGTACAGCTGTGTCATATTGTGTGAGGAGATATGGGAGTATCTGTGCTTACTGTGTGAATGCATTGCCATCCTCCCAAGGCCATCCTTTCTCTTAGGGTCTCATATGCCTCTGATCAGGTGAGTGGTGAGCTTAGTTTGTGGCATGAGCAGGACAGAGGTAGGAGTCTGAAGGGAGGTTTTCTTAAGGAGCATGGCTCCTGTGCATGGAAAGGAAAAGCAAAATTCTCATCTGGAAAGGGTTGTGCATATTTATGCATCAAACTGACAGTGTGGTGACAATCAAAGTCTGGAAGCAATATTAACTTACTGTATACAGGGACTCTGCATTTCATTTTGCACTTGTGAAATGTTGATGATTTCCTTCTCCTAGAAACAGCGATGGGAAGGAATGTGGGTGCTCAGGAGAATAAGGATTCTGAGTATGTTCGTGCTATCTACAGGTAAATGGAGGTTTTTCCTTGGCTACATTATAGTTGGGTTGGAGTTGTTGCTGCCAGTCTCAGTTCATCTGCTTTGTGAGCTGGGGTGGCGGTGGGGGTGACACAGGTAGATATAGAAAGCCAAGAAGGTAAGAAAAATTCTTGAAGTTTTTAAAGACATCTTCTGTTGTGAGTGTATGCAATGGGAGGTTAAGGCTATGAAAAGGTGTCAGCTGCTATTCAGTTAATCCATTGGTATTGGAGTTTATAATTCCTCTGAGTCTCTTTCTGCTGCCAAATGCATGTAAAAGAGGTGAACAGCCATGACAGTCAGCCCTTTCACATATACTCCATTTTTTGAGTGTCCTTGAATCCATATATTGTGACTGATTCTTTATTTCCAGTACTTTTCATGTGATGTCTGACATATACAGCATCTGGACAGTCAAGTAGAAATGTAATGTTTTCAGATGGCTGTTTGAGGTCACAGGACAGATATTTGGAGACCTAGCACAAGTTGTATGTCTTTTCAGGATATGTGGTCAATGCTTTACTGACAGGGGGTGGGAACGGACTGGGTGACTGAATATACCTGCTTCAAGAGGATCACCACTAAAAGGACGTATGCTCTCCTTCTCAAAGATCAGTGTTTAAAGATAGATGTCATAGTGATGCTGAATGCTGGGGTGGATGACAGATCAGAAAGCAAAGAATAGCAGTTTTACCTTCAGATTAATGTGTTTAAACCCATACAACATGTTTATCTCTGTTTCATAGAGAGAGGTAGAGGGAGGCACAACTTCTTTTTTGGTTCTTGAAATTGTGCTGTGAATTTACTTTTTGTCAAGAAATGTTATGTGACGTAATTTTTTGTGCCCCTAGGATGAGTGATCTAATTCAACAGCGACAGAAGAGCCCTTGGCTTTGGCATGATCTTGTATATATTCTGTTTAAGGAAGGAAGAGAGCATGAGAGGAATCTTAAGATCCTTCACAATTTTACAGATACAGCATGGCCTTTTATTATTATTTATTTAATTTTTATTTTTTTTTTACTTATGCCACATTCTAGTTGATGGAAAGTTTTGCACTTAGTAGCTAAAAAAGTTTTGCACTTAGTAGCTAGCTTCCAAATTGCAGATGAGAATCAGCACTCTTACTGTGCACCTATTAAAAGAACTATCCTTTGGGATGCTGAGGAATCCCCTAAAATGAAGCCAATACATATCTTCTCTGTAAGGCAGTCTCAGTTTTAAGCAGAGGAGTATTAACAGGACTCATTGGTCCTGGACAACTGAAATAAACAATAGGTGTTCACCAAATTCTTGTTCTGTCCATCTTAATTGCCTATAACAGTTCTCTGCCAAGTTTGTAGCAGTAAAACAAATATACTGGTAATGACACTTGGTCCAGTCCTCAGATATGGAAGCCCGCATTTGTTTTCCTTCATTTGGAGAAGAATTGATAAGGTGACTTATTTGATAAGGTGACTTAATTGATAAGGTGAATTGATAAGGTTCATGGGTCCCCACATGAAAAGTAGAACACTTTGGTATGGAAACCATAAAACATACATCACTGACTTTGCATAAAATGCAGTCTTCTCTTACTATTTTAGACTGTGAAAAGAACACCTTTTTTTCTCAGTAAATAGCCTCTGTGCTGTTCTTGCCAATGGCTGCCCTCCCAAGCTTGCTGTTAAGATGTTACCAGGAGTCTGTTTTCCTGGAAGTGTTTATGTACCCCACAGTGCCATTGCCCACAGCAAAAGAAACAGTCCCTGAAATTTCAGTACATATAATGAGTCATAGTGACCATGCACTCCTGCAGTGTACAGAGAAATGGGCATCTCTATCATGCTGTGTTCTGTCAGAGTAAAATTCTCATTAGAGTTGTTTTTAAGTACCTTAGGTTATATTTTGCTTCCTCTTATTGGAAATAGCAGCAATGAAGCAAGAGAAAGAGCCTTAAGGTAATACTGCTGCTGTCCTTCCATGCTGGGCTGGTGCACTGGATATAAAGCACCAAATCTCAGAAGAGGAACACTAAAGGAACACTAAATAATAATATCACCTAGCATAGGTGCTGACAGAAAGAAGAGATGAGGTGTTTTTGCATGTGTTATTATAAGTGTATATTTGAAATGACGTGTGTGCATAATTATAGTTCCCCCATTAAGTGCTTCTTCTGAACTGAATCAAGTATTACACAACCTTTAAAAAAAAAAAGTTGAGAGTGATACTGGCCGGTTTACTGAAGACCTTAATTGTGCTGTTACAGCAATGATGGTGATGGCAGGAACTTCTCATCTGTCACTGGGGCTGTGCTTTGACCTAAAAAGAGGAAGGTCAACCATTGCTCTGATACCAAAGAAAAACTGTGAGGCTTCAGTGTAGTGGTTCCAGCCATGCTATGTGTAGTCCTGATGTAGGTTTTTGGGGTGCCCTGGTGTCTTCCTCTTCATTCCCCTGAGTTCCCCAGAGGTTGGAAACATGTTTCTTTCCTTATTTATTGGGTTGGGTAGATTTATTCTTGGTGATTGGTCTGCTCAAATTGTGGTGATGTTTTCTGACTTGCTGTTGCCATTGCTGGCATTCACAATAAGCTTGTTCCAGATATTCTTGATGTGTTCACACTTTTTGATGGTCAACACATTGAACAGTTTTCTTGAATAGAAAAAATCTTTTCAAGGTTAATTCTATTGCTTGGGACAAGATGTTGGTCATATTTCATCTACTAAAATAAAAAGTTGATTAAGATCACAAGCCAATGGTAACAGCTATGCTAACTAGGCCTACCTCATGTAGACTGCTACAGATGGATATTTTTGTTTTAACAAGTTAGGATGAACCTGTGTGATTTATGCAGCACATACACTGCATGCCACATCTAATATACTGGTTTTAATCTCAGGTCATTGCAGAAAAAGCTGCAGAACTTGAAAACACCAAACGAACGAAATGTGATACTGATGTGAACAGTGAAGAAAGTGGTTCCAAAAAGAGAGAAGCTTTCCTGGACATGCTGCTGAATGCAACAGATGATGAAGGGAACAAATTGAGCTACAAGGACATTCGTGAAGAAGTGGATACTTTCATGTTTGAGGTACGAAAGGGAGCCAATGGTTTGGGGTTTTTTGTTTGTATTTATTTGTGCTTGCCTTTTTTTTTTTTTTTTTTTTTTCTTTCCCAGAACTTAAGATTCACCATTTACAGGCAGTGACACTCTTTTTTTCTTAGTTTAGGAAGCAACTTCTAATATAAAGTTATTTTATCCCTGGAAGCCTAAGAGGAAACTCCTGTAGGAGACAAACTCCCTCCTGTAGGAGAAAAAACTATTGATCTAGAATTGTATGCCCTGACAAAATATTGGGCAATACATGTGGCAGGTCCTGCCTATGTCAGCAGGTTTTACTCATACAAGCAGATGTGCAATACCAGTTTGATGGTTGATATGGCATCTCAGCCTCTGCTACAAACCTCATTCATGCCATTGAGAACTCTAAATGAATTCTATGTTTTGCCTTGCATTTTGTCAGTTCTCACATTTTAACCCTTGCCATGTTGGCTGTAACCTCGTGGTCCTGTCACGATTGTGGATTGGTAGTGTCTTCTTGGTACCATCTCCGCATGTGTGGTTCCCTCTCCAGTGAAGGATCTAAATAAGACTGTTTTCTACACAATTCTATTAGATGGACCTGAAATCTGTAACAGAAGAACTTAGTTCAGAGATGTATTAATGTTGCTCTAATCTAGAGAAACTCTTTTGCTATTTTACCATTCCTAAGTGACTCCATAGCATTTTGAACTTCATAATAAGTGGCCATTTTAAGTATCAAAATAATTCGATGGATATATTTTCCCTTTTATGTTCCCCTCTGTTTTTTTTTTTTTTTTTTTTTTTTGGGGGGGGGGGAGGGTATTCCCTTTTTCTTTTCCTTTCCTTGCTCTTACACAGTTCTGAGAACAGTGATAGCTGATTCCCTACTTATAGGAAGCCAGGTAGTATTCCCTCCTGTGGCTACTCTACTGTGTCATTAGACCCTTTTTGTGGTAGTCATTAGCACCAGTCATTGGCACCCAAGTTCTTATGTTACTGACTGGACAGTAAACAAAAAGATGACTATACATCCATTTCATTGTGTAGACATACTGGGATACTGCTCTGATACACCTCTCTGAATGGATTATCTTACGGATTACACTTTGGAAGGGGAAAAACAGTGAGAGCTGTTAACCTATGTATAGCTATTAGTAGTCAGTCACTGAATTCCTGAAAAGGAGAGAAGAGCAAGCAGCAAGTGTCACTATCTGAGACAAAATACAAGGAAAACAAAAACAAAAACAAAAGGTAGTTCATGCAGTTTTCTGGAGGTGGAGTAGTAAAAAAAAAAAAAGGATCTTTGGGTTATTTCAATGCTTTTTCCCTTTTGGTCAGTTTTCATGCACCTTACAGGATCATGGATCATCTTAAATCCTGCTAATCAGTGTGGGATAGAGTTCAACACTTGATTTTTATTTTCTTATTATTTGTTTATTTATTTTATTTAATTCTTCTTCTTGTGGTTCTTGGAGTAGTGAGTTTATCTCACTTTCCTTACTAGCTGTATACCTAAGTATTTATATAGATGTCCTGGTTTCAGTTAGCACAGAATTAATTTTCTTCCTAGTAGCTGGTGGAATGCTGTGTTTTGGCTTAGAATGAGAAGAGTGCTGATAACACCCCGATGCTTTAATTGTTGCAGAGCAGTGCTTATACTAAGCCAAGGACATCTCAGCCTTTGCTCTGTCCTGCCAACGGGCAGGCTGGGGGGTGCAGTAAGAGCTGGGAGGGGACAGACCCAGGACAGGTGACCCAAACTAGCCAAAGGGGTATTCCATACCATCTGACGTCATGCTAAACAATATATAGGGGTGGCTAGCCGGGGGGAGGGGGCCGGACTGCTCGGGGTTAGGCTGGGCATCGGTCAGCGGGTGGTGAGCAATTGCATTGTGCATCACTTGTTTGTACATACTATTATTACTTTCGTATTATCACCATTGTATCATCATTATTATTATTGTTATTATTATTTTGTTATTTTTTTTTCCTGTCTTATTAAACTGTCTTTATCTCAACTCACGGGCTTCACTTTCCATTTCTCTCCCCCGTCCCAGAGAGGGAGGGGGGAGGGTGAGCGAACGGCTGCGTGGTGTTTAGCTGCCGGTCGGGTTAAACCACGACAATAGCATACCTAAACATACCGCATTCATGTATAGTGTTGAAGTGAATCTCTGTAAATCTGGACCTCTAGGGCCATGATACAACAGCAGCTTCTATGAACTGGGTCCTGTACTTGCTCGGATGTAATCCTGAAGTCCAGAAGAAAGTTCACAGAGAACTGGATGAGGTGTTTGGTACGTTTCTATTACTCCTTCATTGGGGTTGTGGTGGTGTTTGTATTTGTGGGTGGTACTGTTATAGATACATTATAAGCCTACAGGTAGAAGGGGATGTAGGAACAGACCTTGTGGACATGCTGAAGCTTTCAGTTGTTAGGGGTGATGGGGAGAGGTACTGGAAGGGTGTGTAGGAGACTACAGCCAACCTTACATCCTTGTGACAAGGCATGTATTCAATATCTGTGTAACACAATGCGTGGTCTTGGTACATGATGGTCCCAACTCCTGGAGGAAGTCAAGATGTGTTTGTTTAAACAAAAATGAGGTGTGTCCATCATGTTCACCCCCCTATCTGTATTTGGCCAGGCAACACAGAACGTCCTGTTACAGTGGATGATTTGAAGAAGCTTCGATACCTTGAGTGTGTTGTGAAAGAAGCCCTGAGACTCTTCCCTTCAGTTCCCATGTTTGCCCGTTCTGTGGCAGAGGATTGCTGTATTAGTAAGTGGGATCCTGTTCTGCTTGTGCACTTCCATTCCTGCCAGCATCTCAGTGGAGGTGTTTCCCAAGTAAAGAGCAGGGCTTTCTTTTTTGTATATTTTACTATGAGTCTGTCTATAGGAAGTCATTTTTCTTGCTGTTAAGTTGCCCAGCTGTGTTTTTGTTATTTTTTTCCTCCTCTCCCTGTTTTCTTTCAGGAGGATATAAGATACCAAAAGGCACAAATGTCCTTATCATAACTTATGTGCTGCACAGAGATCCCGATATCTTCCCTGAGCCAGAGGAATTCAGACCTGAGCGCTTTTTCCCTGAAAATAGTAAGGGAAGACACCCATATGCTTATGTGCCCTTCTCAGCTGGTCCCAGGAACTGTATTGGTATGTACCTGAAGATAAAGATTTCATGATGTACCAGTGCTGCATTTGGTGTGGTGACCATAGCAGCAATGAGAGTATCAGAAACTGGAGTCTTGATGCACCTTTTGGTGACATCCCAGACTTCTGAGTGCTGTCTCTCCTGTCAGGCTCGAGCTGCAACGTTTTGTTTCTTCCCAAGGGTTTCCTTTCTTCCCAAGGCCCAGTGCACAGTCTGGTGTTTTCTTCTTGCTGCCTGTGCTGCATGGCAGCATGTGAATGGGCTCCTGTATCATGGCAGGATCGCTTACAGTCTTCTGATCTGTATTCTGTAGGACACTGTGGAGTGAGAGAAGGCAAATGTTCTGCAGTTACTTTGCTCTGGAAATGTGTCATCTGTCTATCTGATCGTCTCAGCTGGGTGTCCAAAACATGCAGTCTGCAAAGGATGTATTCTTTCTCTTTTTCTGACACTGTTGTTGCTTTGGTGTTTTTGCTGTCTTCCTAGAACTTCTTAGTTCTTCAGGTACCACTGAGACACTTGGTATTTGTCAATGCACAGAACAGAGACATCATTATTTATATTACTGAACATGTGGAAAGGCTGTTCTCTGCACTGATCGTAAGTGCAAAAGGTGAACATTCAACAGTTGTCATGCCATTTGCAAGAATGGGAAACACATGTTCTGTTTTCATTTTATTTTTTGGAGTTTGTCTCAGTGGGAATAGATGATCTTCCCAGAAGAACAGCAGACCAGGTCTTCACACGCTCCAAAGAGGAAACCTAATTTAGTATTATGTGACTAGCTAGTTCCTAGATATACAGGAGTGTGTACAGCCAGAGAGTGCGTGGTAGGTGGTTTATTAATATCATTGCAGAAGTCCAGCACAGAGTACATGTGTACAGACATCCATCTGTACAGATTGTACAAAGAAGAGCACAGAAAATATTTAGAACACCGGGGTTTTGTGTTCTGTTGCTATCTTCAATTTAGTTTGAGTGAACTACTTGGACTGTGATGCTTAGTTGGGTTTCCCTCTTATTTCTCTGTTCTCCCCTTTCCTTCTCCACCTTTGTATAAAATCTAAATTGAACTTTGGCTTCTGTGCTAGCAAATCATCAATGTGCACAGTGTTTAAAGGATGGTCTGCCTCTGGTTCTGATGCACTTGTATCTCCTTTTCTCCTCCTTGCATATGTAGAACAGTGGGATTTATCTCTCTTTGTGCTGTCCATGTGTTGCATCTTCTGCTGCCCTCATCTGTCATCCATTCTTCCCTGCTTAGTCCACCCAAGAGACATGACAAGGCTGTGTTTTGTATTAAGACCATGTAAACTGTTGAATATCTCCCCTTCGATGTTTGAGTATTGTGTACTATGGGAAGAAAAATGTGCTATAGGTTGGCCCAGGAAAGTCAGATGCCTCATGCGGAGAGAAGCACTAGTTTCAGTAGTATCCATATGACCTTGGTTTTTGGCCCACTTAATTCTGTTCCCAAGGCAGGCACATGGTCCTTGCTGCCCTGTGTTCCTGGGGGGTATCACCAAGAACACACAAATGCAACAGTGGTTGCTGCAACCTGACAATAACACCTTTTTTGCTGCACTGTAATCCATAGGTCAGCGCTTTGCACAAATGGAAGAGAAAACTCTTCTAGCCCTCATCCTGCGGCGCTTTTGGGTGGAATCCTGTCAAAAGCAAGACGAGCTTGGTTTGGCAGGAGACCTAATTCTTCGTCCAAATAATGGCATCTGGGTTAAGCTGAAGAGGAGGCCAAACACCGTACCAGAATGAAAGGAAATTCAACATTTCATTTTTCCCAAAGCTTTAAAGCTAATTTGGCTGAGATATGTTTTAAAATCAGATGATCTGATAGCAGTCCAGCAATTGTTGGAGTTAAAGCTTTTACTGGTTGTTTAATCAAAGAAGATGTTGTAACA
The DNA here is from genome assembly GCF_965140915.1 of Aythya marila. Classification (NCBI taxonomy): domain Eukaryota; kingdom Metazoa; phylum Chordata; class Aves; order Anseriformes; family Anatidae; genus Aythya; species Aythya marila. Next base: position 19,733,982 of record NC_139045.1, on the reverse strand, counting down.
TCCATAAATTGTTCTACTTTTCTAGTACATGAGAGCTTCTTGTTCATCTTTGAAGTGCAAATCCTTCAACATCAAATCTTAGTGCCTTATCTACTCACATGAAGCTGTTTTATTGCAACAGTGTTAAAACTCTGAAATGATGGTATTGACAACAGTATTGTTTCTGATGGAGATAGATGATTTTATTTCATAGCATCCATGAAATAACCAATGGTCTCAAAGTTTTGTGTATTTTTAAGGTTTATTTGTCTTCAGAAGGTAGAAGTGAACATGTCTTCCATTGGCACAGCTTTTTTTTCTGTTTTGGTGATGACTACATCTATGAAGACAAAGCAAAAATCTCCCATAATTTTTACTCCTCCTTTGTAAGCATTTACATTAGTTCTTAAGCGGCAAGTACTCTGAAATGTTTTTTAGGAAATTATACAGTATGTATCAACCTGTATAAATTGCACCATGAATGAGATAGTGTGCAATTTGCACACAGGATTTCATAATGACAGAAACAATGTATTACAAGTTTGGAGAATAAATTTCTATTGTGCCTCAGAATTAAATGAAATTGTATCTGTAAAAATTAAATGTCTGGTAAGTTACTGGTGGATAATTATATAATGATTTCTTATCATCAGTCCCCTGTGGGATGATGCATCATTGAGATTTTACTGTGTTAGTCAAAGCTCAAACAAAGAGCCAGTCTGTTCATGCCTTCTGGGGTCATAAAATCAACACGGAGAATTTCTTGCTAACTGTTTCTTGTTAAAGAGGAATTACAGTAATGGAATGAAGTGCCTGTGGAAATTTCTGACTGTTCTTTAAAGACTCTCAAACAGAAACAAAAAGCAGTCAAGCTGCTCTCAAAGGTCTTAATGATGACAGATATGCCTAGAACCTAGAAATTTCTCAAGCATTTTTGTTAACAACTGCTACAGCAAGTAATATTCTTATAGAAATTCTTTTTTTTTTTTTTTTTTTTCCTATTTTGTCTACCTGAATACATTTGAGGAACTCAGAGAGAATTGTCAAGCCTGCAGGAATCCGTTTGATCCTTCTTTCCTTTGAGATCAAGGGAAATGTATGATTTGTTGACTCATTCAATGGTATTACAGTTTCATAACCATCCTCAACTTGGAATTCATAGTTGTATCCAGAGGTGTCCCTCAGAGATTCAAGAAACTTAAGTTTCTTCCTTTCCTTCTTCCACAAGGCATTATTGACAAATAATTTATTTTAATTGCTACCTTTCTTTTGCCATAAAGAAAACATAACTCATGTAAGAATAACATGGTTACATTTTCAGCATTCATTTTCAAAGACAGGTTTCACCGTTAGACAATAACAAGAATTTAAATTTACCAGGCTGATTGTAAGAACTGTTTTCTTTATAATGAGATAAATTTCAGAGACTACATTCTTACATTAATACACACACAAAAAAAAGAGACCTCAGGTTTTTTAACGAGACACTAAGTTAAGGAATTATTTAACACTTTTGGATACTTGGCGACATTAGCTTTGCAGATATACAAGATTTACATCATTTGCTCAGGACATTAAATATATAGCTGAAAACTAGAGAGGTACTTCGTGTTTGTCAAACCATTTCCTTAATTGAGGACTTTCGAGACAAATAGAAATAATATTAATTCCTTTCCTTCTGTGAGATCTATTTTGTAGATGCAGTCTTTAAAAATGATTAAACTGTAACAATTGTCTCAATAAGGAAATAATTGTTGTGACATCTATCTACAACAAACATTATTTTTGCTTGTACTTTATTTTTGTTTCATACTTTTCTGATATAATGGGATCTCAGGTAAACTGTAATTTCTTTATAGCCTCTGATGGGAACAAGAAAAATAATTGAGATAAAAAATGAATAAAACTGTAATGAAGAACTCTTTATCTGAAGTGCACAAGTTCAAATTCTGGTGCAAGGTTACCACAGAGGAAAATCCATACTTAACAATGCACATACATTCTTTGCCAAGATGAGCACTAATGTAATTCTGAATTCTTCATATTCAGAGCTGCTCTGAAAAGGCAGTGACCTCTCATCTTTTGTTGTGGAAACTGATTCTGAAGCAAGCTGAGGCTGTTAAGGAAATAAACATTGACAAAATCAATGCTGAAAGGACAGGAACTTTCTACTGGCAGGGTAGATGTTGCACTCTGTGTTATGTAGAGTGTGTGCTCTTATTAACCTGAGTCATGTGGCATGTAGTTGTTGGTTATGACTACTCTTTAAGACAAACAAACAAACAAACAAACCAAAACCAAACAACAATAACAAAAACCTTTAAGACTTAGGAATGCAATGCAGCTATGCCAGATTTCCCGATAAAGTAAATTAACAATAAGATAATGTGTACTAAAAATGACATGTACATAGATGTTTGTGATTTTTTTTTCTGATGGCTAGGTATCTGCTGATGCTTAGATCTGAAAGTAGTGGCTGAATTCTAAACTCCAATATTACTCCTGAGTAATGGTTCATGAAGTTTAGCATCACTGAGGTTAATGATGGGATGGTGCTACTCCCTTTCTGAAGTATAAGCCTTGCTGTAAGAAGCCTTGACTCATACAAAAAGCTCTTCCATCTGGTGACAGAGAGGGCCTAACTTTTTACTGGGATGACTGAAAAAGAATGTATGTGTATGCTCCTGGATCATCATTTGTATCTGTTATGAAGAAAACTGACAACAAACCCTCTGCGTGACTTAGGTAGTGCTGCTTCTAAGTTCCTCCAGGGCTGTCTCAGAGGCACTGGCGGTTTCTAACCTTGACACAAACTGCTTTTTGGGATCCTGACAATTAGATGTTTAGACTAGTGGTGGCTATCTAGACACCCTCCTGAATTTAATTCTCAGGACATTCAATATATAATTTATATATAATTTATATATATATATATATAATATTTATATTGTATATATAATACAATTATAATAAGAGAGGTAATCAGTTATTCAGTAATAAGAGAATGTATGCCCAAACCTGTAGACCTCACCCCAGGCTAGTAGTTTAGGGGAACACATAATTTCCTCAATAGTTACTGCTTGATGATTGTCATTGGCCAAGATTTACAGGGCCTGGTCAAGTCACTGGGACCCTTCAGTAGGTTGAAATGGTGTCTCTTTCTTCTCTAATGCCTAACACTGTCCAGCATATGTTTTTTTTTAGCAGCAAGAGGCAAGGAGTTGGGCAGTTAGGTATTTCTCTATTTATAAGAAAAATAAATAAATAAATCTATTTATAGGAAAAAAGAAACAAAAAGCATTTTGCAAAACAAATCTGGTAGTGCTTTGTTAGTTAGTATTCGTTGCTGTCTTCTGTTTTTTTTTCTATGACCTGATTTTAATCTGCATTGATTTCTTTTTTTGACATCTGAAGTGCAATTATTCCTAGGCTGTTTTTCTAGGAAGACTACTGTTGACATGTAATCTCAGAAAATGGAACTACTATGCTGCTTTTATTTCAATATAAATTGCAGTCCAATACTTCCCATGAATCGAAGATCTAGTTTTTCTAGCCATTGTTTTGCAGCCCTTTTGTATGGAATCAAGAAAAGACTTTGGCCTAGTAAGAAAGCTGGTTCTTCACTCAGATAATGTGTTTTGGACACAGATGAAAATGCCCCAGATTTTTTTATTGTAAAAAGGAAAGATTGAGTTTTTTAGAACCTGTTTTAACAGCATTTGGTATCACACTCTGGCCTGTTTTGTATATGTAATTATAACTCACAGAGTTAAAGATACAGAGAGAATATTTCAGAATTTTCAGTTGTGTTTTTCTGCTGCAGCATTCAGAACCATATTCGTGATACTGATGTAGCACCCTTATTCAGCTGGGAGGATGTCCACAAAGCCATATAGAAACGTGGCCTTGCACTGTTACTGTTTTGCTGGTTCCTTTCTTTATTTCCTCTGAGATAATCTTTCTCTTGTTCCAGGTTATGACTCGGGGGTGTCTCATCACAGAGGCTAGATACTCACAGATCTCTGAGGTATTTCTTCTCCCATGTCAAAGCTGCTTTTTGAATAGGATTGCTGTAAGAAATGTGAGGTTTTGTTTTGGCAGGCAGAATTAGACCTAAATCAGATTAAGAGCAGTGTGCAGTTATTAATTTCCAGAGAAGCACAACTTAACAATTCCTGACACCCAGCAGAAGTGATTTTTCCTGCCACTATTGCTAATGAACAAGATTTTGCATAAATCATGATTGGAATCAGCAGAAAAAAATATCGAATTAGTAAGCAATTGCACAGCAAGGGAGACTTAATTTTAACAAACTTGCTGCCAGTTTAGGCTGAAGCAGCGTTTTTTTAGTACCAAGTCATGATGAAACAGGAGAGTCAAAACAGACACAAGCACTCCATTTTGTTTCAGACAATTCATCTGAAATTTGCACTTATATCATCGAAAATGTTTCAATTTTATCAAAATATTTTGATGAGATCTTTTAAACCCTGTCATCTGAATTGCTAACTCTTAATTACAATATCCTGGTTAGTTACCAGAATATTACTGGTGGATAAATGAGCACAATGAGGGAATTCAGGCAGCTCTAATGTTACAGGAAGCCTTTACGAGCCTAAGGAGTATGAGATGTTTTTAGAATTGCACTGAATTTCTACATCCTCTCCTAACATAAGACATGAAATCTATGGAAGCTCCATAATCTGGTACCAGGTAAGAAATTGTCTCAGCATATTTCATAATTTGTCCTGTTATAAACATGCCCTATAATGTAATGAACAATAGCTCATTCAGGAACAAGCAGTTCGTAGCTCATTGTTTTCTCTGTACAGAGGTACAACTGCTGATTTGATTAACAGTGCCCCAAAATAAACAAGGCAACATTGGTCACATGAGTAGGAATGGGTCCCCTGAAAGAACATGTTTTTATTTTCCAAAGTGAATGTGCTCGTTATGATTCTCTTCAAATAGCCTTGCTGCCTTAGTTTTTAGTTTTACCATCACATCCAATTGATGCACACATAGATGTACTTAAAATGAAATATGCTTTTGGAAGGAATTTGATACATAAATTTGAGAAGTGCTGCTTTAAGAAAGAAAGTTTTTTTGTAGAATCTTGTAGAAGCTTCTGATGAGTTTATATGATTGCATATTGATATTGTATGCCAAGAAGCATGGTCTTGGTTAAATTTGTTATCAATCTCCCCATTTTTTCTGCCCATTTGAACTATATGACTTATTTTTCCAAAAGTATTTGGGTTTTCTTTTTCTTCTTCTCTCTCTCTCTCTCTCTTTTAATGAAGTGGTAATGAACTGAAATAGCACTGCACAATATGGAAAACCCAGCTGAGAAATGAAATGAAGAAATTAAAAGCCCTTGGGGCTTTTAAAAGCCCCAAGGGCGTTTTAAAGCCTTTTTGCCACCGAGTTAAATGCACCCAAATAACCACAAAGTTTTAATAGAATACTAATGTAGGTTAAGTAACACAAAAGCTTGTTTTGGTTATAAATAGTCTGATACTTTTATTTATTTATTTATATATTTATTTTGTGTGTATGATTTCATTCAGGAATATGAGAATTCTGTAACTCAAAGGTGATAATTTTTCCAGAAGTGTAAAGGATTATCATCCCTTTTGAGATGAGGAAAGAGAGACTAATTACTTTGTTGTTGACAAAGCAATGTCCTTTCCCAAAGCTGTTATCCCACAATACCTCTGCACCCTGTAGCCATTGGAAAATCTGGTCTGAGCTGAAGAACGTCAGAGCTGCTCAGGCATCGTAGTCTCAAAACACTTCCTACTGCAAGAATAAACTAACAATGTGTTTTGCAGTAAAGCCTTCCAGCACTCTCCCTTGCCACTGCGGCACACTTATAACAGTAAATAGCACTTTAAGATGAGGGCTGTTGTGTTTGAGCCCTCTCCTGCAAGCATGTGATGGCAAAGCAAGCTGACACATGGTACAAAGGGTACAAAGGCTCTTTCGGACAGTTCTTCCACTGCAAGGAGGAGGACTTGGAGGCCTCACTGACACATCAGTCATAAGGAAATTATTTCAACCATCAGCATGCTCAAAACAATCACAGTTGGATGAAATGTTTTGATCTGAACTCTTTTTGACTCAAACATATTTATCTGTCTTGCTAGCATGTTCAGTCTGAAAGAAAAGAGGAAACACAGGGGAAAGGTTTTCCCTTTGGCAATTTCACTTTGAAATGATCCATGTTTTTTATTTATTTTTTAGTTTGAAATTTATTTCCTTTTGTCACATGACTTAAAAAGAATGCTGGAAATCAAAACCAGATCAGCTTTAAATTAAGTTTGACTTCTTGTTGGTGCACTTACATTTCATATCTATGCAAACAGTTGTGTTTTTGTTGTTGTTGTTGTTGTTGTTGTTGTTTTTTTCTGGCTTCTGGCAAACTGAAGGTGTTGTGAGCTGCATCTAACAACAAAAGAGAAAAGGAGTGTAGCAAGGACTACAGTAAAACGATCTGGAAGACGCATACAGAATAGTTTCTGCAGAGGAATAAGAACATGAAATGATGTGTCGTAGTTTAACCTGGCCGGCAGCTAAGCACCACACAACCGTTCGCTCACCCTCCCCCCTCCCTCTCTGGGACGGGGGAGAGAAATGAAAAGTGAAGCCCGTGGGTTGAGATAAAGACAGTTTAATAAGACAGGAAAATAATAATAACAATAATAATAATAATAATACAATGATGATAATAGTACTACTACTAATAATGTGTACAAACAAGTGATGAACAATGCAATTGCTCACCACCCGCTGACCAATGCCCAGCCTAACCCCGAGCAGTCTGGCCCCCCTCTCCCGGCTAGCCACCCCTATATATTGTTTAGCATGACGTCAGATGGTATGGAATACCCCTTCGGCTAGTTTCGGTCACCTGTCCTGGGTCTGTCCCCTCCCAGCTCTTGCTGCACCTCCAGCCTGCCCATTGGCAGGACAGAGCAAGAAGCTGAGATGTCCTTGGCTTGGTATAAGCACTGCTCTGCAACAATTAAAACATCGGGGTGTTATCAGCACTCTTCTCATCCTAAGCCAAAACATAGCATTCCACCAGCTACTAGGAAGAAAGTTAACTCTGTTCTAACTGAAACCAGGACATGATGTTAGGGAAAACAGCGCAGAATACATAGCTAAAGGATATGCTATTTGCCAAGGGAATGCCTGCTATAATAGTAAGAAAACATAGATATGAGTCACCCCTCGGTTTCATTAGTTTCTTAATGGTGTCATTTACACGGGCCTGAGATGCCATTCGTGCTGATCTCACACCAATATTCCCTGTTAGCTCAGGATTTACTCTTGAGATTAATACTGATATAAGCATGAATCTTTTTTTTTTTTTTTTTTTTTTTTTTTTAATGTTGGTTCTTGTGGTAATAGCAGAGGCTGGCTGCTCCAAACCTTTTATTTTAAAATGTCATCAAGAGGCAAAGGCTTAGATGATGTTAACCTGCACTTTGATTTCAGTGCAGTGCTGGTTATACGCACTCTGAAAATACAGCCCAAGGTCAGTAACAATATTGACAGAATGAGCACCCATTCAAAGTTCAACATTAAAGAGAAGTTAGTATTGCAGGCACAGGCACAGTAATATTTAACACAAACTTTTTTTTTTTTTTTTTTTTTTTTTTTTTCCAGTGGAACATAAACCTTATCCATTCATCCAGACCTACCATATATTCAGGTATGTAACAACTGCAATTGATATTCATTGAAAGGTTTTCATAACAACAATGCAGTGTATATTGATCTATTTGTGGATTATGTTGTGTGGCTGATTTGAGTCTTCCTCAGCTTATGTTTAGCATGTAAAAAAAAGAATATAGAAATAAATTTAAAATTCCTATAACATGTGCCAGAAGTGGTGAGTGTGAGTCATTTGTTTATTGTGTTGATAATAATATCCATTTAACTACCAGGATTAATGATACTCTGATAGAATATTGCTCTCGGTCTAAGTAAGAATGAATACTCTGATGTGAAACAAAGCAAGAATTCTCCAAGCACTTATAAGCTTTATTACTTCTTGCAACCATAAGTAAAGGACTAAACCTGTGTTTCTGTTGTGTGTGACTGCATTTATGCTGTAACTGCATATAATTTTGAATCAATAGCATAAGATTACACATGATATGCATTGGGGTACTCTGTAAAGCTAAATATGTGCCATCTATTAAAAATATCCTAAGAATAATTTTGTGTTTTTTAGGATGATTTGGATTTATCAGACTTTTTATTTCATTTTCTTACTTGCTTCAGTTTACGGTGGTAAGTCAATATATAATTCCTAAGACAGGTACACAGAGTAATGTGGCTCATCTGGAAGGGGAGATTAAAAAGAGTAATATTCAAATGGCCTAAACATTTTTATGCAGAGTGAGTAGAGCTACAGAGCAGCATGATTTTGGTGGGGGGACACACAGTTAAGTGCAGCCTAGTCCTGAGAGAGTGGGGTTACACTCAGTTAATTTTGGGTAACTCACAGAGGATTGAGGTTTCTAATTAATTTTTCCATCCCTGTGATAGGGATTGAAGTTTCTAATGGGCTTTACTGACATTTTTCTTCCAACCTCCCCAATGCTTTCACCTTGCCCAGTGCACCTGGGACCATACTATAGGCAGTTTTCTGTCAGACCAAGGCTGTATCCAACTCTTCTCTGTGAAACCAATACAATCTTCAGAAAGTTCTGTGCACCCAACAGCAAAGCTAACAACGTGGGCAGCCAATTAGGAAGGGAGCTGCTTCCTCCCTGCACAAATTAGTGCCCTGTAAAGCTGGCAGTGATTTATGTTGGTGCTGGGGTGCATTATGACTGTGTGTGGTTTTCAATGCGTTAATGATTTACTTTGGTTAGTAAAAGTCAAAATTTGCTTTGCACTTCCCTGAAGTTCCCTGTGCTGATAAATTATAACTAAGGCCTAACACAGGTTTACATTCAGTAATGTGTTATCTGTTTTCTCAGAGGACAATGAGGTAATGCAGCTTTTTAGCAAAATCTCTTTGACAAATGTACTATTATTTCAGAAATATTTTACCCAGATTAAAATCTCAGTAGAACTGAAATCTTGGAACATATCTAAGGCTTGGGAAATAAATATCTTTATTAAACTAAGGTATTCAGAGCTGGCATAGTTTTATGTGGTATTAAAAGTCAAACATAATATTAAACTCCATGATTTTGTATTTATTTTTTATTTTTAGGGCATACCAACTTACCTTAATAGATGGTAAATAATATCCAAAATGTCTGATACAACAGATAATTGCAATAGTCTTTTCCTTTTACTTCATAAATAATTTAAAGTTATCTAAGTAATAGAAAACGCTTTTCTGTTAGTGGCAAAGTTGGGCAAAGAAATTCTATTAGAATAATAATAAATAACAGTTTTTAAAGAGAATAATAAATACCAGTTTTTAAATAAAGGTCATGAAAATATCTATGCCATTTATTTATTATTATTCTGGATATTTTAACAAGGAGATCTGACAAATTCCTTAATTTGGAAAGATGGGAAGGGGCTGCCACTTAGGTACTTCATTCCAGTCACATGGCTGTGCAGCATGAGTGGACTTTATTAGAGAATTCAATATGGGATTGATGAATTCTTGAAGATCTGAGGTGGTAATACAGTTTATTTGTATTCTAGGAGATTCTTGAGATATTGCTCCTGGATCAGTACTTTTGTTGTTGTTGTTAAGAAGCAAGTCAGACTGGGTTTGAGGCAGATTGTAAGGAAGCTGAAAGTATCTAAAACACTGTGAGCCACTGAAGCTAAACACAGTGGCACTGACTGTGAATCAGGCCTCAAAGCATCACTCAGCAATAGGACAATCTTCACATACAATTTTCTAACTCTCTTTGGTCTCTGTACATCCTCCTGGTTTTCCTTTTAATGGCTCTCTATACTGGAAGATATACCTTGGAAGATGCTTCTGCTGCTCCTGAGATCTGCCATGAGTGGCACTTACCTCATGGCCTCATGGCTGACCCTGCTGCTAGGGCTTCTGTCACTGCTCAAGCTGCCCTGCTTCAGCCTTGGGTGTGGGGTGAGGGAGAGGACAGAGATACCCCAGACAGTATTTCTACCAGGCTGGACAGCAAGTATGAGACTTTCAGAGGAATGGTTCTACTCACCCCCCTTGCCCTCTTCTCCTGCCAAAGGAGTCAAATGTCAAGAAGGGGTAGTGGCATCACCCTCTCCTGATTAACTGTCCATACTCCTATCTCTAACAATTTACATATTTTGTTATTCCATATCAGAATGTGTGACTCAGATCTATGAAAATACATACTTCCAAGGAGGAGACCTCTCCACAGTTTTCACACCAAGTGCCAATTACTGTCAAATAGTGTGTACTTACCATCCTACCTGTCTGCTCTTCACATACTTGCCAGTGACATGGACTAAAGATCCTGCAGAAAGGTAAAATGCTCGTATTCTTGTGGATTTTGCTGGTGTCCTGTGACAATGTTAGGAGCTCAGTAACATGTTGACAGAACACAGGCATGCAGAGAAGGCTACAAGGTTGCCAAGGAAGACAATACCATGCATCTTTAAAAACGATAATTTAGAAGAGTATTTGCTGAACTTCGAAAGATTAAATTTGGCAACAGTGAGTCTTTCACACTCACATTCCAACCCTTCCAAGGAAATAGCACCTGCAGTGTACTTCTTCCTCTGTGCCACTTACTTACTGCTGAGAGACCATGTGACCAATTTTATGTCTCCAGTGATCCCCTCTATTGCACCCCTCTTCCCTATCTCTTCTCTTTAGAATATTTTTCTCTTGATTTAGTGTCAATAGCCTGAGATGAGGCTGCCTTTCCTCTCTGTGCCCAGTGTGTTTCTTTCCTTCTAACCCAGTTACAAGTGGTGGAACAGGGCTGTGCTTCTTGCTTGAAGGAGACTTTTTGGAGCTTTCACACATACCATGTATTTTCATCTGCCACCAAGCGTGCTAATGCCAACAGAACAGCTGCAGTTTTACCCTGTCTGTCTCTAAATTGCGTTTATTGTCTTCATTTTCATGTTGAGGAACAACGATCAGCTTGCATTTCACCTCAGAAACTTTTAGGAAGGACTGTGTTATACTGAAAAACTGTGAATTGCTGCATTTTAAAACACAGGTTTTCCTGCTACTTAAAAGACAGTGATACTGAAATGTTGCCAAAAGTGGATATGGAAGGAGCTGTTTCTGGACATTCTTTAAAACAATGTAACGTCAAAATTAGTGGTAAGATATAGCTATTCACATGTATGAATTTTATCATGTAGCAGATATTTTGAAAACAGGAACTGAGTTAGGAAGCAGCCAGGCAGTGAAATCTATGTCTTTTGCTATATCTCTTTCATACACAACTTAACAATCTTCCACTGTTTTCAACTATGCACTGCTAAGGCTCCACAGAAAAGGGGATTGGGACCTCCAGCTGCCATGGTTTCATTTGCTAGAAGCAGATATATAACTGACACCTCCAGTCGTAAAGATTAATTTAAAGAGCCAAATGGGTTCTACTTGATGGAAGTTCGCAACTGCAGCTTATTGATAGATCAGTTATGTTTACTTCTGACTGGAACATGCCTTTAAGGGCATTCAGGACTTTTAAAAGCCCTTTTGTACCCCATCCTGTTTAAAAAACCCACCAGGGTTTGGCTTACTCATGTGTTCTGTGAAAAGACCCTATTGACCTTAAGGTGAAACCTGTGGGGGCAAAATCTATGTCAAACTCCATGGTCAAAATTTTGCCTTTATGCAATGTAAATTGAATCTTTTGGCTCAAATGGGAGATGGCTGTTGCTTATCAGAATATATTTGGAGTTTTGAACTATCATATAAATTTGGGAATAGATAAGTATGTGTTTTAGTATTAATCCTGAGTTCTTGCATGATTAACTTCATCTTGATCTTGGTGTAAGTAGAGGCAGTGTCAAAGTCTGTCAGTTTTTCCTCTGTCGTGTTATGCCTACACTTCTGATTTTGTTACTAGAAGCATATATGAGGTGTGATGTAGCTGAAGTGAGCACAGGAAGTGACATTAGGATTACAATGGCTTTGCTGTATGAACTGCCATCTTTTGGGCAGTTCGGGAAAAAAAAAAGAAAAAAAGAAAAAACGGAAAAAAAGAAAAAAAGAGAGAGAGAGTAGGAGAATGCTTTCAGAACTTTGTCTCTTTCTTTTTCCACAGCTTGCAGCCCAGATGTCCACATAGGTCTCGATATGGAAGGGGAAAATTATGATGTTACTGTGGCTGAGAGCTATCAACAGTGTCAAAAAAGATGCACCAATGATGACCACTGTCATTTTTTTACATATGCCTCAAAAACATTTCACAATGAAAGCTTTCGGTAAATACAGGTTTGATCCGTTTTCTCGGTCAGTGCTGTGCTTTAGTCAACAAAATGTCAACAACAATGTCAGAGCAGTCTAGGGTGAATTTATTCAAGGAAATATATTTTTTTTCCTTGACTGCTAATCCTTGTAATGTTTAATCAGACATACTGGTAGGAAAATATCTGCAGTAAGTTAGCTTTCATCTGTTCATTGGTGAGAAACACAAACTTATAGCGCTGAAAAAAAAATATTCCCTGGAGATATTCAAATGCAAACTATTGTTGTGCAGCATTATTGCTCAGTTAAATCTTGCTCTGCTTATTGCTTATTGAAAATAACATCATCAGTGCAACCAGAGACATTCTTTCATATGTACTTGGACTATTTTTGAGCTGTTAGCCTGCTCAGTTTTACATGTTAAACGTTGTTCAGTTGGATATGTTTCTCATTTGAAGGTTTTTATGGATACTGGAGGTTGCTCTGGCCCATGGTAGGAATTAGGGAATCAGAAGATTGATGTAGACTAAGGAAGATGATCTGTTGTCTTACTTCTTTCTTTATTCTTTATCACTCAGTGAAAAATGCTTCTTGAAACATACCAGGTTAGGAACTCCAACCAGCATAAGGGTGCTTGATGAGGTTGTGTCTGGATTCTCCTTAAAGCCATGTCAGCTTTCTGAAATAGGTAATTAAAAATCTCTGTTGATTTAGTTTAGATTCAAGTGTTACGGATAATGAGGTGCAGTCTGTCTCTGACATGATCAATGTTTCATTTCATAAAAGAATTACAATATTAACTTATTCTTGGAATTACAGTTAGTACTCTCAGGCACAAAAGAGTTTTTAAATATATATATTTTTTTCCATTTTATTATTATGTGTTGCAAAAACAGTTGTCTGCTTTGGAGATTGAAGAATTCTTTCACTAGATTAGCCTGATGAAACTGCAGTTTATCTTTGCATCATAGATACAGAAATGAAAGATAAAATCCCATCAAAGTCAAAGGACAAGAGGAATATAAATCTTTCTAAATTCTGTTGGTATACCATGTATGTGCTTAGAAGTTTTTAATGAAGACCTGCAGTTTTCTGATACAACTGCCTAATATGAAGGAACACTGTGTTCTGCAGGTGGTTTTGATGAAAGCAGTGTTTGTGCTACTTCTTGTAATCATTACTCAGGCAAAACTCTTAGATCAGACTGTATGAATTATATCTTCTTATTCTTAATTAAAACATCTTCAGTTCATTTTGTTTGTTTTAATTCTACCTCCACCTTATCCTACTGTCTGGTATTTTCCCTTCTGAACAGTGATGACATTATACTTCCATGTAGCCTTATTTTACTTCACAGTTGATGTAGTTTTCCCATACAAATCACTTTTTATATTTCCTAAACTTGCTGAATCTTTCTTTCTATATCAACATGTTTTATTCAGACTCTTTCAGTCCTACTGGAGGAATAATCTTTGGAAATTATTGAAAAAGTAGTTGATTCAGATCTTAAGAATGAGTGCACTTACAGAAAAATGAAGTGTGAAGAATATAAAAGGAAGAAAAAGGTTTGTAAAGAGAAGAAAATTTGGCTATTCTCTCTCTGTCTCTAAGAAAGGATGGAAGGAAGATTATTTTACAAATTGCTTCATTAAGAGGAACTAGGCAGATAGATTCATTGTTAGGAGAAAAATCCCAGTAGTCTGGAGGGTCCTGGTGATAGACTTTGAGAAGAATCAGGACTATAGCATATGGACAAACAATATGATATTAAGATAAAGTCAACAAACACTTGAGACTTCATCAAGGATATGTATGGTTTATGACAGTGGTGACATGACATTAATGATCTATCTTTAAATGAAATCAGAATTTCTGAATGCATGTGAAGTTCAGCCTTGTTTCTACCCGTCTGTTCTTGCTTTTTCTGTCTTGCAAGAAAGGCAAGAGGAAGGGAGAGAGAAGAAATAAATCATGAGATCATAGAAGCCTAGACAGTACTGTTGGATAACAAGGTCATCTAAAGAGGTCATTTGTTCTAATCCAAGACATATCAATTCTACCTGTTCAGATAGAGGTTTGTCAAAAGTATTTGTAAATTTCAGTGTCATCTCCTGTCTTGTGTTGTAAATATCTGAAATGGATTTACTTGAGTATTTTTTCTACCTTTTCATTACTGTTTAGGCTGACTAATCCTACATTGTTTATGTTCTAGCTTCATCATTTTAAATACAGATGCTGTACTTCCCCTTTCAAAGTGTTGGGAATCACATCTATCCTCTGTGAATACCAAAAACTAAATTCTACCAAGAAACTTTGAGATTCCTTCAATCAAATTCTAAGAACACTGAAATCATCATTATTATGGGATTTCTCTATTTCCTGTTCTAACATATCCTCTTCCCTCTACTCAGTAATGCTAATGTTATTGACCATCTAACTGCAGTTTGTTTCCATGAAGAGAGAGGCAGTTCTTAAGCTTTTCTTGTGTCCTCTGTCATTAACTTTACTTCTTCCCTGAGCAGAATCCCAGCTCCTTTCCTAATGCTAATTATTTGGAACTGAATAAATATTTTTCTTTTGAGAATTTGTTCTTTGCTGCTTGGCCTTTCATTTTGTGTCTTTGCCTTTCTGATTTTGCCCTGATGCACTCATGCTATTATTTGTCCATAGTAATTTGTCTTACATTCTGCCTTTTGCAAAGTGCCTTCTTTGAGGCCATTGAAGGTTCATGGGTTTGTGTCCCTAAAATCCATATTTCTACTTTGAATATCATTTCCTCAAAAAGCTATTTGCTCTCCTGAACTCTATTTAGTCTTTAACAGAGGGTCTTACCTACTAATTATCAGAATTAATTAACCCTTATTTTCTACTCTCTCTCTCTTTTTTTTTTTTAGTGTTGTTGTTGTTGATTTGTGTGTTTCTATTGTATAATTAATGTCCTGTATTTTTTATGTTTTTTTTTTTTTTTTTTTTTTTTAACTCATCAAATGATCAGGAGTCACATTAAGATCTGCCTCTCACTTTTACTGCTTTTTTCTCTTCTTTTCATTTTATCAGTCACAAAGGAAGGAAAATGTGAAAAAAATACAAATGAATGATTTGTAAATCTTAATATTCAGATGACAGAAAATCATTGGAATTTTGATACTCTGTTCTTCTTTTATACAGATTGTAAAATGGACCTTTTTGAACATCAAGAATTTTCAGGAATGAATGTTACAAGTTTTTTCACTCCCGATACCTCTGTTTGCCAAACTATTTGTACTTATTTTCCAAATTGCCTGTTCTTTACATTTTTCACCAAGGAATGGCAAATAGCATCACAAAGGTGAATATGAGAACTTTTAATTCTCTAAGCAAATATTAAAAACAACCACCACACAATGACAAAAAAACAAGAACAAAACCATGAAAAAAACAACAACCCTCAGCCTTTTATAACCAACATTTTATTATATTTATGGAAATTCTTGTTAAGGGATTACTTTCAGTAAAACACAGTTTTTTATGTGTTGTATTCATACATTTATAGTTTTCTGTCAGCATTTCATCTGTTCTCCAGTGTGACCAGGGATCTTGTGCTGTAGCTGCATATCTGGGATTGCTTTATGACTTAAAGCTGAGTTTTATGAAATTGTAAAGAGGCATCTGGTTTCCTGTCAGTATTAAGTCATTTACTTGAAAAGTTCTTGGATGATATTAACATTTTTGAAAGTGTTTATTTTTACAAATTGAAATTCCTACTTTCATATCCAGTAGTGAGAGGAATTCAAAAACTACGGTCAACAGAAATCAGAGGTGGAAAGCACATTTAAGAAAGAACCATCCCTTACCTCAACCTAAATATCAATTTTAGGATGTGAGAACAGATAACAGATTCAGTTATTTATTTTTTTTTTTCATTTCAGAAATCTTTGCCTTCTGATGACATCAACAAGTGGAACACCAGAGGCACTTACGTTACGAGAAAATGCAATATCGGGCTTTGGTCTCCTAAATTGCAGAAGATACTTTCCTGGTAAGTAATAAATTGCATTAAGAGTATGTCTTTTGAATTAATGAAATTAATAGACCTATTGATGCTTGGAACACACTCATTTTTACAGCCTGCAATTCTCGCACTTATGTGCATATGAATTTTTTGGGAGATGAACTCAATGTCACTTATACAAAAGGACACAAAGCCTGTCAGCAGGTTTGCACAGACATGATCCGCTGCCAATTTTTTACCTACTTTCCCCTCCAAGATTCATGCAATGAGGAAAGGTAAGATACATTTAAAAATGTTTAAAGATTTCTGAAAGAATCCTTCCACAAACTTAGGGAAGGGATATAATGTATGTCTTCTGTGTAAGAAGTACAAACTGAATCTTTGCATTAATTTATTGTCAGGAAGTGTGAGTGTCATCTAAGAATGTCCTCAAATGGATCTCCAGTGGAAATAAAACATGGGCCAGGAAGGATCTCTGGATACTCACTACGATTATGTAAAAAAAAGGCCAGTACTGGTAAGTAGAGCTTTCATTTAAGAGAGACATTGTTTAACTGATTTTTGTGCAGAAAGCCTAAGCCTCCATATTTTATTTTTCTTTCTGAAAATTGGTTGAATTGAAATGTTAATGAGACACCTTGTGAAGTTAGAGTGTTCTGAAAAAGTGAAGTATGCCCAGCCTGCACACTATAAACACAGACAGTGGCATTGTGAACTTGGTTAAACTGGACTTTATGATCAAAAATTGTAAAGGGATAGAATGTCTTATGTATCAACTTTGCAGAAGATCAGTCCCTATTCACAGGTCAGCAATAGCCTCATCTTCATTTTTCATGGGCAAGTGAAAATTATCCTTAAGCACAGTTTCCAATTATTTCTGTAGTATGCATGCAGCATTCTGCAAGAACTATTAGGATAGTTGGAGGGACAGACTCTTCCCCTGGTGAATGGCCATGGCAAGTAAGCTTGCATGTGAAATTGTTTCGTCGGAGACATCACTGTGGGGGCTCTATCATCAGTAACCAGTGGATTCTTACAGCTGCTCACTGTTTCATGAGGTGAGTTCTAAATGTAAATTTGAAAATGAAAATTTCATCCAGAACGTGAGATAAATTGAGATCCACCTTTCAGAAAAAATAAATGTGCATGACAAAAATGACTAGAATAAAATAAAGTATTTTGATGTAACCAAAAGATGAACTTTTAAGGTAGACAATTCATATTCTTAACATAATTGGTATACCACACTTAACCCTTCAAAACATAGTATTGCGCTACTAATGCTAAATTGTTTTAATGCATCTAGGAGATGGAATTCTAAACAGACACCAGATACCTACAGTAACAGGCATTTTCACACTTTATAATTTTTTTCTTACTGTAATATCATATCACCAAGGAAAATATGTTGTTAAGTATTCCATTTCACATATTTAAAACAATTGTCTCAAAGATTTCTCTGTGACACACAGGGAACCAATAGGTACGAATCTGATACCTTCAGCAGCAGGGTGCTCAGCATAGGCCAGGACACATGTTAACCTCTAGGGGTCCATTTATGTCGCTTCTAGTACAAGAGCTACCTTTCTCTGAAGCATTGAAATCCTAATTGTGCTGTTTTTGGTTAATTTTCTCTTTTCTATTTTTACCAGTCAGTCAATTAACACTCTGTTTTTAGTAGAGATTTCACCTGTAAGGAAAATATTTAGAGCATTGAATGCTTAGAGGATAAAGGCTAATTTACACAGAGATATATGGTATGTGTTGATCGTGACCACAAAATTGCCATCGCATTTGTGTCGTGAAACCACTTGTATTGTGAAGAGCTGATCTAATCACCATTTCCCTTGATAGATGTTCGCTGCCTGTAAAGCAGGTTATCGTGTCATTTACAGAGTGAAAGTTGTAATATAAAGCTGTATATTGAGTCTGTGTGATGGGAAAGAAGGCATGGGTAACAGATAAAATGCTTCAAATAAGAGAGCATTGGCCCAGCAACATGGGCTGAAATCAGCACTTTTGCTCAAGCAGTGTCATACTTTAACCCTTCTTATGTAGTAATGTTGCCAACATTTGGGTTCCAGTGACAAACCTTATAAAAGTGGTTAAATGCCCTAAAGACTCTGAAAAACCCTGTATGTAGAATAAAATTCTCTACCTGCTATCGGATGTTGTAGAAGCTACCAGTACTATAAAAGACAAGGGGAAAAGTTAAATTTTAATATTAAAAATATGGACTGTGCTCATTAGAAACTATTAAAGCCAACTGATATTTAAGAATAAATGAAATCTTCAAAATTTTTGAAAAATTCATTTAAGACAGGTTTTACATTTTCTTCAAAGAATGTACTAAAATTTTTATGTTACCGTAATGAGAGAATATCACAATGAAATATCCCTTAAATGTACTCAAAGTAAAGTTGAAGTCGTAAAGGTTAACTAGAACTTTTCATATAGGTCTATGGTATTACATTTTCTAATCTCTATTTACATTCATTGCAGTGTCTGAATAAACTCTACTTGAATTTGTATTTACAATCCTATTTTGGTTACTACAAAAGCTGTTGTACTGGAATGAATGGGAAGAGTCTCATTTACTTCTTCAGGGCTTGCATTAGGCCCTTGAAGGTAAAAATAACAAAAGAAGAAGAGAAGAGAAAATGAAAGAAGGCAAAAGGGGAAGGAGTGTGAAAAAGAATCAGGACACTGAGATTCTGAACATAAAAGAGAGGGGAGACTGATGTGGGGATGAAAATATAACTAGAAAGTGGAACAAAAGAAACGAGAAGTGGAAGGAATGGAAGTAGAAGACAAACCTTTTTAGACTTGAGAGTGTGAAAATGCAAATGGGAAGAGTGACCTCCGTGCTGTTCACGTTATACTTGGGAGGGACAGAGGATGTTGGCAGCTGCACACAAACTCTGAATAAGTGTAAATCTTTGTGCCACAGACTGACTGTTTGCCTTTTTTTCCTCAGTCGTCAGAATCCCAACATTTGGCGTGTTTATGCTGGTATTTTAAAACAATCAGAAATAAAAGAGGATACACCTTTCTTCAAAGTGGAAGAGATTATTATTCACCCTCGGTATACATATGCACAGACTGGATATGACATTGCTTTACTGAAACTTGATAAACCTATGAATTTTACTGGTATGTAGTGTATTTCAGAGGTATTCTGAAAATGTGCAGGATGATATAGGCTGGTTTTGGTGTGGCAGTTCATTAAAACTGGGATGATTTCCCTTAATATTACTGGGTTTTATGGAGAATCTCATTCTGTTGGAGTTGAAAAGAAATTGTGTGGCTTTTATTCACATGACGGGGGAGATATCTACTATAAGGTACAAAGCATAACATGTAGGCTATCTTCAGGGGCTATGGAGATGCCCATAAAACCTTAATATTGTATCTGTCTCTACTAGCCAAACTAATATTTTAAATTATATTTTAGATCTTCAACTACCTATTTGCCTGCCATCAAAAGAAGAAGCTAACATACTTTATACTGACTGTTGGGTAATTGGATGGGGTTACAGAAAGGAAAGAGGTACAGATAAATATTTAAAGTGTGCTCTTTTATTTGAAAAATTGTGTTTAAACAAACAAACAAAACCACACCTCCCAAAATACCCTCTTGAGTCTTGAATCCAGGAATTGTGATCACAAGCTACACAAAGAACATGCATTTGCTCACAGCTTTGTTTATGTGAATCCATAACAGTCATCAGAATCAACGAACATGAATATAACTACTCCTTTAGTTTGATTCTCTACATTGTTTTCTCAGGCTTTCCTGTGGTAGGTAGATGAGCACTACAAGTTAGCTAGTTTCACATTGTCTTTTATGCTTACAAAGATACTTCAAGTTATGAGGTGAGATAGAGATAATAGTATAAAATAATAATACAGATAATTCACATATTGAGATATAGATAATAGATTTAATGGTGAACTGTGGGATCTTGAATTACAGTCTGCACATAACTGAAACTTTTTTTTTTTTTTGATGTGATTTTATTCATATGACTTCAACAATCAGAGGTAGAATCAGAGGTAGAAGTATGTTACTTTTATGATTCTGAAGGTTGTTTATGAACAATAACAATGACCTTTGTGTTTTGATAGTATTTGATAGTAGATATGGTTGAATTACTCTGACCTTACCTGGAGGCTTGCCAAATAGCTGTTAGTTATCAAAGTCTGTTATTACATATAGCCTACTTAAACTGAGTTCCCTCTTTTCCACACCTTCCTGTTTGAGAGTTAGATTTCAATGTGAAATTGAAAAAAAAATATGGCAGATATTGTCTGGGATAATTTCTTCTGTTAATTTGTAATAAAAGGCTGCTCTCAAATACTTTTATTTGCTCTACATGGAAATTCCTTCATCTTGTAGACTGTGGAGCAGCACAGATTTGGAAATTGGGAGGTATTACAATCTTATTGTATTGCAACCCTATTGTAATACATTACTAAGAAATAATTATAAATAGTACAAAGTAATGTCTTCAGTAGGAATACAGGCTCCAAGACTCCAAGTTCTGAAAAGATACTCATATAGGGGTTCACAGCAAATCACACAAGAGTTTTGAACCTTTCCTGGTCATAAGTCATACTCGGGTAACATGGTGTTTTAAAAACATTCCAAAAACAAACAAAAACAGTCAACATTGTTTACTAACACACATACAAAAAAAGGGAAAATATCATCATGACCGTCTAATTGCACACTAAAAACAATTGACCTCTGACTTTGCAATGTCACTGTATGGAGATTTCTAGAGTTCAATTTTAACTTTTACTTTGCTAGAACTGGACACTTGTCTGATCATACCACCTATTGCATAGGTCTTGTAGAAGATATTCTTCAGAAAGTTACTGTTCCCCTAATGTCAAAAGAGGAATGCCAGGCAAGATACCGGAAGCGCAGACTAGATGACAATGTGATCTGTGCTGGCTATGATGAAGGTGGAAGGGATGCTTGCAAGGTAATGGAAAGAAGTCATATATAGTAATGTATTCCAAACATATGTTCAAATATATAATTGGATACCATAATAACATGTTTAATTTTCATAACAAAAATATATTTATAAATATAGCTGTTTAACATATCACTTTTGCTTGCTGAAAGCACTGATAATCAAGTTACATGGAGAACGCTTCTTATGTGACATCGAAATCCTCAGGGATAGATTTTATGTGTCTCCAGATAAAAATACTGAGTATATAGAGAGAGACACATACATTCCTTCTCTAGTGTCTCCTACAAAGGGAACAAAGTTAACTTCCCACTTTGTGTTTCAAGTTAAGTATTGAGACAAAATTCATTGTTTTCCTAAGAATTATATCACTTTTCCTTAAAAAATAATAATGGTGAAGAGCAAATAAAGGAGAGAATAAAGTACAAATTCTCACTCTTGTCCAGTTAGGAAACAAAACAGTATTCCTTTAAAATATGGGAAATCCATAGAGAGCAAATGTAATATTTCAAAACATTTCTCCAGTAACACAGATTTCCTATGTGATGTTTTTATTTCTTTATATGAAGCTTATTTTAAAGCATCCACTATCCATAATCATCCAGAAGGGAGGGTGCTGGATAAGGGGAATGGAAGGCTAAAGACAGCTTGAACAGACTGGGATGTTCGTTATAAGAATTGAAAATGTCACAGCAGTGTGAGGTCAGTGAGCCAAATTCTCTGCTTGAGTGTAAACTCATGCAATTCTATTAACTCAAATATTTTGAGTTAATTATAATCAAAATAAATATTGTCTGATTAGTAAGATATTTTTTCAATTTAAACATTTAACAGTTGTGTTCTATATTTATGCACTGTTTCTATTATCAGTATTGAGTATTCAGGAATAATAATTCTTGGAGCTGGGAAGTAATTTTTCCGCAATGACAATTAATCTTTATCTGATACAGCATAACAGAACACGGGGGTGATGTTATAAGAAAATAATACACTTGTTGTTGTCCCAACAGTTCATAACAGCTACAATAAAGAACCCAAAGATCAATTTGAAATAGGAAAACAAATGTGTTTTATCCCAGGGAGGACAGAGTCAGTCAAACAAGATAACATACAGAACTGAGATTTACATACCAAAAACAAAGTTATAAGAAAAAGCATTGTCAAATTTACTATTTTTCTCATTTGTTGATGTGGTCTTTGTTGGGTGTTAAATCAGTGAATATAGATAAGTCAAAAACAAACAAACAAATGAGCAAAACCCCAACAGTTTTAAACCTTAAAGGAAAATGAAAATAATTTGCAATGATTGGAAAGTATTTAGAAGTAATTTTACTAGATAAATAGAAAAACGTCGACACTCTCTGAAGCAGGTATAAGTGAAAGTAATAGGCAGTTATGCTGGTGTTAACACTGAATGATACTGATTTTTATCAAGGCTTTCTTTGAGAGAGAAATACTGATGAGAGCTGTTCCTTGTGTACTCTTGTCTTTTTCTTCTGTGACACAGGGAGACTCGGGAGGACCACTGTCATGCAAACATGAGGAGGTGTGGTATCTTGTGGGCATCACCAGCTGGGGTGAAGGGTGCGCTCGCCCCAGGCAGCCAGGAGTCTATACAAAAGTTGTTGACTATCTAGACTGGATTCTAGAAAAAACTACATAGTGTGAGTGTAATCTACTGGCTCGAAGTGATGTCATGGAACAACAACTCCAGGAGCAATGCGATGACGTGTATTAATGCTTTTTAAATGGTGTTTCATGTTAGCTTGAAACATAAAAGACTTGATTAAAGAAGTGGAAAAACAAGAATAAACAAACTTTACAGTAAATAAAAAACAGTAGTAAAAATAAACTCTTTGGTCATTGATTTGGCTGAAAAAAAAAAAAAAGAATATACCTGAACCATTAATTTCTTTTGATCTTGATAGTATATAATATTCTGTGGGACTTGTTCAGTGAGGCCAGGGTTTTACAGTTTAATTCAGTGATGGCAGGGACTTCTGCTCTTATGCAAAAATAACTTACATGAAAGTTGATTAAGATAAATTATTAGAAGGCAAGGAAAATCTGACCTGGCATTACCAGTCAAAAAGTTCAGTGATAATTGAAGAAACTCCCTTAGTTGCAGAATAATTTGATTTGTTTCACCTTAAAAACATCAAGACAGCTCTCTCCTGTTTCTTTTTCTCCTTTATCTCTCCTTTTTTTTTTTTTTTTTCCTTATTTTTAGTCTAGTAACAAATATGTTTCATGGCCTGAATTAACACTAATATGAGAAACAGCAGTCAAAAAATTATTATTTTTTTCTATTGTAAGTAGTATTTCACACTGGATCATAAAGAAAGGTACATTTGTCTTTTGCTTTTGTCTTTGATGAACTTTATGACCTTGTTTTCTAATCATATACATTACCTTAATTGCTGAAAATACATTGTAAATCTCTGTTCATGGTTGCTGCACAACCACAGTCAGTGTGTTGTGGAAGTCAACAGCAGCAGAGTCTTTAGGAATAAATGACATCATGAAATTCAGAGTGTTAAATTAATGGAAAAATAGTCATCAAGCTGCTGTAAATGAGTTCAGCATTTCATTTTTTGATGTTTTATTTGCAACTAACACTGAACAAAAATGAAAACTGGTACAAAAAATTGTATCTAACTATAAAAAGAGCCCCTGCAGTCAGAGTGTTCCTGGGACATGCAGTGCCACAGCTGTATTCAAAAGGTGTTGGGCTTTTTTTTCTGTTCATTTTTAAAAAATACACATTCAAAGCAGGGATGAAAACAATCTAGATATAACAACAGGCTAGAGGGAATGGTGGTGCTGCAGGCACATCTAGGGAAAGTAGAGCGTTGCCTTCCCCTCTCCTCATAGTGGACTCTCAGGGACATGGTCTTGAGTGATGCACAGTGCTTGAGGCCTCCTGCTTTGGGAGCCCCCATGCTGGCTGTAGGTATTGAGGATGCCAAAAGACAAAGTCTGGCATGCAGTGGGAGAAAGGGTGGAGAGAGAAGGCAGAAGTAGACAACATGCAGAAGTAGAAAGGGAGATAAAGGCGGGGGCTAAAATTGTCGTCATGCTCTGTTTAATCCAAGCCTGGTTTGAAAGGTCAGCAATTCTCAGACATGCTGTCAAAAACGCAGAGACTTAAATAAGGGACTGGGAATGAGTAGGAAAAAAAAATGAAAGCAGCCAAAAAAAATAAATGCAGCCAAAACAAACAAACAAAAAACCAACCACATTTCTGGCATTCAAATGTGGTTCTGTCCTCATGGGGAAGCAGTGAAAACTGCTAGAAAAGATCTGCTGAAGAAACAAAGGAAATACTTCAGTGTGCTAACAGAGACTGAAACTCTCAATTAACGATCCATTGGGAGATCATCTGAAATCCTCACCTGCCAATAAACAAAAAAAAGCTAGATTTGTTTTTGCTAAAGAGTACATGCAATGTCAATCTGATAACCTTTAATGCTTTCTTATAATGATGTTGTCAGCAGCTTCTTTTCCAAATGCGCACAAAATGCAAGTCTGTAAGTTGTTTTTTTTCTTTGTTTTGTTTATTTTATTTTTTTTTTTAATTTTCTTTCATTTTGTTTTGTTTGTTTGTTTTCTGCTGTGAGATTTTCCAGCTATTGGAGTAATGAAGAGGAATAGCACTAGCTTTGCTCTGCAGTGCTCTGGAGCTCCATATTTTGTTTCTTAGAGATGGACCTCGTGACAGCAAATTGCCAAAGGAAACTTAGCTCTTCCTGTGGAAGGGGTAAGGGGTCTCAGTGACAGCAGGTATACTTCATGGCTAGCTTTTGACCAGATAAAATATCTTACTGTAATATATTTTAATCTAGAGCAGATATTCTTCAATGAAATTTTGCATCACTTTTCTGTTCATCCACAGCAAATTCCTGATAGCTAAAAGTAAGTAACAGGGACAGATTTTATGTGGAGAATGAGTGAGTTTGTGATAGCTATATGTAGTCCTTATGACTTCATTTAAGAGAAACTTCATAAAGTAACACATGACCTTTCTGTGCAATTATTCACCAGTGTAATATGTAATTAAATGAGAACTTTATACTCATAGAAATGTATCAGTGTTAATAAGTGCTATCTTGCTTAGCCTTTCTGATATCAATAAGTAACTTGCCATAAATGAGAGGCAGTTCATCACCTTTATTTCATCTCCCTTCTCCCCTTCTCCTCTCCCTCCATAGTGAAAAAAAAACCAAAAAAAACACCAAAACCAAAATGAAACAATAAACAAACAAACAAAAACCACCACAAAACCTCTCTCAGTCTCATTAAAGAAAAAATTGGCCTTCTACTTTAAATCTGCCCTGGTTTATACACTTTAGTTACTTTAGTTGTTATTTAGATTAATGGTTAGTGTCTCTTGCAGAGTCTTATATTCAGCTATTTAGTTATAGTGAAAATCAATACAGATCATAATCTCACAACAGATTGGCAGAAATCTTGCAAGGGGCAAGCACCACTGATGATGTGCTGAATGGCAACATTAGTCTGCCCTGAGACTGTACAAATAAGATCCCTCATTTTAGAAATTTATAGTCGCATTCAGGCACACTTTATACAAGCAGAGATAGTCTGGAGGGCAATTTGTTCATCGTAAAATAAGGCAGGCTGCAGAGCTGCTGAAGTGGACTCTTCAGCTTGTAACAGCCTTCATTGTAGTCATTTTAATAAGATTGTAAACCAGACAAAACTAGTTTCCCATTAAATTGGTGTTGCATTGTGTTTTCAGTCATTGCTGTTGCTTTGCCTTATGTCTGAGACTGAAACATGTCTTGGAAGTGACCTGAGCTAGCTTCTAGGAAGAAGACATGATACCTCTCATTGCTTCTGCCCAGAGAAATTAAAAATTCTTAATGATGAAGATGTACAGAGACCAGCAAGATCTGTGCTTCCACAGAAGGGCAAAAGGGAATAATTTGTTATAAGCTTTTAGTATAAGCTTTATTTATTTTGTGAAAAAAGATTATTTGGCTGTGCTGAAAACTGCATCTCAGATGCTGAAAACTAAGGAACTGAAAAGAATGAATGTAATTCATGGCAGCAGTCTTTATAGTAGGAAAACTCACTCAGTTGAATTAAAAAGTGGATTCTTATTCCCTGCCTAATTTCCAGTGTGTATGGAGTATTCTTTGGAAAATCATTGCTAGATCATATAATTTGTGAAATATCTGCATTATAACATATTAAAATTCTTTTCCACATCAAATAGAGGGCAACATTAATTTTGCTCTTTGAACAATAATAGCAGACATGAAATATTGACTATTCCTAGTCAAGCATTTTCTGGAGTAATAAATTATTCATTTTTCCTGTGGTTTTTGTATTGTAAATTGTTATAGATATTTATAGGTGTATTATTGATATTTACATATCTATTATAGTTACTTAGAAGTATTGTATGGTATAATGAATTGTTTAGTAAGAGTTGTGCAGTGAAGATTTAAAACTTGTTTTGCATCTTACCATTTTTTAATTTTCACAGTATTCTACAAAAAGAGCAGGAATTAGTCTTTAGAAATTAACAAGCAAAATAAGAATCAATGAAAGATGATGAAAGACCAGCCCAAATGTGCTCATATTGGGAACCTGAAACAGAAAACATGTTGGAGCACTTAGACATCCCTTCCTGCTCCTCATGGCCATACCTCAGGACTTAAAGATTAATGAAATATAGTGCAGAAATGTGCTTAATTAATGCTTAATTAGTGCTGCACTAATGTGCAGAAATGATCTTGAGATGGTGAGGTGCAGTGGCTTCCCATGGAGGACAGAGAGAGGGAGTAGAAGCAGAAAGACTAATGTGTGTCGGCTTACAGCTGCTTCTCTCTTATTGACTTTCTAAGATCTGTCTGTTTTGGCAGATGTCTTGAAGCCATAAAACTGTGCCTGACCATGAAATGCAGCTACTTTTCCGAACTATCTTTTTTTTTGTGAGAAATGTAGTGAACAGTGAATCGATCTTGTACAAAGTACATATCAGATAAATTTACATAGGCCAAAACTTTGGATTTCAGAGAGTACAAAACTTTAAGATGGGCAGAATGGGATGGTGGGAGCAACCGAAACAACTATAAATATGAA
Organism: Aythya marila; assembly: GCF_965140915.1. NCBI lineage: Eukaryota > Metazoa > Chordata > Aves > Anseriformes > Anatidae > Aythya > Aythya marila. The sequence continues at coordinate 19,706,549 of NC_139045.1, read as the reverse complement.
AAAGAAATTAAATAAAGAAAGAGAAGAAAGAGGAAGTATATACCTCTTTCCAGTAAAGGTATCCTGCATATCTACAGAAATATTAGTATGGCTCTGAGCAAGCTTCTGTTTTCTTCACAGCATGTTCAGCTAAAATTTCAGGAAAAAGAGAACTGTTTTGATGTATTCTAAAACGTTTCAAGGGTTTTGTCACTAGGTGGCACTTTTGATCTAATTTGTCTTATGTTCAGTCGCCATGGTGAGAAAAGGAACTTGGTTTAGTATATCTTTTATCAGAGTATGTTCAATAGATCTAAAAAACATATTTTAATTCATATATCTACAGCTGAGAAATAACAGTAAATGATTAAATTAGCACCTTCATTTGTAGATCTCAGAGAGTTCACAGTGAATGGATATGTTTAGCTCGAATTTTCCATGCAGCACAGGGAGATTAAGAGACAGTAGCAAATGAAGACTAACAAAATCAAGCTCAGGGAGGGCTATTTGCCCACAGTTCCCTACCTATGGAACTCTATGCTATTTCATAGTCTAATAAATATTCAACAAAACCATTGAAAGACACTGGAAAGTTGCTGAGCATTTTGTCTCAGTCTTGGAGGGTTTGACTCAAAGCCAGCTTGGGCACAGTGTGGTTATCTGCAAGAGTTACAGCAAGAAAATGAAGCAGTTGGTAGGACAGTCAAGGGTATAATGGAACTTCCCTCACTGGAAACATTTAGGGCTAGGTTACGTCATGATGTAAGTGGCCCTGTCTTCTGGAGGGAAGATGGACTGGGCAACCTTTCTTCTGGCTGCTGGTGCTGATCAACATCAGCAACACAAGATCATGGGTTTGTTGTTTTCTGCAATATATGCTATATGTCAAACTTGAAATCTCATAATCAGATTTATTTTGTTCTATTTTCTATCCTGTTCTATAGCTGGTTCAGTCCTTCCATTCTGCTGCAAGTACTAGAAATTTATGCGATGAACTTATTTTACTTTCTTGGGGTTGTGTTTGTTTAGAAAGTGCAAGTTCAATTAAAATCATCATAATAATAATAATTAAAAAAAAAGATAAGAAGACAAAATAGACTAACGTAAAAGCACAAATTTAGTTGTGCTTGCCCAATAAGTGTGATTTTTTTTTTTTTTTTTGCCATTACCAGGAGAAGTTGCAAGGCTGTGCCTTAACCTGTCAGTTCAGGGTCTCACCACTGTTCAGTGCCTTAGTCCGAGCTGGCTGCAGCTTGGTTTAACAGCTGGGCAGAGGGCAGTGAATGAGCCCTAGGAATACCTCTGGTGGTAAAGAACCTAGGGAACCACAGTACAATTAATATTTTTTCCTGTAGTATTAATTAAGTTTTTAGGTGTTAATTAGACAGTGTGGATCATTAACCAGTTAAAACACTACCTGGGCTAGCAGTAGATTTTGAATGTGCCTGTGTGGTGTGTTCTCTTTTACCTATAACAAGGATTTCAGTGTAACATTAATTAAATGCAGATTTGTGTTGGTTACAGATCCACGCAAGGAAAAAATAGAAAGCAATCCCAAGGTGGTAGCAGAACTTCAGTTTGGAGTATTGTCAGCCACAGATTGAAAACAAGAAACAGACTCCTTTTAAAACTCTTAATTGCTTCTGAGCTCATATATTATTACATAATACAATGGAAACTCATCTCAGTTTGTTTCCAGGTGCTACATAATGAAAAAACATTGGTAAAATAATTAAATTATAGTGTCCTCATAAATGGGGTTGATACTGACATTAAAAAAAAAAAATCATACTTGTTTTGTATTGATTATTTATTTATTTATTTATTTATTTATTTTATACAGAATATTCTGTATTTGATATTTCTTTTAGAGCTGCAGCTGCAGATTCATAGGAGTGGGTAGGAAGGTCACCTTGATACATAAAAAGTACATTTTTCTGTCTCTTGTGGTTGCAGGAAAAAAAGCTGAAAAACATGACCTATGGCCATCCTACAAGCTTACAAGCTACCATTAGTATTTGTAAGCAGTTTTTCTGAAAAAAAAATCCTCCTGATATTAAAGCTTTTTTCATTATTTCAAGTGATCTGACTCACAGCTGTCGCATGTGTGGCACTGACAGTACTATGAAACCTTCAGACAAGATGAAGGGTAAATCTGTTGAACTAAAAATATAGGCCAAATGTTCCACCAGGACTTAAATTCATCAAATCTGACCTGAACTTCTTGCATTCTCTTTTATCTATAAAACAGAATTCTTAAAATGATTTAAGTAATTGACACTGGTTTCTCAAACATAAATGTGCACTGCTGAAATGCTCCAAAATTGTATCAGCCTCAATAGATGGCTCAATGGCCACAGATGATATACCAAGATTTGGTGTTACTTTTCCATTCCAGAAGTGATTTTCTCTATCAACATTATCCAGATCTAGAGGCAAAGAGGTAGGGTAATCTTACAATTAAAACTAGGATTTGAAAGAGCTGGCTATTTGGAGCACCTCACTTATTCTTTCTTTGCTTCAAGACTTGTGATGCCCCTCTGTAATTCTTTGCTCTGGCCTGCCTGGGGGGGAAGTCTGTGAAGTAAATCATAGTAATAATAATGTTATATCATTAGGAAATTATAGAAAAGTTTTTGTCTGCTGTTTCCATGTTCTAAATGATGGAAAGAATTCCAATTGCAGTATTTCATGGGTACAGTTACACCATTGTGATGACCATCTACAATACTTCAGGGTAGACGAGATTAGAAAGAACAAACTCCTGCTTCTTAAATACATTGTCTGAACACAAGGGATACCCATGGTGGGATGACTCATGCCTGCCTGGTAAGACATTTTTCAATGAATTTCTTTAACAACCTTATTACTTGAAGTTATTTGTCTCATGAAAACAGCCTATTTACTGGTGTATGCTTTGATGCAATGCAAAAGGTTGCTTTATTACAAATCTAGCACAAGCCATTGGATTTATTCAACCAAGAATCTATAATATGCCCTGTGAATTTAGTGAAAAGGATTTAATATGCTTTTAAAAATGTGCTCTCTGGGTAGTACTACAGTATAGCCAGCCATTATGAATGGACTAAGCTTAACTCTTGGACTGGTCCTCATATGTGAGATATTCCCTCATCTCTGATGAATTAAAAACTCTAGACATGGACATGACTTGGATACTGCATGAGCATAGCTCATTTTACTAACTCTCTCTCTTTCATTCTTGTTTTGTTCATCTCTTGTAACAGTACTGCAATGTATTTTAAGGAGGCCAGCTGGATGGGCAGTGTAGGGTGTTGATGAGGTAAGAATGATGTTTCAGATAGAGATACAATTATATTTCCATAAGCTAGACTGCAGGAACAAAAGAAACAACTAACATTTCTAGAACATCATATAATAAGTGATTCTACAGTGAAATGAATTACTTCTGTGTAGATGAAAGGAAAGCGACAGATGAATATAGAGGTTAAATGAATAGGTTTTTCATGAATGTGTTGGTTTATTTGTCAGAAAGTAAAAAAAGTGGTTGGCATATTTATTGTTTAGCAAATAAGAACATAAGTAGACAATCGATATTAGAATCAGCTGTTGGCAGTTTACTGAAGCATAATGCTGAAATGGATTGTGGACTTGCATTTCAGATGATAAGATCAGTTTTACAGATCATAGGTTTGCCATTCTGTACAGTGTTGCATATGCATCCTCTTTGTAATATGCAGTCATTGGGTATTTTTGACTGGTTGGGATCATTCCATATCCATTCTGTTAACATTTATTGTATGAAATGTTCCCCATGAATCAAAGGCTTTTCAAAGCATGGTAGACAACAAAACGGATCATGGAAATTTGTAAAAATAATGCATTGCCCTGCCAGTTTTATAACAACTACGGACCAATTTTGCTTTGAAAGAATACCTGTTAAATTTATAAGCATATGAGAAATAATAATAATTAAATTCTCTAAGTAAACAGTAAGTATCCAGAGAGATGTTAGTCAATTAATGTACTTGATAACCCTTTTAGATATAGCACTGTAGAGCTTTTGCCCTTGTGTTCTGCAATTGTGCCAGCAAGGCAGAAAGCAAACAAACATAAAACAAAGTGAATTTTCTGAGTGCAAAAAGTTAGTTTTATTGGCATTTGACCCCGGTTTTTTTTTGGAATAAGTTTTAATTCTTAAGGTCACTAGACAAATTAAAACTTTGAAAAAAATCTATTTTTTGACTAAATTACTTTTGAAAGTTTTGATGGCATTCATTAATTTATATTGATTAAATGCAGATCAATTTCTACAAAAACTCTATTTTTAAACAAAAAGAAACTGGAAAGTTCTGATTCATATATGCCAAAAATAATTTTAAAAACTATTACTTTTTTTTTTTTTTTTTTTTTTTTGGCTGGGGTTAATTGATAAATTAGACAATCCCACTCTTGTTAAAAATAAACAAATAAATAAATAAAAGAAAAGAAGCACCTGGCTATGCATTTTCCAGTGTAGAAAATATTTGACATTTGGAAAATGTCATCCAAATCTTGTTTTGAATTCACCTTGGCAAATTTCCATTTTTACCCGGATATTTATTTTTCTGACTGTATCCATAAGTCTCAAATGAACACATCTGTCATACATGTGATCACGCTAAAGGGTAACAAGAAACCCTGAATTTTCAATCACAATATGGCTGTTATAAACACCATAAGTTTCTGAATGCTGATTATTATGAATATTTATATTATTATCATTATTATTGTCCATTTTCTTAAATAAATATTCTGTTGGAACTGGCTTCTGAAGAACATCCTCTGTTCAGTAATGGATGTATAGTGTACCTACTTGCCTGCCCATTAGTGGCTGTGGGCAGGCACTCTTTGGTTATCTCTCAGCCTGCTAGAGAACAGCTCTCACCTGAGGCACAGAAGACAGAAGGTGCAGACAGTGATGCTATTGACAGCTGACTTCTGGCAAAAGAAAAAACAGAAAGCACATCTGGGTAATGTATGTGGAAAGTCAGATTCTCTGTGTCTCTGTGTTTATTATTTTTACTTCATAAACAGGATTCTTAAGATATAGCAGTCTCTGATAAATTTGTCCTTCACACTATTCAGTTTTAAGAACACAAGTTAACCAAATTAAATAATATTTCAATTTTCTATGCTTTTATTTATCATCACTTTGTCTCTTAGCACCACCTCCCTCACCTCAATGACCATTTTCTGTGTTATCAGAAATGTTTATATCAGAAAGGTAAAGTTGATTTTTCCCTACCATATGAGTTTACAAAGAAAGTAAACAGTGTAGTGACAATCATTGCACAAGAAGATTAAATACTTTGGGAATAACTATTCATTAAAGATAAAATGTGAAGTTGGAACACCTCTGGCATCAGGGAAGGAGTTAGAAGAAACTGGAGCTAAGCAGTACACATAGAAGGACTGGCCATTTCACTGCAATTTTAAAATATAGAAAAGATTAAAATTTATGACTCAAGGGAAGATTGATGAAAGAGCTTACACAAAAAAATTACTGATGAGAAAGAGAAAGGGGATAGACTGAGAGAGCTTAATGTACTTTGGCAGTTGAAGCATGCAAATGTCTAGTAATTCAAGCAAGATAAGAAAATGAAGTAATGCTGACTTTTGGAATTTTAACTATTCCATAAATATGAGAAAAAGCAATACTTTAAAATGAGAGGAAACACAACGTCCTGGTTCTGTCCATCAGTGCTGGTAGTATATATAAATATGTAATTGAGATAAAATAAAATAGTATTCATACAGTTTATACTTTGTTTATAGATACTCAGAGTACAACAAGGAGCACTGCCATTTGACTCTGATACTTTTTCAAAGTATACCAGATACCAGCTTAAACTGACCCAGCTATATATCAGCCAGGGCAATATTTACACTCTCCTCATCTGAAGAATAACTTTCCTTTTCTTTCCTGTCTGAAAAGCAGCCTTGAAATATTGCAAGAGTGAAATGAATGTCACTGCCTTTCGACCCCGAGGGTTAGAACACTTCAGATGCAGCTAAAATGATCCATACGCATTAAGGAAAGAAAAAATGCAGCCAGTGGTAAAGTCTTATGACTGTAAAAGCAGCTGATGCTGACATGGACAGTTTGGGATTCACTACAATGAAAGGGAAACTCTGGCCCTCTTCAAGTCAGTGGGTAGTCCACCTTTCTCTTTAGCAAGGCCAGAATTTCTCTCTGTGGGATATCATCCTGTATCTTCTTTGTGCTGTACCTTCAGGGCTTAAAAGTGACATCAACAGGAAGATTTATTGAAGCTCTCCTGTACTGTGGTAGAGGGCTGTGTGCTGCATCCTGTAAGACATTCCTGAGCCAGCTCTGTGTAAGCATGTCCATGCGGAGCCATGGCCTGCACAGCATGCTAGAAGGGCCCACCTTGTGGCTCAATGCTTTCCCAGGGCAAATTAGCTCTTTTGAATGGTGAGGGTAATTAGTCTGGATTCAGCACAGTCCTAATGCAATAGTTTTTGCTTTGTTTGTTTGTTTGGTTGGTTTGCTTTGGAACTTGTTCAGAGCTTTGGTGCTTTTTTAGGAAAAGATTTAAAAAAAAAAATTAGGAAACAATTTTTAGGAAAAGGTTTTTAGGAAAAGAAAATACCAAATCTCTCAGCCTATCTAATCTAAAATTGGCTGGATCAACCTCACACTTTTCAGTCTAGTTTGCTTTCAGGATTGGTTGGGTTTCGAAGTGATTATAGCTAAAACCTTTGTAAACAGCACAGAACAGAGGTCTCTGAATTTTTCTATATTGCATTAAATGTCCTTCTCACCACTTGTCCATGGCTCTGGATTCAGCAGCTTTCTGCTCTTTTTTATTCCTTGCTACTTCTCTGATTCAAGGTAGAAAAGGATCCTAACCTTCAAGGACACCTTTATGCTACTATAAGGTGACAATAAATTATGTTAAATATAGCAAAATTGCATATGGGTGTGTATGAATTTCTGATCACAGACTGGGAATAATATTACATAAAAGCTAGTGAAGGAAGAAACATTTTCCCACAGTTTTAAATACTAAGTACTTAAACTGTAGGGCTCATTGGACGCCTCTTTTTCCTACATGAGAATTATCTGAAACCTCCTCTATGAAAAATCATCATGTTGTTTTGTCAGTTTTAATCACAATGCATAAAGAGATTAATGATGACAAATGTAGCCCTCTAAGCCAGTTTTTGGCATGAATGCTTTAAAATTATAAATAAATAAATAAATAAAAAAGCCAGGAAATACTTTGGCTAAGTGTTAATTTCTACCATCATGAGATGAGAATACATTTTGCATTTAAGACACTAAATGTTGACTTGAATGATTTAAGTACCTAGAGCAACTGTAATTAAACTTTAATAATTCATAGGCAGTGACATAAAATGACAAGTTTTTTCATTTTGTAGTTTTCAATTAAATTAATTGTGATAAGAAATTCTTGTTCCCAAAAAGTTAAGTACATGGAATCTCAGTCAGTGCTGGCAGCATGTGTTCTTGTAATTCAGCTCAAGTGGTTAAGAATGTTTATGTAAGAGTAGGACAGTGGGGAATCCATTTAGATGAAGCATGTGATGAATAACTGTGTGCTTAAGGTTAAGCAGGTATCTAAATGCTTGCTGCATCCAGACCAAAGGACATAATGAGATATTTGATGCTGATCTTCAATCTAGAACATAAGAAAGTAGCCTTTGCTGCAGGAAGAAAAAGAGGGCTTATTTTTGCTCTTCTCTTCCCCTTCTTCCCCAGCAGCTCAGTTTTATTCAGCACAAGGCACTTTGCAGTGCAGTCTATTCCCTGTGGGGTTTGTGGAATTGTAATGCTCATGCTCTGCATCCTGATTAAAAGGCAATAGAACCACCCAAAGTTCAAGTCAGGGTAGAACCTGATCAGTGACAGTTATTCTGAAAGAGTAGAAGACAAAGGAAAAGAGAAAGAACTGGGAAGAGGAAGAGATGCGTTAAAATAATAAAATAAAAAGAGCAAAAAAAAGAAGAAAGAAGGAGGACAGGTTTCTAAATAGCTGTTTTAGAATAGAAGGATAATTTGCAAAAGACTCCAAGAGAAAACTGTATTTCTTCAAAACTGTTTTGGAGTTGTTTCTCAAGATAAAGCATTCTACAATACACAGCCAGTGCTTGAATGAACGTAAGCAATGGATATATATATATATATATTTAACATGGATAATATATTTAAATATATGGATATATGGATTAAAATATATAATATAATAGAATAGAAGAGCATAATAGCTTTAAATGTTGGTGAATGAATAAGTGAGGTGATGTCTCACAAAACAAAACAAACGAATGATTTATTGAAATAAATGAGAGAAATTACATCTTAGTGTATTACAGTGGGCAAATGCTCAGTAAAAAAGAACTGTAATCACTGACTGAGACCTCTGCTCGATGAAAATTAACATCATAATGACAGGAAACACAGATGATCATTCCTTGATTTCCCTTCTGCAAAGTAGGCTGGCTTATTCTAGAAATGCTGAAGGAAAGTCACTTGCAAAATGAGTCACAGAAGAGTCACTTAGATGCTTCAAGTGAATGTCATGTTCTGATCCTTTCAGGGGTTTATGAAGTAAATGAGACCCTGACAAACAGGGGATTGCAAAATCTCTGGTGGTGCCAATGGAATCGATCAAATTCTGGAGACAAACCTCACATTTTGAGTTGGAAATAGCCACTACAAAGTGGAGCTTTTCACTAGCTGTTTTCTTATGTGTAAGAGCTGTATGTGTGTAAAGTAGTTCACTGTTGCACACATGATTAGCACAGTTCTCAATTATTCCATGTTTTCCCACAGCTGGCAGACAAGGTGGATTCATTCATTTTGCAAGTGTCTGAAAAATGTTGTTAGACTCAGTTTTGTTGTTAAGAGACCAAAGGAAAGAGACTAGAGTAAGGAACCAGAAACTCAATAGCGAACATTTATTCCTATTCAAAGTGACTTGGTTGGCTCATGCCCTGAAGAATGATGGCTTGTATTAGATAACAATAATTGGTTATAACAGGTCATTCTTTTTTATTATTATTTTTATTTTTAATAAAAAAATATAAAGAAATATATTTTCTTGCCAGAAAGAAGCATCCAATATATCCTAGTTTGACAGTAGACCTTAAAACAAAGCATGGCCAAATTAAGTTTTATGCTTTCAAAATTTATTTTATGGGATTCAAGCTAAAGATTTTATTTTATTTTTTCTCTTAAATGAAAATATGTATCATGCTGTAATTTTTCTCTTGACATGTTAGAATTTAGCCCCCAAATCAGAAATGTGTATCACAGACAGGTTGGATGTTTCAAAAATCTATCATGACGTTGGTTGCAGCATTCAGTCTTTATGTTCAGATGTCAGTATGAAACAGCTCTATATTTTGAGAAATTACTAATGATGGGTGTACTTTGGTCTCAGTTTTCTAACAAAAATATAGGATAGTGAGAATGACACCTGGGTAGGAGATTGTTACAGCTGAAATAATCCTTCTCATTTCTGTTCATGTTCAAAGTAGCAATAACCCTTACCTGCACCATTTGCTGGTGCAGGCATGCATGTGAACCTTGGTTCCTTTCTCATAACCTGATCAGCTAAGTGTGGGTTGTTTACTATGTTAATATTATTATATTCTAATAAGGTCTGTCAAGATGCTGTAATGTGTTTGATGGAGTGTTTATTTTGTTGTTGTTGTTTTTTAAATAGAAACTAGAACACACAATCTGGTAGGGCTGTGGAGAAGATTGCTCATGACCGCTCAGCAGTTTGGACATTATTATTTGAAGACATTATTTTATTTTACTCATCTTCAAGGTATGGACAGCAATTATAATTAGAAAACTATAATTTGATATTGTCATTTCAATTATGATTCATTTATGGTTGTATAATTACAAAGTAAAATAAAATTGAAAGTTTAATTCACTGCAAATAGCTTTTAAATGTGAAATATATTGAAACTATTCTTTGTTCAGAACTGAACAAATAAAACAAGGGAACTCTGACACCATGGGCAAGACCTTAAACTGATAATACATTTGATAAATGTAAATGATAAAAAGTTGCCATACAAAGAAACCTACGGGATTTCTAAAATATCAGCTATTGTCTAGTGCTGAAAAGTTCTTCAGGTTTCTTTCTCATACGGACCACAAAAAATTCTCATGTGTTTTTATCAAAGAAAAAGCAGAATTAATTCTTAAAAGTTTCCATTAATTTTAAAATACTTGCAGAGTATGTAAAATCTGCTTTTTTTTTTTTTTTTTTTTTTTTTTTTTTTTTCCTGAAAAGAAAAAGAACCATGCACAAGATGGAATTTTAATTGATTTTTTTTTTTTCTTTTACTCATTTTTAGTAATGCAAGTCACTTGAGGAAAAAACTTAACTATAATGTAAATCTTTCACAGACTCTGAACAAGCAGAGCATAATGAATGATTAAATGTGAGAGCTCACTCCTATGGAGGAAAACTGAACAAACCAAATGTTATAAATGGTCCTCTTATTTTTGCAGATTAATAATGAATAAATTAAAACATTTAGCCAAATATTGCTCCGGGACAGAAAGCCCTTAATGGTTTTTGATACATGGGAGAAAAACAGAAATCATGATTTCAAGTCTATTTGAAGTCCAACAACCTCCGGGGAATGTGTTAGTAGCATTGGTATCCCCAACTACTGATCTATTTGCTGACAGCTTGAAGAATGTGAAGTCTTTTGTCACCGAAGATCTCTAACACCTAAACAGACTTGGCAGTGATCTTTTATACTGGTGTAACAGGGGTGCATGCACAGAAGAACCACCTGAATATACCTGCAGTTTCAAAAGAAAACACTGCTCACGGTGCTATTTAAGAAACCTGGCCAGTGAAATCACTGCAATGATTGTAATTGAAAGCATAGTAAAAAGATTCTGTAGGGAGGCTAGACAAGACACCTGTATCTCATAGCTGAGGGCACCTAGAGCAGAACTATAGGAGCCAACCCTCCTCTTTATTTGAAATTGTTGACAATTATTCTGTTTTGTTCAGAAATTAATATGTATATATTATTTTAAAAATAACTTTAATGAATTCGAGTGCTACTGTGTGATTTTTTTTTCTGCTTTATTTCCAGAAAGAGATAATATATGATAACATTTCCAGTCATTCAAATGTATCTGCTTTACCAGGGATGACCACTGTCTTTAATTACAATAGTTTTATTGCTTTATATTTTCTCTGAATTTTGGTTATTACAGTTGGATGCCTTCTACTTAGTAGCACATATATTTATGCTTAGACTAGGATTAAACATCCTAGATGGGTTTCTGATTATAATCTTTAACCTTTTATTTTATTTTATTTTACACTGTGGCATATAGTTTAACTGTCCAGTGTTCAGTCAACAACACTGCCTCTACAGTCTTAGGAATATGTTATTCTTGAAAGTACCTAGAGCTTTTTTATTTTGACCATCTCTCTACCACTGCTTACTCAAATCACTGTAGCTGAGGACATTTTACATTTTTTGTCTGAGGTTGTCAAATTTATTTTCAGCCTTGTCAAGTTCAGCCTTTGGTTTTTCTGTCTGTGCTAAGGGGACACTTAGTGTAAGTGTGCTACTGTTGGCATTTCTTCTTCCGTCCACCTTTTGACATATTGTGTTTTGTGCCATTTATAGCTCTGTGACTGCTCCTGGTTTATTTTAAAATACAAATTATTTTCTTTCTCTTCTTCATTGTCTCTCTCACAACCTCTATTGCAACCTTAAGACTCCCTTACAGCAAAGCAGATATTCATGGTATTTGGTTTGCTATTTTTGTTTCAAATGAAATGAAATCAGAAATCTGATCATAATACCTTGAACAGAAAATTATGCAATCCAGTTTCAGGATTTGGGAAAAGTTTTGTACCATCTCTGAATGCTTTTTTAATCTCCAGTTATTCCTATATTTAAAACAAAACAAAACAAAAAAGAAACCACACACACACACGCTCAAATCTCTGAGGAAAAAAAAAAAATCCCTTTCTCTTAAGAATTACAGCTGGGATACTTAACCAAATCAACACCTCCTGCAACAAAATGTATAAATGCATAATTTGTCAAGTTTTTGATCAAAACACCTATATTATGCCCTTTCTGCTTGTCAGCTGCAGATATCCTTAACTAAACCTAACTATATTAAACTTAAAGTGGTTAATTGTTATTTTTTCCAGTACTGTGGATCTGAAATAAAGTTGGGACCAGGTACCCAATATAATTGCAGTGGATGGCTAGCACTCAGTCCTGTGTGATACTTGGTAGCTTTTTGGGTAGCCTGTAGGGAGATAAGGCGTTGAAGTCTTGTAACTGTAACTAGTAACCAATCAGAGAGTATTTTGGTTACTCTTTGCTTTGGGGGATTTTCCAGGCATATCTTCCAGGACATGTGAAAATTGGCTTTATGCTTTCTTTTGTTTCTAGCAGAAAGGAAGTTGCTTAGGGTGGTGCTCTTGGACATTTAAAACTGTGTCCTATCGGCAATTTCATATTTTAATTAGAGAATGAGTACAGGTACTGCGTTTTCATTCTGCACTCATACTCTCTTTGCTGAACAGAAACAGGATCCAAGAAATTGGACCTAAAACATTTCCTTGGTTTTTGTTTGAACTCTATGATGTCACGTCTGAAGCACAACTTAAAGATTGTCACATGGTTAATTTATAACAACATTTATTTATTTGAATTTATTTATTTATTTACATTACTAAACAAAGTCCCTAAGTTATTCTTCTACTGAAATCACAGTGTTGTTTATAATAATCACTTAGCTACACCATTGTAAACAGCCTCCTTTCCATCTATTTACATACACATCCTCAAATGGATCTAAAGAGTAAAGTAACATAGTCCAGTTCTTGCTTGTTTTTGTGAAGGTATTGATTTCTTGTGCATTCACTGGAAAGCCCATAGCACACCTGTAGTTTTAAAAACACACAGTAAATATGGTGCTAATGCGATACTCACTCACCTAGGTTTCTGCCAGACACAGAGACTCATATCACTAAAATTAAGAGTAATTTCTGTCAGACAAAGCTAACGACAGCTTTTTTTTTTTTTTTTTTTGGTCTGCTATATGAGCTGGCAGCAAACATGACTGAATTGGAGTATCAAATCTACACGTCTTTCCTTCCTAATGGAAAGACACAACATGCTGATGAAAAAGAGCTAGGCTGGCCTATTCCTTGGAGGACAAAAGACCTAAATTGAATATCTTCCATTATTGAAGGGTCAAAGTATTTCTCACATTGTTCTGTAGGGAAAACAATCCATTGGTATTCACAGGATGATCTGTAATCATTAGGGACTCTTTCAACAGAGACTCTACACATCAGTTAAATGTAGCAATGACTTTTTTTTTTTTGTGGTAAGGAGAATGAGGCAAAGGAAAAATAATTTAAGCATATTCCTGGAATTTCTCAATCTATTTAAATATATAAAATATTATATTTATATATCATATTATATTATTATATATTATATACTTATAATATTTATTTATACAATAATGTAATATTTATAATATATCTATAACATATAATATAATATTGATTATAATTATATATAATATAATATACATAATATCAATATATATTTAAATACATGCAAATATATTTAAATAAAATTCAGTGCATATTTAAACTTACCACTTTTCAGTGTCAGTATTTCTTAGTGAAAAATGCAACAAAATTAATAGGGGCAGTATTATGTCAGAATCTTTGCATTATCTAGACACAACTTTATCAACTTCATGTTTTCAATTTTTATTATTTTTGTGAATTAGTGTTAAAACAGCATTTCCTGGCTAATAAACAGAAATAACTCCTGTATTATAAGCTGTGTTAACTTTGCTACAGAATTTTTTAATCTGAGCACAGAATGAGGCACAATGGAGTTTGATAACTAGACTGATTAGACTGATTAACTCAGTTTCCAAGACTATGAGATCAAACACTCACTAGAGTATTATGACAATCTTTGATGTTGGATCAAATTAAATCTAGTGGTGGAGTGATGTTTCATTTTCTCCAGCTTTTGACCTTTCATGTTATTTCTGCTTTGCTTATCTGGAGGTCGGATCTTTGGCTAAATGCAGTAAATTAAAATTGCAGTGGTACATCATGAAGTGGACTAAATGAATCAGGATAATAATAATAAAAAATCTACATAATATTCTATATTCAACTGAATCATACCCCTGAATTTTAGACCTAGATTGCTGTATTTTTATAACTTACATGGTATAACTCATCCTGGAGTTTAGGTGTAAGAAACATGTTTATTACCAAAAACTTGGAAGAGACCATTTTGTATTCTGATCAAACCTTACTTTTTTTTTTTTTTTTTTTTTTTTTTTTTTTTTTTTTTTAGCACAGAGTTTTGTTCAGAACCTCTCAATGGCTGAAAGATGTAATGGTGAGCTCTCATCAATTGCTTGTCTTCTCTACAAGATCTGGATTACAGGGTTTACCAGTCTTTTGGAAGACATTATAAGTAAACAGTTATTCTCATAAGGTGAGAATATTCTTCTCCTATTCTCAGCTCCATCACAATGAAGCTTCCATAAATGCTTTGCACTGTGAATCTATCACTAACTTTTCTAGTACTGAGAGCAGTGTGTACTGAAACATGCAACTGGCTAGCCCGAAAACTAGCACAGGCAACTTGCATTGAGAAACTCATGGAATTAAATAATGTTTATAAAACCTGAACATAAGACATCTATCATTTGAATAGTTGAATGATATTCTAAGAATAGAATTTTTCTGGACAAATTATTCATTTATATTCTAATGTTATGCTTGGAATGTTGACATTATTAGTATGTTACGCAGACACATGGTGCTATTACTTGTTGCCTTAGTTACCTTATATATTACACTGGTAACATAGCAACATAAGTGAACATGAGTTCGTGACTTTGAGGAATCTAAAACAAGCACAGAAATAACTGGAAAGAATCAGGTCTGAGGGAAAGACGTCTTTGTGCACCAGCAGAAAGTGAATTTTGGGCTTCCATGAACAATTGCAGGATTAAACAGAACTTTTTTGCTCTTTGGAAATGCCCCCTAAATTGATTTCATAGTTCAAATTACAAATTTTAATGCAGTTATTTTCCTCAATCATCTCCTGACCCTCTTTCTTTTAGGACAATAGCACACTATGAAATGGTATAATTTCCTGATTGCTTCCTAAAAGAAGCCATGTAGAGAGTTCATTAGAACAAATGCATTTTGAGCAGTTTTATTTATGATTTTCTGGTGCCTAATAGTCAAGCCACAGTTTCAGGATGATGAAAGAGAACTACAACAGAGCAACATAGTTCACAGTAGTCTGGCTTTAATTTAAGTCACTTTTAGGTACTAGTGATAACATGGAAAAAAAAAAATTAAAAAATTCTATCTTCAGATTCAGAATACTGGATTTCTGTAATATCTGTGAACTTTTTTGAATGATTTACAATCAGAGTATGACTTAGATTTCTATGAGCTGCTTGTTATTTTAAAAATCTGGGACTAGAGCTGGGAAACCATCTCTATTTAGGACCATGCAGATTAAATTTTGCAAATCAAAATCTTAAAGCTGCATGCATGCATTCTTAAATGCTGATCAGAATAGAGATCAATTTAAGAATACGGGGACAATACTTAATGAACCAGGGTCAAGGACAAGACAGTGTAGTTGCAAGCCTTCTGCTCTTCTGTGCAGCTGTTCTCATTGATACTCATTAACACTTTACACCACAAAACTGTGTCCTATCTCTATGAGGCTGTCTAAATAATGAAGGTTTGAAGACTTGAAATAGCATGCAAAAGCCTGAGGAATAGGTAAAATAACCATGTTAACCCACTGCTTATGCAAGTTTGTGTTCCTCAGTGTTTTACAAATTTAAGTTCTGTACATGTAAATGACACTGTCATTCTTTTGATCTTCATGACATCACTGCTATGGAGCTGGTATTTATTAAACTTCAGCAAATCTCCATCTGTGTAAAATTACACATTCAAGTAGGTATGAATTCCAAAGGAAATTACTTTTACTGCAATCCCCTTCTGACACAATATAATTTAATTCTTCTCACTCTGTATTTTAATTCCTGTTGCTGAGTTGGGTTATATGTGTGGGGGAAGGGTGAATGTTGTTATTTCACTGAAGCTCTTCTCTAAAAACCCAACCTTCTGCTAAGTGTCTGTCCTGTCAGGAGGGTCCTACATGTTTATGACATATCGCACCCTCAGCATCTCCTCTCTCTTTTTCTATTTATTTATTATTTTTTAGAAAAGGCAAGATTTGCATAACTTTCTCAGCATGTCTTACCTCTGCTTGGTGCTACAGCCTAGCTGCTATAAAGGAACTTTTCCTAGCAGTCCTGCAGTTTGAAGGAAGAGGAATTTGAGCCCTTCTAGTCTTAGTTGTTCAGCCTCAGGTTGGGAGAATTTGTCTGCCTTTTGGCAGCTGCATGTCTGTCCTCAAGACAAGTCAGGGTATAGCTGACCTAAGGGACTTCCAACAAAACCCCTGAGCGAAGATGTCTTATTTTAGTAACATGAGGAGAGCGAACAGTGCCCATTAAAACACATAGGTCCGACTTGTCAAATCAGCTGTACCATGCATATGCAGAGATGTTAGAAAAAGTAACCCATGTATAATATGTTGAGTGGGATATTTTACAAATAAGATTAAATGGAAAACTATTTAAAAGAAATAAAGATTGTATTATTACAGGTTCCAGCTAATTTGAGGTAATTTACCTATTGAGATACAGCAGTTATGTGCAGTTACATAACTGCATGTACATGTACATAACTGAGATTTACTGACTGTCATATATTCTTCAGATAAAAGAAGGAAAATAATGGGATTTTTCCACAAGACGATTGCTAGCAGCTCTAAGCAGCAGTTACAAAATCAGTGAAAGATGAATAGTTGTGTCATGAACAGTAGATTCACAGAGTGATTTATGGTTATATATGGAAAGAGGTAGGTTCAGATCATCCATCCTATGTGAGCTTGAGCAAGGTATTTATGCTGTTGCATAGCAGACAAGTCAGATTTACTTTCCTACTTCTTTCCATTTAATAAGTAGTGGGCTGCTTTCCCAACAACTTGTCTAATTATGGTAGGTGAAGAATTGCAAGGAGAGATTTCCTTCTTTTAGTCATACTGGCTGTTCGTAGGCTTATGTCTTGGTGCTGCAGCAGTGCTGGATGCTCCTATTATGATGCTCTGAATGTCTCACACTTACTGGCTACATGGCTCTGATGCAGAAAGACTGGGACTCCTCCCAGAGGAGTCTCTACTACCTAGAAACCTAGAGGTTTCTCTACTGCTGTTCCCTCCTTTACTGGGTAGTTCATTACAGTGATATACAGACACTTTTTGAAGTTCTTTGTTGTAAATTAAAAGGTAAATGTCAATGTATAAATATTTGAAATTAATTTATCTTAACTTTATTAACAATTCATAAGAGTGTATCTACAAAGTCTGCTGTAACATTAGCCACATTTTATTTACTAGATACATTGGATCTTTTCTGATATACAGAACATTAAATAGCAGATACTATTTCAAAAGAAACCTGACTTTTCTTGCCAAATAATGTCCTACCAAGGAATACATAGCAATTTAAGATATTATAGGTTCAGTGGACATTACTATAATAATATATGCCCATATCCATAACTAATTAGGTGATTCTGAGTTAATGAAATTGGTAGGGATTAGTTTACAAGTATTGTTTTTCTCAGTGAATGATTTCCGTTCATTGGTTTGCATTCATAAGTGCTCTTATGAAAGTATTTGAAATGACAAAATTAATCTAAAATTAGTCTACAAGAGGATGTGCTCTATTGTATAGCTTGCCACATAGTTAACATAGGTGAATTTTCTTTACCAATACTAAATTGATTCTTTTTTCATGTTATACTACATTTCCAATTTACATTTATTTATGAAAAGAAGCCAAGATAAGTCTGTTTAATATTGTAATATTGTAATGCAGAGCTCCCAGCTTGCACACAAAAAATGCACTGACTTAGAGCTGCAAGGAATTAGACTACAAATTTATGAATATTGTCACCTCTATCTGTGTCTTACTGCGAGCTGGACTCTTAGCCTATACACTTGCTACCCTTGACCCTAGAGATCCCAAATGTGTAGGAACCATTTGAACTAATTTCTTCAGAGAAGTTTCATTTTTGTACTCTGACTGTACCTGGGGCTGTGAGTCACATGCAAAGGTCATACACCTAACAATGTTGCTGTTCTCCTGAAAGTGAAGAAAAAAATATTTCATACTTAGAAGATACAAATCAAGTAGTCAGCTTCAAGATAAAGAAATGCTACCAACTCTGTTATATATTGTTATTAAAATTTGAAAATGGCATTGAACATAAAATACACTGTACAGCCCTTCAGATATCTTGCTGTATTCTACCAGCAAAACAATTAGTGTTAATAACATTTGATTAGGAAAATAGTACTGGGTTTGACATGTTACTTACAGTGATAGAAGGAGCTCTCTGGAATATATACAAGGAAACAGGATATTGCCACTCTTTTTTAACTCCATTTAATAAAAGAAAATTGTCTAGTGTTTCAGGTACCAGAGATGTGTCAATACAGATGCCCCTACAGAATAAGCTGTCACTGATTATCACTGCCTTTAATCCGCCTTATTAATGAAATCATTAGTTATTTTCATGTCAGCTGAGACAGAACTATGGCAACCATTATTATTTGAAATTGAACAGGAGGGTGTTGATGCCCCAGAAATCGATGAGTAGATGAGTAATTCTTAAAAATTCTAGGTAGTGCTGAGAGCAACAGGGTGTGTCAAATTCTTAGTAGGCACTTCTACTGTCTGGAAAAAAAAGCAAAACCAAATAGCAAAGGAAGTAAAATACACACAGTGAAGTTTGGAAGAAGTTCATGTATTTCAAATGCTAGCCTATGAACCTGTAGGAAGGCTGAACACATGTGACTCATGAACTTAGTCTAAGCCACTACTCAGTCTGTATTGCAACAAATTAGTATAAGAGCTGGTACCTGAGGAGCTGGAGCAGAGAATGAGTAAAAGAGCAGAAAACAATGTGCTTCCAGACTGTCTGATCATCTTTGCTACTAGCTGTTCCTATGAAAATAGAATAAACGGTCTCCCAGATAACACCAGGTACAAAAGTTATTGTTTCTTACCCAATGATGACTGTGTAGGATGACCTTTAGAGCTGTACTGCTCTTGTAGACTTTAGAGGTTTTGCCTGCTCATTCTCTTGGAAAATGTGCTTGCAATGACATAGAAAGGTATGAGCTCTGCCTAGAAATGTGTAGCCTAAGAGACAAAAAACAGATGACTATAGGTTGTAATACATGAGGAGAGAGAGGAAGCATTTGCATCAGTTATATGTTTGTAGCATGTTTTATTTAACTGTTATAAGTGTGTGAGCGTTATCTCCAATTAGTCCACATTTCAAACAGATTTTTTTTTTTTTTTTCTCAAAATGAGCAGGAATGGGCCTTCTGGGGAGATGTGAAGGAGAAAAAAAGTGAATTACACAGGTTTTCCTAAAAATATCTGATGTCTGTGGGAATAATGGAAGTAAGGTATTAATATTGTGTTAACATTGAACATGGACAAAAGGAGACATATGGTTAGACATATTATGAAGGTTTTGTTTTTGTTTTCTAAGGAGAACATAAAAAAAAATGAAACGAGAAAAAAGAAAAGAAAAAAGTGTTCATTACAGGAGGGAAATTACATTCTCAATCTTAGAATTATAAGATTTTGTATTTAAATAATACTTTTTTTTTTTTTTTTTCTTTTCTTTTTGGTTCTGTCTCTATCCCTTCTTTTTGGTTCTGGCATATTTCTGGATCACAGAAATATTGAAATGTGTTAATATTACTTATATGCTATCCATTCAAATCTCAAGTGAAAAATTTTTAGTCTTCAAAATCATCCAAATTACATAAGGTATTTTTTTTCTAAGTGAGTATCAGAACATTAATAAATTAGTAGGCTTTTCCATGCATTTTTGTATCAAGCTGCCAATTTCACTGAATTTTTGGATTTCACCTTTGAGCAATAAAATGGAACAAAAGTATGATTGTTTGTGGTATACCATTAACAAATCTATACTCCTTCATGGGTCCCTTACTATTAACTGAAATACTGCAAGATAGACACATTTCACCTTATTTGATAGGTTACTCATTCTTGCCTATGTTTTCATTCATGTTGGGAGAAGCAGAAGTCTTAAAGGTGTGAACTGAGAGAGAGCAAATTTAACTTGTATTTACATACTCTAAATGTTAGTTAAATGTAGTTACACCTGTTTGTTTTATAAAGGTTCCCAACAGTGGCTTAGGCATTTCTTGTTGTGGAGTTAAACACAACTTCAAGCCTTTCTTACGACATATACTAAAGACAATATAGCACAGATGAAGTTGTATCCACGCTGGTGAGCCAAAGGAAGCTGGAGATGTTTCCAGTGACACAATTTCTTTCTGTGTCATTGGCTACCAAAATTCTTATTTTTTCATCACATGAACCCAAGCAGACCTTTGATGATGTATTATCTAAGTGAAAGGTGATGTGTATGTGTTTTGTCTGGAAATTCTTCACATCAATAATGGTAAATCTGTGATTAGCCCCTTAGCTCCTCCTTAGTGGCTCTGCAGAGAAGTTTCTCCAAGACTACCAGGAAGAGCTGCATTCAGAAGAGAATGTGCTGGCTCAGCTGTGCCCTGTTCAGTCCATATGCAGTGAAGAAAACAGGCTTAGAAGTAATATCTGTGCCCTGCCTTGATCAGGCTGGCCATGCTTTGAAGAAGGCAAGAGCTTGCTTGTGCCTGTAGGGAAGAGCTCACTTTTGCCTGGAAGCAGGTAGAATAAAATACTTTAAATGCATGTCACAGACAAGGCTGGAAAAAAGGGGTAGAAAAGTCAATACTTCTATAATTATTCCAGTAATAGTGCCAGTGGTAGAGGCAGACTTGGATGTTGAAAGTGTGACTTCAGCGATAACAAAAGCAGTATAACAGCAGGCACGCACTTCTTTTTCCTTTCTTCAAACAGAGCCATCAAAAGAAAGAAAAGGCAATGTTTTTGAGTAGAAGAAAAGTATTTTGATTCTAATCATACATTCCTCTTCCACTTTCTTCTACCTTAAAATACACCACTGGAGAGAAGACTGTCGAAATGAGAGAGTTCCAGTCCTCTTAGGTAATGATGCCCATGTGGAAAAATTTCATGTAAATAAATTTATGGGGGAATATGGAAAACTGTATTTAGTTAACCCGGTTATATCTTTTGTATTTTAAGGAGTTTGCCATGCCCAGTCAATTCACTGCCTTGAGATGGTTGAGAAGGAGGGAAGGAATGAGTCAGTCTTTGACCATTAATATGTTAGTTTCATGTTTGTAGCTGGTCCACTTTGGGATTTTTCTTTTAACCACTTTTTCTAGCTGCTCCATTTGCTGTTTCAGATTGAACTGTGGAATCCTGTAATAGTTATTCCTTGGAGGGAAAAAAAAACAACCTTGGAAAGAGGAACACTTAAAGTGTGAAGGCTCAAAGAGGAATAAGAAAATATAGGAATACTTATGGTGTTCATCTTAGGAAATAACTCAGCATGAGAATCAATGTCAAAACACACCATAATCAGCTTCAGCAGTTTACTACAGACCCGCTTCTGCCTTACATTGAGCACCAAGTGCAAGAACCCTGTTTTCCCTGGGCACCATTTTTGTAGTAGAAATTCTTTAGTAAGGGATTGGTTCTTTGAAAAAGCAGCTTTTACTCTTGGGAAGGAGGTTAAAGCAGTGAAGTTTATTTTTCTAGGAAATGACCTTTAAAAGCTGGCAGATCATTTTCCTGATTAGATCCATCTTTTAAAATTATTATTAATATTATTTTTATTATTATTTTCTTAAATAACTGCTTTCTATGTATATGAAAGGGGTAATAGCCTGACTGATTTTTATTAACTATGGAAGAACTTGGAGGTTTATTAGGGAGAAAAGTGAGATGTCACAGTTGAGCTTCTGTTATAAATAGCTGCTGAAGTGCAATCTGTGGAGTACAAGGAGGAATTTAGCAACCTGGCTGGGGCAGCAAGTGGTCATTATAGATGCGTTTGGTAGAACAATATAACTGAGATTGATTTTTTTAAGTAGTCTGACATGAAGGCTTAATAAGAGATTGCTATGACTCCTTGATTAAATATCTTAGCACCTTGTAAGAAAGAGCAGTTAAATGACAATTCAGAATATGGAAGGGTACGCTTTTCAGTTCTTAAGACTATTAATCATATGAATATTTCTTTCCGTTTTGTAATAAAAGTCCTGATTAACTTTTAGGTTGTCTGTGCAAGTGGACCAATTCTTCTGACTCTGTTCTTTAATGTTAAATTTAGTAAGGATGCCTCTGTGATAGTTTTTAATGGGTATTTGAGAAACAGTGTGCAACACAGGTAAGAGTAGAATAAGTCAGTTTTAATTCCTGACATTTTTTAAACTAAAAAAGCAGTTTAAATCCGGCATCTTTGTTTCCTATATATATATATTTTTCTTTCTAAGTTGCCTATGTTTTTTGTATAACAGAGGTAAATCTATTTTCCCCCTTATGTAATAACATAAGGGAAATTAATTTAAAAATCACTTGGTGAGAAGCGTGGGAGGAAAACATATCATCCTTACTCTGTTTAAAATTATTTTTAATAGCACACTAGGTATATTGGCAGAAATAGATGGAAAGTAATTGTACATAGAACATTTTAAAGTAAAAAGTAATGATAATAATGTGAAATACTCCCTCCACAAGAGTCCTATGTGATAGAAATGCAAATTTGTTGCAGTAACAGACAATAATTGAGTATTATGCAGTGACTGGGTAAATCAATGCAACTGTGATTAACTCACTAATGTCAATTAGAAGTAGTAAATTTTAAGTGTTATAATTCATCAGCATTAAGCATTGATTTGAAATTGATTGCAAAACAAGCAGTTTTGACAAATTGTCATCTTTGTGTTCCCTGTGGTGCAGTACTTCCACAGGTGTTCTGCTTTTATTTATTTATTTATTTATTTTGGTGCCTGATCACATGCTCCCCCCCAAATATTTTAAGATCACTGTTTTCATTTGCAGCATACATTCTACTGAAGGCTTACTGCTACACCTCTTACAAACATTGCAGCTAGCCCTAGGCTACAATAGATTGATGTTAGCACAGAAACTTTCAAAGCAGAACTGCAGGCAAGAGAGAGCCCGGGTATTTGATCTGATTACTCTCCTTTGCCTGTTTCTCTTTTAACAGAACCTTGATACGGTGTTGATGCGCTACCTTACTTCTCTCTTCTTCTCTTTAGATATCTCAACATGACACCTGCATAATGAAATTCCAGAAATTGACATCTGGGTCCGATGTTCTGTATTTTCAAAAACAGGCACCAGAATGCTTGGGATTCCTGAGTTCAACAGACTAAGATGGCACAAGCATGGTTAGGACTTCAAAAGTACAGGTGAAGGGGGCAGCAAGTATGCGAGGTAGGTAGGAAAAGAATGAGCTATGGACAGCACACTAAGCATGGGTTTAGCTGTTAGGATTTAGGGGCTAGAATACCATCCCTTCTCCATGGAGGAGGTAAGTGGTGCAGGGTTTTGCAGAACTACCTGGAGAAGTCTGTGTAGGCAGAAAGTTATTCCAAATTAGTTCAGGCATTCCTTTATTTCAGAGTGTGCGGAATAAGGATGAGATACGAAGGATGAGAAGGGTGAGAGTAAATGGTTAGGATGTCCACACAGCATATGTGACTGATACAATTATTTTAGGAATGTTGATTAGAATAGATTTTACAGTGGTGAAAAACCTAACATGCATATTGGAAAAAAAAAAATAAGGCTGGTTATTCTAAAGGAAAATGAAAAATACTTCCATAATTAACGGGATAGATTCTTTATAACATGGATGGGTTTGATCCATCAGCAAAATCTCTCTGAGTTGACACTTAAAGGTGTTTCACAGTGAAGAGATGGCATCCTGGTATTCTGCTCCTGTAGCCATACTCTGAGTCTTCACAAAGAGCATTGCATAGTGCAGGAAAGATGTAACTGACCATTCACTGTTTTTCCTTGTCTTGCTTTTACATTGTTTAAGTGAAGGTTAGGATTTACACTGCATCTGGAGCAGGTCAGAATGAGATAATCTTGGTCATAAGTCTTGCAGAAGTAGCTGATTTTAGTAGCTTTCTATAAATAACCTTGTGTTACAGGCGATACAGGATGTGTCACACAGATTTGTAATGAGCACACCCTTCTGCTCTGTTGTATGAAGACGAAATCTAAGGAGAGGGACACTTATCTGAGTTTCTGAGTATCTAAGAGAGGAAGGCATGTTACTCAATTCCTTATCAGTAGAAAAAAATCTTAATCCAGTAATGAATTGGATCATCTTGCTAGCGGATCGCATCTGGTACAGCTCTGATTCGGGTACAGATTTTAGCTAGCAGCTAGATCTGAGTGTAGATTTATGTGACTGTGCATGGGCACAAGAGAAAATCATTTCCAAATGCACTTTTTGGCTTGATTTAATTACCCACTTCTCCTTATCACTGGCGGTCTGCTCTGAAAGCGGACTGTGAATGGCAGAGGGTAAGAAAAAGAAGGGGCAAAGCCTACAGCTTTTGCTCTGTGCTTTTGCTCTGTTGATCTGAGTCTGCCCTGTGTAGCTGCAGCTATATGCCAAAATAGAAAACAAACCACCACCATCAACAACAACAACAACAACAAAAAAAAACAACAACCCAAACCTGGTATGTTTCTAAAAGCAAGAAATATTAATAAGAAGCACTATCAGTCAGCTGCATCTGAGTCACAGGGCTTCCCATGATTTTCTTAGAGTAACATATATTATGCAAAGAGTATGGCCACAGGGCAAAATATAGAGCATATTTATTAGCCTTGCTGTGTTTGCAACATTTCCAAGGCTTTCCTTGCATGCTGTGTGCTAGACAAGCTTTGGGGCATATTCTATAAAGGATTATCTTTTCCCTTTGATGGTACGGGAAACTACTAACCACTTGGATGCTGTAGCAGCAGTGAAATGGGGTTTAGTGCTGATCCATGCTGTGCAAATGAAGTCAATTTTCTCTCCTGAAGACTGTCTACATGCCCACTGAAGGTGCTCATGTTGAAGAGGTAATTTTTAGCTTAAGGATATTTATGCAAAAGGGCAAAATAAGAGCTGATGATATATTTATTTGTCTACTTTCATTCTCTCCCCACCTCAACCCCAGAGAACAAACACTTCATTCACAGTCTTCTGTGTGTCCTATTGTTTCTTCTACATGTCTGACACATGGACATGTGGATGTTGAAGAAATTTTTAAGTACTTCAAGATGGCAGGAGGGGGTAAAAATGGAAGATGTGTGTAAAATATAACTTTATATAAAATATAAATAATCTTTCCAGAGAATTAAATTAAGACTTCCATGGACATAATTTTTTTCTGTACTAAGAGTAATAAGATTTCTAAGCATACCTTCCTGTGAATCAAAACTGTTCTTATGTTATTTGTTGTAAAATAAACTCCAGGAGAAATATATATTTATAAAAGCCCATTTTGAAGGGTTTACATCTTGAGCTGTATTTGTACTTATGACTTGTCTTGAGTAAAAGTTATATTGTAGATACTGCCCTGAATGGTTTTCTTTTGTCTATTTGCATCAAGGCTGATTGCAGACCCCTGGTGACATTTGTAACTACAGTGTACAATCTGTCTGAAACTGGAAGTTGCCTGTGGTGTTTTAGGTACTGCAATGATTGACTGTTTTTAGAATACAATTCCTGTCTCCAAAGGAGTGGTATTTTTTCTTCTTTTAAGAAAAATATTTTATTTTATTTTATTTTATTTTATTTTATTTTATTTTATTTTATTTTATTTTATTTTATTTTCTAATCCATCTTCTCCTATTTTTTTTTTTTTTTTTTTTTCCCAAGCTCCTACACCTTTCTTGCTGCCTTCAGAAGAGAGCTGAATTCTGCTTGTAGTTTTCTTAGAGTGGTGTCACTGGTTTTCATGGAAGGGAATCTGGTCATGACAGCAGAGGTTTGGGTTCTTCACTGATGTTTTACCACTTTTCACTCTATCATTTTTTCCTCTGTGTTTTGAAGTATGACTTAGTATGCTAATTTTTCTATTAATGCAAATTCATTTCAAGAAGATAGATATTTAATTGCATGCTGCCTATATGTTGAAAAAAAGGGAAATCAGAAGCTGTCAAGTAAAGCCAGTGATTTCATTAATATTTCTACTTGCAAATATACCCCATCAACCAACATGGAAATGATATCATCATTATCAATGTGATCATCCAAATTGGCAAAAAGAGTGAAATCTGTCAGTACGTTGGAAGTTAAGCATAATAAGCCACAGTCTAGCCAAAGTAGTTATGTGACTTCTTGCCATTAGATAGTAACTTTTGAATGTTTTCTTGAGAAACAGCATTAACAATGAGAGGGCTAAAACTTTTCAGAAAATAACCATCCTGTAGTACCACTAAGAGAGCTTGTGCAGTTTAATCAAATTTGCTCTGGGAAGCTGGTTGGATCCCCTCACAGACAGCCTATTTGCTCTGCTTTAGCTGTCAGCAACAGATGAAGTCAGCAGTAGTGGTATGGGTTAGGGGCATTGCCCCTGCACATGTGCATTTGTTTGTTGTCCAACATGTAATGCACAAATACTCTAGTATTTATTGGAGAGTGCTGGAGACAGGCTGTTCTCTTTGCGTGGGAGGGAATAAGCTCCCTTGTTTTCCTTATATCATAGGAACCTAATCATAAGAACATAATCATAAGAACATAATCATAAGAACAGAGATTTGGGGTTAGTAAGTTTTGTCCACTAATTGCAAACAATTAATTACTGGACGGTCACGGAGTTAATTTATATACCTTTTTTGGTCACTAGATGGAGGTAGGCAACCATAACGAGGCCAACTTTCCCTGGGTTTTGTACCATGAACTGAGAGATTACCCTGTATTTATTTGGACAGCAGGAAGTGTATTTTATCATTAGAAATACTTCTTGTACCAGGTTACTTGAGAACAGGGTGACACCAGTACTTGTCAATCCATAGGTTTATATCAATCAGAACTTTTTCAACGCAGTCTTAAATTATATATATAGTTTATATATACATATAGTATGTATAATTTCATTTGAAGTACATTTTATTACCAGAAATACACTTCTATATTTAGAAGAGGGTGAACATTATTTAGATCATGCATACATGCATGTGTGTGCATAAAATTACTTTATTACATGACCTAACAAAAAAAACAAAACAAAACAAAAACAAAGAACTTAAAAATACTTATTAATGCCTACCACATTCTAGAATTGAATACATAGTATTATGTACCCCACTCCACTGGCAATTGTGAAGTGTAAAGCTGAACATTTCACAATGTGGTTGTGTATTCCCTTTGAGCTGCATCTGCATCAACATTATTTATTTGCTTTGCTTTGCTTTGCTTTGATTTTAGTTTAGTTTAGTTTAGTTTATGGTTTTAGTTCTGTCTTTCAGATGTTGTTCACTTTTAGTCACTTTATAGTTATGGGATCTTTTCAGTAAGGTCCTATTTCATCTTTACAAATTAAGTTGCAGCTTCTTGTTGCTTAGTTTCTAAGAGGATTAATTTCTAGGGAGAGTGTACAAACGGTCAGAGGTGGGAAAATATCTGTTCCTTCAAGTACTGAAGACTGCTACAAAACTGTCCTTTAGCCTTGGACTCCTCTGTGCAAATGTGTATGGCTGCGATAGTGAAGGAGGACTTTGTGCTGAAGCTGCTCTTTTGTTACGTATCAGAGAGAGGAGAGCTACAGGGTTGCATTCTGAGCTTCTTTGGAAATATAGATTTTAATTTTCTGATACTGTAGATGAAACTCATTTTTAGACATATTTTCTTTATCTGAAATGATGAGTTAGTAATCTTCCTGAATTTCAGAAACAGTGTGAATATACCCTGATAGGCTAAGCATATATTATTACCATATGCTTGCTATAAATGGAATTAAGCATGGCTATGTATTGGCTAGGGGATTATTCAGAATCGGTTTGATGTACTGATCAGCTGGGCTTTTAAATACAATACTGGCATTAATGTGTTGTGCCATGCAGATCATTGTCTCCCACCTGGGGAGGTCTGCCCCATTAGGAATTAAATCTAGCTGGTGCTGCTGCAGCTGCATTGGCAAATAGGAGAGGGAAGGAGGCAGTAGCATACAAACAAGACTATTGTGCTAGGTGAAACTCAACACCAACTTGGCTATGCAGGTTGTCTCCACCACTCTGTGTGTAATAATGGATGTTTTGGACAAGGTCACAACTGATGGACAAATATATACAGGTAATTCCTCTTGAATATGCCCCATCCTCTGAAAATTCATGGTAGTTCTGATGGAGAGATTGCACTCACGTGTGGCCTCGGTGGATTTCTTGTTCATTTGTTTGTTTTGTTTTGGTTGTTTGGTTGGTTTGGTTTGGGGACCTCAAGAGGTGGTGAATGAAACTTAGGGACTCCTTCTGCTCCCTTGTTGCTGGGATATCTGGAGAAATTATCTCAGGGGTAACACCATCTCCCTAGGTTTTTTGAAGAACTCTGGAGGTTTTAAGTTTTTTTCTCTTGGGCTTTTTCTTCAAAATTCTTGGTCATCTAGACTTCCTTGTTTGCTGGTGCAGCAGAATCAGTTGGACTGGGTACTGCATTGTTTTTCTCTCTGTATCAGATACATGGCTTTTTAGTTGATATTAGACCTATGCTTCCTTTCTGACACACACATGCACATGCACTGCTTTCACTCTGATAAGAAGGCCATCACCTAATCAGAGCCGAGAGAGGAATGAAGCACATACTTGGTGCAAAAAGTCCTAGAGGATTTGACTCTCAGATGTTTTACCAATTGCAGTTTATATACAAGACTTCTCTTACAGTACTGCTACAATTCACCTACTGCAATGCTGAAACAGCACGTTTGTCTAGCTCTTGGGAACTGGAATCCAACATGGGACAACTTGAAAACTCATTTTTTTTTCACATTAAAAAAAATAAAAAAATCTTGCAAGTGGAAAGATTGGACACTTCCAATAGGACTTAGTTCGCTGGGAAGAATGTACCAGTACAAATTATTGACAGCTACAACACTTTTGAGTCTATTGAAATGTAAATGAGCTCATTATTAATTTATACGAGCTTCTGGTTTAAGTTATGAATGAAGAAAATGGCCTATATATGACAGTACAAGAAGAATAGATTGCATAATTATTTATGTTAACCCTCTCTGCAGAGATAGCTGGGGGGCCAATGGAAAGTCATTCTCAGTGTCCCAAGCAAAAATCCTGCAAATTCCATGAGCAAAATGTTTTAATGCTCAGCACTGAGGTGGACTCACTGCTGCTGCCTCCTAAGTGGAATGCCTACAGAGCTGCTAAATGTGAAGACCTTGCTTATGGACATAAAAGAGGAAATGATCACTGAGGCACTCAAGGCATTATTAAGGTGTAGGCAAAATTTATTGAACTTCACACTTCACTTGTCTATATCTCTGTCTGTTATAACAAATAGGCAAGCAAACAAACAAACAAATAAATAAAACCCAAATCCCCTAGAACCTGTAAAAGTATATCTAGTACGTTTTGCATGCTTCAGGACCGCCAGAAAGTATTTTTATTTCTAGCTATGGCTTCCAGACTAATTCAAGAACAAACTCCACAGAGAAAAGCTTATGAAGTCTTTAATTTAAGAGGCTTAAACTTTGGCAGAAGTCATCTAGTGCGTTCATTGATTTGAATGACCCTGTGCAGAATTTTTAGCATGTCTGGCTTTGCTCATTTAAAATAACATGTGGTTAGAGAAGCAGTATAAATAGCAGTTATATGTTCTTTTAACTTCTGCCGTTATAAGGGGTGTATGCTCCATGTGTCTTCTGCAAATGCAAATGCCCCTTTTAGTTGTACTATTGAAATAATAGAGGTAGATTTTTGTTTCTTTAAGTAATGTAGAAGTCAAGTTTACAGTATTGATGCTACTGGGCTACTGTTTAGTCCCTCTGTCTACTGCTTGCTTGCGTATGCGTGTGTGTGTATGTAAAATTATTGGAGAAAATCCAAAGGAGGGCAACAAAGATGGTGAAGGTTCTAGAGGGGAAGATGTATGAGGAACAGATGGCATGTATCCTTCCTTATATGCATGAAAATTATGGCTAAATATCTGTGTTTCTTGTGCTATTCCATCATTCAAATCTCTGAGAAGATTGAGTGGATTTTTATTTCTTATGAGGATAGGCCTTAAGATTCTCTTTGAAAAGCTTAGCCCAGTCTGGCTGTAAATTGTGTTTAACTGTTCCTGCAAAATGTTTTTGTTTAGTTGTGCACGTACATTATGATGCTTTGTCCTAATTTTCTGTTATGTAAGAAATTGTAACTGTGTCAAAACATAACTAATACCAGGATGTAACCCAGGTACTCCTTCATCCTTAAGCAGAAGGCCACTCTGTGTGCCTGAAGAATCAGCATTTTTACCAAAAGTTTAGGTTAAGGACTGAAAAATCACCAATTTCTTTCATGAAAAGCTTTATTATTATTATCATTATTATCATTATCATTATTATCATTATTTAATGAATGTTTTCTTTTTTTTTTTGTTGCAAATGAAGCATATGTTTAAAAAGTCAGACCGTACCAGTCTTTTTTTTTTTTTTCTTTTTTCTTTCTTTTGTCTGTAATTCTGATTTTTGTCCATTCCTCTTCTCCTTTCTTGTCACCTATTTTGCTACAAGAAGTGTGTCTGGTGTGAAAGG
Organism: Aythya marila; assembly: GCF_965140915.1. NCBI lineage: Eukaryota > Metazoa > Chordata > Aves > Anseriformes > Anatidae > Aythya > Aythya marila. The sequence continues at coordinate 19,675,661 of NC_139045.1, read as the reverse complement.
AGGTCAGCAAAAAGTTGGGGAGAGAGAGGAAATTAAAAACATGAAAAAAATGTTGCTTTCTATCAAGGCAGTACTTAAAAAGAAATGTCATTAAAAAATTTCCATTTGAATTTTTTTAAAATAAACAATTCTTTTTTTATTTATGTATTCTGCTTTAGTGGGGTATTACTGCTTTACTGGAGCCAAGATCTAACATTCCATCCAAATTACAAACTCTTCTCCTGCTGCTTTTCTTTGTATCTCAGTAGTCATTCCCATTTATCCCTGGTTAAAAATTTGTCTTCATATTAAGAATTCAATTACACCTATGCCTCTTAAAGCATCAAAAGGCTCTTTGCCCTGTTTAGACCACGTTATTACTTTCATATGTAGTTAAGTTTAGACTGTCTAAGGATATTTTGTTACTCATATTTTCTGATTTTTTGTTTCTTAAATGTTTATAGAAATTATCTTAGATAAGGATTTTAAGACATTTTTGAGGTGCTACACTTAAAATCAGTGCCTACATTTTTATTTATTCAGCTAGTAATTTTGCTAATTACTTAATGCTTTTACCAAATAACCATATTCTGCCCTTGTAGTAGCAGCTGTGCTGTTGACCTTATTCTTGTTTGGCTGTATTTTAGCTTTGCATTTGTATTTTCTGTAAAATTCCACTTACTGTTTATCTTCTAATATTTATGTACAGATATTTCTGCTCCTTTGAGGGCATATAAGCTTCCTTTAGGGCTCAATTAACATTTTTTCTTGAACTATATGTTAGCCTATGAACATTGCCTGTCTACATTTATGTATAACATTTCGCTTTCCTTTTCTTATTAGTGTATCAAAAAACCTTAGGAGACTCATTTGATTTCTAAAATAGAGGTCTAATACTCTGAATTCAAAATGCAAACTTTTTTTAGGGATAATACACTCTGCATGTCTGGAGCAGCATATCTCTGGTGTCTGTATTAGAGCTCAGATCTCTTGAATTCCGGTTCCTGGATCTTTTGCTGAATCAATTGGTGAGATAAGGCAGATATTTTCTATATTATATATATTATTATATATATATATATGTATATATTTTCTTTATTTTTCTGTGATTCAGTTCCACCTTGTGTAAAATCTGGGCAAAAAAGCTGCTGTCTGAATCTGTATCCAAGATCTACAGAAAATATTCTAAACTAAGGATTCTAAATATATATATATATATAAGTGTGGGAAACTGATTTTATTGTTCATGTTTTTTGTGACTTTCTTAATTCAACAGTAAGCATTTCCTCTCTGGAATGCATATAGGACATATAGACAAAATTTGTATGACAATAAAATACAATTTAAAATATTAAAGAGGAGAGGTAAACAAGGAGTATGCAATGGATTTTAAAAGAGCAATGTTTACAACCAGCACATCTGTGACCTATCCCAGATTGCCACCATTTTTATCCTTGGCAAACAGCTGCCAAATAATCTACTGCTACCACTGAGAAATGTCTGAACTCATATTTATCTGCTTACAGAAGAGACATGTCCACTGTCATTTGTGGATGTTGTTTCTTCTTATTTATTTATAAATCATTGGGGTACATGCAGTAAAGAAAAAAAAAAAAGTTTCTACATGGAAAAGAAAATGGAATACCCATACAGTACCCCCCATCCATTAAAGCAGACTTCAGAAATAAGTGTAAGGACCATATTATTGGTGCATGTTGAGGTAAGTGGGGAGTTCTTAAGAAAGTTCTTACTATTCCATGTCATATGGAGCATTATCCAATTTACTGGCATTAATAATTCTGTTTGTAAGTCATATCATAGTTATGTTTTCTCAGCTTTTCACTTTATATTAAAAAGAAAAAGTTAGAAGATTATTAATTTAATAAAACACATACCTGTTAGGGAACTTTTGTGTTAACACCATGGTCAATATTATAATAAATGATAGCTAATTTCTTTCATTGATCTGAAAAAAAAAAAAAAGGTAATTAAAAATCCAAGTGATTAATATCACTTTTATTTATTTATTTATTTATTTATTTCCATTGGGAAAACATGTTCCAATTACTTTTAAGTTGTAGTTTTGATATAGATACTTTTTCTCATCTATGTGAAAGTGCCTGTCTGGGTGATGGGAAGTGCATCCTTAGGCACCAGGGAACAAGTTTTTCTCCAGCTGTTTGTGTTTGGGAGAGAAAAATAGGCACACCAGAGGGAATTTCAGACAGTTGGCTTGACGTTTACTGCATTTCTTGTGTGTTGCAGAACTGATCACTGATTTAGCATCAAACATACATTTCTGTAGCTTCTTTCTTATCACAAATGATTCGCACAGTGACTTAGTGGAATACAAATTAGATTTCCCATATTTCCCATAGAATAAATGATTCAAATCAGGCCTGAAACAACTTTTTTTTTTTTTAACATCATTTTTAGAGGTGCATGTAAGTTGCATGTAAGTAACTTGCATGTAAGTTGCTAAACTTTGTAAGTGCATCAACTATGTCTAGCTTACAGAGTATTTTAATACTTACCCCATAACACGGGGATATATGAATATACGTTTACAAAGCCCTTTTGAGGACAGTTTCGTTAGTAAGCTTCAGTAACTAAGGCTACAGAATAATAATCCAACCACAATATTGTTGAAATCCTTACCATTTACTTTCTTCTCCCATTTCTAGCCAAAGATAGTGATGAGTTATTTTCTCTTTCACCTTTTTGGCATCTTTCATTTCACCTGAAGTCCAAATATAAAAGACAATTACTGCCCCAAAATAAATAATACGAGTGAGAGAAGCGTTTTATTGTAAAAATCCATGAATTTAGGGATAAATAGCAATACATTTTGCTGTGTCTTTGGCACTAAGAATTGAAAGAATTGACTACATTAAACAATACAAAGATTATTGTAAGCCATGAGTATAGTGGAGTTTTACAAAAGCAAATGTGAGCCTAGATGTATCAGACAAGGTATTTATAGCAGGAAGAAGTGATGAACACTTTTTCCTCTGGAAATCTGCCAGTACTGAGGCTGCAGGGTCCAGCTGCTATCACAGTTTCCTTACCTACCAGTCAATAGTAATTGTAATACTCTAGTGAAGCTTTACCCTCTTTCTTTACTATTGCATCAGCACAATGCTGTATTTGTCATGAATTTTATGTATTTTTTTCAAACATAACGTGATAAGTATCATTGTGATCAGACAACATGCTGATGTGTACAGCAGTATGAGTCTGAGCTATGACCCCCTTTTATATACATTTAACAATTCCTTGTGCACAATATTTTATTTCTGTTATTTATATTTATTATGTGGTATGACAAACAGTCTGAAAATCGCTTTTTGTTTGGCAGTGTATTTATCCTTATACTAAATATACATGCAATTTGCAGTCATCAACGAGCCTGTGTTCAGTTCACATTGAGTCTTTTAAGACAGTAATCTAATACTTCTTGATCTGCATCTTCTCATCACTGAATACACAGGGGTCTTCCCCAGACCTTTATTGGTTCTTTGATGGACTAGACACCCAGCTCATTAATCTGATATTTAGCTACTCATTATTCACACTCTCAAATACTACCTCATTTCTGATGGGCAATACTTTACCTTTCAATTTTCCATGCTTGTATGATAATACTTTAGCCCACAATGGTAATTATCAGCATACGTGTAGAAGGTAGCAGCAAAACTACTCAGGATGACTGTTTATAGTTCCAGCCATCCACGTACATGAATTTGTACGACTAAAACTTGTAGAAAACTTGTAGGGATTTTCTTGTAGGAACTTGTAGGAGAAAGCTAGTCAGCCACACATATGAACAATGTGGAGAAGAACTAGTTTCTAAATCAAAAGAGAATATAGTAAGTATACCCTATAAAAACAAACAAAAGTCTTCACATTTTTGGTACCCAAAAGAAAATGTGAAAGTGTCCATAAGTACTGAAACTGTTCTGTTTAAACAATGTGCAAACACAGTATGTGTATTCTTAAAAATTCCATAGCTGAATATTAATAGGGTCAGAAAATTAAATACTCCAGGAATGTTTGACTATGACCTAATTCCATGGTAGAGAATCAATTTTGTGGTTAAGTAATGTTTGCTAGCATGACCAATAAAACTCATTAAGGAAAATAGATTGAAATTTCTTATCTTTGCAAAGCTGTGCTAAGATAAGAAAAAATCAATATTTATTTCAATTAAAATAAACTCTGCTATATTAAAAATATTTTTAATCTGAAAAGTATTCAATATTTCCAGTATGTATTTTTCCATAGTTATTAACAATTAAAGAATATAAAATTAATTATGTTTTATTTTATACCCTTAATCCAAATGCAATGGAAGCTCTGGCAATGTGCCAAGAATAAAAAAAAAATAAAAATTATTTTTTCCCAGTCTGGAGTTTAAGTCAAATTTTTCATTATTCTTCTTTAACCTTTAAAATAGCATTATATTTTTTGTTTCACTGAAAGAGCAACTAGGTTGTTTATGAATATACCTGATCTGTGGGTATTAGAATCTGGGTTCTGCCTTGGCTGCCTTCATAGTTTTTGTCCAGCTACAGAATTTTGAATGCAAAAATTTCATGTGTGGCTGCCTCTATCTTGGCCCAGATGGAAATCTAATGAGGGAGACAAGATATACTGGAGTAGGTTTTAGAAAAAACTTAGCTTGAAATCTGAGGTGCTGGAAACTCATATTTGTGTTCATATGGTGGAAGGAATGTACCTCACAGGCTGTCCTACTGATGGTGGTACAGGCAAACATGCAAGAAGGTTGGTATCTGAGACCTGAGAGTCTATTATCAGGTCCAAATTATGCTTAATACCCCCCAAACACACTTTTTATAGTTGAACTGAAATTGGTCAGATGACTGTCAGCTTATGCTGACAAAATATTTGAATGTTGGCTGTGGAAATTTAGGAGTAGATAGCTCATGCTTTCAACTGTCTCTGTTTCAGGAGTGGAAACATTCAGAAAAAGACTGGCACCTGAAGCTCTTCTGCATAAATAGGTTTTCATCCTTGTGTCAACACTGACAAACAGATTTCCTGAGCAACCTGATGTTGAAGACATGGAAGATACTAAAATCTCCCCTTCTGAATGTGCAAATTCCAGATATCTGTCTCTGACTTCCTTTCTCTTCACAGTTTTCAGCCACCACACAAATCCCAGGCATCAAATATTTTAGCAAATTTTATTGTATTTTATTGTTTTAATTGGATATGTATGTACTTTTGTCTTTAATCCATGTCCCATGTCCTGGACAATTAACTTTTAATATAGTTTAAATTGAAATTAAATAGTCTAGTTTTGCTTTTCTTGTTCTTCTGACTTAAGCTTAGATGTCCTGTACTTCTTTCCTCCTGAAAGGCTTATGCAAGCCGTCATTCTCTAAACTCTTCTGGACGACCTTAAAAAAATTGCATTTTAAAAAGAGTCTTGGAGCCTGTTGTGCTGAAATCACAACCCTAAACCTTCTTGGGAATTTTCTGCAATGTGTAGGGCTGCAGAAGCATAAGTGGTGGATTCTCAAGAGGTGACAGACAAAAGTGCATTAAACCTGTTCTGCAGAGAGTAGCATCCCAGCATCCTTCTCTTCTGTCTCTTTGTCTCTCTCTCTCTCTCTCTCTCTCTCTCTTTCATCTGAGCCCCACAGGACCTGATGCAATTCAAGCAAAGATCTGTGGGACTGAAGTTGTGATATCAAATGAGGTTCTGGAGCCTATGCTCTGAACAGTCTTTTCTCCTCAGCACACTTCTCTAGGTTACTTTCACATTTTCACTTAATCCTCTTTCTCCAGCCTTCCTTTTTACTTTGGCTCTATCTCCTTCCCTTAACAGACTTTGTCTTATTAGCTAATAAAAAATCCTGACACAGATCCATAAATTCATATACCAATCTTCTGCATGAACAGATAGTTTCTCCCTGGAACTAATCTGAAGTTTAGCAAGTACTGGTCTTTTCAGCATTTTCCTGTGTTAAGTCCTTGTATTTCAGAGTTTCCCAAGTTACTGAGTTCTAGTATGACCATCATAGGTTTGTAATACTTTCTGGGACTCTGCCCTTCAGACAAAAGATTAATTGAACTGAGTCCTTTCTGCATGTCCCTGGGCAGAGGAATGATTGGTAGTTCCTAACAATTGTATGAATGGTGGAAGCCCATTTTGAACTTAGTATAATCCTCATAACAGCTGGGCACAATGTAACTTAGTTTCTTTTCTGTGATGCTCTGCAGTTAATTAGAGTATGTGGTCTTGATTTGAGCCATAGTTTTTACATTTTAATACACATTCAATCATTAATAGTCATCAATATATCCAGGTAACAATGAAATGTCAGTGGCACTCTCAAATTTCTAATATGGACTCTGCCCCTCACATCCCCCCCCTTATAAATGGACCAGAGTGAATACTGTTCCTGTTTTTAAAAGCATTGTATAATTCCCTAAAGTAGCTTATTGCACAGGTAATCCCATCTCCTTATTGCTATTTAATATTTGCCTTTGCAACCCTAAAATTTCTAATATTTATGTGTAATGCAATTGTAGTTTTTACATGGTGATTATATTAACATGATGCTAAGATTATACACATAAGTAATAAGATCAAGAAAATCCAGATGTGACTTGGCACATGACCTGCATTTGAATCCTATTACACATATGCATTAAGATTTAATCTTTTGTTATTCAGTGTAATAGCATTAAGGGGACATAATATGAGCAATGAAGTCCAATAGTTTTTGGAACACTGCTCAATTTACTAGTAATTTATTTCTGATATGAATACAGCAGGTCAAGAATAATTTTAGTAGAAAAATTAATATGGGAAAGATTGTCGATAGAGATCTCTCAAATCTGATCACTGAACAAGGAAACTTAAACAAAGTTTCTATGCTTTTAGTGATATTCCATTTATACAAAGATCCCATATATCCCTTCTTCAATTCTGTTCTAAACAGTTTCAATTAATGGGAGATTGGATGTGGAATTTAGCTGTTTGGTATTTTTAGCGATGTCTATGCCATTTCTCTAACACAAGTTCTGCTTTTCTTGGAAAATATTTGATTCAGAAAAAAATCTTTTTGAAGATTTCAGTGTTTACTTCCCTATGTCAGTTTTCTGTCTCTGACTACAAAAATTGCCATATGGTTCTGTTGTGCCTATGGAAGTGATTAATGAGCAGGTCTAGCTTGTGCTTATTTTTTCTTCTATCTAAGATCTTTCACACCTTAAAATCTGAAATTATTTGATCACATTTAGGAAATTCATGTAAAGTTGTCTTCCTTACACTTGTCCTTCTTCTAAGGAAACTTTTATCTCCTTAGGGCCTCATCATTTATGATGCTTCATGTAGGCTGGTCAAAAGGGTGAGAACAAAGAGCCTGAGTGATAATGTCCAGAGGACTTTTGAAGATCTCCAAGGAGGGAGACTTTATAACCATTCTGGGCAATCTGTGCCAGTGCTCAGCCACCTGCACAGTAAAGAAGTACTTTCTGATGCGTAGACAGAACAGCCTATGTCTTTGTGTCCATTGTCTCTTGTCCTGGCACTGGGCACCATTCAATTCATTGAACAACTCAGATATGACTGTGCTGTGGTTTGCATGCTTCTCATCAAATCAAATTTATTTTTAGACAAAGTCTTAATCATTTTCTTTTTACAACTGACTAATGGGATTCAGCCTGGCAAAGTCCCTGGTGTTATTTTTTTTTGTTTCCTTGAAGGGGAGTATCTTAATACAGATTTTATAGTAAAGTAGTCCCATTTTCCCACAGTTTTATTTATATTGGGTGACTATATGTTTTGGGCAACTTAATATTCACTTAATATTCACTATATATTATATTCACTATATATTAACATTAAAAAAAAAAAAAAAAAAAAAAAAAAAGAAAAAGGAGAATATAACTTCCAGGCTGGCCTGAGAAAATGTCAAATATATATAAATATATATATATACAGAAAGTTTATCCAAACTGCTGGGTAATCTAATATTTAGGCTTCCTCCTGGAGGAGTGGAGCCCAAAGCTTAATTATTGTTAGATACCAAAACAACTGGCACACTAAAGAGAAGCCTCCTGTGCTCGGCTGGTAGGGAATTTGAGGATTGAGGAGAAGGTAAAAGAACTCATACTGTTGTCCCACATCATGGGAGTTGGATGTCTGTTACTTGGTGTCTGGGTCATTGCAGCAAGGTCTCTCCCCTTTATACACAATTACCAGAAACCTTCTGAGATGGAAGCCTAATTCGTTCTGTCAGAGACTGTGCACAAAAGCAGGAGATGTGTTTCTTTAAAGGCACATCTCCAGCTTTGTTGTTAGAACACTACCTCTAAATATATAAGCTCTGGGCTCAATTTTCTCCACCTGAGGAGACTTAAACCTGCATCTGCCTGTGCAGAACATCCGGTGCTATGTGAACCTGGAACAACCAGAGCAACTTACTGCCTCTCCTGCTGAGGCAGGCAAACTACAAAGATTTCACTGGGCTCAGAAGAGAAACAGAGTAAGCCTAGTTTAAAGCAGTAGGGAAGGCTGAAACTTCACCACTGCTTCACAAACTGTCATTGTATTTTATATAACAATACTCATTGTAAGGCCACAGCTGGATAGACACTGAAGATAAAGCTCTGGATACCACAGGCAGGGCTGGAACTGCCTCCTTCTTTTCCCCTTTTTTCCCATGAACTACCTTGTAAATAAAATAACTTGAAACTCCCCATTTTATAGCACTATTTAAGATGCTTGTAATTCTGTCAGACTGCAACTGCATGGATTGAGTTTTTTTTTTTTTTTTTTTTTTTTTTTTTTTCCCACAATGTCAGTCTTTTATGCAGAGTTAGTCATTTAGCTTTCTGTGAAAACATTTCAAAGGCTGGCTTTTAAATGACTGCAGTTGGTACATGGTCAGCCATTCTTTTAGTAACTGTTTCCACTGAAGTCATTCCCTGGTGCCTGTGCAGGTTTCCCTCTATTCTGAGTGACTCTTGAACATCAGATATGTGCCAGCTACAAAGAGTGACTGAACATGCTTGGGTCCAAGGACTATGCTGGAGTGGGACCACACAATGGGACAGAGAAGTTGGGACCAAGGAGATCTGCGAGAGAAACTGCCTATTTCTTGTTCAAAGGAGCCAAAAGCTACACAGATCAGTGAGGAAGATCAGTAAGCAAGAAGCTTCTCAGTGGAAAACATGGTAAAATGGAGAAGTCAGTCCTGTGGTCTAGGGTTGCTTGTGTACGGAGGTATTATAGATGAGGGTGTAAGGAAATGTTAACCTAGATAGATCCTGACCAGAGCTAAGAGTTAGGAACAACTACAACCGAAGTCTGGGACTGCCTGGAGAAACATGTCTTACATGGCGATTGGGAAAATTCTGCTTCAGTGTAAGGTTTAGTTTTCTCTCTGTGAAATAAGAATAGTTCCCTTTTGCTAAACCAGTATCTAACATTAATTTCAAGGGAAACTATATCCAACTAATAAATTCTTAATATTTGTTATTGGATGATCACAGAAACAAACAAACAAACAAAACCAACCCTTTCCACCTGCACCATGCACATTTCTCTTGTTATCTTTTAATAAGCTGACAGTAGAGTCTTGATAAAAGTTCTGTCTTGTGTCTTTGCACATTTTTTTGTCTGATGTTTCAATAGGATTTTATATGAATTCTTGGCCAAACATATTTAGCAGCTGTACTGCTCAGTGGCAAATAATATTTTTATTCCATTCCTCTGCCAAGAGATATTTCTAGGACTAATAGGTGGTAACAATGCAAGGAGTCTGCAGCTGTTGAGGCAATCTAGTTATTTCTGTGTTGTGATGTAATTTTATCATTCTTTTATTAGGCTTCTGCTGTATGATAATAATTGGAAGTAAATTCATATGAAAAATACTTTGAATCAAAGAGTATTGCAATCAATAACCTTCTGTACATGCGTAAGACTATGCATTTTCTATTTAAACAGTTTGGGCTTTAACTGAAGCAGAATATGCACCAAGCTTTGCATGGAAAATTATTGTGTTTTGGAAAAGTTGTGTCTTGGAAGAATCATGAAAGAAAAGCATTAAAATTTGTTGCTTCTGAATAGCAGTCTTGCTGATTCAGTCATCTCAACCCTAAATTGGTATTTATTTAAGAGCTTGATAGCAATTTAAAATCCTTAAAAAGACATTTAATTATCCTCAGTGGTTTAGTGTTGTTCAAAGTTTTAATTAAATGAAATGGATTCATTACTTTATTCACTCTTATTCTAAGATTTGCTTGCTAATTTAGGAACTGCTGTATTTATTTAGTTCAAAGCAGAGAGTGAAGATTTAGAAAAAGAAAAAAATAAAATTTCATTATCAAAATTTCTCTATTGTATATAAATAAATTAAGCAAGTTTAATATTTCTTCTGGGAAAGAAAGACAGAAGGAAAGAAGGAAAGAAAGAAAAAAGATGATACTTGGATACAAAAAATGTTGAAGTAATTGACAAAGTATCTAACTATTATAGTCAATTTTTAACTAATTACTCCTGGATGTGTTAGAATGGAAAATACTGAATTATTCTGATTCTTCTCAGAGTCCAAGAATCCAAACAAAGTGATGACTTCTCCAGAAATTTAGGTGCTGCTCCTTATATCTATGTATACAAATCATTAATTACATGACCACATATTTTTTTAGTAACATGGTCTAAATACAACATTTTGTACCTTCCACATAGCAATACTGATATCTTTAATATCACCTTCATCTCTTTCCTTTCATCAAAAGCTGAGATGAAGGCAAATTAATTACATTGATATTATACAGTCTGCTTAGTGACTAAAAACTGAGTTGAATAGGATTAATTTAAATACAGAAATAACTGTATAAAATACTGGCTTAATCTCATGCTTGGTATACTGGATTGCATTTTATGAATAAAAATTTGTCAGAACCATACCTATGTCCTAACAAGAAAAGTTGGAGGTATTTCAATATTTTTCAGCTAAATTTTAGACAAAGTTAGAAACCTCCATTGTGCAGAAACTTTCTATGTGAGACCACATCTTGGTTTGAATATTTCAGAAACACCCTCTTACCCACATCTGTTTTAAGTTCTGTTTAAGTTCTATGCATTTCTGGAACCTGCTGTAGTGTGTTTTTTTGTTTGTTTGTTTGCTTTGTTAGTTTTGTTTTATTATTATTTTTTATTTATTTGACATTGTTTTTTCTGTCTTACAACAGAGTCTCCTAATATCATTATGCTAATTTAATGGATATTGTTGGTGGAGCATGGCTTCACTGCAATGCCATGATGGACAGTGCCATTCTTGAAACATGATATGCCTTCTCTTGCAGTCAACCCACTCTTCAGAAGATGAATATAAAAGTGTCTGAAATGAAGAAATTGCTTATTTCTTCATAAGTGTCTAAATTAAGAACTGACCCTCTTGATTCTCTGGTGAGAACTTTACAGAAAGTATCATAAAATTTCAATAAAAGTGCCTGCTTCAGATCTATCCTAAGCTTTTGCAACAACAGTTAGCAGAAATCTGGATGTTCAGGCAAATGACAAAGACTACCTGTGCTGTCATGAAAATCACATCCTTTAATTTTCATCTAGCTGTGTAAAATATAAGCCATCATTTCAGGAGACATTGTATAGTATGCAGTGATAAAAGTATATAGATTTGTAATTATTAGAACTGATATATTAAGCAAAAACCCAGAATGCTCAATGCTAAGATTGAAAATGTTCTGATATTGTGAAAGATATTACTTTTTTTTTTTTCTTACCCTACCTTGTTGTAGAATTAAATGAAATTTAACTCAGCATACTGGTCAAATGTCTGAAGCATAAAATGTTCTTTTTAAGCAATGCTATACAACAATTCCCTAAATATAAGCTAAATCTCACCAGAAGAACTATACAACAGAGTTAAAGCCCAACATAACTGTAGTAACAGAAAAGGAAATAATTGTCTTAGGTATAGCAAATTGTAGAATTTTTTATTTTATCTGAGTTTGATTTTGACATGAAATACACTGTGAAGATGCATTTTAATTAAATACATTAACTTCAGGATCACACAAGCTTTGGTTATGCTTTTTGCTGCTTGTGTCATGTTGTTTCCCTTTTGATTGCTGTGACTTGAGAACAAGAATGTACTGCAGAAACTGCGAGACTCCACTGCTTCTAAAAGTTGGTACTCATATAAAACTTGATATTACAAATCCTTGCTATTTATTTCTTATTCCCTTATGTCTTTCTTGAAATCATAAACAAACAAACAAACAAAAAAATCAGGTTCTTAATTTTATCAAGTTTACCTCACAATAGTTGTCACTGCATATGAATAACTTTTTGGAAAACAAAAACAAACAAAACTATTTTTTTTTCTTGAGTATTTTCTTAATGTAGCTGTCAAGAGGAACACTTGGGTACTTGTATTTTCATCTCCCAGACATCAGAAAATCAATACCCCAACACGCACTCTGACATATTTTATGGGTTAGACAGTAGAAATACCAGTGATTGAAATTCTATTTAGCATCCTCTGAAGTTCTTCTTTCTGTGTAACTTCTCAGTCTAGTCAAATTTCTGAATTAATCAGGACAGATAATAGTGACCTGTTCACAAATAATTTTCTTAATTAAGTTATCTTAAAAGAAGAGATGTAAATGTCTTATTTCTACTTGAGTTATTAATATATCTGCTCATTGTTATGGGTGAATCATAATTTAAAACATTTAATAATTATTCGTGAGAGCAGAAACACAGAAAGAGCAAGTAGATTAATCTCTGCTCCTTCAGAGAAGGAGAAATCTAAAATTAATATATTATCTCTCTCTCTATATATATATATACATGTATATATATAAATCTAGGTTTTCTTTTTCCTTGCTTCTGTTTTAATGAAAAGAAACTCAATAACATTTTGTTATCTGAGAACCCTACCAACAATATTGCCAGCATTCTATCTGACTGATTTTGGCATATGCCTGAAGGAGAATAATTATTATAGACAGTACTGATTTTTATAAATGTACACTAGTTTTCTTGGCAAGTGCCAAGATGCTCTGTGCTATGAGGACTATGCTGCTGTGCACTGGAACAGCTGGAAGTCCTGTTTCTAAATACAAGTCTCAGTCAGAGTTCTATAAAGCAGCACAAGCACTTTCAGGAATATAAAGGATGCCCAATTACTGTGGCTTCCACCGAATAGGTGCAATATTTTCTTCTCTTGAAATCTGAACATCAACCCTCTGTCATGCAGCAGACCTGTCAAAATTTTTAAGCACTGGGATTAGTTTGTTGGTGGGTATCTGCATTAGGGTGGTCCCTTCATATCAGTGGGAGAAGGCTGACTGTAGACCTGTAAAAAGAAGAGTTAATTCAGCAATGACTGAACTGCAACTACTTCAAGCCTAGGACAAAATGGCTGCTTTTACTGATGCTGCACAAAATTTCAAGAGCAAATTCTGAGATGACATGACATTCTGAGATAAAGAGTTCTTTGTGACTGAACTGCAGAATGTAAATGTAGGTCTTCACCTGTCTGTACATATGAGTCAACCAACCAGCTTGGATAGCTTTCTGTGTGCTGGTTAACTTCACCCTGAGGAGAATCATGAATGTGTGTCTGGTTCATTCCACCATCTCTTTTGCCAGATCAGAGAGTTGGAGCAAAGAGGTGGTTATGAACAAAAGACCGGATGCTCTAAACCATCTCAGCTATTTCTGATTGTCATCTGCAAGTATTGCTGAGCATGCTAGCTTTACTGCTGGTTAATGAAAAATGGAAATAGGAGCACAAGTGTATTGTTAAACAGAAGGATGCATCATTAGGAAAGAAAGATTTGATTTCAGATATATTAAAAGTCACAAAAACCTGGTCCTGATGATTTCACTGTTCCAAGCATGAAGCCTTGGAAATGCTGATTGGAAAAAAAATGTTCTTTAAAGTTAAGATATTGTGTAATTTCACTAATTTGCTGACTTAACACCATAAAGGTTCAAACATAGTGATTTGTAAAAGAACCCCTAAAAACTTGGAAATAATTATCCAAGTTATTGTGGCCAGAAGGTGTTTACTTCCACATCAACTGCCATTTGAGATACATTTCTGTGATTTTTTTGATTCTTCTAATGTGACAATAATGGTAGCAGCAATATAGAGTAATGTTTCTATAATGATCTGGATGGTAGATCATGAAGAGCAGCCTTTGAAGAAACTGTGTAATTGAACTACATTTGTAGGTAATGTGTGAATGAAATCACATTGAGCACTGGGTGAATCACAATATAAAGACTCCAGTAATTGCTTATTCATTCATTTATTTCTTTATTTATTTTCACCAGCACAAGAACAAGTGTAGCATAAAAAAGTGTTGCATTGAAGGTCACTTATTTAAGTAATTTGCTCTGATGCTGGAGGACACAGCAAGGGTACTGCTAACTAGAAAACTTTTACTTAAAAGCTGTTCTTCATGAGGTTAATATAACTGAAAATTTAATACTGAAATTTAATTTACTGTGTTGTTCAGACTATGATTATTTTTTCTTTCTTTTCTAAGTTGCATGAAAATCTAGTATAAGACAGTAGTTCAAGATATTTATTAAGTCTAGAAAGAGAGTCTCCAGGAAATAAGTTCTTCCTTTTTGTACAAGAGAAGCCATAAATAGTTCACTTGCTTCCCCATAACAAATACATTTCTCAGGAATAACCCAAATCGTTGGTTTCAGAATATAATAAAGCATTCTGTTCTTTTTCACATGGAAAGTTCCCTTTAGGCTGCAGACATTTTATGAACAAATCTTAGGGATTTACTCCTATGGGGGGTTTATAACTAAGAATGATCAAACAGACTCTTATTGTCTCCATTTCTTTCTACTCTTCTGTCTCTGTACTATTCTGCTGTTTAAAGTCATGTTTCCCCGGCGTGTGCCCTTCAGCAGCAGAGCCATAAAAAGATGATGGAAGCCTGTGTGCTACCTAGTGAAGAAGTAATCCTTGGGCATTTTGTATAGTTGAGAGCCCTTTACACCCAGCAAGCCCTGACAATAACAAATTCTTTGCTGTTTTGGGGATCACTCAAAAGAGATTTCTTTTCAGATTTGGGGAGATTTTTCTTGATTTACTATTTCTTTTGTTGATTCAAAAAAGGCTATTCTGTGTTTTGGTTCCAAAGAAGAGTTTTGGATATTTTTATCCTCTACAGAACCTACCAACATTTTAAAGACAAACATTACCATGATACTGGATTGTTATTGTTATTTAGCTGACTAGATTTTGGAACATTTATTAACTTAATCAATATATGGAACAGTAGATCATATCCTTCTTATTTAAAATACAACAAACTTTTGAATTTAAACCATTAGCATGACTTTGAACTACTGTTTAAAACAGCTGTAGAATAGCTGTAATTCAGAAAAGTTGTTATGCAAAGTTTATCTTCTGCAACATGAATTAGACTTTAGTACTTAAACTGGCACTTCTGCTTAGACTTTCGTTGTATTCTTATGGCTTCATATGCCTTCTGATTTCTTTGGCTATCTAAAATTCTAATGCACATAAAAGTTAACAATGCAAATTAAAATTACAAATCTTCCCATATCTAGGAATTTTCCCTTGTTCCTACAGTATTTTTTTAAAAAAAACTTTTAACGTATTTTTCCCACTAGTTACTTTTTAGCACTTGAGTATTCTTTCCTTCTCCAAGGAAAAATCCTGCCCTCTGTGACTCTTGAAGACTCTGAGTACATTTATCTAGTACATCCTAATTTTGTGGACAGAAATGGAGGTAGCTGTAAACTACAGAAAAATCTGTGCTAAGATCAGCTCCATGGAGACTATCTGCAAAATCAGCATGCATGCAGACTAGGACAGCAGTGAGATGTGGTGGTGGATTTGTGATTACTTTCTTTGAGAGAGGGCATAGAGAAGTAACATTCAGAATAGCACATAAGTGTTTGGAAGAGCACATTTTGGAAGTGCATATTTTGCCTGAATGAAGCACTTTGGCTAAAATCAATGGGGTTGTGAGATGTGAAAATCAATGTTGGGTTTTGCATGACATCACTTTTCCCATATGTGAAAACTTGGTAATGCCTTTCCAGGTCTCCCCCCTGCCCCACTCCCTCCTTGTTGATGAAAGAATTCCTATGGAGCAGAGTTTGAAGGGCTAGAAAGCAGAAAAGGGAGCTTGATTTGTCCCAGGCTGGACTTCTCTTGATTCAGGTATCTGGACTGTATTAAGGAGGTCAAATCACTGAGGACAGTTTGGCTGACATCCTCAGACATGGTGTTGATGCCCTACAAATTTTAATATTATAACTTGTTAGAGTTACCCTCTATTTCTCTGATTACCTCTCTCTAAGCTTGCCTATATTTACTACCTGTTGTTTAAAACAGTGCATTGAAAGGTATCAATGCTTTTATCGGCAAACCCATGGAGGAATAACCAGACGGATTGGTACTTCTCCTTCATTAGCAATGACAGGACATGAGGGTACAGCACAAAGCTGCACCAGGGGACGTTCACACTGGACATTAGGGAAAATGTATTTACTGTGAGGGTGGTCAAACACTGGGACAAGATTCCTAGAGAGATGGTAGATGCCCCATGCCTGTCAATGTTCCAATGGCATTTGGATAACAGTCTCATTAATATCCTTTAACTTTTGGTTAGTCCTGAAGTGGTCAGAGAGTTGGACTGGATATTCTTTTTAGGTTCCTTCCCACTGTACTATTTTTCCTGTTCCGTTCTATTCAGGTTTTAGGAGTTAAGTGCTAAGTGAGATATTAGACTCCACAATTCTCAAAAGGTACCTCTCCTGGTGTAGAGTGCTCCTGCCAATTCTGCCAGTCCCAGGAATGTTGCTCAATATTTAACTTACTGCATGGCAATGAGTAATTTTTGCTGCACCTTTAACACAGCACTTATAGCCCCGCCTCTACCTCCATTTGATACTCTGGGAAATACTGTTTTTGTCTTCTCATCTCTTTTCCACGATTAGCTGAAAAAATGGACCTGCTCTAGAAGGTATTTTAGTATAGGGTTTCAGTAAAAAAATTCTGAATTATAAGAACAGTGGGTTAATATTTTTACTAGCCCCTTCCAGATTTGTCCTAACAGACTTGTCCATCAAAGTAAAATAAAATTCAGACAGATGTTTCTCCTTCTAATAATTTCTCTCTCTTCCTCTCTCTCTTGTTCCTTTAAGATATCACTTTTAAGGTGCTCTAGAACACCTTAAAGATTTATATTATCGATCATTATTATTATTATTTTTATCTTCAGAATAACCATTTTGTATTAGGAATGGAAGCTGGATAATATTTTCTCCTGGTTTCTTTTAGACCTCAGATGCAGTAAATCAAACAAATTGGAAAAAAAGTCATTCTTGCCTGATGGAGACAATCTGTTATTCCAGCATAATAAAGAGAGTTCAAGCGCAGTGTCATTTAGTGTCTGACCTAGAGAAAATACTAATAAACCCAGGAGCTTTTCTGTATGCACAGATAGTTTTGATATTTTAGCTCTATAATTAGGAGCAGTGAAAATACACAGCATTAATTATACTTAACAGGGAAAGGGCACGGAGCTGAAGTGCTGCTTCCTCTTATCCATGTGAACACAGGTAGACGTGGTCCTTCTGAATGATAAAGAAGCTTCTTCTGTTTCCTTCTTACAGTCTATATCATTACCTGTAGAATTTTTTGAAAGCATACATGCATACTTAGTTAAACGTGTAAATCTATTCACAATGGAGAAGCATCAGTGGCTTATTACTAGCAATTTTTTCCCTAGTACTTTTAATCTTGTGTTTGAGATTCCTTCATGATAGCACTGGATTCTTGCTGACATTTTGAAATTGTACATTTCTGTGGTTCATTTGGGAAAACAGTGGTCTGTTTAGACTGTCTTACCCTCTTCAGTATGTCAGCCTGCTGTTATGGGAGTAGAGTTAAACATAGGCAAATTTTGCTGCCTGGCAAACTAATTCTTTTCTAGTATCTGCTATAAGAGGCAAAAAAAGTAGCCAGTATTTAAAAATAAATTAAAATGATCTATTTCTATAATAAAAGTGCTTCCTAAACAGGACTAAATAATAAAGATTTGAGTGACATTTAATGTAACGCCACTAGTATATCCTAACATACCCAGTCATTTGTATGAAGAAACCCCCCCCCACACACACAAAAAAAAACCCTTCAAATTACAGCAATTTACATCTTAGAAATATCTGCAGGGGTATACTAGAAATGGGGAGGGATAAGAAGAGTATTCAGAAAATAAAATGACACGTGAATGCTTCTACTCTTTGTATTGTTATATTGAATGAGTGAGAGTTGCATTTTACTTGATTAACTTATACTTGTGTGAATGAGAGCCAAGTGTCTACTTAGAATTGTTTCTACTACATTTTAAGTCTGTAGTATCTCTGGCATATGTGAAACAGCAAGGCAATTTGGAATGTCAATAAAATGGTGTTTTATTTGAGTAGGTGATAGCTGTCCAAAAAAAAAAAAAAAGAAAAAATTATAATTGGGACACACACACAAAAAAAACCCAAACCACACAAACAACACGACCACCACATATTAGCACTGAAACAGGAACATTTAAGTACATCATAAGTCTAAATCTTAAATAGATACAAACTGAAGTATGCCCTTATCAAATCTGAAGCAGGTGATAGAGATTGAATGGCATATTTTGGTTGTTTACAGAGGCTTAAGACGATCTATTAATGTCAGTAGAAGTTCTGACACTGGCTTCCCTGAGGCCAGGATTTCAGCTTAGATATATTTGCTGCGAAATGGAGATCATAAATTAGAAGTAAGGAAAGCTACAATATACCTGCATTTAGAAGGGCAGATTATTCTTTACATATATTTTCCACTCTTGCAAGTCACATCAGCAGGACTGAAAGGTCTCTCCCTCATCAACCTATACCTTGGGAGGATGTTCTGAGAAATTCATTGTATCAAAAGAGGCAAAAATAGAGTTCATTCTCTGAGAGCTGTATATAGGCACCTATATTTACTCATGACGACTAATATTAATGATTGATATCTCTGTATTTATGCATGCTACTTCAACAATACAAACAACAACAACAAAAAAACACATTTTACTCATTAGCAACTAATAATAAAAATACTCTATTGCTGTTCCTGACAATCAGCTTGTATTTCCCCTTTAGGTTTGGGTTCAGTGAGAACAGCAAACCAAACTGTTATTACACAGCTACCTTAGTAGATCTCAAAATGCTTTAAAGAAGAGACTGATAATATTTTCCAGATGGGAGAGCTGAGGCACAATCCAGTGAAATGACTTCCAAAGTGCATTCAGCTGGCAAATAGCAAAGTTGGAAATAGAGGTTTGTGGTGTACAGCATCTGAATCTGACAGTTATTCCAAGCTCTTTCTAACATAATGTTTATTTCTGTTTGGTCCTTTTTATAAGTGTTGACAAAATCTTAACTTTGCAAGTTCTATGAGAATATGGATTTCTCTACTTCTTATTTTCCAGAGAGGATTTGATCTTGAAAAGCATTTAGGTGCTTAATTCCCAGAAAATTGACTAAGAGATTTAACCAAGCTTCCACAATAAGATTATATCCAAGCCAACCATTGAATCTAGGTTTCCTGAGTCCTGTACCATGCCCTGGGGCCAAAGAGAGATGCAGCATGTTGTGACATTATATCTTCACTATACAACAGAATGAAAGAAAGAATCAGAATACTGTTAGTTCATGCCTAACTAGAATTCATGCAGCTGACATTTATCATTGGTAAGTCAAAACAACCTGTGTTCACAATTAAAAAGCCCTTTTGTGAAATGTATGCAAAGGCTTCTCAGGCTGCTCTTTTAGACTCCTTGTTCTGAACTAGCCTTCAAGATCCTATGTGACTGCAGAGTATAGGAATAATGTTAACCTTTACATCACATTTAGTGAGGTGTTGTTTAAAGATTAATGTAATATCACTGTTTAGCTTTTACTGAATTATTAAATGAACAGTTCCTCCTAAATCCATTTAGGCTTCAGAAGACAGGTTTCTATTTCAATTTTTTTTTTAATCTTTTTTATTTTTTTATTTTTTTGTCTCAAGCTAAGGGGCCACAAAAGAACAAAATTCCATAGTCTTAAACAACACAAAGTTTAGTTTTGCTTGTTTTAGTTTTTAAAACAAACAAACAAAAAAACCCCACAAAGTTTAGTTTTGCTTTGTTTTGTTTTAATTTTTATTTATTTTTCTAGGTGTCAGGAACTGACTCAACTCTATCATATTTTTACAATACTTTCTGTCCAATATCTTTGCAAACTTACGACCCTCTAACTCTATTGTGGGAGATGAATCCTGCTTCAAACCTCATAAACATCCATAAGGTCTCAAAATAATGACAACCTTGCATTTTGTTCTCTCTAAGCTTCTGAAGAGTTTCTTAAGCAAGCTCAAGATTATTATTATTATTATCTTATTATTATTATTTTTATTTTTATTTTTTTTTAAACAGGTTGCCTCCACTTACTCTTTCTGAGGCAACCCAGAGTGTGCTGGAAAACTTATAATCAAATAAAACATTGTGTCATGCATGCTTACCACTTCACAGAGTTTTCAGATAATAAAGCCAGCAAACTGAAGCACATCATGCTAAATTACGCTTATTTAAAATCAAATGTTTCTCCATTCAAAGTCATAGATACAATATTGAAAGCTCAAACTTAAAATTTAATACAGTATTATCTATTAGTGAAGTTATTCAAAGTGTTGCTTTCTTTCACCACCTCAGGGGGCTCTTACATTTAAAAGCAATCAGTGCTTAGTATTCACTCCTACTTATAATTTATTTTCCATCCTTATATCACCTTTTCTTCTATGATAATGATGCTTTGAAATGCTTGACCATGTCACCAGCTGTGCAGTCTGGAATACTTTTTAAAATTTGATTAACACTATTTAATTCAATAGATTTATTGAGCAATTATAGTCTGTATTCTGGAAATACCGAAATGTTTCATTTTTAAATTCTTTATTGTTACTTCTCTGGAGGTATTTTTACTATATTGTATTGAATCAGGTTGAAAACTGCCACTGTTACTCCCATCATGTAATATTTGTTCATAGAAATTATTTCACTGAAGAATGAAGTACCAGAATGAGACTTCACCCAGTGCAAGAATATTAGGAGCTGGTGTGAATTCCTTCTTATGCCAAAGCTTTGCTTGGTGCTGGAAAGAAAAGGCAGTCTGATCCCAGGCCTTATCTACCAGACATGTTTCTTGCCTTGAAAGTCAGGGTACTGCTGGATAGGGCCTCAGGGAATTTCTGCTCACAGTAATGTGAAAGGGATTGAGCCTCCTACTATCTCTATTTCTGAAAAGCAAACAAGGGGCTGTTGGCTTCTTCTATGCTTGAGCAAGACCTGCAAAAGCCAATCAGACTTTTCACCACTGATTCTTTTAATAAAAGGAAAAAGAAAGACAGGAATACATATATTTGTAAGAATGCATGTATGAATACTAAGTTAAGAGGTGAACTGCATAGAGTAGAAAGTTCTGCAATAATGAAGTGAAACTTCTGTGTTTGATTGATACATCTTTAAGGATACTGTTTGGCTGCATGTGCCAGAGAGGTCTGAACAGGGGATTAAAATATCTGCTGTCTTCACTGCTTCCTCTTGGATCAAATGTAGGTGTGAGTACATATTCAGAGTGGACATATCAGACTAGCTGCATAAACTGCTTGCACAGACTACCAAGAACTCATTTTGTCATACTCAAGATGCAATTAACAATCCAAACTCAAGCTATTGTACTATATAATATTGTAAAAGAAATGCAAAGGAGTGACTAAGCTTATAAGCATGTGACTCGGGGTGATCCATTTCATAAATCCTTCTAAAAAGCTTTTGAAAAGATTGTTTACCAATAACTTTTAAAGATAATAAAACTATCAAGAAATAATAAGGTTTGGTTTCTCTCAGACTTATGACTGGTAAGAAACAGAGACAAGAATTAAAAGGTCATTTTTCACAGTGTAGAGATTTTGCCAATCAAATGCCACAAAGATCTGGGTTAGGGTCTGCATCACACAATAATCTTGATATTGTAGGTAAGGTTACATAGTTTCTGGATGACAATAATTACACAGGATAATTTTCACTCCTGATAGTATGAGGAGTTGCAAAACAGTCTCAAAAAGCTCAGCAGAGTGAATGAGAAATGCAGATGAAATTTAAAGATGGCAAATGCCCAGGGTACTAGGTGGAAGAGGTGAACAATCAGGAGCAAGATCGTGGATTCACCGTGGGTGGCTGTCCAAGCACATTGAATTAGTTTACAGCAGCAGACCAAGAAGATGAATTATTTGGAAAGAACAGAATGCAAAACAGAAGATACCAGTATGATACTGTGAATTCACAGTGCTTCATAACTTGAAAGTTGAATGCATTTTGCGGCATCCTTTCTGAAAGAGGCCTTAGAACTAGGCGAGGTACAGAGAATTTTAAGGATGGTCAGAAATATGGCAAAACATCCACAAAAGGTAAATAGGACTGACTATGACAGCATTCAAAGGGAATGAAGGAGCGTGATACAGCATTATATAATGTTGTGTTATGCAAAGAAAATCAGTAGGGAACTGTTAATTTATCATTGCTTGTAACACAGGAACTTGGAGTGGGCACAAAGAGCAGAAGGTTTCAAAGGGAAGCAGCATGTTTTCACACAATGCCGAAGTGAATGTCCTCTCTTAAGTAATTTCCCCATTTATAGAGGTAGAAGATGTAAAAGGGAATAAATACACATGCTAGCAGGGAGGATGAATCAAAAAGTACCTAAAATGTGATTGCCATAATTTGGGGCAAATGTGGAAATATAGGAGAAAAATCCTAGTACTTCTCCTGCTTCCAATACTATTTTCCAAAAATCTCTGTTATTATTCACTTCAGAGGTTTGGATATAAGTTTGTTTGTTTTGGTGTGGGCACTCAGACTGATGTTTTTTATGTAAACTAGTCACTGACATTCTCAAAATCAAATCTCTTTGCTGGAAGTTCCACGTTGTAAAAAGTGTGTAAATATTTATGGGGTTTAAACATACACTATTTTTTTTCTTAAATGTAAACATTTTTTGATCTCAGGGCTAAGCAATGGGTTCTGTTACATATTGTATTGCCCAGAGGATAAGTATTTACTGGGGGACAAGTATGATCCTAACACAGCTCCTCTAGCTTGCCTTCAGCTATCCTCACTGTGGAAGGACATTTCCTTGAAGTGGTTCAGTCTTGCTGTATCCTTGAAAATGTCCTTTCAAAAAAATAAAAATAAACTTACCCATGGTCCTGGGCAAGTTATTAATGCATCTATCGAGAAATATCACATATCTGACTTTTTCTACTTCATATGTCAGGCTTTTAAGTGCAGTATATTTCCTATTTCACTTTGCATTTTAGTTAATTTTTCACTGGCCAAGAGAGGGATGGAGGCCTCCATCAGTCTTAATCCTTACTTAAGAATTCAAACTTAAATACTTACAAGACAAGGATGGATAGCCATGGATGGGATGTCCTGATCTCTAGCTCATCTCCACAGATGTGTCAGGTAAATTACAAGTTATTGGAGGTTTTCAGCATGGTGACCTTTTGGATTTAAGTGTGTGAATGGTAAGCTCTGAGTACATACAGAGAAACTATCATTGGATTTTCACTACTAAGTGTATGTTAACTTAGCTTAAGGGTAAACCACAGCTCTTACGGGATAAATCAAAGTGTTGTAGACTACTGCAGAAGAACTCTTAGGAAGCAGTCATAGAGAGTTAATTTCTGAAAACATCTGAGTTCTCATTCTGAGCAAACTTATCCAGTCTATACTTACAACATCCTGTTATGAATGTATTGCTAAATGAATGTGTATTCTGGGCTACATGGAGAGGAATTCTTTTGACAGAAGAAAAAACCTGTCAATCCATTTCTGTACCTGCATCTAAGAAATATGTATGTGTAAGCACTCTCTGATTCAAATCAGTTAAAAAACTTACTAAAAATACTTACATAAGCAACGAACTTAAATAAGATATTTTCAAAAAGTTGTATAATAGCTGATGTCATAGTGAAGGTGCGATGCAGGGAATTAATCTAACTCTGAATGTCTGAATGTCTGTGTGATACTTTTCACAGCATCTATAAATTATTTGAAAGGCAGCTGGCAACTTTGAAGGACTATAGAACCACAGGAATGTGGGAGAGAATAAAAAGGAATATATAGAATAAAAACGGCAAAGATAACTTCATATGAATGTGACATATTTAAAGGATGCTTTGCAAACTGTTTAAAAACATTTTTATTTTAATTTTTGTCCTCTTTTGTCCCATGGAAATTGTAAACCATACAGAACTTTAGAGACTTACTGCTGCCAAAGTTTATCTTTTTGACATTAATTATGTTCCTTAGCTGAAGAACTAAAAGGTATCAAGTTTTCTCTGGAATGGAATGCATGGAATGCATTTGAATTTTTACTTCTTCTGATGTGATTTGGAGATACCATTATGATGCTAAACTGTTGAAATAAGGCTGGGAAGTAAATTAAATGGAATGGGGCTGTAATTCCTGACAGTATTAAGATAGCATAATCATACTAGAGGAGAATTTAAACTTAACAAGTCTGTGTTACAAAAATGCATTTACAATACTTAGCATAATCTAACTTCTGTGATCAAAATACAAGTAATGTTTTGCAACAGATTAATGTTGTTTAAGGATGATCTTTGTAGCATTCAAGATTGGAATCATAATAAGACTACCTTACTTCAAAAAATACTTTATAAGAAATTTGATTTCAAGAGAAGATAATCTTATTTATTTATAAATAATAAGGATTTGGGAAGGAGGGAAATATACTTGGACCACACCTGCAAAATCAATGGTAAGAATTATATATGTGGTCTATTAGACCATGTTTAATAATAATAAACATTTCCACACTTTTAATTTCATGTAAAAATTAATGAGGTGTTATAAGACAGTAGAAAAATCCATTTTATTTTTATGCCAATTATGTGTTGCTATATAAAAAAGATAACAACAACAACAACAAAGAAAAACCACAACAAAACAGCAACAATAACAAAACAAAAACCAGAGAGGTACACAAGGAAGCATGTGAATTAATCTGCTCTGTGAAGCACACTTCCTAGAGGAGAAGTGACCTTGCTTGCTGAGCAGTTGTATAGTTAGCTGGTGCTGCAGTACTGTTATTGTTTGTCCTATTCCAGAAATCAGTCTATTGGGCTGTGTTATACATTACAATCAGTGAGATTTCAAGGTCTGAATTTGTACATAATTTTGAGATGTAAATCATCTGTGAGCAAACATATCTAGTGCCCCAAACTAACACAGAATCTGCTAGTTTTCTAGTTTGGTAATATTAATGTGCTTTTATAGCTCATTGATCATTTCTGTTCCTTTTCTGAAAAGTTAAACCTGATTTTTCTTTCAGATTCATCTGAATGTAATCTTGACACTTACTTGGCTGACTCTTTTGTTGGTTTCTTTGCTGATTAGTTGTTAATTTGATGTGCTTCTTTCTACTGTTTGCAGAATCTACTTATTTTTTTAATTTCTCTAATGCTGCTGTTAGTTTAACATCCCCTGGGGAAGTTGATCTAATTGGCGTTACCATGTTTTATGAAGTATGGTCCTGCTCTGCCATCAAGGTCTTACAGTGATGACTATCTAAGTGACTAGGGTTTTATTATGAAATAGAAGTGTGGAGATATTTTTTCCCTTACAGAATTATGAATAAAGAATGGAATGGAATATTAAAAGAACAGTCGGGGGAAAACTTTCACTCATGAAGTTCTGGCTAGATTAGATCAAATCGCTTAGAAATACATTACTTTGTGATTCAAGGACTTCAACCACAGTAATATCATTTATCTGTTTCAATGTTTTGGTGTAAGAAATATGCTAGATTCATTAAAAATTTCCAGTAATACTTACTTTACATAAGAAAATGCCTTTCATCTGTTCAGCGATTCTTAAATTACTGAGTGAAAGACATCTGCCTATATTGTTATTAGATTCTTTTGGAACTATGAATTTGTATACCATAATCAGTTTTTAATCATGTGTTTATAAGTGGAAAAAATGTTTCAATCAGTCTTAGAAGATTTTTCATATTAAGCTTTTATTACAACTGTAAAAGTATTAGTGATCTGCTAAAATATAGACTGACTGCAAATTAGAGAAACCAGTACAAAACCGATAGGCAAGTGAATCAGAACTCCCTATAAACAGTGCACCAAACCTGATTCTGTCTTTAGAGATGGCATAAATTTGTATTTTCTCTTTCAAAATAACATTTTGACATTTATCTTGTTCACGTTATGCCTAAAAGTATATTTGAGTCTGCAGAATTTCTGGAAAGGGTTGTGCTATTCTTGTTCTGAACATACAGTTCCTTTGAGGGGAAGACCTGCGTAGATATTGTACAATGGCCATGGAAAAAAGAGCATTTTAAACAGTTTAAAAGTAGATCAAATGCTGCTGTCTGTTCTTATTTTCCCAGTGATTGATTGTCCACCCACACCTCCTTTGCAATTTCTGAAGAAGTTGACATTGTTCATACACAAAGCATTCATGTTTTAAGCTACAGGCTGCACTGACAACTTAACAGTGCCCACAACACCAGATCTTATTCTTACATCTAAAGCCACTTGTTAGATTCCAGATGGAATGCTGTTGTTAAAGTATGTTTTTGCTACAATTCTGTTTTGTATTTGTGCCATTACTGCAACTACTTTTTATAAAGTACCTATCACTTGTTGACCAGCAGACTCTTATCCTCTCTCCCATGTTGTTTTTTTTTCCCTCCACCTCCCAACAAGAAAACATATCAAACATAGTACTTGGTCTTCTTGCCATCACTGGGATATGAGGAGAATAGCTAACTCTGAATTCATATAATAACAAGCAGCATCTAGTTGACAGCTTTGCCATTGTTGTCTAATGACAATGAGACTATGGAACCAAAATACACTTAAGACTAAACAGATTATATTTAGGACGTAATTTGTAGGCTTTAATGAAATGTGATAATGGTAATCAGGTTAAGAGAAGACTGAAGTGGCCATAAGAGCTGTAGCAAGTTAGAAACTTTGAACTGCCCTGGGCAAAGTCACTCATAGTTGCAATATTACCACTGTGCTTACAGCACAGTTGTTGCCTTTAAGGCCCTGCCATTAAATTTTGATTCCACATGGTCCTTCATCTCATTGTCTTTCTCTTGCAGCAGATTGCAAGGTCAATTTCATAGCTGTCTTTCTAATATCCAGTAGATACTGTGTGGCGACTACTGTGGCAAGTCTTAACACTTAGCGTATATCATTCTAGCTGTTCAACATATCTTACAGGGGTTGAGGTTCTCTCTTGAGGTTCTGACAAAACATTTCTAGTTTAGATATGATATGACACATATTGTCATATCTCTGCTGGTCTGGAATAGCCTCCCCCTTGATAAAATGTTTAACTGAAGACCTGTTTATCTGTGGCTGCTACCCCATTACTGTTTCCCTAAAACCCTGCAAAGCAAAGGTATTACTTTGAAAACTAACATTTCCTGTTTTTAATAGACTCATATTTATTTGACATCTGTCATCTACACACTCTGACATTGGTAACTTCAATAGGCATGTCTACATGGTCACACGTCAACATTTAGCTAACTCCCAGTCTGCAGGGCATAAGCTAGTTCATGCTGAATTAGCATGCCCTATATCCATGCTATTGTCTTCTTGAGAGACAATGCTTATCTGTACCAGAACAGATATTTTGCCCAGCTCTCCATGAGATGGTGACATCTCTTCCTCTGACTGGGAATGGTCAGTGTCAGAAGCCCTAGCATGGCAAAAGCAATTCTGAAACAACTGCCTTCTATGTAAATAACTCATAACAAAGCATAAGAAGAAACTGAAAAATGACCAAATAACATCTATATAACTGGTTTTAGTATCCATATATGTAGGCATGTCCTTGGTACATTGAATAATTGCATGGTTACTATCTAAATAGTAAAACACATTTTCAACAGTAAAAAAATACTTTAAATTGAATACTGATTTATTTTAGCCAGGTAAGTACTCTAATAGTCACATACAGACAGAACCTGTTGAGTAGCCAACATTTAGCAAATGGACCGGCTTGGACCTACAGTAGCAAATGGCAGCTACTCAGGCAGTTGAAAGCCCAATGCACGCATGTCTTTGCACAAATGTATTAACATTGTACATCAGCAGTTCATCTGTGCTCCTTTTTTCTGATTGGGTGAAAGTAAGGGCAACCCTTTAACATGCCCTTAGAAGCCAAGCAGTTTCTGTGAAACACCAGAGAGCTGCATGCTGCGCTGCATCCTTATGCTGGGGACAGAGCAAAACAGTCTGTGTGATCTACATAAATACTGGCTACAATAGGAGATTTTTGCTCTTTTAAAGAGCAGAATTCAGAACACTGAATAAAAAACAGCAGAAAGAAAGGCACAGTCAAAAATCTAAGGAAAATAATAAAAAGAAAGAAAATAAAGCTTCAGGATGGTCTCTCTCTCTCTCCCCTTTTTTTTTATTATTTTATTTTTTTAAGAGCATTTCATTAAGGGAACTGAATTGTAGTGGAGTGTTTACGTGAAAGAGGACAAGACCTCATTGGAGCCAATATAATTTGCTAAAATTGCAGATCTTGCCTAATCACAACAGGTTTGACTGGAGACCAAATCACAGTTCAGAAAGAAATGACAAGGGCAAAATGAGGACCAAAGAGAAAAAGCTGAAGGACATAAGCAGCCTGCCAAGGTGCACTGGGCAGAGCACACAGAAGCTGCTCTGATGCTGTCTGATTGTACTGGATTGCATATTTAAAGGTCAATCAAATCAGTGTTCTCTCTATTGTTGGTTAAATGTTAAGATCTTTAATATTATGAAAATATTTCTGCTGATGTAATTTCACTCTGTTGCAACCTCTTCACCTAAAGACTGTTTGAATCTATGTATAAACTACAAGCAGATTTTGACTAGGTGTTGCCAAAGTCCTGGAAGTAAGAAGTTGCTGGAGTTCCTGTAGGAAATTCTATATTTCTCACCACTCTCTCGTGCTTTCAGTGAGTAGCTATGGTATGTGCTTGCAGTTCTTTGCCTTGACTGCAATACAAAATACTCCCCCCCCACACCCCCCATGGATGGCTGGAGCTGGCATTTATGTAGTGGATCCCTCTACAAAAAGAAATATCCAGCTGTAACTGAAAAAACACTAACTAACTCAACACAGGTAGCTTCTGTAAGAAGTGATGATGGCTGGACAGTTACATATGTCTGCAGAATCTAAATGAAAAACTTCAGGCTCTAACAACTTCATACTTTCTGTTGGAAATGCTTTTTAAATGCTTACCACATTTTACAGCACCACCAAAGTGCTCCCCGGACAGATTGCATTCAGGTTCCAAATGGACGTGCTTACAGAGTCAGCTGAATTCTTAGTACCACAGATCTCTTGAGACAGTCTCTAGAACCATGGGATAAACTGGACCCATGGGCAAGAATATTAGGCTCCTGGCTTTTTTTTTTTTTTTTTTTTTTTTCTTCAATGCAGACTAAGAGCATACTCAGACTTGTTATTTTCTGATAAATGTGTATGAACCAGCCTGGCCAGCTGGGAATTTTTCCTGCTCTTGTGCAGAAACTTTTTCCACATAGTTACTCATGTGGAAAAGTTAAATATTGATTTGATACATATCTTTGTTATTAAATATTTTCCTGCTTAACTTTATTAGCTCAGCAGTTCATCAATTCTCAGCTGACTATAAACCTTTACAGATATCTCTGCAAGACTATGCTTTAGCAGTCAGTGAAGTTCACATTTGCCATCTGAACTATTTGCATCTCTCAGAGAGAAGGAATGTAAAGTTTGGTGGGGACTCATGCCTTGTTAATTAAACATGTTAATTATTTTGTACTTTGCTTATGTATCATGTGCTATTTAAGGGGGTAAATTAGTAATTTGAAATACAAACAGAACATGGAAAAGCACAGTTATTTTGTTTAAAATTTTTGGAAAAAAGATGCATCTGTGACCTGTAATAATAAAAAATCTGAAATGATTTAAATCAACCTTAAAATGAAAAGTCTCAAAGAAGTTTGCAATATAGTACAAAAATAATCACAGAAAAGTCAGAAAGATATACTTTTTTTTTTTTTTTTTTATACTAGACTAAAACCAGAATGAATTACTGCGGATGAAAGAGAAATTAAGGTCAGGAGAATTAAGGGCAGCTGGAATAAGTCTGAATTTATGGGCAGCAAGGAGGGCACACAGCAAGCTCACTACCCTCAGCTTTGGGAGAGCAGAAGTTAGGGGATGTGATCACTTCCCTGGGAAGCTTCTTCCAATGTCTGACCACCCTCTCAATAAATAAGTTTTTCCTAATATCCAATCTAAACTTCTCCTGATGCGACCTGAAGTCATTGCTTCATTACTGTCATATCCTTGATCACCAGAGAGAAGAGATCACCACCTACCTCCCTGCTTGGCCTCAAGTTGGGGGTTATATTGGACCAAGGAAGTTGAATTCTTGGCTAGTACTGAATATCACTTTGTGATCAAATGACATTATTTATAGCATAAATTGGAGGATTTATTTTTTTTTAAGATTTTTTTTTTCCTGTTAACCTTACAGTCTTACAGTAAGTGAATAGTTTTTATCATCTTCAAAATTAGGAACCATATCCAAAATTTTGTGTCATCTCTGAATATGAGACCATTCATAACAATACCTCTAGCTGTCCAAAATGTAGTATCAGGATGTTAACTACAGAAGCAGTAAATAAATAGTTTAATCTGGTAAAGAGATATTATTATAAAAATATCTTTATATTATTTATACATTTTGTTTATAAAATCCAGTTTAGATCAAGATTTTCATTGTTAAAAATGCTAAAATATAATTCATAACAATAATCATAGAAAGATCATGTAACTCAGTTCTTGAAATCAGATTTGTCCATTGCAGGTTAATAATAAATAAGGTTACTGACCTTCAGATTATACATAATCTTCAGGTCATCTTTCCAGTAAATGTACTTTGTTTCCAGCAGTCTGTAACATGGGAAATACAAGTCTTTTGAGTAATGATGGATCATATCTCTCAGGAAACTTTCTTTTTGGTTACTCTCTGTGAGCATCAATGAGAGGCTGAATATTAACAAAAGAGCCTCTTGGAGAGAAAAAAAAAAAAAAAAAAAGTTTTTGTTTTTATAATCCTCTACTGATTTGGATTTTTTAGGAGAAGAAAGAGAAATCTCATATTTATTCTCTAAGGCTGTTATGTGGTCCAGAAATTTAGAATCTGTCTTTCCAATGTATTTAGATAGATCTCTATATGTACAGAGAGATCATTTATTGTAGTGGTGTATCTATTCATAGATCCTTCATTGTGATGACTACATTTGCTACATAGTGAAGCCGAGAGGCCCTTTCAGGAAAATTCCTCTTTCACAAATTTTGTAAGGCTAAAAGACCATTTGCTGAGTTTTTGATGATTATCTCTGAAATGTCTACTGTTTGCCAAAAATCTGATACCATGTCATCATACACAATAGCCCGATGTGTGTTACTGCCTAGTTGCCTTGTAAGCCTTGCTTACACATTTTAAGAGACTTTTTAATATTCACTGATGTCAGCAGGAAATACAAATGTAGACAACCTGGCAGAATCGAATTGTTACTCAACAGAGCAAGATCAGTGTTATGGATATATTCTGCAGAGTATTTTGCAGAGCTTTCAGCTCCCCTCTGGATTAAAGTCTGTAAAATGTTCAACAACTGAGATGCTTAGATAATCCACAAATATGATTATATCAGTATAATCAGTGCTTTTTAAATAATAATAAAAAGTTAAATTTGAAATTGTGATACTCTGTATTTTTTATTTTTTTTTCCTCTTTCCTACAATGGTTCCAGGTAATTTACCAAAATAGAATTGCCAAACAAAAACTAGTATTATTTTGGTTCTGAGTGACGATTAATTGTACAGAAGAGCAAGGAAAGTGTAGAAATAAATTAGAATTGGTCTTGGAAAAAAGTATGGATAATGGGCCACCTAATACAATATAGAAAAAATATTCTCTACCATGCAAACATTTATTTGTGAAATGTTGAATGAATAAATGAATGAATGAATACAATGATTACTTTTTTTTTTTTTTTTTTTTTTTTTTTTCTGGGGGGGTGGGGTATAACAGTACACTAACACAAGCCTGTATATGTAACCTTGGGAAGTTCTCGGAGAAAGTTACTGGTGCTATCGTAGTGGTGAAATGCAAAAAAAATACCCTCAACTGTCACTGTAGCATTCATACCCAGCAAATTCTCCAAGACATTTTTGATACCTTTGGTTATTGACATGTAGGAGATTCTGAGGTGTTTGTGTTTAAACTCTTGATTTGCAGAGCTGCAAACTTTTCCTGGTAATCTGTAAGAAACAAAAATTTGAATGACATGTTTTCTGAACAGCACATTGTGTAGTTTAGCATTTATTTGGGAAAGAATAATTTACAAATCAACAGCGATGGAAAAAATATTAGTTATGGAACATTTTGTTTATAAAAGAAGTCATGGAATCATGATCCAAATCTGATTTGTAGTTGCCATAAGTAATAATAATTTAATCAAAATAAATGTTGCTGCAGTGCTTTGGAAACTGCAAATGATATTAGTTAATAAGGACATGATGATGTCTGTTGCATAGCCAAGGTCATGTTAATGCAGAAAGGTAAACAGCTCCTGCTTTAATTAGATAGTAATTGAAATAGACAAGAAACACAGGTGAAAAACAAAAACAAACAAACAAACAAACAAACAAAAACAACAAAAAAAAACACAATAAAAACATGTATTTTTATTTTTGTATTTTTATTTTTTTAATGACTAAGTAGGGTAGAAGGAACAACCTTAATTCGGTTAATGCTTCAACATATATGTTTCTTATGTGAAAAGTTTTGTCTCACTGAAGTCTGGGTTTTTAGGCCTTATTTTTTGCATTTGAAGTCTGCTATTAAGTTTCAGACCCTAAAGGGGAATAAATTCATTCATTTCCTAACCTAGTTACAAGGCTGGAAACAGTGTTTAAATAGGAATTTTAAAATAAATTTTTGTTATCTGTGTACTTCCTTATATGTAAAATCCATAAAGTGGGGCATCTAATACTCAGAAAATACATACAATATAAAATTGGAGATATCTTTTGAGAAAAATGTATACAGACCTTCTGATAGTGTAGAGATAACTGCATTAAGAGACACTTTTGGAGCTGTGTTAGAAAAATGCTGAGTGTCTCTTATTAAAGGCCAGTCCCCACTAAAATAATACAAGGCCTAATCTTTTCAGAAAGATAATCCTAATGACATGCACCTTTTCATGATTACACAATTAAACAATAATAATAAGTGAAGCAGCTGACTGTATGTATGTATGTATATGCATGTATGCCTATATGTTTCTGAATACCAAGGAAAAAAATAAAAGTTTGTTTTCTGACCCACCTTATCACAGAGATATTTCTTACATCATGGAGACACATTTTGTTCCCCTGTACTATAGAAGTCTCATGCATGAAAAGCATGATATATGTTTTCTTGTTTCTTCTATGATTTATTTTTACATGTAGGGTCATTCAGACTATCATTATGAATACAAATTCTTTTGAGCTCTTTGAAAAGGACAAGAACTGAGGGGTATGCCAAAAGTAATGAATGTCAAGTGTTTCCTGTAGCTAAAATAATTCTTGGTTCCTCTGCAGTTTAGAACAGCAGCTTTGCAGAACTCATCCAGTTCATAAACCTTCTCATGTCCAAAAAGTCATATCCAATCAGGGAAATTTCTTCTAGGTTTTGTACATGTATACATATGTATTATATAATTAAATCATAGATTTGATATTATTTTTCCTGCTTCTAGATTTCTCCAAAATTACTGGATTACTAAATACCAAATATTTTCCATTGAAAGAAAGAAAATACTCACAAAAAGCACTCTTCTATCAGTCTGGACTCCAGCAATCACTCAGTAAAGACTTAAGCAGTCAGATGGCAGAAGTGAGTAAGAATGTATAAATAACAATACATATCAAATAGCAGTATGTGTTTGGCAGAATTCTAGATACACCGATTTGACCTTGGATTGTCTTACATTTTATGCATCAAGTTTATTTGCCAAATATTAAATACCTAATTCTCAAGAAACAGCTGTACTTAGTTCCAAGAGACATCCTGTGATGTTATCAAAAACAGGTACTTTGAATAACCAGTTCCTGATATATTCTCTTGAGCTGCAATGAGATAACTCTCATCTTGTTCACATTAACAATTCTTAGAGTTTATCCAATGCTCCTGATAAGTGTAAAAAACCTTCAGTGAGCACACAGTGAAATATTCCCCTATTTTCACCTAAGAGCAAGTAGATCTTAAAGGTAAGATGGAACACTGTGATACATCCGTAAGAAAGAAGTTATCCCACCTTTCCTTGTTTGTCCTTCCATCCAGAGGACAACATAGAATGGTGATTGTCTCCAGATGTCATGACCTTTTGTCATACTTAAAGGAGCTGACATTATTTCTTTCTTGCATATGATTCACAAAGAAGTAAGTTATTTTATTGGTTAAATAGACAATGATTATTTAAATCTTATGATTTCAATGCAAATATATATTTTGGGTATTTCTTGCAAAGGGAAAGGCAAAACAAAACAACGGAGAGGGCTATGAACTTATAGGCTGCCCTTTCAAATACCATAGAGAGAGAAGGTGAAACTCAGTGAAGCTGAAAGATCAAACCTAAGAAGTGAAAGAACAAAATTAGAGAGAGCTCATAGTGGATCCTGGATCCAACTGAACTGAAAAGAAATTTAAATAAATTTGGGGTTTATATAAACAAAATTAGTTCAATGCTGACAGTTAAAAGCAAGCATTCCATATCAAAAAGCATCATGGATATATGGTAGAAAGGAGTCATGGTACATTTTACCAGAAAAATGGACTTGTTGCTCTTAAACATTAAAAAGCCTCTGACTAAGGTAATGGCTAAGAACAATTATTCATAATCTCTTTGAAGCACTTGGATGTGCTTACTGATTTAGCTGAAAACTTATTCTAACCTAACAAAGGATTCTCTTGATTTTCCATTTCTGTTGTTCAGTGGTTTTTAAAAACTTGTCATGCATTCAAATGCATTCCTACGTTGATACTTCCGTTGTCCTATCTTGCCTGGCCTCCTTGGACCTATGTGCTCAAATATGCCCAGCCTTGCACTGAGCTGTATTTTGTTACCTTTCCATGTCTCTATTGTGTTAGGTTCCAGTTACCACAGCTCCAGTTGCTTGAGGAATGTTGCTCCACTGTGTGGTGTTCTGTGTCTGCATGGCCCTACATGCTGATAGGCACTATTTTTTTTATTTTTTTTTAAGTTCTTTAGTGGTATTCAGTATAGCAGTAAAACCTGTGTGTCTTCCTCCTTTGGGTTTGATTGGACTCATATTGGAGTTCCACATTTTGTAACTAAATACAAGATTTAAATTATATATGCATGGGCTTTTTTTTTTTTTTTTTTTAATAAATAAACCTGGGTGACATCACTCATACTTCACATTCTTTGGCAAAATCTCTTTTACAGTTGATATTCTGTGATGCTGTTTTGATGTAGCTTGCTTTTTTATCCTCCTCCTCCTTTTTTAGGGTCATCTCTCCTGTTCTCATGCATAAATGCACACTCCCACAGAAAATCACTCTCACATCAAGAAAGCAGAAAAGTGCTTCTGACTCATCTTGCTTACTGGCCTTATTGCTTATATCAAGTGAAAGAACAGAAGAAGGAAAAGGGGAAGTCTTGAACCTAGTCTAGCAATAATGCAATTTTAGCTGAGAGAGTGGAAGAATGGTCAAATAATAGCTGGAGAAACCCCTTTGATTGTAGTAAGAGAATAAGAAGCTTTTTTTTTTCTTTCTTTCTTTTTTTTTTTTTTTTTTAAACTGTAAAATAAAATGTTAAACATGAATAAAAAATCAGCCCTGTGTACTGTTCCTGATACTGCAGATGAAATTCATCTGAACTGCAGATGAAATTCTCTCTGAATGTGAGTAGATGATCCCTTGAAAACTTTCTATTTTAACATATTTTCATAAAATACAGTAAGTTGTAGGAAAGCTGTGACAGCTGAGATTCAATTATTTTAGCCTCTGCCCATACTATGAACAGTTAAAAAGTCATATAACCCTGCAATCAAACATAGGCATATAAAGCATGAAGAGCAAATAGTCAAACAAAGCATGGACACAGTCTTTCCCTAACCCAGAAATCTTATTTTTATATTCTATCTTTCCTTCTGAAAAGTAGGAAATTTCCCTTTGATATGGGAATATTTCTGAGAAATTACAGGGTATTCTTGTGTTCATCAGATGCCTTGAGCAAAATAATTTGTAACCACAGTCCTTAGATATGCCTTTATTTTTATTTGTTTCTATTTGTAAGCCACAAACTGCACATATGTTAATTTATTATTTGAGCTTCTAAATAACAGTGATATCAGTGAACCCAAATAGCTTCAGGGTAGCTGACAGTAGAACAGGGTGTCAATCTGTGTGAGTGCATATACATTATCCATTTTTATGTTTGCAGAGATGAAGACTCCTCCTGCCTGAAAGGCAAAGAGATTAACTCTTTGTGCTCTTGTGGATGGGTCTGTATGAGTGTGACTCAGTGAATGGACAGACAGCAATGAATATCAGAGCATGAGATGAAGGCAACTGAGGCCTTCTCTCTGCTCTCCCGCTGAAAGCCTATTGTATTCTTTTCCATCAGAATATCCAGTTCTATTACTTTGATAGCATGAAACTAATGTTTCTGTTTGGGGAGTTTAGACTTGATAGGTGACCAAAAAAAACACACACTTCTGCTCAAGCATTCTATAAATCTACGTGAATTGTGCTGTGAGGCCAATTCCACATTAATGAATGATAGGACTCAGCTAATGTGTTGCCACTCATTTAAGGATGGCTGAATGAGTTTGAAGAAAATGACTTAAGTAAGACATAATTGTCCTATGCTCCACTGAAAACAAAATCAGAAAATCCATTAATAGAATTGTGTTTGTTTGGTGGTGGTGGTTGTTATTGTTTCTTCCATTGTCTTATGGTGATTCTGAAACACTGCATTTCCAAATGATGTTCAAAAATGAAAATTATAAAAGCCACAAAAGGACTTTTGCCATGTCATCTCCAGCTTGAACCTATGCAAGCATTTATAAGAATCTCTTTTAAATTTGTACCCTTCTGACACTTGGAATCTTGAGAATTAAGTATATTTCTGATTGGGTACAACATATTTTAGTAAAAGTGCTGACCAATCTGAATTTGCCCAAGTATCGCAGCTATTATACATCAAAATCTTTAGTCCATAGTGGGTTATATCAAGAGTGTGAGTAAAAAACTGTCTTGTAGCAATGGTTTCTTTCTTATCTAAGCTGATTTGAATAGCTGCTGTGCATGTCACTGACTCATCCCACTTTGCTAAAAGCTCAATTACACTGAGCTCCTCTGGGAACAAATACTTCTACTGTAAATGAAAGAAAGCATAAGTCAGAGAGCATTCATTGAAGTTATAACAGGTCAGAGCATGCTGCTTCCTTCAAATCTCACATTCCAATACTTAAGTATTTTCCTTAACACTACCTGTCTGAGTATTGCTACTGTCACTGTTGTTATGGTTGCCTTAAAATTTTCATGCTGATTCAAAACAGAATCAGCAGAAAACAGAAAATTATTTTGTACATTTTTTTTGTATATTTTGTACAAAATTCCATGTACAACAGTGGACAGCTATGCCCTGTGTGCAACTATTATCCTGTTATATTAAGAAAGGATTCTGGGATCTGTTAAGTAGCAACCTTGATTGGCAGTAAACTGCAAGGAAAGCTTCTTTAGCATTAATATTTTCCATCTTGGAAATTCCGCCTACATAGAAATACTTTATTACAAAAGTTTAGTACTTAAAATGGTTGTAGTTTGTGGGGTTGTTTTTGTTCATGAAAAGACAATAGCCACAGTAATTGTTGCTAAGTAGTAAAATGATATGCAAAAGGCATATAGTCAGCAACAAATATTTTTTTAGGATCCTTCTAAAGTTGGTGCAAGAGTAAATAGATCAAGCTTACATGAGCAGATGCTTAGTTAGATAAGAAACATTAGCAATTGCAATTTTTTTGCCTAAATTATAATGTATTCCAAGTAACTTTTTGAGACTTAACCAACAGTGATATTTTTTTCACCTAAATATAGCAATATTTTCCAGGTAACTACTTAGAACTTGGGAAGTTTTCCACCTTTTATGCAAAAGAAAAGTGGGCCTATCTAGTCTTTGGAGATTTTTGAGGAAAACTGGCAGACTCTGAATATTTTCAGTTTTGCTGCCCCTAAAATCATACCTTTGGGACCAGGATTGATACAATGCTCAGTGAGGCACAGATATGCAGTGACATTTTTCATGCATGCAGTGACTTTTAAGGGATATTCACATTGTCTTAAATTAACACCTGAAGTTAGGGTTGGTACTATTGCTTAGATGCAGTATTTCACTGCCAGTTACATGGAGGGATTTACTTTAAATGCATCCTGGGTGTAGGTATAATGGGAATACTACTGTGAATATTTTATTTTTAATTTTATTTTGTGTGTGTGTGTGAAAAGTAGGAAAAAGAGCTTTACTTTGCTTGTTTTGTTGTTGTTGTTGTTGTTTCCTTCTGTTTGTACCCTGAGTGACCATGTGTAATAGCAGTTCTGATATTCAGCTTTTATTTCCTCTGTGTATCACTTGTTTCATTAAGCATGGGATATGTTCCTCCTAGAAAGATATATCCAGCCTTAGGCAAAACTTGTATGCTTTCTTTTTTTTGCTTTGACACATAGGTCTTATTAGTTATTTAAAACAAAACAAAAAACAAACACAAAAACAAACTAACAACAACAATAAAAAAGCTATGTTCAAAAGCTGAACTTGATGGCTTCCTCAGTGCAATGTTTTTAATCAGTGAACAAACTGATGCTCTATTTTATCTTTTTTTCCACCTTCAAATACTAGCCAGAGGGTGACCTTAGGCATGTAGTTCTATGAGAAGTCTGAATATGTTTCTAGATGTTGCATGTTTTTTTCAATACTGTACATCATAATTAGTAATAATAACTAATAAAAAAATGTTCTCCAAATTCAGTCAGCTGCCTCAGAGTCAACTTTTCTTGAATAAGAACAGGAATGGAATCAGTCTAGATAAGGTATTAATATTTCCTGCTCCTATGTGTATGTGCATTTTCTAAGTATTAAGCATCCTACTAATCATGGATAATTTAATTGCAGACAATTTCGTAGCAGAAATGGTGAAGAGCAGAACGTGAGGGGCCTGTCTTAAAACAGTACTTTGGCTTTTTACAGGTTTCTAGGCATCGAAGAAGTAAAGAGTTTATTGATAAATTATCAGTTTGTTTTCATGGCTTTCATCTGGGACAATGATGGACAGCTTTATCTCTGAGGTGTTGATCTGACTACCACAAAATATTTCCCTTTTGAATTCTGTCTCCTTATCCACAATGCACTAACATTAATGTAAGTAGCTATAGTATCAGAAGTTGTGCTGTGCATACATTTGTGCAATGCATTAATATACGTTGTATATTGATGAGAAATCAAAGTAGCACAGGATTTAATATGAATATTTCTAATTTACAAGTGCAAGGAAAAATAGTTATTTTTGTCTAAAGCTTCAATCATTTGGGACTATTATTATTATTATACTTACTAAGTATTCTAGATTGTCTCTTTTCCCTACTGCAGATAGCTGCAAATGCAGCTTGCTATCATCCTAACAAAAAATTGCAGTGACACTTAGTTCTCAAGTTTAGCAGTGTCAAGATATTTATTTTCTGAACAGCAGAGCTACAAATAAAAGGTCTGCGACATTATTCACCAAGGAAAAACAGAAAAATGAGAGAAATTTACATTTAAATAAAATTTTCTGCACAAGTTGGAGACATTATTAACAAGACAAAGGGATGCATTTGCCAAAGATACTGGAGGCTGTGTTAACATCTGTTATCAGTCCTTGCTTTAGTTAATGAATGTGTAGTATATCACTACCACAGTTAATGCATTAGTGGCAGTTGCTCTCCTCCCATTTTTGATAGACCATATGGTGGGAATGTCCTCTGAAAAAATAAAAAGTGTTTTAAAGGTAATATCTGAAAACAGATATTTTTGTCAATATTTTTTTGGATAATTTTGTAAATAAAATGAAGCTATTAAAAATAGTAACTACCAGTGTTTAGAATCATTGTCTAGCTGTAAATAAATGAAGAAATCACTTATATCAGAAGCTAATGAAGATTACCTTAAATAATTTAGTGTCATTAAGTAGGGAAAGAAACTGATGAATATCTCCAAGGAGCTCAACATTAACTGGTGATTAATTAATGTATAGTGCATGTCTAATGAAATGTAGACTTCCATCTCCCACCTATATCACATTACTAAAGGACATTTCTCCTGTAGCCATGGTTGTCCATTATCTATACGGTTCTCACAGAAAGGAACATCCTTGAGCAAACTGTGTACTTCTACATTTCATTTGTCCCTTTCTCTGTAATTTAAAAGGCATGTACTACACAAAATGCAACCCACCAATTTTGAGAAAGGCAATAGTATTTGTGTGTAAGCAATGCCTAAGTTAATACCCTGTATTTCTACTGTTTCTGAACTTCAGATAATATGCTTGCATGTAAATGATACTGTTATGAGTATAATAGTTTATTTTATTCTTTTTTAAACTGTGGGTTTTATAAACTGAATATATTGGTATCCTTGTAGACACAGTGATAAAGAGACATTTTTGAAAGTTGGAGTGACTGAATTTTTTCATGGTAGACATTTAGGTAATGAAATTAGGAGAAAGAGAGAACAGTTTTATCAACTCCGCAGGAACTGGTGTTTATGTTTCCTTGCATCTGGATTGTACCTCGTTTTGTTGCTGGCCAGATGCATCACCAAAGACCCAGATACAAAACAAAATGCATTTAATCCAAGACATCAGTGTTGGAGTAGCGTGCTTTAGGGATGCATTTTATTTAAAAACTGAGTTAGTTTCTATGTAGCATCTAAAGACCAGACTTCTAATGGTATTAGAACAGTTACTTGAAATGTTTGGATGCACTTAGTAAACAGCAGGGATGTTGTGATGTTTTGTTACATCTGTGTTAATGATACAGCAGCTGCCCCCCCATATGACAGCAACTCTTTTGCAATAACTTCATTTTTGACTTTGTGCAGTCCTCACACATTAAAAAGTCATTTGATGAAGCTCTTTAAAAAGAACAATATTGTTTATAGAAATAACCTATGTAAGGTTTTTTTGTTTATTTTTCTTTAAGCTTTGAGGATTTAATTTAATCTTTAGCTATGAGCAAGTAGGAGATTATCCCATAATTGCCCTGTATCAGTTGAGTAGCTCTGTAAAATCTTTTGATGCAGCTGGACATTGACAAGGTCTGACTATGCTTGTCTCTAATATATGTCAGCATAAAGCCACCTGATGGACTTCTTTCTTCACTATTCATTTTCATAAAAATACAAAAATTAAAATCACATTACACAGAATCACACAGAATTGTCCAGGTTGGAAGAGACCTCAAGATCATTGAGTCCAACCTCTGACCTAACACTAACAAGTCCTCCACTAAACCATATCACTAAGTTCAACATCTAAACATCTTTTAAAGACCTCCAGGGATGGTGACTCCACCACTTCCCTGGGCAGCCCGTTCCAATGCCTCACAACCCTCTCAGTAAAGAAGTTCTTCCTAATATCCAACCTAACACACCCCTGGCACAATTTTAGCCTGTTCCCCCTCATCCTGTCACCAGGCACGTGGGAGAATAGACCAACCCAAACCTCACTACAGCCTCCTTTAAGGTACTTATGAAGAGCGATAAGGTCGCCCCTGAGCCTCCTCTTCTCCAGGCTGAACAAGCCCAGCTCCCTCAGCCGCTCCTCGTAAGACTTGTTCTCCAGACCCCTCATCAGCTTTGTTGCCCTTCTCTGGACTCGCTCGAGCACCTCCATGTCCTTCTTGTGAGGAGCCCAAAACTGAACACAGTACTCGAGGTGCGGCCTCACCAGAGCCGAGTACAGGGGGATAATCACTTCCCTAGACCTGCTTCTTATGCAAGCCAGGATGCCATTGTACTGGACTTACTACCTCTTCCTCAGCTACCGGTCTCCCAAGCTCCAGGGCCTCAAACCTC
Organism: Aythya marila; assembly: GCF_965140915.1. Classification (NCBI taxonomy): domain Eukaryota; kingdom Metazoa; phylum Chordata; class Aves; order Anseriformes; family Anatidae; genus Aythya; species Aythya marila. The sequence goes on along the minus strand of NC_139045.1, from coordinate 19,633,299 downwards.
TTGCATAAGGGCACCTGGGAAGGTGGTGCCAGTAGGGTGGGGCATCGCCTGTGATGTCCAGCAGGGACCTGTCTCCATTCCTCCTCAACTCCTAGGTCCCTTGCCTCTGACCAACAGCAACAGGGCAGGGGGTCCACCCCCATTTCGGGTGTCTCACCCCAGTGCCTCAGGTGCTTCAGGCCGTGCAGGGAGTCGCTCCACAAGTCTATCTCCCACTCACACTCCCTGATATCCCTCAACCTCTCGACCTCCTCCTTGAGTTCTGCCATGAGGCGGACCAGGTCGTCCACCTGCTCGCACCTCACGCACACAGTCTCTTTGCCCCCCGCAGGTGGCAGCAACAGGCTCAGGCACTCCCTGCACCCGGAGACCTGAACTGACGCAGTTTTGAGCGGGCAGTCGGTCTGGGTGTGTACAGACTTCCTGGAGAGCACACTGTGCCTGGTGTACACCATTGCAGCTGAGCTAGAGGTAGACTGCCGTTAAAAGAGGTGTTCGTATGGGTGGGGGGGAACGCTCTGCCTTTCCTGCTCGCCCTGCCTGAGCCAACTGCCGCGCCTCACCCTTCCGATGCACCACGCCCTGTTTACGTCTCGTGGTTGCCGCGCTCTCTAAGGGGCGGCTTTTGAACGGCCGGGGAGGGGGCGCTGCTGGCTACGCTACGCCTCGTTCTCGCCTCGTTCACCTCCCTCGCGAGGGCTGCCGGGTCCTGGCGGCTCCCTCGAGTGGGCTCGGTGCTGGAAAAATTAGCCCTGCCTGTCCGATCCCCCGCTCCGCTGCAGAACGCGTCTGCCCTGGAGCCGATTGCCTCGGCACATTAAAGAAGAAGAAACAGCAGTAAAAGACTCAAGCATTTATCTGACAAATGTCCTGGCATTATATGACTACATATGATCAAAACTCAAGTCAAGCCATCAGTCTCTGCCACATCACTGTTTCAAACTGGTAAATGCAATAATACATGGAAAAGGCACAGATATTTATACAACAAAGGGAAAAGGTGTAATCCTGACCTTACCACATGCAAATTTTATGTATCTGCTCTGGATATGTTAACCTTAGAGCTCACAAAATTTCAGGAAGCCATCCAGCGTAAAACAACATCCTGCCTGTTGAGTCCTAGCTTGTTGCTCTTAACATTCCTATAGCTATTTCTCTATCAGTAATGGCTATTTCTCTATCAGTAAATAAAACTCAAAGCCTTCAGCACAATACAGAAGAAAGGAATATGGATTTTCAACTGCACTGGGAACGGCCAACAGTAACGCTCTCCAAGGTCTCACAGGTTGCTAGCAAAGAAGTGAGGCACATCTGGGTTGGGGCTGGGAAAGCCCTCAGAGGCTAAATACTTCCTAGATGTCTTTAGATGTTTGGAAGTGCCTACTGATTACATTTTTGAGACTATACTTTCTTCACATAAAAAAAAAAAAAAAAGAACCAATGTGGCAACAGCAAAGCATTCCCATTAGCTGGAGGGACAAGAGGTGCAACAGGCAGTGGCAACATTCAGTGGATCAGCACTATCACCAGCACATTTTCCTAGATACTTGAGAATAATAGCCCCATCTACAACTAAGCAGCTCTTTTCAGTCATACATATGGTCTAAAATATGATACAAAATCAGAAGAGTAAACAACACTAAATCAGAAGAGTTAAAACTTAAATTGTTTTCAGAACATTTAATGACATGTTGAGGTTAGGTTATTTTTAAAGCCATGCATAATTTCTCCAGTCCTCATTTAATGAAAAATAGAAATATTACAAAGTGGTAGCAACTACTGTAAATAATTTAGAACCATGACTATGTCAATAGAATCACTTTTCTTTTTCCCTGTCATTGTAATTTGACTTTAAATTGTATTTTAATGGTTATCGCCGTAGGTTAAAATTTTTGCTTTGCTACTTAGAATTTTCTAGTCTGAAGGAAAAAATGATTTCTTGTCTGAGACCTTCTTTAACAACAACAACAAAAAAGTGTGATAATACCTTTCTTTTTCTAATTAAAAAAAAAAATCTATAATAAAAGTCATAACATCCAAACTGTGCCTTGGGGTTTGTCTGGTGGATAATGCAAAAGAAATCCTTTCAATAAAGGATTCGACTAGATATTGACAGTGTAAAAAAGTGTAAGTACTTGCAGCATTAATTTGGACACAAACAAACAAACTAACAAACAAAAAACCTGCTTCCGTTACTTGAAGCTGTGTGTAATTAACCAGTTGTAACTCTGATTTAGGCTGCATGTAAGAGAGGAGAGGACATCTCCTTGGTCAGCAACTCATAATGATTGGCATTGAATTGATGTTGAATGCACTTCAGAATTAGAATTCCTGTGTGTGTGTGTGTGTGTGTGTGGGTGAAACACAGAAGTATAAATAGCTGGATTCTTTGCAGCTTACTTTATCATTTCAGTGATGCACAAGAAAAAGAGGTATGAAGGGTTACATTTTTCTGTTTGTCTGTTTATCTATCTCATTTATGAATTCTCAGCCTGTTTATAAAGATGAGAGATATATCTCTTCCTCATTTTTTCTTCTAGCCTAGCTTAGGGAAGACTGGATATGAAGAGGCATATTGTAATGGTCTGGCAACTCCTTGCTGCAAGCACAGGAACAGAAGGGGCTGCCTCGCAGATGAAATTGAGTTCCCAATGCTGAAGGCTTGTCCTTCTAGACAGTCCCACAAGGTGCACCACTTGCAGATTTGGTCACGGCAGTCCCTGAAGCTGCTCTGCCATGAGTATCTTTGCTTGAACTAGGGAGCTGGGGAGTTCTGCTTTACAGGTGAACAAACCCAAAAACTTAAATCACAGAAGCCTGACATGATTATTTTTCCACCATTACATTTGCACATTTCCACAGATATCAGAAAAATAATTCCTGTTCTACTAATATACACAATGTCCATTTTTTTTCTATGCAGTATCATATAGGTCTGTTTAGCAGTTGTATAACTCTGACCCTTTTTCCAAGTGAATACAGAAGCAAAATGGTGGCAATGCACAAGCAGGTTTTATAAAAGAGGATTCTCCCTGTGTTTTCTGCCTACCTTAATCTTGAACTCCAAATAAATCCTTCATTTTGAATATTAAAATTAAAAATAATAAAAAAAAAGTTTTGCTTTTATATTAACTAAGGGTTATTACTAGGTAGGCTCTGAATGCTCTTGTGCTGCTCAATATTGGAGCAGTCTCAGGGTGCTAGACTTAAGATTTCTCTAATACTTGTTGGATTAGGAAACATTTTGTTCTGGTATCTAACTCAAACACATTTGTCAATCAATATGTCCATCCATCTCTCCAGGCTTATACAGCATGTTTATGCTCATTGTGTTTTAGTTCACGTGTACATGGGCTGTCCTTGCTGTGAAGAAATGTATTTGTTGAGCAGTAACCCCTCTAGCAACATTGCATCACTGAGATTAAATTTTTAGTTTTAGGTATACAAAGACCTATGGCTCATAAGCAAACTTCTTTTTGAGCATGTTTACATTGGGGTGTAAAAACTCTGAGACTCCTCATTGACAGTGAAACATTACTTGTTAGAATTTAATTTGAAGTGTTTCAAAGCAGGTCTTAAGGAAATAGAGCATGTTTATATTAAATGTGTAACACAGTGTATTAGCATTCACAGCATTTGCTAATGTTTAATTCATAAAAGTATCTTCCCCTCATGTTGATATAACTGGTGGAAAAGTGTGGTCCTTACAGGGACCAAAATGAGCCAGCATGGCTAAACAGTAGAGTAAGGGAGGCTATATAAAGTTAAAAAGGAAGCCCGCAAAAAGCTGAAGTTACAGCCAAATGAAGAAAGCAGAAAATATCATTAACCATGGTAGATTAAATATATAACAAGTCAGTGCAAAAAAATTTTTTGGAGGAAACACTTTAAAAAACATAAAATCTTTAATATTAATGCATCAGAAGCAAGAAATCTACAAGAAAATTAGTAGGATCAAAAGAGAAATCTGGAGAAGATAAGCATAATAAAAAATTCGGTGAATTCAGCATCAATACTGTGGAGGAGCTTGAGCATGCTGGAACTCCTCCCCATAGGCAATCCATCAAAGGATGAGTCTCAAGCTGAAGCACAGGTAAAACACAAAGCACTGTGGATGTGACCAAAAATATGAACAGTAATCTATGTTCTAAGCATGTAGATGCTTTTATTAGTTACTTGGAAAATGCAGTCATATAATTTTTGAATTCAGAATTATATACTGAGTGTACTTTAAGACCAGCTCCTCTAAAGAAGAAATTTTAAGTGCTGCAGCTAGTTTAATCATGAGAGCATTTATGTGATGCTTTTACAGTTTTACAGACACGGAGGTATAATGTAGCTATAAAATAAAAAGTATCCAAGATATCTTTTCCTAAAAGAAGGCTTATTTCATCACTTCTCTACTTCCTATTGCATTCATATCCAGCACTGAACAATTGTCTTTGACGAAGGGAAGGAATATATTTGTTTTGTATATAACGGTTTGTAAAACATTCACACATAAAATACAGAAAGAGTGGACATTTTTCCTTTTCCCTTTCCTTTTCCTCTTCCTTTTCCTTTTCCTTTTCCTTTTTTATTTTATTTTATTTTTATTTCTTTTTTTCTCCCCCCTCCCTTCCCTTATTGTAAATTCTTTGGTTTCTGTTTTCATGGAACTGGCCACATAAACATTAGCATATTTGTGACTCACTACAAGATTTTCTTTAAAATAGCCTGAAGTAACTATTGTTCTAATAATGTCTGTACCAGTATTTCAAGATTTATTGACCTTATGGCATCTGACAGGGTAGTAGGTGTAGCAGGTGTAGTAGGTGAAGGCCACTGAAACATATTCCATCATTCACAGGTTTCTTCTAAGAGATCATGGAGCCTTTGCTAAAGAAGATAAACAAAGCTGTTTGTATAATTAAGAGGCAAACTAAAAATAGGAGGTAACACAGTTACTTGGATTTATTTCTTATCTTGGCCTCCTGCAATAATTTATTAATTGTATCATAGCAACATGTGGAGGCTTTAGCTCGAACTGGAATAACTGGTACTAAGTAGTAATCCAAAACTGCATAAATGATATTCCTTTCCCTGAAAAGTCTTCAGCATAGCTCTGGTAAGAGTTTAATTAGGCATTCTGATTCAGGGTAATGCAGATATTTGGATAAACATGAGGTAACTTCAACTGAGCAATAAAGCTAAACACAATCTTATGCTGTGCAGTAACTCACTCGCTGGACTTCACTGTTTCATGTAATATTTTGTAATTCAGTTTACATAATTGTTCACCAAATGCTTGGTTATAAACAAACTTAAGCAGTCATTTGGCAATCAATATTTGCCTTATATGAATAGGTAACTAATTCTATAACAGCAGAAACCTCTTTCAGTCTAGTATGTGTCTGGCATTTAATAGCTTTAAAAGTACAATCTGTACATTCTTAATTTCTTGGTAAATTAAAGGGAGAAATAAGTATAATTACCCTATGAAACCGGCTTAATTTTTCAGCCTACTACTGTGATGCCTGTATTAGCTTTCATACTTGTAGAAGTAAACCATACTGCATTCAAGAGAATATCATCTTAATTGAAAAGTCTTGATCTATGAAGTCTGTTTGCCTGGCTGCCAAGGATTTGACATGGTTCAAAAGATCTTTTTTTTTTTTTTTTTTTTTTTTTGGCAATATTTTTCTCCAAGACTTGGGATTTCTTTTTGTATGTTTGAGAAAACAAAAGTCATTACATGAGTTATTTGTTCAGCTGCTTGTAATCATTGATCTAAATGGGCTTTAGTAAACCTTTTTATCTTCCTGATCCATTAACTTCTTGTCTGTTGAGTTGGTTAAGCTGCAATGATACACAAATTGTTTTTGAATATTTGTATGAGTGCAATTATAACATTAGAAAGTATTGATAGTGAGATGTTGAGCAGATCTTGCTATATTTCAAGTTTTGATTGATAGTAGAAGAAAAAGAGCAAGGGGCATTTCAGGTTCCATTTTGTTTGCTCATATAATTTCATTCTGGAACTAGAGTCAGAAGCATGTTTAAGAATATTGCTATCCTGAAACATTTGCTTAAAAACAACTCATGGAGATATAAGTGACCTGTCATATTTTGTGGTATTATGACTCATTGAGATGGGTTGTTTATTTTTTTTATTATTTTTTTTTTCTCTTTCTCGTGTGTACTTTAATTACCAAGGGTTACTGTGATGTCTGCTTTGCTCTTTACTTTTGAGTTGATGTTGTTTAAGGGTAGTATAGATGTAAATATCAAAGACAAAAGGCAATCCACAAACATAAGCTGTGGCTGTAACTCAAAATTGCTATAAATAAATTTCAAAGCCAGGAGGCAAAGCAATTTTAATTAAGTGTATTAATATGAAGTACCACATTTAAAATACAATGTCTTTCATAAACTGTAAGTACGTGTGAGTTTGCAGAAAAAGCAGACATATAATATGTTGCTATAATGAGATTTTGATATTATCACATTGGTTATTTGAAGATATATGCCTGCTGTTAGAAGGAAAGGCTGCTGAGGATAGGAAGGCTCTGTTTGATTTGGAATAGGATCTTAAATGTAGGTGTCCCACATCTCTGGATGGGATTTTAGCTGCTGTGGTTAGAAGTAGACACTTGCTGTGGCTGTTCATTTTTTCATGGAAAGCATACAGCTTTGAATATATACTTGGATAAATTTCATTGTCCATGGCTAGGGGCACTTGACTACATAATGGGGTCCAGATGCAACTGCTTTTTTCCAGCTTTGAGAAGCAGAATAATCTTGAGATGCCAACATTGCATAAAATTGCCCTGGCCTTTGTATGTTTTTTTTTCTATTCAGAAATTCCATTCTCCTCATAACACTTCTATCTAGAAAACATTGCTTTTTCATTGGCATTTCTGATGGAGAACACAACAGTTCATAGCAAAACTTCTAACAAGCTGTAATCCTTACATTTTATGAGTTATATATTAATATTATGTCCTGGATTTTAACATATTTTAGTCGATTAACAGAGTATCTATTTTGTTCTATTGGGCCAGCTGTAATTCTGTATTGTTACTTAAAAATGATAAAAAAGCATCAGAAATGCATCCTCTGTTGGACCATTCTACCTTACATTTTTCAAAGTCAGTAGTGACATTGCTACGTTACTATGCTCAAAAGTAGAGTATGCTAATAGTTCTGATAGTACTACTTCATCATTCAGATATGACAGTTTTTCTCTGAAAGCTGGACATGATTTACTGAAATCTCTGGTTTCTTGTGCTTCTCAACACCACTTGCCCAAGCTCTATGACAGCAAACATAATTTCTTCTTGGGATTTGTCAACAGAGTTTTTAAACATACATAAAATTAGTTGCTATTTAGCTGCTTTACATAAAATAAAACAATACTACATCCCTTTCTGAGTTTGGCAGTGATAAGAAAGGTAGTCTGTGCTCATGAGTAGGAGCAAACAGAACTTTTCCACCCTTGCAGCATAGGCCAAAAAAGAACTGACACAGTTTTTTTGAAGTTCATTAGCCAGAGTGTTAAACTTGCTAATATCTCTACACTTTTATTCACTGATCACTTCCAGAAATCAATTTAAAAAGAAGATAAGAAATTACTTGCAGCCTACACAGGCAGCAAACACCATATACTCTATATAGAGCCATAAAGTTTTACAAGAAATTGAAGTTAGGAAAATACAAACACGTAAAATGCTTGAGTAGGAATTAGAAAACTCTTATAAAAGCTATACATAGTGAAAAGCGTAAGAAAATATTTAGCTGAAATAGAGACCAAGAATATTTGCATAAATTTTCTCTAAGTGCTGCAGTTAATTTTGTTGCTAATTACAGCAGTAGAAAAGTAGAAGGTGACTCATCAGACTTTGTAGGAGAATTTACTCAAAAAATCCTGGGGCCCTTAAACAGTGAATTAAAGTGACTTTAAATTGAGTCCCATTATTACAAGAACAATTCAGTTTTTTAACCCTAGTCCACCTCTTCTAATAAGTGTCTGGTGTCTGACAATTGAACCACTCACCATGATTATTAGAACTTTATTTTCTGTAGGATGTTGCAAAAAATACAAAACAAAACAACAACAACAACAAAAAGCAGCTTTCTATCCTGTATGGTCTTTTTAAGAATGTAATTTTCTGTTATACTGAGTATCAGTTGACATCTGAGGACATAAAATTTTTAGTTCCCATATTTCCTCAAAGAAGTCCTCTCATTTTTAGGCACAGATGGTGTATTCTGAAGAATTTAAGATACACTTCTGAAATTCCATGGATTTTGACACTTTAGTAGTTCTAAAGTATGTAAACAAAAGAAATATGTCAGAATCTTCCAAGAAACTTAGAAACATTTTTCTGTTAGTACTGATGTGTCATAGCTCTGCTATAGCTCTACAATGGTTACAAGGTCTCATCATTTTTAATGCCTCTTCCCAACTGCTGTTTTTGAAATTATAGGTCTGTTTTTCAGCCTACTTCTGAGGCATGATAAAAATATGATTTTGATAGTTTGATGAGACAATAGAAAAGAGAAGCGTCTCATATTTTTTAGTCTAATGTTACAGTTTTAAAAAATAATGTGTCAGTATTTAGGTGCTGGATGCAGCATCTCCAAAGCTGCCCAATTGCCTGGGAACTTTCTTGTTCTTTTGGAGACTTTCCATACTTTTGGAAAATCCATACTTCTGAATCCATACTCCTTTCTGTGATTCTGATTAAACTTAAGTAACCTCTTTAGAAGCAAAAAGCAGGGTTGGAAATGGGGATTTCAGTCTTAGCTGCACTAGCTTTATTGCTTTGGATGTCACAGAAATGTTATTTGTGTTAGAAGTACGTAGGCACACATTTAGCCTTTGCATCAGCACTCCACTGAAACAGACTGTTATTATATACCCCAGTTTGTGTTAAATCGACTGCTAATTTCTGAAATCAGATCATTTCAAATAGAAACACTGATGGGCTTTTACACCTAATTTTGGCACAGCTCTTAGAGTTACTACTGTTGTGCGTAAAGATTTCAAATGCATTTCTAGATTGTGTATTTCTTAGTTGTGAGACACATGACTAATCATTTCCCGAATAGTTACTCTTGAATACTTTCACTAAAATTATGCACATAATTGTTAGACAGTTTAGTACATTTGTTTTAATATTTATAAAAGTTGTGTCATTCCTTTCAGTTGACAGTATTCTGTCTTTTGATTCCCAAGAGTCTGTTCTTTTTTTTTAGAATCTACCCTGATAATAAGCACCTGGTATAAGGTTCTAATATAATTTCATTTTTAGAATGAAATGAGTGGGTGTTGAAAGGCTTTGTAAGGGATAAAACATCCAACTCATGTTTTAGCAATTCCTTCTTGGGCTGCTTTGGGATGTTGCAGCATGCTGGCTCTGGGTGACTGATTGCTCTTTGTGACTGCAGAATGAGGATCACAGTACTTGAATTTTTATTTGCTTTTATTTTGTAAAATTCCAGCTCCTAGAATTAGTTAATTACATGATATCCACTTTCATTTAATAAACAAATAAAGGACCGAATAAAGAGTCTCATCTCATGCAAACTAATAAAAGCTTAAAATGCAAAGCAAATGTTAGCTAAAGGCTCAAAAGCAGAAGGTGCAAAGAACCAAAAAATATTTACAGATCTTATAAAGAAAAAAACAGGCTGTGATTTTCTTAGCACCCTAATTCATACTTTGTGAGTAACTGAAGTTGGCAAGACAGTTGACTACTCAGAATACGTGCCCTCTATTTCTATTTTCACCTCCATGTTTGGTGCAAATGAAAACACGTGTCTGTTTTATCTTCTAATCAGCTTCTAACTGAATGGTAATGAAAAATACTTATGGGATTGTGGTATTTCAGAATTTGGCATTTCAGATTACTTTATTTTAATAGTATTTGAATGGATTCCACCCCCTCCCCTACCCCCCCCCCCCTTTTTTTTTAAATCTAGAATACAATTAAATACAAACATAAATTTTCTTCCCATCTCTTTAAACACAGAATGTATTTGTTCTGCCTCATGATAATTATATCTTATTTTAGTACAAAAGCAGTTCTTCATCAGGGGATCAGTCAAGAGGGCTGTCCTCAAAGTAAATTTTAACTATGTAGTTCTTAGTGACTTCTCTCTTCTCTGCTTCTCCAACATGTGCCCCCAGGAGAAAAGTGCCCCCAGGAGACCTAGTGCCTTTTAGGAAGCGGAATGCCTGTGGCCAACAGTTTGCCTAATGGGTAGAAGTGAAACCCGTCCAATAGCTTGGCAATGGCTGTACGTAGAAGAATTGAAGACATCAGCAAATGGGCATTTTTTGGAGAGGGAGAAATCCTTCTAGTATTGCAGGAAAAGCCATCCAAGGACTCACCACTTCTGCAGAAATTTGACTGAGACTGTAGACATTGCAAACAAATGGACTGCTTACAGATGGATGCAAATCCTTAAATAAATAAATAGAAATAAATCCTAAAGCAAAGCATCGCCCAGATGGTTAAGTACGACAGCTCACGTTCATATTGCTGTCTTAATCTTTATTCTGTGTTGCCTGCTCTCCCCTCACTCTGGATCACTTGCAACACGCTGTGTCCCTATATCTTTTCCTTGGATTGAGGATGAGTATACCATTTTTGGACTTTTCTGTAAAAATGTGGAAGGGGAGATGTTCAAAGTAAACCCTGGTTCACTTCCCCCTCTCCCACCTACCCACTGCTGGTGGCAGTCTTCTCTCAGTGAAATGCAGCAGGATCACTGGTGGTCTGTCTGAGTGCTGGTGAGGGTGATCCACTCCCAGAGGAGCTGGGGAAAAAGAGCAGATCCCAGTGTCAACTTGCATATCAGCATCTGCTATGGAGTGAGGTCCCCTGAGGACAGAGAGGTTCCTTCTTCCTCCTTGAGATATAGAGAACTGGGGGAAATGAGCTTGGCTCGAGAAGAGGCAGAAACTCTGCTCAGCCTTGTCCAAAGCTATGATGGTATTGCAGCACTCAGTGAATAACAGTACTTTATGTGGTATGCAGATTGTCAAAATTTCAAATAAAACAAACAATCTGATAACCTTACTTCTTCAGACTGGAAATCGATTAAAAGTTTTGACTTGTTTCTGAGAGAAAAAACTCTTCAATATGAAAACAAACAAACAAAAACAAAACAAAAACAGAGAATACAAGGATACACATCACATACTATACTTTTAAAAGTGTATGTGATAACAGTGAAACAATTGTTTCTGAAAAAAGTACCCTTTTCTTATGCTGAGCTCAATAAATTACTGTCAACCTCAAGCACTCAAAAGTCATGACTCAGGTCTTTAAAAATACCATGAACTTCAAAGGATATATTATTTTAGCTTTCTGGTTTAGATCCATCAGACTTCACGTTTTCAAGCTTTTCTCCAGAAGTAAAAGAATAAGAATGATTTCTGTCTTGCTTTAGTTTCTAAATGAATTTACTTTTAAAAAGAAACAAACCATAGAGAAGTGTGAGAAAATAAAATCTTGAGCTTCTGCAGTATATTAAAAGACTGTAATTTTCTGTCTTTGATTTTTCAAAACTCAAACCTTGTTTCTGCTATAATATCCTATGTGAGTTAAAGCAGACATCTTTCTGTTACAGCCTGCCCAGCCTCCTGTTGCCTGCCAACAGGGCATGTATGTTGGTGCATTATTTAGAGCTGAAACTGTAAATCCAGTTTTCTGGCATCTAGAGGGACTGTTCTGTGCTCTAGCCCAAATTAAATGATTGTTTGGAAATTGGGCTCAAGCTTTTATGTCACATCTACCCTGGCTTTGTTAGGAGCCTGGTACTGCTTACAACTTCTCCTTACATCCTGAGTCCTGGGAGGCAAATTAATCGTGAGGATCTTCACAGGGAGAAGGCAAGAACAAAAGTTCTGACTTGAAAAACACAGCTGATGTATGTGGCAAAGACACAAAATACATAATATAACTGAAAGAAAGCTTTTTAAAAATATCATGTTTTTAAGTTATTTACTTCATCATTACAACCTTTTTAAAACCCTAAACTTTTCATAGGTTTTACCAACTTCTATTTTTAAGAGAAGAGAACATTACTTATTGTTTAGAGGTTTTTTTATTCGAGTCCCAGTGGGTAGGTTACTGTGTTTGCCTCTAATAGCCAAACTGTCAAATTGTTACAAATCACTGTAATGTTGTGTTAATTTTTTTTTTTTTTTTTACATTTGAGATAGGTTTACGACCTATCTCAGTTTTAATTTTGCATATGACACAAAGCAAAATCAGCATTCCTTATTAATTTTTGATGGAGTTGGAGCATGGAATTGCTTCACATGTGGTGCAAAGTGAAGTGTTTGGCTGTTAGATAAATGGACCTTCTGTCACCAAAACCACTTTCTAGTTACCCCTTCTTTATTCAGTCTCATAAACAATATCTGGTCCTATTTAGAATTTTATATTTCATTTTGCAAGGACTTATGACAACAATTGGTCACAATCTGTCAAATTCAGGCCACAGAAGAGCACACTACAAATTTTGTCTTCAGGATGCTGTTTTTTCAGAGTCTCTTTCTAGTTGAAATCAGCTGTGACTGGCATTATTTTAGATTTCATTTTGGATCTCTTCTTTACATTACTGAGGACTTGTGGGTCTGGATTATAATATGATACCAGCAATTACCATTTTGTTATTTTGAGGTTCTTTTGTATTGAGACATCCCAATGACAGGGAGATATAAGATGGGGGAGAAGTGACTGGAATTATGGTTTTTTTTTTCCTATTTTTTTTTAAAGATGAAGTATTTCCCTTATTTTAAGCTTCTATTTTATGGAATACTCTTTTAAAGGGGAAAATGTATCTTACAACTAAGACTTTTTTTTTTTTTTTTTTTTTTTAACTTTTCAATATGTGAATCCATGAATCTTACCAAAATTAGCATTTTTAATTTGTTTACCTCTTTATTAAGTTGTTTACCATCTGTGGAGGCAGCATATCTACATATATTTATGCAACTAATACTTTAACAGCTTAGCAAATTCTGAAAATCAAATAAATCTATACACTATGTGGAGGACAATACAGACAAGATTGGTATTGTTATGTCAAAACAGTACCAAGAATGGAGAGCCGAATGGCACAAGCATTGACTGCCAAGGGCCATGATGCCATTAAGTGTCAGGGCTGATTCTTTTTGCCTGCTGAAGAACTCCAGGGAATTCAAATTGCTACAATTTTCTTCTTCCAAATGACAAAAAAAAGTCAAATTTGAACATTGCTGAAATTCTATCTCCTTGTTCTAATAACAACACACTTGAAGTGTACACATTGTGCTTTCTAAGGAGTATTTGATATGGGAAACAAGAAATCAGACAATAGTTTAATGTAGGAATATTCATGTATATTTTTAAGCAATTCAGCTTTGCAATTTAAATAACTTCTATTTAGCCATCCATCCATTTGTTGTTGTTAATTAAACACTGCTGAGACTACCAGCCAAATGGTTTTGCGATATTTTGGGATTCATAATTAAAAGATTGTCTTTGCCATAAACACAGACCTATTTTTGCTTCTTAATTATTCTCTTCATGAGGAAACGTTTATTTCAAATAATATGCCCAATATGGATCCAAAATGAAAATGAAAACATTAAGAAAATCACTTATTACTATTAATGATTCACTGAATCACCTAAAATGCTATTTATTCATTTGCTGTGTAATGTATAGATGTTAATATTTCTGTCACTCAGCAGTCACATCCAGTGTGAATTTTATGCATGAACTATGACTGAATGCAAGAACTGACAGCCAGATAGATGTCTGAACTGTACATAACAGCAATAATTTATCTAATCAGAGTTGATGTTTTAAATGTCTGCTTCATAAATTGCTGCTGTAGTCCAGCTGCCACTTTCAATAATCAGAGCCTGTTTCACAGCAAAAAAGTGGACTGATAAATGAAGGAAACAAGTGTCTACTTTGAAGCAATTAATTTAGGAATTACTAAATTGCATGTATTTGCTCCTCTGTATTAACAACGATTTAGCCTAACTATTAAGAGTGATGCCATGACTTGTTTTGTCAGTGAGTAAGAATTCATTCCTTTCAATCCAGTTAAGGCATGAACACTAAGCATATGACAAGTTTTTAGTATAGTTAACCATGTTGCACTACTTGATTATTTACTGTAATCAATGCTCTTCTGCCAGTGTGGAAATTTTCAGGCTTGTCCCTGGTAACATTAAATGTTTCCACTTCTGTCTGGCAGTGGAATAAGAATTTTGAGCATGGTATCTAATTAAAATCTGTGTGCTCTTTGATACGAAACAGATCAAAGTTGAATTTTGTATTCTTAACACCCAGTTTTTCTTCTCTTTCTGAATATACCCTTCTACTGTCTGAAACTATTTTGCAGAAGTCCAGCACACTGTTACCATCTCTGTTTGAAGGTTGGTTTTGTTTATTTGTCTGTTTTTTCTAAGTCAATGGAAGACTCTTTGATAGGCTCTGTGGAATGGATAACATGTATGCACTGGTATTTATATGTAAATAGAGTATGAAAGTGGATAAAACATATCTTCAGCTACTATAAACCAGCAGTAAAACATGAAAGTTCAAGTGATTAATAACTGCTCTGACTGTTGTCTGATAGGTTTTACATAGGAAAACTCATGCACACCGATGAACAGCCTTTTCCATTTAGAACTTCACTGGACTGCCACAACTTCTCAGATAGGCTTGCAACTACATCCACCAGGACTCATGGATGCATCTCATCAGGTCCCATGGACTTGTGCACCTTTCAGTTCCCAAAGGCAGGAATTACATGCCTTAGGATGTAAGTGACTCTGACCTGTAATATGCCCACATTGCTTTTTTCCCTTGTTTTGCTGTAGGAGATGCAAAAAGCCAGTGGGATTTCCTGTGATTGAGGAAACTTGTTTAGCCATGATCAAAAATGAATCTAAATATTGATTTCTTTTTAATTTAAACACTGGTGTCTGGTTCTGTTTGACCGTTCAAGACAAAGCTCAGGCTGATCAAATCCTATCAGACTGTACTGTTGATTGGTGAGAGAATAATATTGTTTTAAGGTTTACTGATGAAGAAAATAGTCTTGACTGTCTGTCAATATTGTGATGGATATATTAATCCTCAGCAAGTTTAGCTGCTTGCAAGCATTTTACCTATACAGCTGCTACCTCGTAAAACTAAAGAGTTGCAAAGTCACCAGTAGCAGCAGTAGTCAGGAGCCAGAAAGACCGGAAGGGAGCAGAAAGATGAGCCTGTGGTGATGTATTCTTAGCCTTATTTCCAACTTCAGATGCACAAGATCTTTGTCCAGTTTACTCTAACTATGGCAAATGACCTAGTTCAGTGCTGTGGATTCTGTTACAAACGATGCAAAGAGAATAAACAATTTGGAAGAGTTATTTAATTATAAGGTGGTAATTACATGGTAGCATATACCATGCTCAGATGATACATTGCTGCCAAACTGGTTAGAAGTGCGAGGCAAAAGCAGATTAAAGCTATGCAGTAGAAAATTGGTGCCTAGCCCTCCATGACTCCATCAGAGAAGAGCAACATCATTCTACAGATAAACAAACAAAAAAACAAGTGTCTCCTTTCCACCCATTGTGGTCTGTGTGAAAGTATACATATCCTGAAGACTCAGGGAGATGTTTTTTAAGACTTCTGTCCCACAGGAATCTCACTGTTTTTTGGTTGGTTAGTTGCTTACTTCTTACTTGCTCTTTTATTTATTTATTTTTTTTTTATCTTTTTAATTTCAGCAGCAGTATGCACAGTCTTCAGAGAAATAGGAAGAGTGGGTTGGCTTTTGGAGCAGCATTAATTTGCAGGGGGTTCAGATGAGAGAGGACAGAGTGCAAAAAGAACCCATTATGGTTGTAGGAAAGCATCTTCATCTTTTTGACTGTTTGAAGCTCATAGGTGCTCTATAAAATGCCACTCAGATTTTGTTTTGGCAAGAAATTGTTCCTCAGCTTCAAAGGTATATGTTGAATCCGAAAGGAATGATAATTTAGACTGAGATGATTCTCTCTGTGTGAATACCAGATCCATACAGAATCCCTGGCAGCTGAAGAAAGGTTGAGTATAAATGATTGATTGTAAAGAATACACAGGATTATGTTTTGTTTGTTTGCATTGTTTTTATAGAATCATAGAAAGACAAATGCTTGCAACATGCTTGAGACAGTGCCTGTTTCATTATTTAATAAACCAATGAGAATTCAGTGGAGTTCTGAGAAGAGTATTTCTTTGTTTGCTTGTTTTCTGGTATTGTCTAAACTTCTGAGAGCAATTTAAGTGCCTGAAAAATATGTCAGATTGAGATGGAATACCAGCTTAGCTTATTCTCTAGCCTGACAGTGGTAGAATAAACTTTCTTTTTTATTTCTCTGCTCGTTCCAAACAGGAGAAATCACCTTTGAGAACGCAAAGCAAAGTTTGTGACATTCAAATCCTCCTTCCTCTCCAATGCTGAGAGTGAGCATTATGTGGTTGCTATGTCAGCCTTGGTTCCCTGAAAGCAATTTTATTGACAGAGTAATAGAAATACGGTTGTGATCATTACTATCTTATAAATAAAAATAAAATCTCTGCACAGATCTATATTTTCTGAGGATAAAAACAATAAAGGCTGAATTCAGAAGATAAATATATTAAGCAAGATGCAGATAAACCCTTGGTGACTGCTGGGGATAATGTTTTCCTAGCTATGGAATTCACTGTGAACAAAGCATCAATATCTGTCTATGGGCTTCTGTAAAAAAAAACATTTAATGTAGTGTTAAATGAGGCTTTGCACTTCTCTTTTTGAACTTTTCGGGGTCATCAGTCTGTAGGGTAAGGGAGAAAAAAGTACTATTTTACACAGCTAGACCCATTATAATTTCAATCAATTAATAAATCATTTAGGAAAAATTTTTCTCTAAAAAGAGAGCATGCTCAGAACTGTTCTGCAATGTACAACTCCCTCTGCCCCCCTGCCCTTCTTTTCTTGTGGTTACTGGAAATCTGCAGAACAGAATCATTCCTATGTAGCCTAGTAAACATGAGTCTAGTGCATCTGACCAGTCATACTAATCGCTTCCTAGTATTTTATTTGTCATTGCTTTCTGCTTATGAGCTTATGTGGCAATCCTGCCTTACGTTCAGTTACATCTGTCTGATTTCTTATGTTTATTTCCCAGCTTCCAACTGACTGTACTTGGCCATCCTACTCTGCTGTGCAGAGTTTAAACTAGGCCTTTTTGTTCTCACTTCTAAAGCAGTGGGCTGAAGAGATAGGCATTTTGATGAAATGTAGTAACTTGTGTATTTAGGATGTCAGACACAGACATTGCTATTTTCTCTTTTTTCCACCCTGGAAGAAGTCTCTTTATCTTGTTCATCTTTGGCTGCCAAATCATAAAGCTTTTACCAGCCAAATCATAAAGCTTTTGTTTCCAACTGTATTTTATTTTATTTTACTTTTTTTTTTTTTTTTAATGTCCTGAGATAAGTGCACAGCAGCTCTGTGCAAGTGCAAATGGATGGCAGCCGTATCACACATCTAATATAATTTCTGTAAGAACAAAATACAGTGCCATCTAACAGTGTTACTGTAGGATGACAATACTTCTATACAATGGAAATTCCTAAAATTGTCCAACTAAAGTTCTCTATTTTTACGATCAATTGTAGTTTCCACCACTCACAGCTAACGATGACCATTAATGCCCCTTAGGCAGCAGTAACAAGCTTTAGCACCTCAAAGTACACAACTTCATCTACTTTCACTAATTAAAGCAGCTGGGATTGAATCTAGCACCATAGTAGCCAGATGTTCTCTTTTAGACCAAAAGGGGCTTTATCCCCATTTGAAATATTCCTCATTGATCTCCTGCAATAAAGCACCTGACAATAACAGATGTTTCTTGTTAAAAACAAACAAACAAGCAAACAAACAAAAACAACCAACAGCAACAACAAAAAGCCATGAGTCTGTCTTCTTCCTTTTTTGTAAAGGTAAGCTACGTTCTGGCTGTTGTGGAGCTGAGAAATAAATTTCAGTTACTTGATGTGTAAGTGTTGCTATTATCCTAAAAACGTGGGTGTTTGGTAATCTTCAGTTATCAGTGAAGACCTCAAACACTGATGGCTACATTTACTTGCTATAAAAAAATTCCACACCTTCTTTTAATCCTGCTTTTGTATTTGCCCCAAAGCACCTCAGTTTAGGAAGGGGCAAGCAGATCGGTGTCCATGTTTTGTCTGAGCCCTCTCATGATCTGAACTTACCTCTTGTTTATCAGAAAGGGTTGTTCTAATATATGTTCTCCATTTATGGGTTTATAATTATTTCTTTTTGTAGAATGCACGTACTGTGGGCAACTCTCCTCATGTCTGTTCTGAATCTAGCTGTTCTGAATTTGGCCCCTTACCAGTGCTATCAAAGTTTAGGGCTGGCTTTCCTAAGATCTTTCTCTTGTTACAGCTGTGAATTAAAGAAAGCAAACATAAAAACATATCTAGTGTAGTGGTGGGATATTGATCTGAGAGAGGAAAGATACAGGTTTCTAATCCTGTGTCAAGGTCTCTTTCTCTGTATTTTATTTGTTGATATTTGAGTGTAGTGTGACAAGGCTCCTGGCTTTTTACATCTCCATTTCCACTGAACAGGGCTCTGTGTTACAGAGTAACTTCAAAACTCTATTTGCAGAGACCAGTGTATTTATGGAATCTACAGGATGGTTGTATGCAGAAAAGTACAGCTTTCTTTCAAAAGTTAACCTTTTATGTAAATACTGTATACTGAAGCATGTAGTTATTCTATAGACTTAGTCTTCCTGGACTTTCAAGGACTAGAAGACAACAAAAAATTCTAATTTATCTTTTTTTTTTTCTTTTTTTCTTTTTTTTTTCCCCTAGATAAATGATTCCTAAACAATGACAAAGACATCAATCTCTGAGTGTTCACGTTAAAGAGAATGGAAAACAATATATGCAAAAGCAAAACTTCTCCTACTTCCATGTATCTCATCTTAATAAAGAGAAGTAAACTAAGCATATTTGCCGATCTCTAGGGTGAATATTGGCATAAAATACAATTCAATATAATTAGAATTATATTTAGACTTTCTACAGTTTTGTTCTCAAATATCCCAAAGGTTTTTCTATAGCAAAGTTCAAGTATTGTGCTAAAGAAGGGTTGAAACAAAAGCCATCTTTTTGACTCAAAATGTAAGGTAGTAATTAAACTCAATTCAGCAAGGAGAAAGAACATTAGCCAACCTGCAGCACTGCAGGCAAGTCGTGTTGTGATTCACTTGTCTGTGTTAAGTTTTCTGGGGGCACACTCTAATCCCATTGGCATCAGTATAAGTATTTCTGTATAACTCCTGAGTTATACAAATACATAGGATACGGGACCAAAGTTACTAACACAGGCTCCATAAGGACTTAGCTATATTTTCTTTCTTGAATTCTGCTTGTGGTGTTGTCATCTACCTCACAGGTTGAGTCATTTTATCTGCAGTTTTATCTACAGGTCTTAATTTTACATTCATAATGTGATGAATTGATCACCACCACTATATCACCAGATCATTTACATTCCTTTTACTTTTTTTACTTTTAATATTTTACATAAATAATTTTTCATTCTTTTTTTCTGAATGAAAATAATATAATGAATGACTTTTTTTTTTTTTTTTTTTTTTAAGTGTATGCTATTAAAGGATTCAGTTTTATGAGGTGTCCTTTTATTTCTTCTACAGAATGATTTAAGGATTTTATGACAATGAGACCTATAAAGGTTATCTTTCAAAAAATAATGAGGTAAATTGTTCTCATCTTTTTCTCCCTACAGCAGTGGATTCTCTTTTTTATTATTATTATTTGAGTGTGAAGATGTGCAAATTATTTTAAATTTGTGAGAAAAAAAATATTTGTCTCAGCAGATTAGCTAGCATCTTGCAGAATATAAGTTTGGGTAAGGCAGAGGTGTTTGTCTTCTGATTATTTATTATAATTAGCTTTAGCGAGGTGACCTTTCAGAACATTATTCCTCGCAAATCAATTTGTATGCAGTTTGGTTGTGGAAAGTTACACAAGTTACAATGTGAAACAAAAAGTAGATATTAGCACATATTGTTAGCCTCCATAATTAACACAGCCTGTAATTCAGCTCTATACCTGTCATAGAAATAGCGTATTATTGTGACATTATGTAAGGGAGGAATAGGTGATCAAAAACAGATGTAAAACTGAACTGCTACCTCCTCTCTCCTGAAGGCTACCTACTTTAATTTATATTAAAAACAAATGTGGTTCAATAACTTCCCATTCTCTTCAAGCTCGGATGGCTGCTAGCACTCCAAACACTGTATCAGATCTTGCAGTGCTCATTAATTAGAGTTTACTGATTTTCAGCCAAGGTTTAAAATTCTAATATCCCTCATGCTTTATAATGAACATCCTTGGGACTTGAGAAAATCAGCGAGCTCCTAGACACTACTTATCAGCAGCTCCTCCATCTTTTGGCTCTACTAATTGCTAGCAAATACAGGGCTTCTACTTATTATCCTATATAAATCCAAAAAATCACCTGAAGCAAATACTTTACTTTTCAGACCTCTAAAGAATGTGAAATCGAAGCCATAACTCTTCCTAAATTTTTAGCCCTGAGTTGACTAAACAGAAGTTTGTATAGAAGTTCACCAACTCTATTCACAAAGAGAAGTAAATGTACAGTTGTACAACATTTGTTGTATGTTAACAAATGAGGCAACAATGGGAAAGGAACCCGATACATCCAGTTGTCCCAGCCATCTACAGATAATTGAATCTGGCATCACATCTTCTCCATGGCAGTTGTTTGACATCAGGGATTAGAAACATATTCCCATGTTTGAATTCATGACACAAGATTAGCTTTAGTTTAGGCCACCATCTCACTCACCAGCAACCCATGGCCCAGGGTGAAAGTCTCTGATAACTTGTCCTGATTTGCTGAAAGTCCTCAAATATCTACACATGCTGCTTCTTTCTCTAAAAATAATTGTATGAAACAGTTTTGAGAATTTGCGTGGTGGGCTTTCCCTACATGAATAAAAGCAAATTTCTCTGGTTGAAGATAAAAATTACTTTGCAGCTCTCTAGGACCATGATAGCCAGCAATCATAGTTCTGAACAGGGCTGGTACGATAATTATTTTAACAGTTGCAGAAAGCGTGTGGGAGAATGACTTCATACAGCAGTTGTCTGATTTCTATTAAAAGCAAATATACCTTTGAAGCATGGAAACATATTTTCAGTCAAAAGGAGCATTTGTACTCCCATAGTAAGCACGCACTGCACAGAAGTAATTCCTTTCTACTGCCAAATAATAGATTTACTGTGTACCCAATTCTGCTGAGAGAAGAGTGCCCCAAAAAGGAAGAAAAACATGTAAGCAATGTGTTAAATACAGTTAATTTAGGAAAAGTTAAGTACTTCATGCACAGCATACATTCCTGGAAATATCTGCCTTTATTATCTGCTTGTTTATCGAGTCTTTTGTAACGGGGCCCTGAGCTGGCTGGAGCATGGAGGTAAAACTCCCCCAGTTTTCCAGGAAGTGAGGAAGGCCTCAGAGAAAGCAAAATGCATCTGTCTTGAAAGTTGCCTTTCTACAGAATACAAAGTACTGAGCTGAACAAAATAGCTCTTTTAAGTAAAAATAAATAAAAAATCTCTGAATACCCAGGTGAGACAGAGCAAATTAACAGGTTTGAATGTGAATCTAATCTGCCAACCTCCAGGGTCACTAGGAAATGTATTTCTTTACAGGCCTGTAATCCAAGTGAGCTTTGCTGGGCAAACTTCTCCCGGTGGTGTCTGGTTTCTTATGAAAAAAAAACACATCTGTTTTCTGTCAACCTTGTGGCCTGCTAAGCAAATCCTTTTCCCTTTTCCCTAATGAGTGTCCCAATTTACAGTTAGGACTACTGTCTCCTTGTTTCATGGATATCTTCCTCTTGCTTGCGTCACTCTATGTGCAAAATGTTCCCTTCAGCTATGAATGTTCACTCGTTTCTACCATGAGCTTCTGCCTGTCTTGAGGTGCAGCAGCCATCACAAGACAGAAAAGCAACTGAGCCATACAGTAAGGGACACAATAATTACACAGGACAACATGCTGGAGAGCAGAATTCTCCATTGAAAGAAAATTGTAGGAGTGCAATTGTAAGAGATTTTACTGATTAAAAATATGAAGACAAAAAGGATGAGAACTGACCCACAGGCAAAAAAATCAAGAGAAAGCAAAACCCCTAAAACAAGTTGAAATAAAAATACCAGCTGATTTTAGGTATAGAGAATAGTAAGGGAAAAGGGGAAAGGGAAGAAACAGAAAGAGAAAGCATGCATTTTTTCATGTTATGTTACCTTGCATGCTACTGAAAGTGGAATCATTACAACAGATCACTTCTGTTGAGAAAAGCAGATTGGACCATGGGAACATTATTTTAGTTTAAATTCAGCATTTAAATTCAGTTTGACTTGTTTGTTGTGCATTTTTATTTGTTCTCAAGGTTTTGTGATTGTTCTTTCTATTTTTAAGCACATTATTAGCTAGCCCCTGGGATTCTCTTGTTATTTCTCTACTAGTTCTTGCCTATGTTCTCTTGAACAAACTACTTATAAAGGTGATTGTTTTCCAATCATACAGTGGAACAAGAGGTGCCTAAATTTTAATCCTATGAACTTTTATTGTACCCAGAACTTTTATCTTTGTGGAATAAAAATAAGAAAGATAGGTGGATACATCCTTCTGTAACTGAGATCTGCTTTTCCCATTCCAGTGTTACTTTATATGTTTCTATACAGTTCCAGAAATTGTGTTCTCTATCTATCTTTATGAAACACAAAGTGAGGTTTCACTACGATGTCTTCAAAGTCTTTCTAGTTGCAGCCAGATAATACTATAATTACATGTAGTACAATACGCTAACATAAATGTACTATAATACAGTAATACTGCTTTTGAAGCGTCTCCTGTTTTCCTCAGATATCCTCTAATTGTTGTTTTTGGCCTCTTACTGAGGGTCAAAGGTTTGTTGTTTGGTATTGGGGTACATTTCGTATTGTGGTGTATGACGTCACTTGATGTATATAGGGGTATGTGCCCTCTCCTTGACTAGACAGGAAAATCTGAAAATAGGTACATTTTCAGCTCTCATATGCTAAAGTTTCTTTTCCAGAAGTCCCTAGGAAATAATAAACTTGCACATGAAAGGATATGCATTAGAATGTAAATGCTTTTTGTATATCTTTGACCATGAAAATTAACATTATTCTTAAAACTGGAATCAGTCAAATACTTTTTATTTTGCACGTTCTCCACTGAAGCCCATTCTACATAAGACAAAGAGCTCCACTTATCAAAATGGAATGATATTTCTCAGAAGTCTCTTACCACGTGAACTATTACATACTATCTCCCACAGTGGACATAGGGAAATAAGGAATTTCACATTTATATGTGAATATAAACAAAGCTCATATACTTGAGCTTCCAATTATTTATTTCCTGAGCGATGGTTTTGCAAAGACAAATAACCTTCTTTTCAAGTGTGAGGTTGAATCTCTTGCTTACACTTACATGAAGTTATAATGCTAGTCTTGTCTTTATAGTGCATCTGTACAGTGTATGATCTTTGGAGCAGATATTGCAGCAATAATCTAAATGGGAAAGTTAAGAGGATCCTGATGTCTCTGCATTTTGATGAGTTACATTAATGTAGTGGGAAAAAGTCTGAGATAGTATATTAAAACTGTCTTGATTCCTTTCTTCTTCTTCTTCTTCTTCTTTTTTTTTTTTTCTCTACCAAAAATGAAAGACAGAAGTATTCATTTTTAATATGATTTGTGATGGCTGCAATACAAAAGAATAAGTAGAAAACTGCTACTTCCCTCCTAACCCCATGTCTTCTTGAGAAAGATTGAAACTGTCAGTCTTCGGACCCAGAGGGACAGTGGATGGATAGGCTAAACAACAAAGAAAAGAGGGAGATATTGGAAAGATATGTATAAGAATTAGCTTCATTATTAACGTGTGCTGTGTTTTTTTTCTTGTGTGTGTGTATTTTTGCGTTGTTTTTTTTTTTTTTTTTTTCAGTATTAAATAAAAAAAAAAAAATTGAATATAAGATTGTTAGAAAATTAATTAGGCTAACATATTCATGCTGTGCTGTTTTTTGCCCTTTACAATTTGAATGCAAGACCTTGGCAGCCCTTATGAAGCCCTGCTCCAGCTGAAGTTCTGCATGTTCTGTTTTACCCCAGCACTAAACTTTGGAGAATTTTTTCAACATCCAGATTCTTTTGGTTACTTCTCTTCAGCCTCACTCTCAGTGTAGGTCTGGTCTTTATTTTTCTCTCAACTTTGGCAAAGGCCAAAGGGCACTGATCTGTTAAAGAAAAAGAAAAACTCAATATTCCTCATGGAAGAACTCTATAAGAAGTCCTAAGTTCAATTTGGAAGATGCATCCTTTCTGTATGTGCAATAAGATCTGATACTCCTATCTTCACTGGAGAAAATCATAGGCTCTGAAAAGAGAAGGGTCCCTACATCTGTTATTTTACCCATCTAAAATGAAATACAAATTGGAAAGATTCAGGATTGTTGATATTTACACTTTTTCTTCCATCGTTTTCTACATCTCTCCTTATGTCCTAGTGAATTTTTTACTTTCTACACTGTTCATGTGAAAAAATGTCTCTGTTGCATCCTTTTTGCTTTACGCTTCTCAGTTACAGAAGATGGTTACTACAGTAACAATTCTTATATATATAATTATAGCCCTTTACCCCATATAAAATAAAAATAAGAACTTAAAGAATTAAATTGAAGAATTTAAGTACTCCCCTAAAAATTTTCTGCCAAATTGGCTGTAAGCCCTTGTGCAGGGATTACAAAAATTGATAAGTGAAAAACTAGTTGTGAAATACACAGAAGCATTTCCTTTTCTGAAATCCTTTCAAAATTATACTTTTATTTCTAAATAAGTATGAGAATTTGTTGGTGCAAATCCTACATAAAAGACTGAGAAAGAAAAATGCAAGCAAGGGGCAGGATCTGTAATGCGCATGTGATTGCAGATGCTGGAAGCTTTACAGCCCAGAAGGTACAGCATTTAAAAAAAAATCTGTCAGTCAGATCTGTATGCACAGGGGAACAGAAGCAACACTGGGGAAGGCAGATGGGTCAAAGAGCTGCTCAGACGAATTGCTACACGCTTATTCTCTTAAAGGGTTTAATCTGATCTGGAACAGGCAAGTCATTTCTCCTGAGGGGTAGTCAATGCCACTTTCAAACTGTGTTTATAAGGAAATGGTTTGAATAAGCAATAAAAGAGCTTAACAATTAAAAAAATAATAATAATAAAATTGTATGTAGTTGTCCTGCAACCTTTCCTAAAGGAAAATGGCAGTGAAGGAGTAATTGGAAAGAATGTGTTATTTTTACCAAAAGGTAATGTAACAAAAATGCAGTTGTCACCCGCCTAGGGCAACTTTTCCTGTACTGCTGTTCTGTCATGCTGATCTGCTGGCACACCTGTCTCTTCATCTTCCCTTAACTTATTTCAGAAATACAATAATTTCCACATCAATGTCACTGATAAATACATCACATCACAAGAAAAAGCAAATCTGTGGTACAAGTCTTTAACTGATGTAGTTCCCTGCTATCTTGCTTTGAGACCAAGACCCTGCTAAGATATGTTAGTAGATGTTACGCTGCACAGAAGCTTCTCTGATTTTTTATGAGCAAACTGCCAGACTCATTAAGAAGAGGGAAAAAAGCATCACTTTATTCTTTAAAGGTCTGAGGGAATGTAGTAATAGTGTAGTAATATACTATTTACTATATACTATTATAATTATAGAAAGAAAAGAAAAGAAAGAAAAAAAAAAAAAGCAATGCTAACACTTGACACCATGCAACAAACCTCCAGAGAAGGGGATGCACTTGTGGTCCTGACATTGATTTAAGGAACAGATATAGAATTAAACCTTGTGAAGCATACATAAAAGGGAGCAAATTTGTTTAAGACAAATTCAGTAAGATTTGCTAATACTGAGCATCTTCTTTCACAGTGGGTCCCACGAGTGACAATCCTATCCACTGAACAGTCTTTGTATGGACTGTAGAAAACTGGATTTCAGTAGTATGCTTAAAAAAAAAAAAAAAGAAAAAAAAAAGATGATGGATGGAATCCATGATGGTGATGGAATCAGACCAGCTGTAAATAATTCTAAAGTTGCAAACAATTTTGAAGTCTATATCATTGCCAAATGTATTACATAAATATTACCCAAAGTTTGGTTCACAGTGTTGAGACAAAGCAGTGAATCTAGGACAAATAGAAAGTGTTCACAATTAAAATGATGAAATAAATATTTTAGAATACTTGCTGAATCATTTCTTTTCTGTATTTGGACATGGAATTTAAAAATTATTTCTGTTGAAGCCTGCAATTACAAAGTTTATTTCATGTTTAATCAGCGTCACTAAAACAGCTGTGAAATATATGCACATATACTTTTACTACCCTCTTCAACAGAGGCTAATCAGCAACCCATCTTCATCTGTGCATGTCTTAAAGAGTTTCATAAAGAATACAAGAGAAGGAGGAAGAGTTTAAAAAAAAAAAAATAAACACACATTATATGAATTATCTGGAAAAACAGAATTATGTCTTTCACATTTTGTGACTTGTTAAGACCTTGTTTTTTTTTTCCAAGTGCACAAACTTCAAATGTTATCGACGATTTTTTTCTGTGAATAACTCTGGGTCCCTTTATTATTTCTAAGCAGCTCATTAGAAGTATTGATTGCTGTAAGAGAATTATAGATGAGATTGTTTGAGCATAAAAGTAGACTTCTGTTCTTGTTCAGAGCAGCATCATTCTCCAAAGTAATTCCCTTCAGCAAGTAGTTATCTTTAAATATTTAAGTTCAATAGCCACACAGAAACTTTCGTTAAATTAATAGCCTGAAAGAAAATACAGATTTGCTATGGTGCTTATTTGGATAATCAAACTAACATTATATGTATTAAGAAGCTATTTTGTCTAATAGTGGTGAAAGCAGGGGTTCACGTCAATGTTCACATTACAGCTCTTAACAGCAAAATGATAATGAAGCCAGATCATTTCTGCTTATGCAGTGCAGTATTTCTTATAGGAAGTATTTTCTAGTATGTGCACTTTTGGATGTTACACTCTAAGAAGGACATAAAACTACTGGAGAGTGTTCAAAGGAGGGCAACAAAGATGGTGAAGAGTCTAGAGGGCGAGATGTATGAGGAGTGGCTGAGGTCCCTTGGTTTGTTCAGCCCAGAACAGAGCAGGCTGAGGGGAGGCCTCATGGCAGCCTGCAGCTCCCTCACGAGGGGAGCGGAGGGGCAGGTGCTGAGCTCTGCTCTCTGGGGACAGCAACAGGACCTGAGGGGACGGCATGGAGCTGGGACAGGGGAAGGTAAGGCTGGATGTTTGGGAAAGGTTCTGCACCCAGAGGTTGGTTGGGCACTGGGACAGGCTCACCACAGCAGTGGTCACGACACTGAGGCTGCCAAAGTTCAAGAAGTGTTTGGACAATGCTCTCAGACACTGGTCTGATATTTGGGTAGTCCCATGGACTTGGTGGAGCCAGGAGCTGGACGTGATGATCCTTGTGGTTCCCTTCCAACTCAGGATATTCTTTGTTTCTATGATCACTTTCATGGATAAGATCATTTAAACCAGATATGATCAGCATTACATTTATATATATATATAAATTATCAAGGGTATGGTATACAAAATAATGTGAACACAAACCTTTATAGCTGTTACAGAGAATAACAAAAATAATTGCTTTACCCTGAAATAACATCTGATACAAGATGTTTAAATAATAATAATATGATTTGCATGCTTGTTGAGGAAAAGTTTACTTACTGTAGAATATAGAAGATAAACCTTTGAAAGATTCATTTGAGAGCTAAAAAATATTCCTTTGTTTTGTTTTCAGATTTGATCTAATATTTCCTCTGATAAGAAAAAATAATTTATGACAGACTATGCATTTTTGAAGCAGCACCCTGAGTTGTTAAATTCATAAAATAATTTCTATAGTTCTGTTTTTAATTAATCTTCTCTACTGCTATTGTTTTCGCTGCAAAATTCGATCTACTGATCCCTTCTATGATGTCTTAGAGGAAAGAAGTAACAATAAAATATTAATGTATTCTACTATTCAGGTTCAAGAAACATCCTCAGACAAATCACATTAATGGAGGTATGTCACAAATGGAATTATGCACTTCATTAATAAGAGAAACTGAAACATTTATTGATGAAAATAGTGATTTAGCAGGGCTTAATTGTGAAAGAGACAGTAATTTAACAAAGTTCTAATGGTAATTGCAACATAACAAGATTCATGATGTTAAGGTCACATGATTGTTTACTGCATAGAGGACAAGGTCAGAATAAAAGCATCAGAATAAAAGCATCAGGGAGACCCTCACATTGAGTCATGAGGTTCATAATGGAGTCCTTTTTGCTGTCCAGATTCCAAGGAGTCTAGATATAACCAGATCCTATCCCAACCCCAGACTTAACAGTTTATGCCTAAAGGATTATATACACTATCAATCCTTTATATCAGTTAGCTAAGATTATAAAGTTTTAGCATGCTTAGCAAATTACTTTCAAAGTTTTGACAAGCTAGCTATTAGTCACTTACTGAGTATGTGTCACAGGCAAGCAATCTCTCAACCTTGAGGAGTAGCCTTGAGAGGCATCCCTGCTCAAGGGGAAGATCATGGCATGCTGCCGACTGCAGTACAGGAGAGCTCAACTGGCTCTGAGCTGTTCTCTATGTATGGGGTAAGATTGACAATTAATCATATTCACATGCCAGCCGTTGGTTGGTGCATGCTCAATTAGCCCTTGGGTCTATCTGCTCCATATCCACCTTGAGCCAGGTTCAGCTAACAAGACCAGATGCATCCATCATGCTTGCCACTGATGGTTATCGCCCAAGCAGAGTTATGGGTGAAGGGTCAGGGGGCTGCCAGGGGGCGTACACCATCATGCAGATTGACAAAAAAATTAAAACCTACCTAGGTAAACAATATGCAGACTTTGCGTGGATCAGATCCATGGATCAGTTTTAAGAAACATACAAGTCAAATCATTTTTTATACTCTTACTTTAGAATTCTTTCACTATACATTTGAGTATGTATTCATAATTTCTGGATATCAATTTTATAAATAGTACAAAATTATTTGTTCTGTCCTTTTGACATGAAATGGAAGCTGTAAGGAAACAGTACAGAAGTTATCGAGTCAATACTATGTTCTGCAGTATTACATAATGTGTACGCATTTCTGGAATAAACAGTAATTTTCTCAACAGGAAGATCAGTTTCTGAAGTAACAACAATCACTGCAGGGAGCACACAGCCTCTGCCCTCATTTTTTTTTTTCCTGTATTTTTTACTTATGTTTTCTATGTTGGCTTCTTCACAGACTTACCAGTAATTAGATCTGCTCTTGTTGCTCTCCTAGCATCCACCAAAGCTAATCAACCCACAGTTCTACATTCTAAAAATTTATTCTGTTCTTTGCTATCTTTTGGGTGTGGGGTTTGACACACACAATCTGTGACTGAGTCCCCATCTCAGTGACTGAGTATGCAAAAGTTTAGAGAAATGGAAATGACTTTGCTAAAGTTAGTTTCCTTCATAATGGGAAAATGAGAAAAAATGCCAATGCAATTTGGTGAGAAATTTTATTGTTTTTTAGATCAAGGACTGAGACATTTATTTCACATTGGAATTGTATTATAGTTTTTCAGGTTTTGATTTTTTTTGTTGTTGTTGCTTGTTTTGTTTGTTTGTTTTTAAGAAATAACTCTTCAAATCTGCAACTCAAAGGCATGTGAGAGAAAAATAATTTTTCAATATTGTTTATTTCCCCCTTTATTAAACTAGAGTGTATATGAACCAAAATAGAGGAATTACTCTTAAACATCCTAAGTTAATGGCACATCAGAACTTGTTTCAATACAAAACATAACAGTAGCTGCTGTTTTATGTTTGTTTTTCAATGCACTTCAGAGTCATTACTTCACTAAACTGAACAGAATAGCAAACATCATCCATAGGAAATATTATGAAAGGAGAAATGAGTTACTATAGATAGAGTTACTCCTAATACCGCCTTGGGTCACTGCTTAAAGCCTCTGTTCTGAGGTATTCAAAAAAGGCTCAGTTTGGGCATAGCACACCATGCTCACCCTGGAGCTAAGGATGAGATCACTTCTGAATTTTGGCTTTTTCTTGCTCCTTTAATTCTTATTTCCTGCTGTGTTATTGGACAATAAGTATAGTAAGTGATAGTTTTAATGGTTAGTCATCTTTTTTATCCCCTGCTGAATGACCTATGTTCCATTCTTGTAATTTTAGCTGGCATAGAGCACACTATTTTAGTGACTATGTTATATATTTTATTTATACGAAATGATTGAAGAATGTAACCATTTCTAGCTAAAAAGCATCTACCCTTTGAGAGATTTATAAAACATAGTGCATACAGCAACTCAGGGCAGCCATGAATAAACTGCACGTGTATATATAGCAGATTGATACCTGCTGTAAAGTATTACGGTACACTGTATTACGGTACTCCTTCTATTCTGAAAGTTTACAAAAAGTCTTACAGCAAAGTAAGGGACAACAGAAGGAAAAAACACACACAAACTGGAAACAGGCACAATTTCTACATTTTTCCAGATCAAGTCATCTTGATCATACAGACTTATGTCATCATATGCACTCTCACTTGTCTACATAACCCCTAAGTATCACAGTGTCTGACTGCTGCATTCTCTCCTCAACCCTGAGGGCTGTATTTGCCCAAAGGCACATGGTTCATGTATGAGGGATATAGGAAAGACTGCTGACACACAGAAAAGCAATCCTCTGTTCTCCTACATGACCAAAATGTCTCTCTGGAAGTGCAGGAGCAGAACAAGACAGCATAGCAGTTCTTCGTCACTGTATACAACAATCCTTCACTGTCAGTCTAAATTGCCAGAAGTAGACTTGAAGAAACAAAAAAGGTTTTAAGCTCTGGTCTAAAAAACAAAACAAAACAAAACAAACAAACAAAACAAAACAAAACAAAAAACTGTTCGATTAGATATTGATGTAGGTCCTACGGTTAGAAGTGGAATTAAAAAGACAGCACAATACTGGTAATTGTGAATCGTTTGTCTCTTTATTTCCTGTACCAGATTGTTAAAGAGATCTGAAATATGAGGGCTTTCAAAGATTTATAAATACTCCTTTTTCCATCTCATTCGAACGTCTTTAGAACAGAAAACAGAACACATGCTGCTGTAAAATGGCTAATGTTAGTGAGATTTGCAGATAAAGGAGAACATGTGCCCAATGTCACACAAGAAGTCTATGGCAAAGCAAAGACTTGAATCATCATCTGTTTGCTTGCTTGCTTGCTTGCTTTGTTTTAGTACTCATTTTAGTTTAAAATACTCTAAACTGAAAAGTATACTATATATCAAGGACAAATGTATAGTACTGTTTTCTTATCGTTTTCTGGTGAGAAGTCTCAGTCATAGAAAATATCTAAGTAAACAGACTTTTCTGTGAGAATCAGGAAGATCTTTCCTTTCTGTAAAGGAATCTCATTTTTCTGTAACTCAGTGATTTCACAATATCTGTGACACACAGAGCCTGTTCTAAAGCCTGTTGCAGTTAACTAAGTTTTCAAGCAGTATAGTGGTTTCCAAGCAGTTGAATTAAGTAAGGAAGATTATATGTTTGTATTTTAATAAGTCATACTTTCTCAATTTAACATTTTCAAACTAACTGAACTTTCCAAGGTCTTTATGAGCAAAATTTATCTAGTTGCTTCACATAATCATAGGACACTTCCATTTCTAAAAAAAACAACTCATGATGTCATGGTTACTGATGTCAAAAGAGTATCTGTGAGCATTTTAGTTTTTTATATCACTTTTCTAATTTTTATTCTTTTCATGTTAGAGCCACTACATAAACGTTTACTTATTTCTCATGTTTGTAAGTATAGTTCTGACATTTTATCTGATTCTAAACTACAGGGTCATCAGGCTGTCATTTTTCCTTAAGTATATCAGATTTAGGCTTTTATTTTAATTTAATTTAATTTAATTTTACTTTATTTTTTATTCACAAAGTCCCAGTGCCTAGCTCAGAGAGGAAGGGAGATCCTGTGCTTCTTTGGACATACATGGAAACCTGGACTCTTGGGACCCTCTAAGAGCTTTAGTGTTTCTTCTCAAAAATTATTTGCATTTTTTCTTTCCCTCCAATATTTTTCCATGACGTAGTTTTGACTGATTCTATAAAGTTAATGATTGTAGGAAAAGAAGTAGTTTTGGAGAAAAAAAGATAAAGGAAAAGGAAAAGAAAAAGTCTGATGTGTGAGCTTCAGAAGTTTGGTTCTTTGAATGAAGAAATACTCATACCAAATAAAACTTTAATTTGCTATTTAAAGACAGTAGTGGAAGGTATATGAAATAATCTCTGTCCCAGTTGCTTTATACTTGTGATAGAAATATTAAATTTCTGAAGCTTGCAGTATGAATGTCAGTTTATTTTCTATTTGAAGTATCTTATATTTTCCCTATATGCTCATCAATTAGGATGTCAGTCAAAATTATTTTTTTAAAGGAACAAGTATAGTTTCTTGAGAAGACAGAACACCGATTTTTACTTATAACAACTGATATGAAGCAAATTCATCTTCTAGTACTGCAGCAAAAGAATCTGTTAAAAGTAGCATTGTTGAACAACTGGAGTACATACTTTCCAAGCCATGATCATTCTTACACAGTGTTTTTAGAATTATATATGAATGGACAAATGTTCAAAAGTATTTAATGCATAGGTGCTGACAATATATTTTCAATTTTTTATTTCTATTGCACCTCTCCTGATGGCTCATGTGGGGTTCTTTCTCCAAGCCTGAGGCTGAGTCAGGATTTTCCATCTGGAAGCAGGTATGTGTCTAGAAGCAGTAATCTACCCATAGAAAGAGCCTCAGGGACTACAGAGATCAACCTTTTGCTGATTTAACCCATTCATTACTTGACATGGATAGGGAATATCTTCCATATCCATAAGTTCTCATCTGAATATACTGTGTGAACAAAACCCACATCTAGTCTGTTATTACTAACTTTTGTCCTATGCATCTTAGATTGTTTTAGTCAAAAGTTAAATTTTGCATTCCAATCTATTTACACTGGCAGAAAATCTATTTACACCGGCAGAAACCCTCGGATATGCTATAACTTCTCATACGTGCAGGCTTATCTCTTTAACTATTGTAGGTCCTGTATCTTCTGGAGCAGACTTGTATTAGCTCAACATGCAAACTCTGCTATGTATTGATGGTACATCTGCCAATGTTTTCTTTCCTTTTCCTATCATTTCTGGAAATATGCATCTCAAGCTATTTCTAAACTCGGGAATGACTATTTCTGGAGAAGGCAAGGAGTCATGGCTTCATTTTGACCCTTCATGAGTCCTCTTCCTCCTTCCCATCTCCCAGTGACGAGGTTCCTGAGGAACTTGTGACCTGGAAAGGTACTGTGGATATGCCACTTGCCAAGGCTCCAGGGCAGACGCGTTCTGCAGCGGAGCGGGGGATCGGACAGGCAGGGCTAATTTTTCCAGCACCGAGCCCACTCGAGGGAGCCGCCAGGACCCGGCAGCCCTCGCGAGGGAGGTGAACGAGGCAAGAACGAGGCGTAGGCAGAGCCAGCAGCAAAGGCGGAGCCAACAGCCACCCCCCCGCGGCTGTTCATAAGCTGCCTCTAGGGAGCGCGAGCGGACAGGCAAACAGGGTGTGGCGCATCAGAAGGGAGAGGCATGGCAGTTAGTGCAGCAGTTCCTGCAGGCAGGGCGAGCAGGAAAGGCAGAGCGTTCCCCCCCACCCATATGAACACCTCCTCTAATGGCGGTCTACCACTAGTTCAGCTGCAATGGTGTACACCAGGCACAGTGCGCTCTCCAGGAAGTCTGTACGCACCCAGACCGACTGCCTGCTCAAAACTGCGTCAGTTCAGGTCTCCAGGTGCAGGGAGTGCCTGAGCGTGTTGCTACCACCTGCGGGGGGCAAAGAGACTGTGTGCGTGAGGTGCGAGCAGGTGGACGACCTGGTCCGCCTCATGGCAGAACTCAAGGAGGAGGTCGAGAGGTTGAGGGATATCAGGGAGTGTGAGTGGGAGATAGACTTGTGGAGCGACTCCCTGCACGGCCTGAAGCACCTGAGGCACTGGGGTGAGACACCCGAAATGGGGGTGGACCCCCTGCCCTGTTGCTGTTGGTCAGAGGCAAGGGACCTAGGAGTTGAGGAGGAATGGAGACAGGTCCCTGCTGGACATCACAGGCGATGCCCCACCCTACTGGCACCACCTTCCCAGGTGCCCTTATGCAAGAGGTTTGAGGCCCTGGAGCTTGGGAGACCGGTAGCTGAGGAAGAGGTAGTAAGACTACCCAGGAGGATGCCTAGGGCGAGGAAGTCGACTCCATGCCTCAGGACTGCTTCCACCAAGACAGAAAGAAGGGTGATTGTTGTGGGCGACTCCCTTCTCAGGGGAACAGAGGGACCTATTTGTCAGCCTGACCCTAACCGTAGGGAAGTCTGCTGCCTCCCTGGGGCCAGGGTCAGGGACATTGCCAGAAAGCTTCCCAACCTGGTTTGCCCCTCTGACTATTATCCTCTTTTAATAGTCCAGGCTGGCAGTGATGACATTGAAGAGAGAAGCCTGAAGACCATCAAATGGGACTTTAGGGGACTGGGAGAGTTAGTGGATGGAGCGGGAGTACAGGTGGTGTTTTCGTCCATCCCTATGGTGGCAGGGAGGGGTACAGAGAGGACACGGAAAGCCCACCCAATAAACACGTGGCTCAGAGGCTGGTGCCAACGCAGAAATTTTGTGGTTTTTTTTTTGACCATGGGGTGCTTTACTCGGCACCTGGCCTGATGGCCACAGACGGGTCCCTATCTCTAAGGGGAAAACGGATCCTGGGCCAGGAGCTGGTGGGGCTCATTGAGAGGGCTTTAAACTAGGTGAGAAGGGGGACGGGGCTGAAACAAGGCTTGTTAGAGCTGTGCCAGGGGGAACAATGGCAAGGCTGGGAGAGAAGGCAATGGCCCAACTGAAGTGCATCTACGCTAATGCACGCAGCATGGGTAACAAACAGGAGGAGCTGGAAGCCATCGTGCAGCAGGCAGGCTATGACTTGGTTGCCATCATGGAAACGTGGTGGGACCAGTCTCATGACTGGAGTGCTGCAATGTCTGGCTATAGGCTCTTCAGAAGGGACAGGCAGCATGGAAGGGGTATGGCTCTCTATATCAGAGAGAGTTTTGATGTTGCAGAACCTGAGGCTGGGAATGATAAGGTTGAGTCCCTATGGGTTAGGATCAGCGGGAAGGCCAACAAGGCAAGCATCCTGGTAGGGGTCTGTTATAGACTGCCAAACCAGGATGAGGAGACTGATGAGTTCTACAGGCAGCTGGCAAAAGTTGCGAAATCGTCAGCGCTTGTTCTCGTGGGGGACTTCAACTTCCCAGATATATCCTGGAAGCACAACACAGCCTAGAGAAAGCAGTCTAGGAAGTTTCTGGAGAGCGTGGAAGATAGCTTCCTGACACAGCTGGTTAGCGAGCCTACCAGGGGAGGTGCCCCGCTAGACCTTCTCTACACAAACAGAGAAGGACTGGTGGGAGATGTGGTGGTTGGAAACTGTCTTGGGCAGAGTGACCATGAAATGGTAGAGTTCTCCATTCTTGGAGAAGCCAGGAAGGAGACCAGTAAAACCACTGTATTTCCAGAGGGCTGACTTTGAACTGTCCAGGACACTGGTTGGTAGAGTCCTTTGGGAGGCGGTTCTGAAGGGCAGAGGAGTCCAGGAAGGCTGGGTGCTCTTCAAGAAGGAAATCTTAATGGCACAGGAGTGGTCTGTCCCCATGTGCCCAAAGACGAGCCAGCGGGAAAGAAGACCAGCCTGGCTGAACAGAGAATTGTGGCTTGAGCTTAGGAGGAAAAAGAGGGTTTACAATCTTTGGAAAAGAGGGCGGGCCACTCGGGAGGACTATAAGGATGTTGTGAGGCAGTGCAGGGACAAAATTAGAAAGGCCAAAGCTCACCTGGAGATCAATCTGGCGACTGCCGTCAAAGACAACAAAAAATGTTTTTACAAATACATTAATGCAAAACGGAGGACTATGGAGAATCTCCAGCCTTTACTGGATGCAGGGGGGAACTTAGTTACAAAAGATGAGGAAAAGGCAGAGGTGCTTAATGCCTTCTTTGCCTCAATCTTTAGCAGCAAAAACAGTTGCTCTCTGGACACCCAGTACCCTGAACTGGTGGAAGGGGATGGGGAGCAGAATGTGGCCCTCGCTATCCATGAGGAAATGGTTGGCGACCTACTACGGCACTTGGATGTACGCAAGTTGATGGGGCCAGATGGGATCCACCCGAGGATACTGAGAGAACTGGCAGAGGAGCTGGCCAAGCCGCTTACCATCATTTATCAACAGTCCTGGCTATTGGGGGAGGTCCCAGTTGACTGGTGGCTAGCAAACGTGACGCCCATCTACAAGAAGGGCTGGAGGGCAGACCCGGGAAACTGGGAACCAGTGATCAGGCCCAGTCAGCATGGGTTTATGAAAGGCAGGTCCTGCTTGATGAACCTGATCTCCTTCTATGACAAAGTGATGCGCTTGGTGGATGAGGGAAAGGCTGTGGATGTGGTCTACCTTGACTTCAGAAAGGCTTTTGACACCGTTTCCCACAGCATTCTCCTCAAGAAACTGGCTGCTCGTGGCTTGGACTGGCGTACGCTTTGTTGGGTTAAAAACTGGCTGGATAGCTAGGCCCAAAGAGTTGTGGTGAATAGAGTCAAATCCAGCTGGAGGCCAGTCACTAGTGGTGTTCCCCAGGGCTCGGTACTGGGGCCGGTCCTCTTCAATACCTTTATCGATGATCTGGATGAGGGGATCGAGTGCACCCTCAGTAAGTTCACGGATGACACCAAGTTAGGTGCGTGTGTCGATCTGCTCGAGGGTAGGAAGGCTCTGCAGGAGGATCTGGATAGGCTGGACCAATGGGCAGAGGCCAACCGTATGAAGTTCAACAAGGCCAAGTGCCGGGTCCTGCACCTGGGGCGCAATAACCCCAAGCAGAGCTACAGGCTGGGAGATGAGTGGTTGGAAAGCTGCCTGGTGGAGAAGGACCTGGGAGTAATGGTGGATAGTCGGCTAAATATGAGCCAGCAGTGTGCTCAAAAAAAAAGTCCTGCTAGGAGCGGCTGAGGGAGCTGGGCTTGTTCAGCCTGGAGAAGAGGAGGCTCAGGGGCGACCTTATCGCTCTTTATAAGTACCTTAAAGGAGGCTGTAGAGAGGTGGGGGTTGGTCTATTCTCCCACATGCCTGGTGACAGGATGAGGGGGAACAGGCTAAAATTGTGCCAGGGGTGTGTTAGGTTGAATATTAGGAAGAACTTCTTTACTGAGAGGGTTGTGAGGCATTGGAACGGGCTGCCCAGGACAGTGGTGGAGTCACCATCCCTGGAGGTCTTTAAAAGATGTTTAGATGTTGAACTTAGGGATATGGTTTAGTGGAGGACTTGTTAGTGTTAGGTCAGAGGTTGGACTCGATGATCTTGAGGTCTCTTCCAAACTAGACAATTCTGTGATTCTGTGATTCTGGACAGCTAAAGGACTGGGACCTAAGGGAATACCACAGTTATGACACATGGCTGCTGATATTCGTCTCAAGTGGAGGCCTAGGACCTGCATGCATCTGGGTCTGTAAGTGTAGCTCTCCTTGGCACACCTCTGTTGGAAACAACTGGTAGTGCCAGCAGCCTGTTACAATGAGTTGCGAGGATTCCTCCTTCTCCCACAGCCTTTTTCTGTTATGACTGATAACTTTTGTTTTGCCCTATTAAAGACAGAATTCTAAGCTCCAATTCAGAACTTCTCTTAAACACTTAATCATACTTCAGTCATTTCTGAAAATGGTGCTTTGCATGCTTTGTCTGCTGTCAAACAAATAACAAAAGTATCACTAGGATAGCAATCAGCTACCTAAAACCACAGTTTCTTTCTGAGAAGCTTGTGATATTTGTTTGATCATATACATGTTCAATTAACCTCAGTTGCTCAGGTTTTCATCACAGTTATGTATCTCTCAATTTCTATACCATATGCAGGCATTTCTTAAACATTTTTTTACCCCATCACAGTCCAACCTGTATATTGAATATGGTCAAACTTTGCTTACACAAAGGTGGGTATGCATGTATTAACTATAATAACATGAAACCTAGAAGGAAAACTGTTGGTAAATTTCAGCTTGAGTATCAAAAAAAGTCTTACCTAAATCTTCTCTAAGATATCATCCAAAGATTTCAGCTGAAAACTTCCAAACAACTAATCTAAGATAGATAATTGGTACAAAAAATTTTATCTCCAAACTTAAGTGAAAACAGGAAAATAGAATTCTGTGCTCAGAAGGCTGGGGAAGTAATAATTACTCCTAATTATGGTATACTCAAAAAATTTCCAAATCTGACAGTTATAGGGGAAGAGTGATTTGTTTCTTTTAATTTATTTCTTAATTTAATTTACTTAATAAAATTTAATTTATTTATAAATAATGCTAAATATTTTCAGTTTATATTTATTATTTTTGCTGAATTTTCTGGAGTTTACTTGCAATTTACAAAACATTAAATTATAGCAACTGTTTGTGAAGGAAATGAAACTCACATTTATGGATTTCTTGAAAAGCTATTCTGTTTATTCTAAAATGAAATATCTGCTCATATTTTTATTTTTATAAAAATAAATTAAACCAAGTATTCTCACCTTAGTAAATTCTACTAGGCCAAACCTATTTGACAGATTATTCAAATTTGTATTAGGAAAGAATTAAAAATTGCATTTTTATCTCCAAAGTGATAACAAAGAATGTGTAATCTGATATTTACTGCAGAATACTTGAAGTGGATATATACGTTTTGGAAAATAATCTTGGAATGAATGCTTACATATTAAAATTCTGGAAAGATAAAAATAAGGTAAGAAAGACTTTTTTTTTTTTTTCATGTGACATGCAAAGTTGTTTATTATGTAGTTATACAAAGATAGAGTGCAAAACTGCTGCCTAAAGGAAGGTATATATTGGAGACTACAAAGTACAGTGAAGGTAACAGTAGTCTTGTGGTTTGGACAACCTGTGCTGACACCAGGCAGGACTCAAATTTGAAAGCTCTCAGAACAAGAATAAACAAGTTTAAGCATTTGTTTTACTGGCAGAAGACAAAGATTGAACTTCTACGCTGAAATAAAACTCACTTTTTCCAGAAAAACTCACAGTAATTAAGTGCAAATGAGTGCTTACAGATGCCTCCATGTGTTGCACAAACAGACCAGTGAACTACTGGAAATTTTTCTAATCAGTTTTTTGGCAATGATTTCACTTTTTGTAGACCAAACCCAACAAAAAATATTTCTTTAAAAAAAATAATAATCTAATTTCTACTTGACTTAAAGGTAGTCACTAGCTTACGTGCAAAGATACCTACTAATATGGAGCATATTTAAAGGCTAAATACATGCACATAATACATATGCATTCTTCATCTGAGGTAACTGCATC
The DNA here is from genome assembly GCF_965140915.1 of Aythya marila. Lineage (NCBI taxonomy): Eukaryota > Metazoa > Chordata > Aves > Anseriformes > Anatidae > Aythya > Aythya marila. The sequence goes on along the minus strand of NC_139045.1, from coordinate 19,593,517 downwards.
CAAAATGATAGAAGCTTTCCAGGCAGATTACACCAGTGTCACTAGAACAGCTACAGTCTAATTAAGGTTAAGAATGGATGAACAGCATCAACAAAGCTAAATGAATGTCAGAGATATACATGTATTTCAAAGGGGACTATGACTGGGGAGAAAAAAAAAAAAAAAAAAAAAAAGGAAGGATAAGCAACATTAATGTTGCATCAGTGTGGTTAGAAGTATAGGCTGAATATGCTGGGACAGAAATTTGAAAAGTTGCTCTAATATGACTTGTCAAATTTATTATACGGTTTATAAATTCTGCCACAGACTCCTACAGGTCGTGTTTTCTTGGCAATTCTTTTTCGAGAGAAGACCCATTTGTTTTTGTGGGATATAGTAGGTAACTTTAGAAACCTAAGTTCTACATTCATATCCCTCCCACAACCAGTAAAACTGTTGTTTTTACTATGTGATTTTTTTAAACCACACAGCAATGATCACATATATTGTGTAGTTTACTCTTCTCTGGGGAGATGGGATCTGGATAACTTGATTCATCATATTTGTGACAAAGGCAGAAGGCATTTTTGCTTCTTTTATTGGCAGATGGTAAAAGATCAGGTAAGCTGTTCAAAGATGTACAGTTCATGTAGTTTATGATAGGTTTGAAATTTCTCCTTACTCTTTTCTATTGTTGCTTTGAGACCTTGAACCTGTGAACTGATGAAGACCTTTTGACCCTGTTCCAGTATATGGGAAATAAGACTGCACAGGCTTGACCATTAATAAGCTGTGTTTATAAATGGCATAAACCAGCAAATACACAAAGTAATTTGTGCATGCATTTGTTTATATTCATATATGTATTTGCAAAATAATTTATTTTCATTATCCATTTCCTATGTCAAACAACTGTGGTCCAAACATTTCTATGCTTGGGAAAATCAGATTTATTTTTTTTTCAGTATAAACATTTTGTTAATATAATCTGAGGATTTAGAATAAAGCAACACCATTATCTAGCCTACCTTGAATCTGTGATATTACAGTTGCTCAAAGGAATGTCAAAATCAGTAACAGTATGAAGGCAGCAGTTGTTCTGACAGCTGAAGCATGAACTGAATCTGTCTAGCAAAATTAGCCTAATATGGTCAAATTGCTTTTGCTTTTTAACTGTGTATGGGCAACAGCCAGACACTGTGTGTGACTTTCACATCAAAAGCGGTACATTTCACAGCATGCTTTACATTCAGCCTTGCTTACTGTAAGAACCATCAGTTAAAAAACATCATATACTGGAATTACATAGCAAATCACTCTGGTCATTAATAAACAATAGGAAAACAATACCTCTTTGTCTTTTTTTTTTTTTTTTTTTTTTTTTTTCCTCCAAAGCCTTCACTGCAATGCTTCACAGTTTCTATTTTTTCTTCACACCAATACTAATTAAACTTCTGCAAGGAATCTTATTCCTCACACGTAGATAAAAATCCTATATTATGCTTTGTTTCTGCTTATTACAGTATGATAGCTTCAAACTTAAGCTTTGTGAGAAATCCCTCCAGTTGTTAAGGGTATGAGTCATTTTTCTTTATTTAGCAAGTAGCATGACACAGATCCATCTCAAATATGCATGGAACAAGCAAATAAGCAAAACTTTCTGAAACTTGTATTAAGTTATTTTATTTAGATTTTTGGTCTTTAAAATTGTGGAATGATAAGAGTGGGTTTAGCTTGCATATACATGTTGTTTCCACTGTCTTTTAGATGTGTTTTGCACAACATGCAGATGTCTTTTTTCTATTAGTAGTTCCCTATGCTTTTTTTTCAGCTCTGTTTTTTGCATACTTTTCTGAGGAAAGATAAATCTGCATGGCTACCTTTCAAAATGGAAGATGTAGGAGGGACATGTCGCGTTAAGGGGTGTAGCTGATTAACCGTTACGGGCCCGGTCAGATTCAGGATACTGAACCAGTCGGACATTCACCAAAAACACATTAACCGCCTGGGGGTCCAGTCAGACATTCACCAAAAATGCATTAACGGCCTGGGGGTCCGTTCAGACATTCACCAAAAACGCATTAACCATCTGGGGGTCCGCTCGGACATTCACCAAAAATGCATTAACCGCCTGGGGGTCTGGTTAGATTCAGAACACTGAACTATCACGGATAACCACCCTCACCCTCGTTGCACTCAATGAGAGTTATCACAATGCAATCAAGTATGGTTTATTACAGCAACAGATAATCAGGTTCTTTTGGATTGCCGGCGATAGTGACTGTCTGCAAAAGCAAGTTAGTATGCATAAAATACACAGGTGTTATAGGTGTTGTAGGTGTTACAGGTGTTATAGATGTTTATAGATGTTACAGAGGTTATAGGTGTTGCAGGTGTTACAGATGTTACAGGTGTTTACAGGTGTCACAGGTGTGCAGCCTAGAAATAAACGCGTTAAAAGGATCAAAGACTCTATAGAGATTTATAAGCAAGTATTCAGATCTCACCCAAAGGCGTCCCAATGGGGGGGGAAGAGAGGCTCAGCCCGTCGACTGATCCCAGGAGTCAGGAGGTCCTAAGGATGTTGTCCTCGGGATGGTATCTCCCCTGACGGTGGTATCTTCCCTAACATCCCCTTTCTCTTGGGCCAATTTATATTATTTTCTATCTTTTAGGTGGAGCTTGAGTGGCTCTAGTCAAGCATATCTTAGTTATGATTGGTGTAAAGTTTTCCCATCTCCGTTTAAAGTAATAGGCTCCGAGAAATTCAGGGCGCATGCTCAGTGAGGGGTGGTCGCACCTTGGAGGCGGGTAGCTTTTGGGATGGAGGTGTGTTTTGGTATTATAATGATATTATAATGAGCAAAAAGTACACTAGGGTACAGCATTTGTCAAAACATGACAGGTCTTTGGCTTAGGGTGGCAAAAAGTGCAGCTTTGTGCACAAGAACAATCGAGGTCCCATCTGATTACAGAGCCTAGCCGTGGTGTCTCCACTCCACTCTATGCTCCGTGCTGTTCCTTAGAGCTAGCACACCAAGTTTCCCCAGCGCGATAGCATCTAAGGCTGGGAGCCTAGGGAACGCTCTGATAAAGCAGTTATGCCCTACCCTGAAAGCCTCTTCAATGCTGTACCTTTTCCTTAAAAATGTGAATGTTAGTTTTATTTTCCTAGTTACTTCAGGCATTTACACCACAGGACAAAAACTTGAAAACACAACTAAATTCAGAAATTTCCAATGAGGCATAATTGCATTAGGAACTATGATCCCCTTCCTTTGTATCACCTCAGCTTCAACAAACATTTTCTGCATCCATGGCAGGATTTCCAGAATTTTTCTGTTACTTTTGCTGACTCTCCAAGTTGATTATTTCAGTAGTAGACACATTTGTTTCCAATTAGTGGAAGGGACATATAGTGATTTTTTTATCCGAGAAAATTGTTTTAACATGGCAACATGATGTGCCCTGCAAATCAGCAACCTGTATCTTCTTGGTTCTATGTTAACTACGTTGTTTCCAAAGATGAAATGTAGTAAAGGGGAAAGTGCTTAAAATCAAATGCCATAGTATTTGGCATAGTATTTGGCATAGCCCCCATAGGCTACATCCTCTGGGGGACAGAAGGATGTAGCCAACCTCTTCTCAGTGGTTTGTGGGGATAGGACAAGGGGCAATGGCTGCAAGTTAGAGCACAGGAAGTTCCACACTGACATGCAAAAGACCTTCACGGTGAGGGTGACGGAGCATTAGAACAGGCTGCCCAGGGAGGTTGTGGAGTCTCCTTCTCTGGAGATATTCAAGGCCTGCCTGGGCAGCCTGCTCTGAGGAACCTGCTTTGGCAAGGGGGTTGGACCCGATGACCTTTCGAGGTCCCTTCCAACCCCTGCAGTTCTGTGATTCTGTATATAACTTGTGAACTTTTCCAGTCTTTTCAAAGCCTTGTGCAAATGTCATTTAGAAGTGGAATGATCTTGATTCTTGATTCTAGAGAGATTAGTGACTTTTCATGTGCTGTTTTGGTGTTCTCTGTTGACAAATAGAATGGAAGTCATGATTTAGTGTTTGGCGTGTATCAGCAACACACTTACATTACAAAACAGACTAAATACAGTAGCCAAGACCCCAGTGGCTGCTGTGTAGCAATATTTGTTTCAGATTTGCTTGATTCTGGCAGATTTTCAGCTGCCATCACTCCTGGAAAAAATATTCAGACGGTTTAGTTTTATTAGTATTTGTGACACCACAATCGCAGTGTCATCTATATATGAGTTGGCTTATTTAGTGCCAGGCTTAGTATGTCTATGCAACTGTATGCATTGTATGCATATGTATGCAGTGTACGCTCACAGAACAGAAAAACACCATGAACTTTGTCAACACTACTCTACTACCTCTCTGTCTACAGAAACCTATGTCAAGTGTTCAAGAATATTTTCTGGTTATGTTGTTCAACCAGAGGCTAAAAGAAGTTCCTGGCTTCTTTAAAATATTAGCTTACGAAAACTAATCAACAAAAAATGATAATGGACTTAAATCTATCATGACAACACTGAAAGTTCAGCATTTTTTTCCCTTGTTTATTTTTGGAGCGGTAGCTTTAGCTTTGTTAAACATCACAAGCACAGCAGATATGTTCTCCTGTTTTCATATTGCGTTATGTTTCACACAGAACAAGAAGTAACTACTTGTCCTTCTAAAGGTGAAGAACCATCAATGTGAAGAAGAGTATTGACTGGAGCGAGCCTGTAACACAGCTGTTGACATCCTAACCTTTCTCTTACAGTTCACAAATCAGTGAGTATTCTTTTGAGCTATTCCAAATAAAGAGAATCGTGTGAGCAGCAAAACATGTTTCTCCAGAAGCACATGGCTTCAGAAAGAAAACTTAAATGGGAAAATGTATAGTCATGACCATCACACAGAGAAAACAAAGTTGCAGTGAGAGTGCCTGAAGGCTGTAGGCTCAGCAACCCTAGAGCAGAAAATTGTCACTGTTTACTTCAATTTGGAATTCTTATTACCCTCAATTTGTTCTTCTCCATAGCAGAAAAATATAATGAAGCTTGTTGAGGAAGATGACACTGTAATTGATAATGTAATTTAAGCAGTGTTTATTGGTAATCAAAAACCAACAGCATCAAATGCAAAGGGTAAATGTGCATTACTGTAAACTAACAAGATGTTATAAAAATTAGCAGATAAGTTGTCAGAATCTGCATTAACCCTTTGGAGATTAGCTGTACTTTGGTACACAACCACTCCTCTGTTTGCTGCTATTGAATGAAAGACTTGCCATTCTTACATGTTTTAACTTACATTTCCCATTGAATTTTCTTTCTTTAGGTTGTTAGGAAGTGGTCCAAGAAAGAAAGGAAATTATGCTCCTTGCCTAACACCAATACCTTTAGATCTATTTGTATAAAGAAGACATACCTTGGCTTTCTACCTAGAATGTTTTCTGCCACTACCTTGCCTATTACAGCAGTAATTTGTCAAATTGCCTCTATGCAAACACAGGTAGCATGGGCAATAAACAAGAGGAGTTAGTCATGAGCATGCCTGCAAGGCTATGATCTTATTGGCATCATGGAGATGTGGTGGAAGAGGTCCTATGACTGGAATGGTGGAGTGCAAGGATATAAGCTCTTTAGGAAAGATTGATGGGGAAGATGGGAGTGGCGGTGTTTCTTTCTATGTGAATGACCAGCTGGAGCATGTGGAACTCCACCTGGGGATGGATGAGGAGCTGACCGAGAGTTTATGGGTCAGCATTAAAAGAAGTGCAGAGACAGGTGATATTATAGTGGAGATTTGCTACAGTCCACCCAACCAGGATGACCAAGTGGCTGAGGCCCTCTATGGACACATACATGTAGGAGCAGCCTCAAATTCACAAGCCCTGCTCATCATGAGGGCCTTCAACCACCTTGATATCTGTTGGAGGGACAACATAGCAGGACATAAACAATCCATGAAGCTCCTGGAATGTGTTGAGGATATCTTCCTTCTCCAAGTGACAGAGAAGCCAACAAGGAGAGATGCTATGCTGGACTTCATTATCACCAACAAGGAGAGGATTGTGGGGAATGTAAAGCTCAAGGGCAGCCTTGATCATGAAATGGTGGCATTGAAGATCCTTAGGAAAGCAAGGAAGACATGCAGCAAGCTTGCTACCTTGGACTTCAGGAGAGCAGACTGGCCTCCTCAGGGATCTGCTTGATAGGTCATGGGATAAAGCCTTGGAGGGAAGTGAGACCCAGGAAAGCTGGTTAATACTCAAGGATCACTTCCTCCAAGCTTAGAAGCAATGCATTCCAACAAATAGGAGGTCAGGCAAAAATGCCAGGATCCAGGCAACCTGTTGATTAAAATGTTACATTATGGACAAAATCTTTTTCTACAGGGTTTCCTTTTGAATTTATCATGTGGGTATAGATGATGAGGTGGCAAAAGGTTACTGCAAAAATTGGTGAAAAAGAAGTAGGAATGCCAGCTAATTACCACCTCTTTACTCACATGACATATTAATTCTATAAGTGGTGCTAAAATATAAGATAAATTACATTAGGCTTTTAAGTTATATAAGCTATAAGTTTGGGGTGGGGAAGGGGGTTAGTTTGGCTGTCTTTAGCAATGACTGCACTGCATTGCTCATATTTTCCATGACCTACTCATTCACTGATTTATAACATATTATTTGAGTTATCACATACTGAATGGCACTGAAAATGGGAGTGATCAGAATGTATAAAACCTTTTGTTGAAGCAGCTCTATTTATATGCTTCACATAAAGCTTAGCACTTCTAGCTATAGTAACAATTTCCCTCATTTTACACAATTTTCTTGTCTTGTTAGTTTTTTGCACCTTTATCTACAGATAAAGATAATTATAGTTTCAGTAGCATCAGTATCTCCCACAAGTTAAACTACGCATATAGCTTAGAAGCCATTTAAAGTTTAAGAAGACCTTCATTGTGTTTCCCCCTCTCCTTTCTTTTCTTCTAACTGACACAAATAATGGCTTCTGAAAGGAGGGGGAAAATAGGTTAACAATAACCTCCCAGGCAGGAATTCTAATGAGATTCAAACTTGTCCCTGTCTCATCCTCATTTCCTTTCCTGGCAGGTCTGATTGCTTATATGTTTGATGTCTTTCATGAAATAGTTCTTCAGAAATTATTTTTAAAGGGCATGACATACACAGGAGAGAAGATGGAAGGAAATCTTGATTAAAAAAATCCAATCTGATCTCTTCATGTAAATATCCTGCATATTTTTTCATCTTTCTGTGTTGTTTCAAGACTACTAGTTTTTAATTCAGAAAACACAACTAGTCTTTCTCAGCTTTGAATAAATTAATTCCCTTCTTATTGTCTCAATTTCCTGATATAGTTTTACTACTGTTCAAGTACTCTGAATTACATCAACTAGCTTGTACAGATTTTTTCCTCTCTAGTTTTCACTGTGTTGAGTATACAATATTCCATTATCTCTATATATATCACATAGTAGGAAATTTGTCAACCAACATTATGCTTTTAATCTGTAAAAACACTGTTCAAGTCCTTGTTTTAGCTCTTGTACGAATCTAAAGTAAATGATACTAAGAAAAAATATTTACATTCCAAAACCAGTAATTACTTTTTTTTAAATTTATTTATTTATTTATTTATTTATTTTTAAGACAAGATATTCTCACAAGTCATTTTAATGCTTGGTGGTAATCTTCACCTGCCTTAGCCAACAGTTGCTTTAGCAGAAGCAGTCTTGTTGATCCTTACCAGTATAGGCTAGGGTAGTAACAATATTATGCCTCAACCAAAGGTGAGTCAGATGATATGTCAGATGATCTTTAAAAAAACTGTTTATTGAAGAAGTAGGGTTCTTGAGGCATATGTACAGCTTCAGCTCACTGTATAAAGCAAGACAATCTCACCATGGTATTGAGATCTTATCCTATAATTTGATGTGTGAGTCTTTATGCATGTACTTAGCCCTCAGCCCCCCAACTCCAGGCTATGTGTCATATGATGTTTGATGGCATTAATTTTAGAAGGTCAGGTCAGGTGCTCTTTTTTCTTGTTCAACAATGTTCTTGCTCAACTTTTTCTTATATGTTCTCTTTGTTGTGCCTAAATTTTACCCATTGCGTTTCTTCAGTGACTGGTAATTGACTATTAGTTGGTTATTTCTAGCACTTGGCCCTTTGGTTTCAAGCTTGTGCTGTTTTATTTATTTATTTATTTTGTATTTTTTTAAGATACGATGAGTTGGAAATATAAAACCTTAGAAGATCAGTCCTATTTATGAATATTTGCAGAGCTTTTCTAATGCTTAGTAATTTCCTTCCAGATTTTGAACAAAAAAAAGGAAGAGTTCACCAAATATGTATGTTTTAGGTGAGGCAGGAAGAATTGAAGACATTGACTATTCTGTGCCTGATCTGGGAACAGCTGGACCAAGCTAGTGCACTGATCTGCATAATAGTGGAGGGAGTTTCCCCAGGAAAACAAATAACAGAAGTAGCATTCCTACTCATTTAATTTTTTCTTTTCCTGGATCTCTGGTAGCAAGTAGTACCTGAGGAAATTGTTTTCCTCTCACATAAATTTCAAGCATTGAGTTTAGTGGTTATATAAATATATTTTTTTCAGTCTGAAGAATCTCAATATGTTTTTGGCTGAGAGGCAAAGTCTTTATAAATTTATTATGTATAAGACAGTTGTGGATAAGTTAGAGACACCCACAAAATTCATTGGCTCAGAGCACAGCTACAGGTAAAAGAGATACTTGACATGGGATTGAAATGGTGCCTTAACAGGTGAAGGGATTAAAAAAAAAAAAAAAGGAGTGTCTCTGTGTATACACCCTCTCTCCTCTCTTCCTCTCACCTGTTTTCCCTATGACAACTACATATTGAGGGTCTAGAGCCAGTGCCTCACTTGGGAAGATTTGCTATTCAATCTCTCAGTAGTGGCATTAGGGAGATTAGCTAGTTTGGCTAAGCAAGGCTTGGTTAATCATGTACTGCTTCTGTGTATAAATCCATAGAGACCCCTTAAAGCAAATTGATTTCGGATGCATGATAAAACAGCTGTCAAAAGTAGAGAGGGAATTTTGTCAAAGAAATTGAGACATGCTCTTATAAAAAGGCATGAAGGCCCTTTCTAGTTGCTCTGTAAATTAAGGTATTATCTTTCCAGTATTTCTGCCTCATGGGGTTGAGCACACATGAATTGAATTCATAATTCTGGAGCATGCCACGTAATATGTCATACAGAGCTCAAGGGCAGAGGGACACCCTCATGATATAACAGTACTTGAATGTCCTGACACAGTCACGTGAGATAGCACCAGACCCCTGGATCTGTTCATGTAATGAAAAAAGGTTTGAGTAGTTGGGCCTTGGGGTGAAAAAGAAGCCCCCATCTTCTTCAGTTATTCTTGGGATTAATTAAAGTCCTCATAGCCCTAGACTGTAAATCCATGCCATGAACAATTTCTCAAATAGTCCAATTGCTTTTGGAGAAAGTACAGTTCCTGTTAATATGTCTTACATAGCTCATGAACCTGGAAGAATCCTATACACAGTTTTGTTAACTTCCATACAGTTTGACTGAGACTGATAGGAATACAGAATTTTATTATTATTATTATTATTTGTTTCTTCTTCTTCCTTGACAGGTATTTGCACAGATGAGCACACATCTGTCTTATGCAAGTTCTTTGCAGTTTTATCCATTCTTATTATGACCATGCCAAGTAAAGGAGGATTTCCTTAGCTTGTCGGCAGAAAACACTGGTAATTCCATTCTTGGGACCTGTTTCCATTTCTTTTCTTCATTTGAACATTACTAACTTCAATTTCTAGCCTTTCCTTTTTCATAGTACCTCAAATCTTTCAGGATCAGTTCCTTCTAGTAATAGCATTTTTTTACAGCACTGCTGTAAAAAATGGGGTAGATAATGCTTCTAGTCTCTTAACTGTGACAGGAAAACTAATGACTCACTCAGAAAATGACTGTCTGTTGATTCAGTAACATTGTCCCTCATACATACTTTGAATATTTTGAAGAGAATATTTTTCTAGAAGAGGATCTTGGAGTGATGGATATGAAATATTTTCAGGAATCTTTCATGCTGATTCACAAAGTTATTTGTTTCCTATACAATAATTAGAAATCTTCCCTAGTTACAGCAAACAAAAAGAGGAAAGTGATACTGATTTGAGTGCATTACAAACTCTGTTACTTTGAGGGATGTACACAGAATACCAGGTGAAATATACATGCAGAAGTGAATCTTGCAAAAAACTTTGTCTTTCACCATCATGTGCTAAAACCTATGCTGCAGTTTGCAGTCAGGTCATGTCCATACAATAAGGACATACTCTAACTGTATCACAACTGGAACAAGCGTCACATTCTCATATGCTTGTATTTTTCTTGGAAGTATCCCTGAGTACACAGGTGGAGAGGAAGCCACTGCACACTCTAATAGGCTATTCAAGGAGGTAGGACTGTGGGCTGCAACAAGAAAAAACTGGCTACTCTGTAACTAGACACATCCATTTCTTTCCATCCATCCCAATTTGCAGATTATAAGATAGACATCTGACTTACTCCACTAGAACTGTATTTGTATTATTTTCCCCTGTTACTTACTTACTTATTTATACCCTTGTACTAATCTTGGATTAGAAAATTTGTCAGGCTTTTACCTTGATAAAGACATTTTGTGATGTTTCTAGAATATGATGTAGTCTTAGAAGTTCCTTCTGTATAGCTGTTAGATCAAAAGATCTCCCAAATGTGGATTGCTGTTAATTTTTCACAATCAGCCTTTTTAGCTGAAAATATTTTAAAGTAAATTGCTCAAATTTTCTAGTTCTTGGTAATTCTTTAGACTGTATTTGAAGATGTTTGTGGCAGCTTCTAATGCACATGGTATTTCAGCAGCTTTTTACACCTAGGAAAATCCTCTGACACTAAGGGTTGCCTTTATATGTTGACATATTTTGTACTTAGATTGCACTTCTTCTCTTCACTTAGAGAAAATATTATTGGAAAATTGCTGTTCCTTCTCTTCCTCTAGTCAATAATGAGAAATGTTGAACACATACCTCAGTCCAGTCTTTCCATCCTGTTTAGATTTAGAAGAGGTAGAATTTCAGCTGTGCAAAGCACTGAAAAACTGTTTGGAGTAATAGCCAAACATAACTCAAGAAAGGGGATTGAGCACTCTCTGATATGAAAAGCTTAAGTCAGAGTTGAGAGATTATACAAAATATGGGACAAGTCTTACGCAAACAGCTTCAGAATAGATCTGAGATTTTTTTTTTTTTTTTTTTCAGAACGGAGACAGAAGTATATAAATGCAACAGAAATACTATACTGCTCACACTGCTGGATTTCCAATGGGCTGTTCAAATATTAAAAAAGATTAATATACCATGTAAAAGATTTACAGGCTCAGATCACAGATGTATAGCTTTGGCTTCATATAGCAATTGCTTAACAAAATCTCTAAACTGTGCTTTCTAATGGAGAGCAAAAGGAAATAATGTTAATGATGAAACAGATGACAGTGAGTGCAATGGGAAAATTAAATGTTATGCATTTAATATACATTATATTATATTCATTTATCTAATGAATAACAGGTATGTCTTATTATATTTTGGCAATTCTGTCTTCAGTTTTTAATTTCACTGTCCACGTGTGACACACCAGTCTGTGAAAAAAAGCTATGGCTACAAATTAATCAGATTAATTTTTGTTGTCCAGAAATTAGTCATTGATTTATTTTTTTTTTGAGAAATCATCACGTTCCTTTCCCCTTACTGTTCTCTTTATTGTAGTATACTTGCACATATTTATTTTATCTGTGTTTGCATGTACTTCTCCCAGCTATATAACTTTGCATCTTGCCATTTCTGTTCTGAGATTTTATTTTTCTTTTCCTACTCATCCATTAATAATAAAAATTGTCAGCAATCACCCCTTGCTCTTTTGCCTACAAAAACATGAAGATGAGAAGGTCAAAGGAAGAAGCAATCTGTTCTAGCCGAACAAAACATGAGCCAAATATGTGATCACACCATCTACTCATAACTCAAAAAAAAAAATAAAAAAAAAATCCACACAAACTTCGAGTTCTGAGTTCTATTTGCTGCAGCACAAGAGGGCAGTGTTTCATTAATTCTAACTTGTTTTCTGCTCAGCATTACAATAAAGCCAGGATTTACATTAATCTAGGATCAGATTAACACTAAACGATCAGTGTTATAAGCAAATAGGTCGCTGGCAGAGAATACAATTTATACAAAGAAGAAAGGCTCTAGTAAATTTATCTATTCCAAAATCTGTAGAAATTTCTTAAAGACTGATAATGTCATAGAGGGAAAAAACAAACAAACAAACAAACAAAAAACAGCAAGAATGAAAAATGCAATAAAAATAAATAAATTCTAAGTCCAAAGTATTTATTTTTAATTTTCTAGTAATCAGAGAATATGGAAGACTAAACTAGGAAAGACAACAGAGCCAACCAAAGAAAATGGGTAATAACGTGAACCTTAAAAAAGACATAAGAAAAAGTATGTGAATATGTATGCATGTGTGTGTTCATACATGTGTGTGGATGTGTGTATACATATATACAAAAGAAACAGAGAGTGAGAGACGTGAAATTATTGAGAACACAAGTATTGAAAAGGTAATGACAGAAGACTATCAGGAGTTATTCATGCTGCCTTAATTTGGGCAACCACTCTGTTTATTTCCTTTTTGTATTGCTCTCAGCTAATTAATACAATTCCTCACTCAAATGTATTTTGGAGATTCCTGTCATAAATGTCAGATGTTCTCCCTGCATTATACTCATTTAAGGCTGTTCATTGACATTGACTTTGTCAAGGACTGGTGTCAGCCAATTTTGGGGCTCCAGCTCTAATCAGATGACCAATTATTCAAACTACACAAAAATTAAAATAAAAAATTAAAAAAAAAAAAAAGATAATTATTGTAAATCATGATTAATCCAACTCTGGATGTTTGTGAGCCAAATCTGGAGCCAAAATTTTAATATGGATTCTTGAGATCTTGATGACTTTATAGTAGCACCTACCATGCAGACCTCCAGCTCCTGTTTAGAGGAGAACTGATGTCCCTGCTCTACACTTATTCTAATAAATGATTTACTAAATCACATCTTGACCTTGCAAAATGCAGCAGCTCTCAGTTTGTCCTAAAAGCACCTACTTGGCTTGAAACCATACATTTATTCTACACAAAAATAGATATTGGTCAACCTGTTTCATCATCCTATTTTACTCGTAACTCTGGGAGAGTAGCCTATGTACTGTCCTTGAAGTATTAATTTTTTTTAAATGGAAGTACACATGTCTTTTTTTGCTAATCTATTAGTCTCTGTTTTGGCATAGATTTGCCACTTAGGATGCCATGTATTTCCTAAAACAGGAATCAGCATCTTCCAGCTATATCTTAACAATCACCTATTCTGGACTAAAATTAGTCCTGTTTTGTTTATTATAGCTTAAAATGTAATAATTCTTATGATTCAATAAAGCTAGCAATGTATTCTTCCTTTGCTGACCAGTTGTCTTTTCTTCAGCATTAGCTAGAGGCTAAAGTAATGTTTGTCTATAAATGACGTGAATTGTTTCCCAGCAAACTGTGGACCATTGCATGTGACAAGTTCCTAGATTTTCACACCATGCAAAAACATAGTCTTAAGGCTATTTATGACACTTGAGATAGAAAGGTCAGATATGTGTTCAATTTCTAAGTATTTGGAAAAGCTGCAAAGTGCATCCAAGTGCTTCTGTCTCTGCAGCTCACTTCTTTCCAATGCCCAACTGATAATTAAGAAGAGAATTCCTCTGGACAAGCAAGCAAATTTCTTGGCTAAACTCTGAATCTGTTATAAATATTTTGGTATCTTTCATTCTCTCAGACTACTAGGTAGGCATTCTTTTCAATGCTGAATTATTTTTACTGTACAAGTTTACAAGTAATCTCCCTCTGCACTCTGGCAGCTTCTGCAAAGTAGTGTACTCAGGGATTCAGCAAACTGTATGGAGAAAGGAAAAGTACTCTTCATAAATATAATAAGCTAAGTAATTTCCTGCTGAAGTTGTCACCTGTAAGCTAAGGAAGCATCTATATTTCCACACATGCCAGTAATTCTATAGATAATTTTACCCAAATGTAAATGAGGATGATTAACTAAAGCTATCTACACATATTTACAAATCCTTGGTTTCAAAGTACTGAGTTATAAAGGGAACCCCACAACTAATACACATGGTTCATATGCTTTCATATTGGTTTATATTGTTTTTAATTAGTTCAAATAACTGCAATGAAAAATGAGTGGGATTCCTCTCACCCAACTCAACAATCTGTAAGTTAAAATTTGGTCCAAGCGTGGGCAACCTTAACAATGAGGACAATGCTTAAAGTCAAAACTTAAAGACGAGATGTATTGCAAATACATTTCAAATGAATGCTCCAAAAATGGTGTGACAGTGAAAACCAAGCCTTTAAGGAGCTCATCCTATCAAGTTGAGTGAAATGTTTCTTAATGCCCATAGAAACTTGCCTATGCACAGGAAAAAATAAATAAATCTGATACTGGAATACTTTCAAATTTTGCTGGCCAAAGTGTAACAGGACCTAATAGTTGGGAGTTGATGTTAGACAAATTCAACCTTGAAATTAGAACCAATTTCCTGTCTGTAAGGGCAATTAAACAGTTTCCAGGGTAGACAAGAAAACGGTAGACTAACCACTCCTTAATATCTTTTGGATGAGACCAGGTTTTCTTTTTCCCTAAATAGTACGGTAACATAGTTTCTGGGAGAAATTCAAGGCCCATAGGCATGCTTGAGTTAGTTAATAGGATCATTCTTATAGAACTTTAATCAGTGAATATATGAGTTGGCTTATTCATCTACTTCTTTGCTAAACTTCGAATAAAAGAATATCGCCCCAACATTTCTGCTAGTCACCCAGAGTGTTTTGGAAGAACATTATACCTAGAGGCACAACTGATCAGATGTGTTCTTGATTGCATTTGTTTTTCACCTTCTTCCTCTGAAACATCATTTAGTAGTATAGTCGTGACTAAATGTAAGAGTAGGATTATTTTTTTTTTTTTCAAAATGAAAAAAAAAAGAGAGGAGAGAAGGAAAGAGAGTAAAAGGGAGGAACAGAGGGAAAGTTGAAATTCTCTGAAATTTGGATGGGAAATTGACAGTTTCATCTGCTTGGGCCACATACATGTATATGATTATGCCAGCCAGTCATTTTCCTGCCATTGTAGATCCCTCCAGGCATTGTCAATATTTTTACCTCTGCTGTTCCCTTTCTATAGAATGGGTTTCATTTTATTCTGTAGCTAGGGACTGCATACTTAACATGGGCATATCTGTATGTACATGGCTGTGTTACACCAGATGTCTGCATGGACAATATAATGAGCCTCTTGGCATTACTTATTTTTATTTTCTTCATTTTCCCAATTGTAATTCATTATCAGTCCACCAAAAATACAGTCATGGTAATCATGTTATTTGTGCCATCCCTTGAACCTAAGGACTCCTTACTGATTTATACTGGCTTTACTGGCATAATTATGTGTTCGCACTGAGATAATGTCAAAAGATGGCCGTTGTGTCTTTCTCATAGAATCTGAATTAGTGCTTTGCCTAAAAATATGGGCACAGTGTTTCTGAAGTTCACTTATCGGTAAAGGCCTAAGATCTCAGAACAGTGTGAGAAGCAGATATCTTTATAACAATAAGCTGGCAGCAATTTTTGATAGAAAAGAAACCAAAGGAAACAGGGAAAAAAAAAAAAAAAAGACTATTTCTGCCTATGTTTCTTTCAAAAGCTTTAATGTAAACACAATAGCAGAAGAATTTGAAAAGAGGCTCCAAGGAATGTCTGCCCTTACAGAAGTAGAAAGGGAAGGACAACTACAGTTTACCTATATTTAGGTATATTCAATCTGCACAGTTTTTCAGTTATTATGTCCTATCCTATTTCTACGGCAAATAACATCAAAGTTGCCTAAATGACTAAAATTTAAAGAAGCCAAGTGTCATATACTGTCTGTGATTTGCACTTCAAGCATTCTGCTCCTCAAGGCTCTTATCAAAAGTAAAAGCTTTTCATCTTATGACCTAGCAGTCATCCCAATTCACTGGGATGGCTTCTGACAACAATGTTTATTTTTTATTTTTTTTCTTTAAAAATATGAATCTTTGGCAGAAGTCATATTTTTCACTTTTAAGCTGGAGAAATGTTGATTATATGGCTTAAAAATATTGTTGATGTTGATTGACTATGGCTTAAAAAATTAAATAAAATATATTGAATAGACCAAGAAAAACACTTCGGGAAAGCTGTGGAAAATATACTAAAGGCATTTACACAAATGATTGGCTTTAAATAAATCTCAGAAGTCTAAAAATAGACCAGTGGGATATAAATCCCATTAGGAATACTTTGTCATTTTGACTGCATATGAAGGACATTGGTAACAGTCAAAAATTGTAACAGAAGCTATCAAATGATTCAGGTCACTGCAAGGAAATATAAGAGAAGGCAAGTCACCAGCATACATAAGATATGTAAGATCTTATATATAAATATATCAGATACAAAGGGATCTCCTAGACAGGAGGTTCCATTTTCTGCCTTTTCAACCCTTGGCTTTCCATTGTAGCTTTTGATTTCATAGTTTCAAAAATAGCCAGTACCATCCCTCAGAACTGCTTATTAGTATTGTTTCAAGGTCCCTTCCACCTTTGAGGTATGGCAGAAGGGAGCTAGAATGGAAAAACAAACAGCTCTGTGAGACAGGAACTAATTGTTAAGCAAATATAACGGACTGAAACTGAGATTGTGTACCAGTAAAGAGTAATTTGGGTAAATTGTTTCATAAGTGATGGACAGCATGTACCAAAGCATGCACCTGAACTACTATATTGCACAATACCTTCAGGATTAAGCTGAGGGTACATGAAAGAAAAAAAAAAAAAAAAAAAAGAGAAAAAACACGGGAGAGCCACTTAGTATGTCTTTCAGCATGAATATAACATAGGCTGAGCAGGCTTGAAAAACCTAATTAAAGCAGAAGTAGAATGTCAATTTCTTCCTTCCTTCCTTACTGAGTTTCTGCCTTCCCACCCTCTCTCTTTTCATATCAAATGCTGTTAAAGTGAAAGGCTTGGAAAAAATTAAGGTGATTATTAGAAAGTTTGGAATTGTTTTTCATGGGGAAAAATGTTCACTCTCTCCTTTCTGCCACTCCCACTCAATCGCCTTTTGTGTAAAATTTAATTGTAGAGCTCCTTTGACACAGGAACCAGATATACCTGGTGTTCACAGGTGAAAAAGAAAAAGAAAAAGAGAAAGAAAAAGAGAAAGAAAAAGAAAAAGAGAAAGAAAAAGATAAGGAAAAAGAAAAAGAAAAAGAAAAAGAAAAAGAAAAAAGGAAAAAGAAAGTTTTCCCATATTTCAATTCACTTTTTTTTTTTTTTTTAAGCATTTGTTTGCTAGAGGTTATTTTTCTAGACTGTTTTAATTTCTTTTAAATGCTTGCATCCCTGCAATGATAAAACTCATTGATCTATCCGCCTTGTGAATGGATCCTCCTGAGCATCTTAAGATGGGAGACTAAAACAGTGGGTACAATCACAGATAAATCTGATAGTAAAACTCTCTTTGACTATAATGGAACGAACTTTATTAGCATGAATGTTTATTTCAAACTGTCATATAAAATGCCTTTTTTTCACTTAAGTTATTTTACATAACTCCAGGCCTAAATGCATAGCTATATTTGTGTAGCAGTTACCAGGGTAAGATCTTGCAGGGACTCATTGGCTCTAAGCTTTCACAGGCTGGCCTGGCCATATGCTGTTACTGAACACTCATTGTTAGTTACAGGTTTGAAGAGTTTTTGTGATTTTTTTTTTTCCCCCAAGGGAAATGGCATTTTTATGAAAGTTCTCTCTCTTCTGGAGACTACTAATCAAAGATTAACTCATGCATGCTCCAAATGCTTTTCTTTTTTTTTTTTTTTTTTCCCTTCTCCAAATAGAAATGCTAAAGGAAGCTTTCTCTTTCTAAACAACCATTTATAACTGATTTAAATAACTGCCAGACAATAAAATCTGCTCTTCCCTTCAGGCACTGTGAAAACTGCAGCATGACACAGTTTAGCAGCCACTAATACCCATATTTGTAAAATGAAAAGACATATAAACGGACACTTCTATTGTAATAAATGAAAAAGCACTGTTTTAAACTTCAAGAAAGCATTGCTACCACCTTTGTTGTGCCACTCCTTTAAGTGAATTGAAGTTGTACATTTTTTTAATCTTGTGGGGGCAAGAGGGAATGCTAAATGTTCTGCTAAATGCAGAACGTTAAGGACATTTTTTGTACCTGTGCTTGATTTACTTCAACATTATTTGGGACACATGTTGTGCAGCTAACATAAAAGAATCCGTGGACATGTTTTATTCCATGACTGAAAGAATTTGCTAGATGATCTGCACTCCTCCTAATTCATTTTTGTGAATGCCCCCATAATTTTTTAAGTTGTCTTCTTATCATCTGACCCTATTTCATCATACCATGCTAAATGCTATGCTGTCAGGCTTGCTTTGAAATTCTGTAGGCTGTCTGAGAATAGTTCTCAAGCTCCACATACAGCTTTTTTCCTGTTGTACCAACCTGCACACTAGTAAAGAATCGATGTAGAGCTTGGTCAGTTTAACACAGTGCAAGAACAGCCCCTTGAATTATGAGGGCCTTGGGCACCGGGAGTATTCTTTCTCACTTTGGCCAGGAAGCAACAGAAATGAAGCAGACCGATTATAGAAACAAGTAGTGCAAGCACATCCCAAGACTAAGGAAGAAGAAACACCCAACAGGAGCACTGTACTCCCAGTGAAGAAGTAGGCATGCTGACCACTAGCTGTGATGTTCCACAACCTCTGTGCTGAAGGCTAGTACAATCAACTGCATGACACAGAGGACTTTGAAAGGGTAAACAAAACTCTGGAAAAAAAGGCACAGATATTGGTAATCTTATGCAACAATTTTGAAGTTTTTTTTTTTTTTTAATCTTAAAGGGGTGATATTTTCAATTTATAAAGCAGCTACATTTTAATAAGATTGCATAATGATGACAGCAATTTGTTTATGGCAATGTGCTATTAATAATGTAGTGTTAAAACTACCATCACTTTTTCTTGTTGATGATATGAGTGGAAATACAGCCTCACATCATGTTTCTGCAGGCAGCATTGAAATTAGGATTTAGGAGATTTAAAACTGACTTCAGTGCTCACAGGGTCAAACTTCTTGTCCAAATTAACTCATGTTTACAGAGAAACAGTAGCTGTCTTCCAAATGTTTTCCTTTTTTTTTTTTTTTCCTTTTTTTTTTTTTTTCCTTTTTTTTTTTTTTTTCCTTTTTTTTCTCCATAGAGGATACCCTGTTTTGCAGTTTAACTATTGACACTATCTTCTCTTATAGTGTAAGGTCCTGATTGTTGCTTTACTTAATTGTAATTAACCCTTCTCTGCTCAAACTCTTGACATTTTAATAAAAAAGGTATAATAACAATTTTGTTTAGAAGTGTTTATTTGGCATTATTAAAATTATTCTTGATCTGGGGCATGTTAAGCAATTTAAAATTTCACTGAATTCCATTATTAGATTTCATTTAGTGAACTGCTGTTAGGAAGCACACTTGTCTGTCATTCTAACACTTGCAGTACTTCTCATACTTCTTTACCTGCAAATATGTATCACCCAATACCATGCGCACAAGTTAGGTATTTTAGAATATGAAGCTGGGGTCACTCTTGGGTCAGTAAATCCAAACTCTCAAAATTACAGAAAAATATAATCACTTTATAAATGCTCAAGCCCTTTTGTAGCCCGGTAAGCATGACTTTTGCCATTACCAGGAGAAGGTATACGGCTTTGCACTGACCTGGCAGTGAATAGTCTCACTTGTCTCCATTCATATTGGCCTGAGTTGCTTTTAGCTTGGTTTAGCAGCTGTTCAGGAGCCGGTTCTAGCTTAAGTGCTGGGAATACCCAGTGTGGTGAAGACCCAGGAAACCACTGTGCAACAAACCACAGCTCTTTGGGGTAACAGAAACTGGGGAAGGCTGTGGATGACTTTCAATTTTGGGACAGTAAGCAAAGGAAAGAAGCAAACTTTGCTAAGAAACCATAAAAAAACAGAAACCATAAAAAAACAGACGGGTAGAAAAAGACAGAGAAGGAAAAAAAAAATGATAAATATCTGCTGAGTATCTCAAGATGCTGACAAGAAATCATAACTTTTCCTTGCTTTTCCGGGATAGACTACAATTTTGAGTACTGGGGCTCAGGGGAATATTGATAGGGTGAGTCCAGTATCAGATAAGAGAGGAAGATACAAAAAAGGTTACTTTATGTAATAATTTTAACTGTGATATCAATGAGCTTTTCCTGTATTAATTAGATAATTAATCCATTAATACATGTATTGGACTAAGTGTAAATTCTGTGTATATATGATACATATATACATCTTGGGCTATAAGGATATTTTGACTGTAGCTCTTGGAGGTCTTCTCCTCCTTTACACTTAGATTGGAAATTTATTCTGCAGTTTCTTTATTCTCATGATTAGAAGGCTTTCCAAGGTTTCAAAGTACTATCATTGTTACTTTATATCCACATATTCTGATGCCAGCATTGCTCTTTGGTTTAACAGTTCAAGTTTATCCCAATTTTTATTCATGTTGGGAATCTTAAATTGTCTTTCGTTCAAAATGTATTATTGAACTGCAGATGTATTATAAAGTTTGCAGGATCCCAGCTGTGTGATATAAAACTATGTATGGTCTGGTAGAAAGAATTTAGCAGATTCAGCAAAGCATATTGCTCCATGCAGAGACTTCCTCAAAAAGATTATTTATTTATTTATTTATTTATTTTTAACAAATTCATCTGTAAGGATAAATTTAGGTTTAACAGCACATGTTGGTGGGTATAAAGCATGATCAAAAACTTCACACCTAAGACAAATCATTACTCTGTTCCTTTATGTATTATGTAATACCAATTTTAAGTAGAAACTCTCATTTTCATTCAGATATATTTCAAAAGTGTGCCCCTTGCGATGGTACATCTAGAATAAACATTACAGTTCTAACAAAACCTCAGGACAGAAATTTAGAGAATGTATGTAGTGTGCTAATAATGTATTACACAAGTTACAAAAGCAAAGAGCTGAAGGGAAAAGTGAAGTGTAAGAAAATAAAGAAACCTCATATTTGGGTGTAAGGTTAGCTCTCTTAATAAAGGAATTACACTAGCTATTTGTACCCCACTGGAGATAAAGTCTAAACTTCAAGTTTATTCAGTCACATAAAAAAAAAGGAAGAGTCCGTGGTGCAGAAATTTAACAAGAACAGAGTGAGACTGAAAACTGAAATATTGAAAATGTTTCCTCACTTTGTTAACTGTACAGCTTCTCTGAGCAGAGTAGAAGTTAATATAAACTGCTTCTGTCTAAAATATAGTGGAGCAAGAAGTCTCAAAATATGTGTGAGGTCCTTTAGGAAAGCCAGAAAATTCTTAATTGTTTGGTCTTTAAGATGAAAAAATACAGTGCTGAGAAAATGTGACTGTGGCATTGCAAGGCAGAGAGGTCAATAACTTTGTGACTTTCGGTGATTCCTTTTTCACACTGGGGCTGAAAGGATGGGAGAAGCTGTTCAGATAAGGAATTTACATTGTCACTGGTTCTGTCTTTGGTCCTTTCCCATCTGAATACAAAATTACTATCGCATTTTCTCATAAGACTTCTGACAGCTGGCCAAAGGGGCTGTGGTTACCTTAGTAGAGTGGGATAGATATGTACGTGCATGTATGTTCGCATCTGGTTCTGTCAATAAGTGTGCGTCTGTAGGACAATATATTATCCTGGATATTCAAGTATTTCCAGTCCTCACTGATTAGAAAAGAGGAGGGCACATATCAGTATGGGCAACACTCTTAAGAAATAGGAGTAATTTACCAGAGGAAAGAACTTCATAGAGCCAAACTATATCTATGACTTTAGACATTCTGAGAGGCTGCAACAAAAATATGAGGCAGGACCATTCAAAATTTTTTCTGCCTTGCATATATATTACCAATAGTCTCAACATTTCTCTGCACACTGTTGTCTAAATGGGGTTTTACTTTTTAGGATTCAAACAAGCATTTAAACAAGCATTTCAGGAACATATGGTCAATTAAAGAGCTACACAGAAGGCTCCTGTCTGACACTTTTTCAAGCAAGACACACCTTTTTGTATTTGCAAGAGCTTTAGACTGAAATAGAATTTTTCATTTTCTTTACTCTAATCACTGATATCTCTGTTCTATAAAGATTTATGGTTTTATTTTGTTTGTTTTGTTTTGTTTTCTTATTGGTTTCTCTGTAGGTCTAACATAAACAAGGAATCTGACCTACTCACCCTGAAATCCCTCACTATGTCTCTCTCCTTCTCCTGAAGTTTTTCACCGTGGTGTTCCCTGTGAAAATATCCAATAAGAGAACTTAAGTCCCATAGAGAGTAAGAATAGGTAAAACAAATTTCTTTATGAACATTTTCATCATGGTGACCTTGAAGTTTGAATGTGATCCACCAGTTCCAAAACTTATAACAGTCTGTCAGGCTGAAATTCCCTGAAGATTACAGTAAAGCAAGGTGAACAACCACATGTTCCATAAGATGAAAACTGATCGTGCTAAACCTAAACACAGTCATGTCACATCAATGGGCCAAATCATCATTCTGCAATAATGCAAGAAAAAGTATCAAAACTCTTCTTAACAGATTATCTCTGAAAAACTTCTGATTCACCAATAAATTACTTTTAAAAATCTGCAAGTTTTTTTTTTTCACAACACGATCATAAAAAAAAAAAATCTTTTTTATTCATAGAAAAAGAGATTAAGAAATAGAAGCATGTGGATGACTTAGAGCTATAGAATAATTTTGTGTGAAAAAGAAAAAAAAATCAAGCAGAAGGATACAAGTATTGCCTCAGTCTAAAAAGCTGCTAGGAAGGAAAAATATGAAACTTATTAGAAGTGCAAACATAGTAATAAGGGTATGGCTACATGTCACATTGCAACACCTCCAGGCATCTGAAAGGGCACAACTATGTCCTACAATTTTCATTGCAGTAACACAGAAGTGAGTGCTACTTATTTTACCCATGGGATAAATTATTGCAGGAAGGTGCTACTCAATTTCTGATTGACTGAAGTAGCTCCACATAGTCCTGTAATGTAAAGTGCAAGCATGAAAGCAGAGGGTCTGGTTCAAAGCTAATAACCAAACTATGCTGTAGTGTCCTGCATGCACTCATTGTACTTGATTATCAGTGGGCCAAGATTTCAAATGCATTTTGGTGACTACCAGTTCATAGAGGAATTGTTTATTCCATTTGGAAATCAGAAAGTTAGCCTAGAAATTTCACAACATTCCATAAAGTAAGACAAATTGCAATGTAGTTTAGGCCCAGTGAAAATCAATCAGAAAAACAAAGTCTGGCTTCGTGGTGGACTTTCAAAATCCCTTCCTTGATATTGGTCATGTATGGGTCCTACACTGCCTTCCACATTGCATTATCATACAGTTCAATAGAACAATAATTGACATTCCAGATCTTCCTTGGTGTCAGTGATTGGGAGTGAAGACAAATATTTAGGAATATGAGCAACAGTGCAGGAATTCACACATTAGTGTTCTCTTCAAAATTCCCACTTACTATTTGTGCCCTTCCTCACCACACACATGGATGCCAGTATGAGGCCTGTTATGCTTCATGGGTTGAGCCAGGTACTTTGCTTCTCTACCTTGAAATATTCATTTATCAAAATTAACAGTGTTTATAGATAAGTTGTGTGTCTACTTGGCCATTTTTGGGGAAAAGAAAAAAAACTTTTATTGCAGTCAAAATTAACTTTTTGCATACAAATCCTTTAAAATCTGAGCCAAAAGAGGTACAAAAATTAACATGAGGGTCAAAATAGGAGTGAAAGTAGCAAAATAAACCATGCTTTTGAAAACAAACATTTATGTGAAAATAAATAGTACTAAGAACAAACTGAAGTGTTTGATTGAGGATGAGTTTCATCCCTCTCAAAGGCTTATGTTTCTCTTAAGATAGAATATTGAAGCATTCAATAAATAAGGAATAAAATGATTACCAATCACATGATTTACACTTAGCAATTGTTTAGAAATAAAACTCAGTCATCCCAAATCAAACAAAAATGAAAACCTTGGTTTCAGGAAAAAAAAAAAAAAAAAAAAAAAAAAAACCAAAAAAAAACACACATAATGTTTTAAGTTAACCCAATTCTCTAAGCATTGTTTTTACTATGTCTTAAGAACCCAGGAGTTCCTATACATCATTTACAAGCACATTTATCTTCTGTGAGTGTGCAGAGTATTAAATACCCCATGCATTATAAGGATTCTGTGGGTTCACGCTTATGAAATCACAGTGCCAATCAGGCACTAATCCTGTAAAGTAACATCCCACACAGTCTATCACTAAATTCAGTCTAGCAGTTTGAGTAATCAGACTGGCAAAATCTCTGATACAAGGCTGAAAATAGTAAAAACTAGTGCTGAACTGCCTATCAGCCTAGAAATTTTAGAGTAAATGAATTGAATGTAACAGCCAGAAACATTTTAATTACATCTCATATATTCTGTTTTGTAACATTAGAAGGCTTTAAAAAATGTACATTGAACAAAAAGCCAAAGGTTTCTAAAAGTAGATGAACAATCTTACACTGTAGGAGATATCACTGAAAGGAAGACTTTGGATAATAGTAGAATAATAACTTTAACTGGAAGAAAAAAAAAAAAAAAAAGCTTCATGGGATTTAAAATAATTAAGATACTAAACTGCTCAACTTTTAGTTTACTGAAAGATAATGATGGCTGGCTTCCAGTGTAGTAAGAATTTAACTTCATGAAACATTTTGGCCCCTCTAGTATTGTAAAGCTTTTCAGAACTTCACTGCTGTAGTGCTTAGGAATCATCTTCCAAATTCCCAGATGTATTCACAATCCTATTTATTCTTGCATTAACATTGCATCATAATTTAAATAACTCTTCTCCTTCCATGGAGTTTTTAGAGATGAGAATCATGATCCCATACAGCCTTAATTTTGCTTAACCAAAGCAACAGATTCTAGATATCTCTACCTATAGCCATTAGGTAGAGATATCTCTACCTATAGCCTTTCTCTACAGTTATGTCTACTAGGAATCATCTTTTCTGGGCAAGGTGTCAAACTATGGTCACTGTAAACAACCCAAACTGTCTCAGTGATGCTTGGTCATAGTGGCAGTACTATTTGTTTTCAGTGGATTTCAACAGTCATTTTTCTGTAAATCATTTATCCCCTCTGACATTATTGATCGCTGTCAAACTGACATACCAGTTTGTATTTGTATCTTAGTTAGGGTTTTTAGGTTTCCTAATCTTCAACATGGCTGAAGTTACTGATATCCACAACTGCCCCTTCACATTTTTTATTTTTGCTTCTGAATATATTTTCTTTCTGTTGTATGTATACCTAAAGGATATAATTTAGTGCATGGTGACATTAAACTCTAAGGCTTTTGCTTTTAAAGAAGTGATTTAGAGTATTTTACAAGCTACACATCTAAACCAGCCACTTCTTGACGTGTCTGTCCTCAAGCAAGCGATGGTCCAACCTGGTGAACGTGTTCTGTCATCCTAAGAGATGGCCATTGGTCTAGACAGCTGAGGGACATGAATTCACATTCAAATGATGTGAATTCATTCATCTGGGTGCATGATACACAGCCAAAAAATTCAAAATAGTTGTCTTGAGGCTCTGTGCCTTTAGTTAAGGAACTGAGAAGTTTTAATCAGTTTGTATCATAAGCAAAACATTCATATATATGCATCTGTCGGTCTACAAGACTGTGCTCATAAACTGAAATATATAATGAAAATAGCTTTATTAGTGCTTATTCTATAAATCAGAGTGCATAAATTAAGTCTCTTGGAAGTCATTCATTTATGCTCACAGCAAAATTGACAAAATGTAGAACTCTTTGAAGTGATTCTGGTGGTTTCAGGCCAATGCCAAACATGTTTAGTTGCATATGACTTAGAATTTCCTTGTGCATGAAGTCTTATCTATTTTCTGCTCTGACTGTAGAAAAAAAAGAATGGGGTTTCCAAACTTACATATTGACAGTCTCCAATCATGACTATGGACTCAAATTCAAAAACATCTGTTCAATGTCCTGCACAACTTGCATGCAGTAAAAAAAAAATTGTTGTAATATTCCTCTTGAGAATGATAGGAATTTCTTTTTGTAATAAGTAAAAGTATGTAACTGCATATCTTTTTACTGGAAAAAAATCTACTACTTTCAGAATGTTGAAACATGAAAAATTCATTTTGTTTCAATCCAGAAGGACCATTGTGTCATCCCTTCCAGCAGTCTACAGAACACAGGAATGACGTTTCATGACAGTGTTTCTATATCAACACAAACAGCTATTCTTGAAAGTCATACATAGAACCTTATGGAAAAGTTATAAAAGTATCTGGCTTTCCTTATTTCTGCATAAAAACATCAGCATTGTCTATGCTACCATATGAGGATGCATAAAATACATTGCAATTTCCATTACAAGTGGAGGTATAACTTCAAAAGGTAAAATGCAAACTTACCAGAAACTGAATGTTGCAGGACATGGACACTGAAATGTTCTTTAAACACATTTAACCCTCCAAATAGAATGTTTCAAAACAAAAAAAGTATCATAACATTTTTTTTGTAACAGACTAACTGAAATAATAGTTAAAAACAATAATAAAAAATGATGCAAAGAATTAAAAGCATAGTTTTAAAAAATAAAATATTAAGTACAAAAGATTAGGGTTGGCTCAACCTCAAATTATTTGCTCATTCTTGTCAGATTAAGTATTTTTTTTCAGTTTGTCTTGGAATATTTCTTTCTTGGCTTTCCAATTCAGTCATAGAACGAAAATGTCTAATTTTAAATATCACAGTTTATTATATTGCTACAATATAATTTATCAGAAAAGTCTAGTACTTTAGCCAATTTCTGTAAACTAAAGACTGAATGCTGTTTTCTTAAATATTATGATATCTTTTCTTACACAGTTCATGTAATTTTTGATATATCCATTTCAGCAATGCATAAGAAAAAGTAGTTTTGAAGTAGAGTCTAAAGGACTGCAATTTCAAATTTTATTTCAATATGAAAATTATTTGTTTTTCAATATAAAATATTGACCAGAATGATCAGTCGCATTGTTAATTTTAACTAGACTAGGAAGTATAATTGGAAAAAAATAGACAACCTTTGGGCTAACAAGCCATCTTCCAGGTTTAGCTTACGTAGTGCTAATACTACGTAGACAAACAGGAGGTGTGGTCCCTTTTGTGCAAGGTTTGTAACTCAGAGCTCCGTCCATACAAACTGCTCTCTATGGGCAGATTCCTCTCAGCCTCTGAAGTTTCACTGACTAAAGATAGCCGAGTCCATGACAGTTTGTAGGCTAACAGGAGAAATATTTTCAGAATCATACTGCCCACAAAGAAAAACTACTTTAAATAGTTGTTTTGTGCACTTAGCAGAAAAGGAAGTTTTCTATTTTGAATACATCAGTGTTTTCCTGGATCAGTTCAGTGTTAGCAACTGTTCAGTTATGCCTAATAAAAGGAAGTGCATGTCTGTGTTTGTCTGCCACTGATTATAAGTATTTTTCCTTTGGAAATAGTATATTGACCAGAGAAGATTTATTTAAATTTATTGTATAAATAGACAAGAAACAATGTGTCAGCATAAACAAAGCAAATGTTACATGATATTTAGAACAGCTAGTAGAAGAAATATGATGTCGCTTGTATTTATTTTTTAATTTTGTTTTAATTTATGTTTTAATTCTACTTGTTTTTGTTGCATGTTAAGTTAAATATCAAGTGAATCGTAAGTCTTCTGTAAGCCCATTCATTCTTCCAGTCTGTAAAATAATTGAGTTAGTTCCTGTTGTACATCATGACACTGATGAGATTTCTAGCAATTTGTATTGGGTAAAAATTATCATTCAAGTCATGTACACAACATTTGTTTTTTAAAATAAAAGACCTACTAAAGGAGATTCCCAGTCTGTATAAATTCTCATTAAGCAATTTGGCATTTGGTTTGCCAACAGAAAATCTGTACTAACATACTGCAGATGAGGTCTTAATTAAATGTAAAATTCACACTGAAAGACAATTATTCTGATGCTTCATCCATTGTGAATCTCTAATCCAAAAGTCACTTAGACTTTGCCATGTAATTTCAGACCAACTCTTAATTATAAATGATTGCACTGTGCTGTTATAGGAAAGCTATTCCCAACAACCAAGCGTTAGTGAAAGAAAACATCACATTTCTGTATAGTGTCACTAATACCCACAAACAAGGTAGTCAGAAAGAAATGCTGATGGCAGTGAGTTTACACAATTATGCTGGGCATGTATTTCAGGACTATTATCTCAGTTATCACCCTATTATTGTTACTGATCTAATTTGCAATCATTATCATTATAAATCATTTCCAGAAGAGACAGCAAGATAAAATAGTTTCTGATCTCCAGTAAAAACCTATGTGAGGAAATCATGTAAATCTTGACACTCAAATCACTCAAATCTTTCTTTTTTATTATTATTTTTTTTCTTTTTTAACCTATATATAGCACCCTGATAGGTGTGCTAGCAATAGAAAAGGTTTCAACAACAACTACTACTAAAGTATGAAAATTGCAAAGATTTTATTTCTTTTTTTCCCTTCAGTTTCCAAATGTATTTCCAAAAGTATTCTGCTGGACTGCCACGTTTAATGAATTTACACTGAAATAAAGTTTTAGAAATTTCTTGGGTCCAATTGAATGTAATGCATAATAATTTGGAAAACTATCAGCATATACTGCTAGACTGTAAGCTGTCAGAGCTCCCTCAGAGTGTATCTAAATTGTGATCAGTAACAATGATGTTTTCCCTTTTTCACTTTATCCAGGATGTGAAATAAATATCAATTGTCACAATGTTTTTGTGAGATACAAATAAAGTTAAGAAAGGATTTTTTTTTTTGTTGTTAAAGAACCTCCATTTATTCTCTTTCACTGAAGTCTGCACAAAGCACACTGCTATCTGCCTCAGATTTTTTTACATTGATTATCTCAATATCCTCTTTCAGAAAAAGAGCAAAAGAGACTGTCGCATTAAGGGGTGTAGCTGATTAACCGTTACGGGCCTGGTCAGATTCAGGATACTGAACCAGTCGGACATTCACCAAAAACACATTAACCGTCTGGGGGTCCAGTCAGACATTCACCATCAACGCATTAATGGCCTGGGGGTCCGTTCAGACATTCACCAAAAACGCATTAACCATCTGGGGGTCCGTTCGGACATTCACCAAAAATGCATTAACCGCCTGGGGGTCTGGTTGGATTCAGAACACTGAACTATCACGGATAACCACCCTCACCCTCGTTGCACTCAATGGGAGTTATCACAATGCAATCAAGTATGGTTTATTACAGCAACAGATAATCAGGTTCTTTTGGATTGCCGGCGATAGTGACTGTCTGCAAAAGCAAGTTAGTATGCATAAAATACACAGGTGTTATAGGTGTTGTAGGTGTTACAGATGTTACAGGTGTTATAGATGTTACAGATGTTACAGAGGTTATAGGTGTTGCAGGTGTTACAGATGTTACAGGTGTTTACAGGTGTCACAGGTGCGCAGCCTAGAAATAAACGCGTTAAAAGGATCAAAGACTCTATAGAGATTTATAAGCAAGTATTCAGATCTCACCCAAAGGCGTCCCAATGGGGGGGGGAAGAGAGGCTCAGCCCGTCGACTGATCCCAGGAGTCAGGAGGTCCTAAGGATGTTGTCCTCGGGATGGTATCTCCCCTGATGGTGGTATCTTCCCTAACATCCCCTTTCTCTTGGGCCAATTTATATTATTTTCTATCTTTTAGGTGGAGCTTGAGTGGCTCTAGTCAAGCATATCTTAGTTATGATTGGTGTAAAGTTTTCCCGTCTCCGTTTAAAGTAATAGGCTCCAAGAAATTCAGGGCGCATGCTCAGTGAGGGGTGGTCGCACCTTGGAGGAGGGTAGCTTTTGGGATGGAGGTGTGTTTTGGTATTATAATGATATTATAATGAGCAAAAAGTACACTAGGGTACAGCATTTGTCAAAACATGACAGGTCTTTGGCTTAGGGTGGCAAAAAGTGCAGCTTTGTGCACAAGAACAATCGAGGTCCCATCTGATTACAGAGCCTAGCTGTGGTGTCTCCACTCCACTCTACGCTCCGTGCTGTTCCTTAGAGCTAGCACACCAAGTTTCCCCAGCACGATAGCATCTAAGGTTGGGAGCCTAGGAAACACTCAGGTAATGCAGTTATGCCCTACCCTGAAAGCCTCTTCAATGCTGTACCTTTTCCTTAAAAATGTGAATGTTAGTTTTATTTTCCTAGTTACTTCAGGCATTTACACCACAGAGACAAAGGAAAAGAATTGAAAAGTAGAATTGAGGAGTAAGGAAATGATGTCTTGAAGTGGGTGATTTTGGTTATTTTTTCTGTGCAAGAGGAAATATCTTTTAATGACCAAATGGAAATCCACAATACTATATAAGGATTGGTTTCATCTTTAAATATCTAGGCACGTTCTCAAAAGACAAGGATTCAATTCATGGCTGTTCCACAGATTTATCTCTACTTTCCATTGTTAAACAGAACAAGAATTCCTCTTTGATAATGCCTTACTGATGGTTTTTCAATGCAAGTACTCTCTGCATACTTCTAAGCACCAGATAATTTCTGAACATCTAGTTCTGATTTACTTCATTGTATCTTAGCTATTCTTTCATGTTTCAGTATTCTTTCCTGACACTAACATTTGGTTTGCTTTTTCACCGAACTGCTTTAATACTCCAAGTTATCTTTGCATAATAGTTCAAATAAGAACAGCCAAGTAAAATATAAAGGTCTCTTTGCTACATCCCACTGATTATCTCAAGCCTAAGAACAACTGTAGGCCATTCAGGTCAGAAAGCAAAGTTTCTAAAACATTTATAATGTAACATGTTCATTCTGACCTAGATAAAAGAAAATGCACAGGCTACAGAGGAATGTGAGCTTTGTTATCGGTCACATCAAGTGATAAACTGAAAATGAAATTCAGAGTACAAGTATAGTGTAGGGACTTGACCTTAGACAGCCCTTTTAATAAAAAGAAACAAGGAAATTAGAGTGAAATTTAGGATCACAGAATCACAGAATCACAGGATGAGAGGTTTCACTCATCCTAAAATTTGAAAAATCTTAGACCTTTATGTAAATCATTTTGTAAAACAGCAGATAAATCTGCTTTTTCATATTTCCTTATGTAAACACTTTATCATATCATATCTTTAGATTTTTCTCTGTGATATAAGTTAAAGCTTTAGAAGAAAGTTAATTAGAGTGAATATAGCAGCCTGATGAATATACAGTTGTTATCTGCCTTCTAGGACTGTATCCTAACTTAAGCAAACTTTATCTTTGAATGTTCAGAAATAATGGTTAAGAATTTGCATAAGTAGAACATGAAGTTCTGTTCTCTTGTGTAATATTAACTTTCCATCTGTCTGTTTCTCAAAAAGTCTCAGAACTTGGACTATCCTAAACAATCATTTACACCTTTCATATTTTTGTGAAGTTTGAAGTTAAATAGAGTCACTGTACCAATCCCAAAGTAACAATATAACTGCTATACTGAGTATGAAATGGGTCTGTAATGTATATATTAACTAGTTCATAGCCATCACTAAGTTAACCAGAAAATTAGGAGATTATATTTAAGGTGCATTATAAAATGCAATTATTTTAGAGATAATTCAAAAGAAAAAAGTTTGCTCTCATAAAATAGGATTTTTCCAGATAAGATAAATATCAAGAAATTCTAATAATTTATTTTAAAGCTTGAGGCATTGATTCTGTTACAATGCTTTCTTAAAATTACTTTATTCTGATACAAGTGACAGATGGAAACATAGTTTTCTTGTCCCATAGATGACAGTGAAGTAGCATAACAACTCGTTATTAAAAATAATAATAATTTTTAATTGTTCTACAGGATGAATGGTAGTGAAATGCAAGTGTTTGAAAGACTCTCCATGGAAATTGATGTTTTTTTCTCTAAAGCACATCATACATATGCTGTGATGATGCTCTTAAAGAATTTACTCCTCAGCAATCATATCCATCACCACCCTTCACAACGCTCATAGTCACTCTGAATGGTTAGAACACATCACAGGTTTTTATCTAAATGTTCTTTGTAACTCTTTTTTTTTTATCAAGATGACCCCAAAGTAACAATACTAAAAAGTTACAGCTAGCAGTGCAAAAATTCTCAGGGAACATCATCATTGGTTATGGCTTGATTATTTGAGGGGAGAAAAGATTTCAGTTAATACTACATTCAAATAGCATTTGCTAGTTGCAAGAACTATTACATGATTCAACTATCTGACTGTGCTGGTTCAGGATACTAAGCCACATGCTGAGCAGATTGTGGTCTCATGACAATTACATGACATGTAAATAAATTACATGACATTTTATACCAGTATTTTATTATTATTATTATTACTATTTTTTTTAATCAGCCCTCAGGCACTCAGACTAGACAGTGTGTGACTTCTTCTCATGCACTTATGTGAAATACCAGATGGGGTGACACAAACTTGAAAGTTATCAGAATTACATTACCTCAG
Organism: Aythya marila; assembly: GCF_965140915.1. Classification (NCBI taxonomy): domain Eukaryota; kingdom Metazoa; phylum Chordata; class Aves; order Anseriformes; family Anatidae; genus Aythya; species Aythya marila. The sequence continues at coordinate 19,560,577 of NC_139045.1, read as the reverse complement.
AGTTTTAAGTTAAAGGGGCTAATTTTTCAGCAAAGTGATGAGGACCACCCATACAATTTGTTCTCCTGGTCTTACTGAAAAAGTAATAGAACCATCTGGAGTGGGCATCATATCAATTCTTGTCTTTCTTGTGGAGATGCTGTTACATGGTGCAACACGCAACACATCTGAGGTGCTGAGTCAACACAGCTGTATAAGGTGAGCATTTGTTAACCCTGAATTAGAAGATGAATCAATTACTTTTTTTTTCAATGCTGTGAGGCTACAAAGTGGAAAATGTAGATAAAAAAAGCTATCTGAAATAAATAATCCATTTTTGTTACATATGCTTAATAATTTTTGATAGAAAATTGTAAGAGCTTTGGATTATTACAGAAATATCAAACTACATTACATCAGACACGCTGTAGTGTGACATCATGTAACTTGAAATAATGTAATGAAAATGAGTTAATTTGTTACATCTCTTCAATTAAATCAATACTTATTAAAATAATGAGTTTAAATTACTGACAGATCATTACAGATTGAAAGCTATGTAGATGGAAGATGGTTATTTTATTATGTCTAAGACAAACAATACTGAGCATGACCACTCTTTTCAAACATTGCATCTAGAACTGTACCTGATAAGGCAACCCTTGAATTAACTAATAGTCATTTTCTGCACATTAAAAATGTTCAGGTAATTCAAATGTGAGCTGCTCCTCTTGACTGCACTCTGACAGAAGTACTAGTACAAGGGACTTCAGGCTAGATTTGGACAATGTGACTTTGTAATTCAGTAAGCCTGGAATTTCTTATTCACTCCCTTTGTTGCTCTTTATCTCCAGTGTTAGCCAGCAAGTAATTGCACAAATACAGATTCACTGGTGGTTAAACTGGTTAAATTTCATTTTCAGAGCTTATCAAGAATTAAAATTCCTTTGCTGCGTGTGTACTGTCTATATTCTTAATTATTTAACACTGTGGTCTACTGTACAGAGATTAAATTCATCTGTTTGCCTCAGAAGTGCACAGATAATTTTAATTTTGATTAACTAATCTTCATGTTTAATTTTATATTCATGAAGAAGGAATTCTCTATCTGATTGGAATGTTCCTGATTACGGAAAACTTCAATAAGCACACAAGATGTCCAGGTATTTGGCTTGTTGCAGTTTTCCAAAAGAAAATGCAACTGTTCTTTCCTGATTTGTTTAGACTGAAGTTCATATCTATAAAATTCTTTCATTTATAGAGCCATCAACTCTTTTCCTGCCATCAGTTCTAAATTATTTATGTTGTATTGAATACTCTCCCCTTTCCCTTCAATTCTCTTTTCTGAACTAGACTGAAATTTCCAAAGTGGCTTACTCTTTCTTTTGTAATTTCATAGTAATAATAATTTCCTTGCATACTCCCCACCATGTTTGAATATTTCCTTGGTGTCTTCTTGGTGTTTTCTCCAAAACTATCTTTATGTGGATACTGGAATGAAAAAACTATTCTCCAATTATGAAGCATATAGGCAAACCATATGAATTTATGTTGAGTTTAAGCAAATATTTGTGGCTTTGTGATGTTGCTGGCTGCTCTGCAAGACAAATGGTTTTATTGAATTCCTTGCCAATTGCCCTAATACCAGAGAAATAAATAAAGCACTAGAATTGCTGTTAAAAAGTGACATTTACTTTAATATCATGGTGTTAGGTTCCATGTCTGGTGCCAGTCAAGCTAAACCTGTCTTGCTGCCAGAAACACAGTCTAGTCTTTTCACCCACCATTTGGATGTCTTTGTCACCTACTTGTCCTGCCAAGACTGTTTCTGTGGTTGCAGTGTCAGCTGCAGGGGGGAAGAAATCCCCATTAAAACCAGGAGTAAAAAAACCTATATATATTATATATATATATATATATATATATTCAGACAGGTACAGTTCTAATCCTGCTGACTGTCACAAAGCAAGCATCAAGAACTGACAAGGATGGTGACACGTGAGAAACCATCTCTTTGACAATAGCTTGCACTAAAATTCTATTCTCTGATTA